>NC_064638.1:1016642673-1017267673 GCF_023864345.2 Schistocerca serialis cubense | reverse complement strand
AGTGAAGTTTAGAATTTGAATTAGAAAGGAAATTTCTGTGCAGAAAGTGCCCGCCTGAGCAAAGCTTTATTGTGTGAACAGTCTCTTGGTGCGGTTATATCAAGTATTCGTCCAGCAAGATATACAAGAGGGCCATACCGAAAAACAGTAGACAAGTCCTACTACGTTAAAACTATAGGCCGTGACTTGAGATCTACACAGATAGCTCCATTGTTTGACAGTTAACCGCAAACTGTTGAGGTCTACATTGGAGCCCATCTTCGGCACGTAGCTTCTATGTGCTGAGAAATTTCTGACAGCGCACAGTCTACAATAGAATGATATATTTTTGGTTATAGAGTTTGTGACAGTTCTGTTGTTTGAGCCTATTGGATACTGTGAAGACTTCAGAATATATTAGCTAACAGCATGCCGTTCAATCCCTATTTTTCGCACTCTGTGGCTGGCAAAACAAACGCATGAGATGCCAATCTTTTTAAAGTTTTACCAATTAAGAATACAGATTCTCTTTCTTGAGCCCAGTGAACACCGCGAGTATCTTTAAATATAACACGGCTACACGAGGCAGCATGCCAGTAAGCACCGGGTTTTTGCACCAACCAGCTGCCAACTTTAAAACGGTGACCATTTATGGTACAGAATATCGTAAGAAGGCAATCACAATTTCCAAATTTGACTGCCTTTGTGAATCGTTGGCAAGCGGAAGGGGATGAAGTCCTAACGCTGATGACTGGTCGAAATCTACACTGACGAACGTAGTATGTTTGGTACAGGAACGATTACTTTTTCAGTATTGGGAAGGCAGTCTGTAGTAGGTAAGTGATCGAGTGAGTGAGATGCGCGAAGTATTTCTGGGTAAGAGACGATTTAGTGTTAAAAGTCATAGATTGTGGCGTATATCTAAGTATGGTAGCGTGGTAGACTGAGAAGTAGACGAAGCTACACGGAGAATGATCGTGAAAATATTTTGGATAGAAGAGACATGTAAAATTGCTGTTTGTGCTTGTACAACAAAACTGTCAATTTTTGGGTTAAGTGGAAAAAAATTATTGAACAAAACCTTACGATTTACAATATATAATTTTTGCTCCACTTCGCGTTGTCATGTTAATGGTATGCCTACATATATAATTCTACTCACTGTTGCGTCTTTAATCCTTGTGAACAATCTTCACATTCAGTTAATAATTTACGTCGTCAGTTTTCCAACAACTAGCCCTAGCTTTAGTAAATCGTTGTTGAGGACAAAACATTAACTAATAGGAAGAGCCGACGACTGGAGTCCTGATCTGAGATCTCTGAGACACATTGAGAAAAAGTGTAAGAGAGATGTCAACTTCTTCCACGGCTAAGGGTATGATTAAAGGGTAGCGTTCTAAGTTGACTTACGTTCCTTTTTATACGAATGAAAGCTTTTCCGTAATTTTGTCTTTGGGCTCTGTCGATGACAAGCTGCCTGTTTGCAGCAATATTTAATTTAGTAGCGTTTTAGAAGATATCTGAGAAATGGGCCTCATGATACCCGGGCGAACAGGCTGTAAAAAGCTGAAAAAGCTACTCCTGGTGGGTTTAGTCTGTAATATATTGTTGGCTATGTTCTGAGAAAGTGTGAAGTTGCCTGAAAACTTCTTGTTTGGACCGTGTGGCTAAAGTGTAACATTTATTTTCATACTGACAGAGAGAAATGAATATGTCCTGAATAACATATGACTTGACTAAAGCTACGTCGTACAACAGGAGAAAAGCTCCACAAATACTAATCAGACAAGAATCGTATTTAGATTCAAATTAAGCAGATAAGCAGGCTGTTTCACTATTAGAATTAGTAACGAAATGTTTGGGTAGAAAACAACGAAACAAGGAAATAATCCCAAATAAACATAGGTCGATAAACCAAAGGTTTTCCCGATACGGTGTATCACGACTGAGTCGTAGAACTTTATAAAAGAGTCCGCTTGACGACAAACACAGTACAACAGGTTCATTATATGGCAGGCTACAGCAAGTACTCTCATCCATGCTCATATACGTTCAGATGTGCTCCATGTACGCTGGCAACCATCCACAATACACAATCCGTTCCCCGGGTTCATCGTGCTGAAATCATAACAAAAGCTGAAATCATAACAAAAGCTTTTAATAACTGATGATTAACTGATACCCTCAGCTGCCGACAGGTGTTGTTGATATACCTTTTTGAATTGTGAAGAACCCAAACAACTCTTAAAAATTGACGTAAATATCGCAATTGAACCTAACAAATTAGATCTCCAACTTTCCAAGAAGTAGAAAGAGTCTTCAAAGGCCAAAAAATTTTAAGGCATGTGGAGAAGTTTAGTTTTTTGTTGAAATATGGAGATATTCAAATGACCCCATTTCACAAGACTCTAACAAAAATTTGGAGAAAGAACAATTTCCTGAACATTGGACCGTGGTCATCATCCACCTATTACACAAGAAAGGGGATGAGAGCAAACCGGACAACTACAAAGGAATCTCTCTCCTAAATAGCACATACAAGATTTGATTCAAGATCCTACGTGAAAGTATCAAGGAACAAATAGAACATGACTTAAGGGAATGCCAGGGATGTTTCAGACCATGAAGAAGCTGTGCAGAGCAGATCATTGGGCCATTTGTCTAGTCACTGAAAATGGCATACTACAGGAAACGGAAGAAACGTCTGGCAGTATGATTTGTAGATGTTTGTCCATTGACCATCAGTACCAAAAATTTAAGAAATATGGGACTTAATCCAAAACTAATGAAATTAATAGGACTTACTCTGACCAAGATCAAATCGAAACTAAAGTTTACAGGAGAAGTTACTGAATCATTCCTTAGAAAAACCGGCCTAAGGCAAGGTGACTGTCTATCACCATTACTGTTCACCTGTGCACTGGTAAACATAATGAGAGAATGGTACAAGGATAACCGTAAGAACATAAGAACTGGAAGTGTTAAAAACTATAAAAGTTTGAACTTCTTGGTATACGCTGATGATATACGCTGATGATCTTGCTCTCCTAGTCAACAATGTTCAAAGAAGCAGACAAAAAGATAAATCACTACAAGAAAAAGCACAGGAAATTGGCCTCAGAGTATCATTTGAGAAAACAGAGATTATGCTAACCGATCCACTACTTGCAAACAAAATTATACTAAGAGAACAAGCAAAGATGAAAAAGAATGAAGAATAGATTTAACGTTCTGTCGGCATCGAGGTCAGTAGAGATGGAGCACAAGCTCGGCTTGGGTCAAAGATGGGGAAGGAAATCGACCATGCCCTTTCGAAGGAACCATACCGGTATATGCCTGGAGCGATTTAGGGAAATCACAGAATACCTAAATGTGGATGGCCGGATGCAGGTTTGAACCGTCATCCTCCCGAACGTGGGTCCAGTGTGCTAACCACTGCGCCACCTCGCTCGGTTACAGAACAAGAAATCGAAATTGTTGATAAATTTAAATTGTACATTGTTAACGTACTGGTAATGGTCGTCCAGGATGCTCATCATCTTTTACGTCCTTATGGCCTTCTTTGAAATGCTTATGACCATTGGCGTCCGCAGAAATTTATCCAGGAAGGAGAGGAGGGGAATGGTAAGATCCAAAATTTGCCAGTTTTGGTATAACTGAATCGGTGTGTTTGAAAACGTGTGGAACCCCAAGAAATAAATTTGACATGGAGTGCAGAGAACTTATTGTATCTCGAAATATTAACAGTTATCCATTTAGTTTTTATGAGTCAGATTACTTTGATATCCAAACGGTAAGCATTAGAGTATTTCATTAGAATACGAAAAGCACACCTTTTTGACGTTATTAATATGTACATGGATGCCAACCTCTTTGATTCAGTGATCTGAATCAATATAAACATGAGATTAAATCCAGAGTATAGAATGAATTCTGAAATGAAGCCGGAAAATATCACAAAAATAATTTGATCAAAAATGGTTCAAATGGCTCTGAGCACTATGGGACTTAACATCTTAGGTCATCAGTCCCCTAGAACTTAGAACTACTTAAACCTAACTAACCTAAGGACATCACACACATCCATGCCCGAGGCAGGATTCGAACCTGCGACCGCAGCAGTCCCACGGTTCCAGACTGCAGTGCCTAGAACCGCACGGCCACCGCGGCCGGCTATAATTTGATCATTCTGGCACAATAATTAATTGAAACTGAAAATAAAAATCGGAACTAGCAACAAAATCCTGCTGGATTGCAACAAAAATGTCACACTAAGACAACTCGACGTGGAGGTACGGGGAATAAGCGTCAAAAAAGGCCTAGTCAACTCGATGCCTTTTATAGCACTATCTGCTTATAAAACTTCACATATTTATCAAGTTCTGACATAATGGAGGGCAGGACTAGGAACTTGGGTATGAAATATTTTTATTTTTTACCAATATCCATAACGGTTACGGTAACAGTCAACTGTCTCTGGCGGCTAGTTTGGGACAATCACGTCCGTTTTCAAACCATAGCCATAAACATAAGTGTATTCATACAGTCCACCAATGTGCATATAAGTAACTAATGGTCATTTCCGCCGTTCGAAACCATTACATGAATAAAAATGTAAGACTTCATACCAAAATACAGGGTGAGTCACGTAAGACGTAACACCTCTTTTATTTCATGAATGGCTACGCATATCGGAACGCGGTTTTCGGAAAATGTTTGAGCGTCGAGGAGAACGTGTTCCTTTTATTTTGTAAATGTTTTTAGCGTTGTAGTCAACTGAGATATTGAAATAAGTACTTTTTTTAAAATGGAACTCTATACTTTTTATAACTGCATTCGGTAGCACTTGAGAAGGCAATTGCAGTGATATTGTGTTTGTTAATGTTGACGTTGTAACATGCGGTAAAAAAATCGAGAAATAACCTGGACAGTGAGAGCACGGAAGCCGGAAACAGTATTTTCAGCACAAAACACTGCCAAGCAGGTGACTCGGACCAGGCCCGTAGTTGTACACCGTAAGGTAGGCCTGCGCTACGAGAATAAAGTTTTATTTCTCCTTGAACCAACTTAACGACCTAGATGCAGGTTCACCTACGAATGTTGTATATGGAAATCCGACATAGGCTAGAATCTAACGTATCACAAAGGGCTTAGGAAAATTATTTCAAATTTGTGTATCCTCCCAGATTTACGTGAGCTGAAACAGAGAAATGAACTGTTCATTCTTCAAAAATAAAGAGGTCTTATACGCTGCAAGAAGCAACTACAGTATTAAATATCTGAATGTTAGAGGGAAGATTTGACCTCCCTTTTCCTGAACGTGGGTGTATGCTTCTTAGAAGTAAAATACTTGATGTCCGACAACTGCCTCTTCCTACACTGCTCTAAATTGTATCACGTGAGATACATTCGTTGAACTAAACATTTTACTAAAAATACTTTGGTCACCAACTGTACAAAGCAAAATAAATATTCTTAACGAAACGTCGTTTCATGCTGAACGTAACCGTGTTATGACAATGTTACCTGCTACGTGAAATACACGCTGTCGACTTATTCGACATTGCAATGCAAGTTCGTCCACAATTTACTAACAATGATTCAGTAGACACCCAAATCACATAACATAAATTGTGTCTACCGAAAATAATTTACCCTTTATTTAAGTATGCGTTCAAACTGTTGGCCATGGACAGAAAGACACATTTGCTATCACCGTTCAAAAGAACGATAAACAGATGTAATTACAGTGGATGATATGGTAGAGCTTGCACTGGCGATTCGACGACACATATCGTCTGGTGTAGTTGGGGCTCCGTCGAAGACTACATCTTTGAGCGCTCCCCAAAGAAAGAAATCGAGATAAGTCAAACCGGAGGAACTCACAGGCCATTTGACAACAGAATTTCGTCCTATCCGACATCCATGGAAGTTCTCATTCAGTATTTGTGTTGTAACACGGGACGAGTGAGCTGGACAACCGTCGTGTTGCAGCCACGTACACTATCGAATATCCAGTGGTACCAGTTCTATAAGAACCGGCAGAGTTCAAAAATGGTTCAAATGGCTCTGAGCACTATGGGACTTAACATGTGAAGTCATCAGTCCACTAGAACTTAGAACTACTTAAACCTAACTAACCTAAGTACATCACACACATCCATGCCCGAGGCAGGATTCGGACCTGCGACCGTAGCAGTCGCGCTGTTCCGGACTGAAGCGCCTGGAACCGCTCGGCCATCGCAGCCGGCGAACGGCAGACTCTTCGTCAGAAGGTGTGCGTACGAATGTCAATTTAGAACTCCCGAGATGAAGTAAGGCCTCACAGTGTAATTTCTTGTGACGGATGGAAATTCTGTGTTTGCACCGCTAATGTCGATTCCGGCCACCGTGCTCTCAAATTCTAAGACATTTTTCGAAGTTTTTACCTCAGGTTTCAGTGTGAATATTAACGAACGCTATATCACTCTAACTGTCCTCTCAAGTGCTATCGAATGCAGTAATAAAGAAAAACCTACCTGCTGCAATAGCTCCATTGATAACAGCGCTAAAAATATTAACAAAAATAAAAAAGACGTGGTCCCCGACGCTCTAACATTTGCCGAAGACCGCGTTTCGAAACGTGTAACCGTACACGAAATAAAAACTTTGTTACGCCTTACATTACTCACAATGGTTCAAATGGCTCTAAACGCTATGGAATTTAACATCTGAGGTCATCAGTCCCCTAGCAATTAGAACTACTTAAACCTACCTAACCTAAGGACATCACAGACATCCATGTCCGAGGCAGGATTCGAACCTGCGACTGTAGCAGCAGCGCGGTTCCGGACTGAAGCGCCTAAAACCGCTCGGCCACATCGCGCCTGCTTACATTACTCACCCGTGTAAGATGGGTGTCTTCCAGTCGAACGCAGCAGACTCTGAGTTCGACTGGAAAGAAACCATATTATATACTCGTGTTAAGTCTAACATTTTGTACTCATATAATGGTTTCTAACGATGGATGTGAACATTTGTTACTCACATATTCATTGGTGAACTGTATGATTACACTTACCTTTAAGATTTTGGTTTGATAATGGACGTGATGGTCCGAAACTAGCCACCACAAAGAAATGACTGTTACTGCAACTAAGAGACATCTATTACCAAAACTCTGACGGATATCGGAAAAAAATTTAAAATGTCCTTTACATGTGTTCACGTTAGTGAATTTATTGTATTACTTTCGTGATTTCTACTTTTGTAGTCTCAACGGTGGAAAGTTGGACAAAATTTGCTTTGAAAGCTACATTTCTTGTGTGCAGTGCAGGCCATGGCCAATACCGACGAGATGAACGTGGGCAGCTCCCATAACCACCCTCAAATTGGCCAGTGAAATCAACTTTTAACAGCCTACGTCTGCACCAAGCTAATCTTAGTCACTCCAGACTGTCACCTTACTTTGACTGCATGTGATGATGTGTTTCACCCGGAAACTATGAGAAGCTCCCAAACCCGGAGAGTGCATTTCTTTTTTTGAAATATCACACCTTGCTCCCTCTCTTCTATCGCAAAAGATGGTATATTTGTTTTTCGAATGAAGTGTCTGGCATTAAGTATAGATGTACGCATCTACAATAAAGCATGTCTGTGGTCTTCCGCGTATTCTACAATAGCTCTGCGGTGTTTAGTGGTGCAGAATGAGCAAGCCAACAAGGGTTTTCCTTCTTCAGAAATAAATAGTGACCTACCACTTTTATTCCGTCGTGCAAGAAGGAGAGGGGGCGTCTTTATGGGAAATGAAGAGGTATGACTGACACGTATACTGCTGCATGTTTACGTGTTGGGAATCGGCGACGAAATCCGTGCGTCAAGTTCATGGAGTGACTCCTTTCTGTAGTATAGTAAGGGCTAAAAAGGAAGAGACAGAAGAAGGCTGAGGACACTATATAGGCTCGATTGTGTAAAGGGTCGTGTACGTCTAGACTGCAGATCAACGCTGAAAGCGCAACCGCACCAGAAAATCGGCGGAATTTCCCGTGAACAGAGTGACAACTTAGAAAACTCAAGATACTGTATATAGTGAATGCTAAAACTACAGTATTCTTCGTCGCGATCGGCTACATTAAATCTGGAGTTTAGTGGAGTCGCAAACAATGACCACTGTAAACTGGAAAGATTTCTATAAAGAATAAAAAGGCTGTACACATATTCCAGGATGGCTGTAAGAACTCCCTTTAGTTCCCCCTAGTTATAACACTCGTAAATCTTTGTTTTACTTACAGCTGGCTCTCGAAAAGCATTATTGGAAATTTCTGTAACTTTGTTGCGATTTATTCCGTACTCATCACAAAATTTCATACAAATTCTCTGACCCATTTTTATCCAGAACAAAAAATCGCCGATACTACCAAAACACTCACAGCGTTCTTCACAGGTGACAAGAGACGAAATATCCGATATGATTAACACGCAGAGATATTTTTGAGACGTGTTTAGCAACACAACGAAGAAGTCATGTGAATATGACTAACACAATAAACGAAATTACAAATCTCTCGTTAATCTTAGAACGCATTTGATATTATCTTGAACAACGTCGAGTATTGCGAACGAGATAAGCACAGTTTAAACACTGCGATCATTTTAACATTAAGTTCTCTTTATAAACTCATGATGTCACGAAACCACTACTATTTTTCATTCCATATGCTCCACGTAAAACTGACCAGGGAGCGTATTTTCACGAGACTTAGATTTTGTACCACCTCGCTCAAAATCCCTAACCTGCTCTGGTTGTACTGGAAGCGCAGCAAGTTCGAACAGGTAGACCGACATTACTGCCTTCTTTTTCCCGCAGAAACATACTACAGTGTTAGTTTGTGCTTCAGAGGTAATACATACGGAACAGAACGGCGGAAAGGAAGAAAACTGTCACAAATCAACTGCACCTATTGAATGGTGGAGAATAAAACGTCCGAATTCATTTTGAGTTCGTGTAAAAGTGGCAGAATCAACTCGTAACTGAAACTGATAAAATACTGACTAAAAACCCTCTCATGAAGTTACGGTACATCTTCTGAATAGTCCGTGCAGTGTACGCCTACTAGAGTGTTATGCCGTGCTAGGACTGCGTAAAATGAACGTTCTCTCTAGGGCTGTTAACAAAGAGAGGGTTCAATTCCTGGAACGTCTTCCGAAAATCCCACTGTTGCTGGCGTCTGTCTCGACAGCTATAGCCGTCTCCCACGCCAAAGATGAAGCACTTAGAATTATTCTCCCCATGCAATGATTTCTCCACCGATACCGTGTCTCTACCACCTCAGAAAAGACGTGCAACACCTTGTCGGTCTGCAGTCCTGACTATGTTAAAGTGCGTTCACACTTGCGAGCAATATGACCTCAAGCTCTTCATGAGACACTCCCGAAAGAAACTGGAGAGGCGAAGAACGTTGCTCCCGAGCCCGTGGACATTCTTGCCGATGCATCAGTGCCGGTCGCACTGAGCCCGAACACCGCTACGGGATAGCCGGAGAAAACGACAGAGGGTGGCCGGCGCCGATCGTCTGACGACCCGCTCACAACCAATGAGCACACTTGCGAAAACTCATATACGAGGTAGTAGGAGTTTCTGCTTTTGTTCTTCAGCAGTCTTATGACTGGCTTGATGCGGCACGCAGCGAGGTCTTCTTTTGTGCCATTATGAAATGAGGTAAACAGAAGCAGTTTTGCCGCGCGGGATAAGCCGAGCGGTCTAGGGTGCTGCAGTCATGGACTGTGCTGCAGGTCCGGTGGAAGTTCGAGTCCTCCCTCGGGCATGGGTGTGTGTGTTTGTCCTTGGGATAATTTAGGTCAAATAGTGTGTAAGCTTAGGGACTGATGACCTTAGCAGTTACGTCCCATAAGATTTCACACACATTTGAACATTTTTGTAACAGTTCTCATATTTACAAGAAAAATTATAATTTCAAAAAGAAAACGAAAATCAAAATTATATGGGATTAAGCATCATTTTCATAACTTAAAACTTATAATTAGTTTTAGGACGTAGCTCACGATTTTATAACATACAAGAAATAAAAATTTGGTTTTTCTGGTCATTTTCCAGAGAGGGGTTAATAGAAACAGCAGTATTCAATTTTTTATTGTTTCTATTTTTTGGTTCTTTGTGTGAATAGGGGCAAATCAAAATCTGGTTCAGAAAAAGTGCTATTCAGTACACAACCAAGAACATTGAAAAAAATTTAATTTCTTATTAATTTTCTCAAATAAACTGTGTTATATCTCTAAATACGTTACTGTAGCATTAAATTGACGGATTTGTTTCGTTTGTTAATACATTTAATCTCTGATCTCAGATTTAAAGAGCAAAAGTCTTTAAATCTACAAGACGTAGGTACCGCCAAGAAGTAACGAAGACCTTTAGAACAGCATCTGCTTGACTCACAAACGATTCCTGATTGTTAAAATTAGCGTGTTTATCTACCTTGATTGAGATAAATGAAAAAAGGAAGAAAACCGTGCCTTCTAAACAAAACGTATTACATGTATTCAATCTAAACGACTGCTTACTTTTGCCATAAACTTCAATCACAGCTTAAAATTCTGGGAAGAGAACAGTGTCAGATGAGTCTTCATTTCGGTCTTACTCCTGGTCTTCTTCCGAAGAAACACTGACGACTGTTTTTTCTATTCACCCCACAAATCCCGGAAACAAAACCCTATGTTTTCAATTAGCCGAAATGCAAGTGAGATTTACGTACTCTTTAAAACTGAACTTTCGGTTTATGAAATGGAACTACAAATTTATTTTCCACTTACTTAAATTAAAAGAAGAGACATTAGTCTGGTGCTTGCAGATAAAGTTCGAAGTAAGCAAATTCAACGCCGCAATGGATGTTTGTCATAAAGTAAACAAAACATCAACTGACAGTGTCTCCAATTTTGAAATTCATAATTTCACAATTAGGTTGATTCAGTACCAACTTAGACGAATAAATCCTTAAATGATGTTCGTCAACACAGCAAAAAATATTTTTGAAACTTTCATTTCTGTTCATCAAAAAATGGTTCAAATGGCTCTGAGCACTATGGGACTTAACATCTGAGGTCATCAGTCCCCTAGAACAAAGAACTACTTAAACCTAACTAACCTAAGGACACCACACACATCTATGCCCGAGGCAGGATTCGAACCTGCGACCGTAGCGGTCGCACGGTTTCGGAATGAAGCGCCTAGAACCGCACTGTCACAACGGCCGGATCCCATCTTGTCCGTTATTCTTCTGAGTGATTTCATATGCTTCTTTCTTGGACGATTTTGTTAACTTCTTCGGTCTTTATCAGTCCACGTACTTACAACATCCTTATACAGCAGCGCATCTCAATCGTTTTGATTCTCATCTTTTCCGGTTTTCCCATAATCTATGATTCATTTCCATACAATGATGTGCTCTAAATGTACGTTCTCATAAATTTCTTCCGCAGATTAATGCATATGGTTCATACAAGTAGACTTCTTTTAGCAAGGAATGCTCTTTATGTCTGTACTAGTCTGGTCACCAACTTTCGTGTCAAGTTTATAGTTAATAGCATTTTTGCTACTCCTTATTACTTCCATGTTTCTTCGGTTTTATCTCACCCCACATTCTGTACTCATTTAACTGTTCATTCTGTTCAGCAAGTCTCCAAGATAAATATTTTAGCTTCTGTGATGTTACTGAACTTTATCACAGAGACTGTTAATGATTCCACTGTTACTGTGGCACAAGAGAGAAATCCAAAGACATTGATTCGTTTGGCTCATCTCCTGTCTCTCTGCCGTTGCCAATTATCTTAACTTCTTCCATGACAATAAAGAACTGAATACAGAAAATGAAACCACCTATTTCTCTATGTCTCTTTGCACTTTCAGCAAAACACATTTGGTCTCTCTACTGTAACATTTCAGTTTATTGGAATGATTTTCTACCGTTTCAGGATAGATGGAGATGTTTATCGTACAACAGTTCTTATCTGGCTGGCTCTGAGCACTATGGGACTTAACATCTGAGGTCATCAGTCCTCTAGAACTTAGAACTACTTGAACCTAACTAACCTAAGGCCATCACACACATCCATGCCCGAGGCAGGATTTAAACCTGCGACCGTAGCGATCGGGCGGTTCCAGACTGAAGCGCCTAGCACCGCTCGGCCACGCCAGCCGGCTCTTATCTGGTCCACACTCCATTTAATCTCTCTCTTTACAGCTTAACACTTTTTAGCAATATCGCTGTCATTTCAAACTGCAAAGATATAACGGGCCTACCATAATTCGACTAATTCTCCTCAGTTTTGAGGGCTATTCCAAAAATAAGGAAAGATCAATCGCGAAATGGAAACCATACCGAAAATCAAAACTGTTTTACTTGCTACATTTAACTAACCCTTCGAGCTACTTGTCTACATAGTCGCCGCTCCAAATTATTCATCTGTCCTAGCGTTGTACCAGTTTTCAAACATCCTCATCAAAGAAGGCAGCTTTCTGTGCTTTCCGCTAATTATGTATGCGGGACTGGAGTTCGTTTTCTGTGCCAAAATGTTGTCTTCATAGCCCAGTTCTGGCTGTATGGTTGGTGATCAAACACTTCCCAACGAAAACGCTGGGGGAGCTTCCTCAATTCCCCTGCAGTGTGCGGCCGAGAACTGTCATGAAGAAGGAAATGTATGAGAGTTACGTTACGTGGGGTACATGAAATCAGGCGATATCTCTCGGCAGGCACCCATACTTGACGGGAGACAAAAGAGCGACGTGACGCTATTTACGGGCATGTTAGAGACCCTTACCAACACATACGTGCAAAGCTGCGTCGGATTTTCACTGTGGTTTCCATTTCGCGACCGATCGCTCCTTGCCTTACGAATACGCCAAGTATGTAACATCCGAAATCCCATCAATGCACATAATATAAAGTAATTCCAAAATATGATGCATGTATATGGGGCTCTTAACTAAACAATGGTCATGAAACACAGTTTTCGTTGACACCGACAACATCTTTGAAACTCTGAATCGCTTTGTTTCCTCCCCTTCCCATCCACCCCTTACTTGCGCTCCTGTATTACAAGAACGTTTCCGCGGATGCGCTGACTCAATAGCTTCAAATGAGAAATTGAAAATGATAGAAATTCTCTGAACCCTTGCTGACAGAACTATATTTGTCATATCTCCCGCAACGAACACGAGAACAAATTAATAGCCGAGCGGGATTAGCCGAGCGGTCTTAGGCGCTGCAGTCATGGACTGTGCGGCTGATCCCGGTGGAGGTTCGAGTCCTCCCTCGGGGATGGGTGTGTGTGTTTGTCCTTAGGATAATTTAGGTTAAGTATTGTGTAAGCTTAGGGGCTGATGACATTAGCAGTTAAGTCCCATAAGACTTCACAAACATTTTGAACAAATTAAGAGATTGGTTTAGGTACAAGTCGTGTCCGACATTTTCGCAGTCTGAGCGGTTGAACCGAATGGATGTCTTGAAAATGAGACAGAAGATGAGCAACAACAAAAATAAAATCAGAATAATAGAATGTACTCTAATTAAATCAGGCTATCGCTAAGGGGACTAGATCAGGAAACGACACATGAATAATTTATAATAACACAACTAAACGCTACAGGATGGAAAACATGTCTCAAAAACATAAATTTGTTTTGTATATGAATTTAAGCGTTAAGAAGTCTTTGCTGAAGGTATTGTTTGGAGCGAAGCTTTTTTGCGGAAGTGAATCTTGGTCAATAAACTGTTCATATGTGAAGAGAATAGAATTTTTTTAAAATGTAGTGCCACAGAAGATCGTTGACGATTAGACGGATTAATCGAATAACTAATGAGGAGACACTGAACCTAACTGGTGAGAAAACAAATGTATGCCAACCAGAATGCAAGAAGGGTTAGTTGATAAGATACGTACTGAGGCATCAAGGAATGGTCACTTCGTGTTTTGAATGAAGTGTGGGGAGTAAAAATTTGAAGTGGGAGACAAAGTCTTGAATAGAGGAAGCAATATGCAGAGACGGAGAGGCTTGCACAGGATAGACAAGCATGGAGTGCTGCATCAAACCAGTCTCAGGATTGAACACCAGAATGTAGCTCATCGAAGGAGTTTTTATGAACTCTGTGGCAGAAGTATAGACAAGTTATATCACGTGTTGTGTTAAAGTAATATATCACTCAACAACAGCTTACCTTGTTTATCCGATGTAGAGGGGAACGTAGTTCATCCACATATCGAAAATCCGGATAATCCAGAAATTCACAAAAACATTGAAATGACACTGTTTAAATGCCATAAACAAACTCTTTTTATTTATTGTCACGGAATAACGTAAATTATGCACTACTTTAACATATATTTTGACTAGATATTGAAACATGACACAGTAGCACGCAATTTACATTCAGCAAGACCATGCACGAATTTTCTCATCTTACTTCAGCCGGAGTTGTTTCTGCCTGGCGTTACAAATAAACGATTATTTTGTCCCGTTGCCTTATTGCTTGTATGAGTGTCTTATGTCCTCAGTCTGAGCATCCGTTTCGTCAGATAATCCATGATCACTATCGTCATTGTCGGCAGATGATTAAACAGCGATAAATTAATCAGAAATAAATATTCTGGAACCTAAGTCTTCAGTTCCTTCCAATCTGACCAAATTCAGTAGAAATATTTTACAACAATTCTATACATGCCCATCTACTTTCTCTCTGATGTCAAAAACTCGGAACAAATCGGGACAATGCATTACTCAGCAACTCAGTGCTAACTTGTCAACTAACAATTTGCCACGATTTGAGTACTGTAGTCCATCCGCTTCAAGTGACCGGTCATATCCATGACACTTTTAAAATCGTGACGTAACGTCATGGTCGGTGAGCGGCAGTGACAAAGTATCAGCGACTCGACACAGCTAAAGCGCACCAGTAGACTCAAACGAAAGCCACTGTAGTCGTGACCGAAACTGTGGTTTCTCCAGTACAGTTTCTTACATTATGATGCGGTACGATACGCAGAAAACTTTAATGTCAACTGACCTGGCCGCAAAAGTTTACGCAATGAAAATATTGCGTTTTTAAATATATCAGCTACTTTTTGTTCTTAAATTTCCCCCTGTATATAGTTCAAAGGAGTTTCAGCCTTCATTTCGCATCATATGGTGTTATCGATATTAATTTTGCAGACCACAAGTACGAAAGGCTGCTGTCAATTCATCATCAGTATATTTCTTGATTTTATAAACATTTACTCCCATTACTTTTAAGTTTAGTGGCGCCAGAATGAGAAGGTGCATGTAGCTGCATTTTCTGAATGGTTCATCCCACAGGACCCGTGCGGCTCATCTCCAACAGAATGCAAGTTCACAAGTAACTGTATTGAAGGAAATGACCTCTGAAAGCCCACTGGGCTCCGCAACGCTCTCGACAAAGTTGTCTCCATCTGGAACATCTCGGAAGTTGCCTGACAGTCTAGGTGTGAAGATTGGAGACGACGCAGAGCAATCTGCCGGAACTGTTCTCATCCGCTCTATGTTCAGCTATGGGGGCAGCTGCCCTCCGCGGTAGTAGTAAGTTCGTGACGTCGCTGCACCACTATATACCATGTCGCAGTGTCAGAGCCGGCGACTGTCCAAGCTGTCAGATTCATGCATGTTGATCCGACGTCTGGATTGGAGGCCGTGTGCACTATCAGCTCTCCTCTGTAAACGTTCCTGAAAATACGCTGCCTGACAAAAAAAAGTCAAGCTCACTAAAGAGGGGAAGGAACAGAAGACAAACTTTGGGGATTGAGATGATATGTGATGTTATTTCAGTGATTAAAAAACCGAGTCGCATTTATAAAGTACTTCGCCGTATGAACCCACTTGCCGGTATGACGTTGCACCCCATCTGGCCTTGTTTTATGCACCCTCTCCTGGGGCAAGTTGCCCCACAACTGCTATAATTAAACCTTGACAGGCCGGTCGAGGTGGCCGAGCGGTTCTAGGCGCAACAGTCTGGAACCAAGCGACCGCTACGGTCGCAGGTTCGAATCCTGCCTCGGGCATGGATGTGTGTGATGTCCTTAGGTTAGTTAGGTTTAAGTAGTTCTAAGTTCTAGGGGACTGATGACCTCAGAAGTTAAGTCCCATAGTGCTCAGAGCCATTTGAACCATTTTGAGCCTTGATATCCTGGGCACTGGCGCCGAAACGAAGATGTTATACGAGGGATTGATCTGGAGATCTAGCTGGCGACGGGACCACTACAATACCGCGGCGGCAGATCATAGAAACACTTGCCTTGTATGGACGAGCATTGTCCTGTTGAAAAAGGTCACTACGTTTCTGTCGCATGTGAAGTAACACATGAGGACGCGGGATGTCTGTTACGTACCATTGTGTCCTCATTGCTCCCTCAGTCACTGTCAACCGTGAGCTGAAGTCATACGCGATGGTCCCTCTCACCGTGACGCCAGAAGTGTCTGTCCGAAACAGCAGAAGAATGCGACCGCTTCCAGGTCGCCGCCATACACGCCAGCGGTTGTCATCTGGTGAAGCATAGAACCACCGTTCATCGCTGAACAGAACGCTAAACCATTCATCAGCAGTCCACGCTTCTAGGTCACAGTATCGTTCCAAACGCGGTCGTTTGTGTAGTGGGACTAACGGCAGCCTATGCATTGGACTATAATTTACAAGCCAGGCTGCTGCCAGTCACCGATCAATGGTCTGGGATGATACATACTGTTGTAGCGAGACCACTGCTTGTACTCGGATGGCAGATGCAGAGTGAAGAGGTTACGATGTGCTTAGTGCACAAATGGGCGATCCTCCCTTCGGGTGATCGTCGTTACCTTGACGACGAGTGTGCCTGCCTTCATGTTCCCATAAAGTCCAACATCACACCACTGTTCCCCCTTAATGCCCCACAAATTGCGTGATTCAACCAAAACCAGCCCTTAGGAGATCCGAGGCTCGTTTCAGTCTCTGTCAGGAGCCGATCATGCTGTCTCACATGAGTACGAGGCAGTTCCGTGATCACTCGTTATCTGACGCTGTTCACGCATCTGATGTACCATAGCGGGTTTGTTGACAACTCTAATGCACGCTTCAGGCCAGTCTGTCATGCTGAAGTGTAAGGATAGTTTATTTCGATACCCGCCATTGAGGTCACACCATATCTTTTGGGTGCTTCACTTTTTTTCTCAGGCAACGTATACAAAACATTAATTATTATTTTCTGTACCAAACGATATTTCCCAGTTGTACATCATTTTACAGCGTTCCAATTAGTCATGCCTTTCTTTTTGTACGTATATGCTGTTTTAGTAAGGACAGCACATACCAACTGGACTGTTATTTGATTAATTTATTCATCACGATCATATTTCCGGCATATTACGCCGTTTTAAAACGATCGCTCACTATGAAATGGATCAAAGCATGATTATTCCTTTTAAGAGAATTCTGTCCTCGTGCCAATCAAGTTTCCGCATAGACTATGTAAAAATGGTTGATACGAGGACTGTGTCCCTTGAAAGTGGAATGCGCTAAGTGCGGTTGAGCAGGGTGGTTTGGATACAGAGGTAAATGTTTGACAAACCACTGGGACTTTTCTTTAAGTTTTTCGCTCACAACCATTTATTAGATGTTACAGAAAATATTTGCGTTATTGATACCTAAAGAGCACATTCTTGTCAAAGAAAATATTTACTTACTTTGGTACTTGAACAACACAAACAAAGAGTTAATTTTATCAAACCTTTAAAACAAATGCAGCAACTACAGTTATAAATCTTGACTCAATAGACTAGAAAAATTCCTCAGAGATCTTTTAATAGGTGATACCAGCTAAAGTTTCGATTTAGATAGAACAAATGAACTTGAAAATGTTTATCAGAAACAAATATTTTATGACCAAAGAACAAATGAATTGAAAGAATTAACACTAATGACTGTAAAATTTTGAAAGAGTTCTACATCTACATCTACATACATACTCCGCAATCCACCATACGGTGCGTGGCGCAGGGTACCTCGTACCACAACTGGCATCTTCTCTCCCTGTTCTCCTCCCCAAAGGGAAAAATGACTGCCTGTATGCCTCTGTACGAGCCCTAATCTCTTATCTTATCTTTGCTGTCTCTCCGCGAAATGTGTTGGCGGCAGTAAAATTGTGCTGCAGTCAGCCTCAAATGCTGGTTCTCTAAATTTCCTCAGTAGCGATTCACGAAAAGAACGCCTCCTTTCCTCTAGAGACTCCCACCCGAGTTCCTGAAGCATTTCCGTAACACTCGCGTGATGATCAAACCTACCAGTAACAAATCTAGCAGCCCGCCTCTGAATTGCTTCTATGTCCTCCCTCAATCCGAACTGATAGGGATCCCAAACGCTCGAGCAGTACTCAAGAATTGGTCGTATTAGTGTTTTATAAGCGGTCTCCTTTATAGATGAACCACATCTTCCCAAAATTCTACCAATGAACCGAAAACGACTATCCGCCTTCCCCACAACTGCCATCACATGCTCGTCCCACTTCATATCGCTCTGCAATGTTACGCCCAAATATTTAATCGACGTGACTGTGTCAAGCGGTACACTACTAATGGAGTATTCAAACATTACGAGATTCTTTTTCCTATTCATCTGCATTAATTTACATTTATCTACATTTAGAGTTAGCTGCCATTCTTTACACCAATCACAAATCCTGTCCAAGTCATCTTGTATCCTCCTACAGCCACTCAACGACGACACCTTCCCGTACATCACAGCATCATCATCAAACAGCCGCACATTGGTATCCACCCTATCCAAAAGATCATTTATGTAGATAGAAAACAACAGAGGACCTACGACACTTCCCTGGGACACTCCAGATGATACCCTCACCTCCGATGAACACTCACCATCGGGGACAACGTACTGGGTTCTATTACTTAAGAAGTCTTCGAGCCACTCACATACTTGGGAACCAGTCCCATATGCTCGTACCTTAGTTAGGAGTCTGCAGTGGGGCACCGAGTCAATCGCTTTCCGGAAATCAAGGAATATGGCATCCGTCTGATACCCTTCATCCATGGTTCGCAAGATATCATGTGAAAAAAGGGCGAGTTGCGTGTCGCAGGAGCGATGGCTTCTAAAGCCGTGCTGATGCATGGACAGAAACTTCTCTGTCTCAAGGAAATTAATTATATTCGAGCTGAGAATATGTTCGAGAATCCTGCAAACAAACCGATGTTAAGGATATTGGTCTGTAATTTTGAGGATCCGTCCTTCTACCCTTCTTATATACAGGCGTCACCTGTGCTTCTTTCCAGTCGCTCGGGACTTTACTTTGGGCAAGAGATTCGCGATAAATGCAAGCTAAGTAAGGAGCCAATGCAGTAGAGTACTCTCGGTAAAACCGAATTGGAATCCCATCAGGACCTGGCGATTTATTTATTTTCAACCCATTCAGCTGCTTCACAACCCCAGGGATGTCTATCACTATGTCCTCCATAAGAGAATCTGTACGAGACTCAAACGGCGGTATGTTTGTACAATTAAAATTTGATCACACCATTGACAACTACAGAGAAAAAAAGCAACAACTGAGTTGATTAGAAATAGTTTACAAAACTTTAATTTCAATAGCTGTCAAACAGCCAGCTCACGCCTTCCTTCGCCCGGGCGTCGGTTGCTGTTTACTGCTGTACAGTTCCCCGGCTACGACGGCCACAGCTCCTCGGCCAACGACTCCAACTCTCTCTTCCCTGCCCCAGGAAGCTCACGTGTCCGCATGCAAGCCGTTCGGCTCACATCCGTCACGCCCTCTCTCTCCGCAGGCTTTTGCTATAACCCAGACAGCGGCTCTGCGCTTGCACACAGTTTAAGAAAGCATTTTCATGACACGCTCACGCCCTCTGACCATAGTTAGCCCGTCCAAAGACTCTCAGCGGCGTTGGCCCTCGATAGGTCGGAAAAGACAGTATCAAACTGTTCCGCATTCATTTCCATATCTGTAAAGTACCTCCCCATGAACCATGGACCTTGCCGTTGGTGGGGAGGCTTGCGTGCCTCAGCGATACAGATAGCCGTACCGTAGGTGCAACCACAATGGAGGGGTATCTGTTGAGAGGCCAGACAAACGTGTGGTTCCTGAAGAGGGGCAGCAGCCTTTTCAGTAGTTGCAAGGGCAACAGTCTGGATGATTGACTGATCTGGCCTTGTAACAATAACCAAAACGGCCTTGCTGTGCTGGTACTGCGAACGGCTGAAAGCGAGGGGAAACTACGGCCGTAATTTTTCCCGAGGGCATGCAGCTTTACTGTATGATTAAATGATGATGGCGTCCTCTTGGGTAAAATATTCCGGAGGTAAAATAGTCCCCCATTCGGATCTCCGGGCGGGGACTACTCAAGAGGATGTCGTTATCAGGAGAAAGAAAACTGGCGTTCTACGGATCGGAGCGTGGAATGTCAGATCCCTTAATCGGGCAGGTAGGTTAGAAAATTTAAAAAGGGAAATGGATAGGTTAAAGTTAGATATAGTGGGAATTAGTGAAGTTCGGTAGCAGGAGGAACAAGACTTTTGGTCAGGTGAGTACAGGGTTAAAAATACAAAATCAAATAGGGGTAATGCAGGAGTAGGTTTAATAATGAATAGGAAAATAGGAATGCGGGTAAGCTACTACAAACAGCATAGTGAACGCATTATTGTGGCCAAGATAGATACGAAGCCCACACCTACTACAGTAGTACAAGTTTATATGCCAACTAGCTCTGCAGATGACGAAGAAATTGAAGAAATGTATGATGAAATAAAAGAAATTATTCAGATAGTGAAGGGAGACGAAAATTTAATAGTCATGGGTGACTGGAATTCGAGTGTAGGAAAAGGGAGAGAAGGAAACGTAGTAGGTGAATATGGATTGGGGCTAAGAAATGAAAGAGGAAGCCGCCTGGTTGAATTTTGCACAGAGCACAACTTAATTATAGCTAACACTTGGTTTAAGAATCATGATAGAAGGTTGTATACATGGAAGAACCCTGGAGATACTAAAAGGTATCAGATAGATTATATAATGGTAAGACAGAGATTTAGGAACCAGGTTTTAAATTGTAAGACATTTCCAGGGGCAGATGTGGACTCTGACCACAATCTATTGGTTATGACCTGTAGATTAAAACTAAAGAAACTGCAAAAAGGTGGGAATTTAAGGAGATGGGACCTGGATAAACTGAAAGAACCAGAGGTTGTACAGAGTTTCAGGGAGAGCATTAGGGAACAATTGTCAGGAATGGGGGAAAGAAATACAGTAGAAGAAGAATGTGTAGCTTTGAGGGATGAAGTAGTGAAGGCAGCAGAGGATCAAGTAGGTAAAAAGACGAGGGCTAGTAGAAATCCTTGGGTAACAGAAGAAATATTGAATTTAATTGATGAAAGGAGAAAATATAAAAATGCAGTAAATGAAGCAGGCAAAAAAGAATACAAACGACTCAAAAATGAGATCGACAGGAAGTGCAAAATGGCTAAGCAGGGATGGCTAGAGGACAAATGTAAGGATGTAGAGGCTTATCTCACTAGGGGTAAGATAGATACTGCCTACAGGAAAATTAAAGAGACCTTTGGAGATAAGAGAACCACTTGTATGAACACCAAGAGCTCAGATGGAAACCCAGTTCTAAGCAAAGAAGGGAAAGCAGAAAGGTGGAAGGAGTATATAGAGGGTCTATACAAGGGCGATGCACTTGAGGACAATATTATGGAAATGGAAGAGGATGTAGATGAAGATGAAATGGGAGATACGATACTGCGTGAAGAGTTTGACAGAGCACTGAAAGACCTGAGTCGAAATAAGGCCCCCGGAGTAGACAACATTCCATTGGAACTACTGACGGCCTTGGGAGAGCCAGTCCTGACAAAACTCTACCATCTGGTGAGCAAAATGTATGAAACAGGCGAAATACCCTCAGACTTCAAGAAGAATTTAATAATTCCAATCCCAAAGAAAGCAGGTGTTGACAGATGTGAAAATTACCGAACAATCAGCTTAATAAGCCACAGCTGCAAAGTACTAACACGAATTCTTTACAGACGAATGGAAAAACTAGTAGAAGCCGACCTCGGGGAAGATCAGTTTGGATTCCGTAGAAATACTGGAACACGTGAGGCAATACTGACCTTACGACTTATCTTAGAAGAAAGATTAAGGAAAGGCAAACCTACGTTTCTAGCATTTGTAGACTTAGAGAAAGCTTTTGACAATGTTGACTGGAATACTCTCTTTGAAATTCTAAAGGTGGCAGGTGTAAACTACAGGGAACGCAAGGCTATATACAATTTGTACAGAAACCAGATGGCAGTTATAAGAGTTGAGGGACATGAAAGGGAAGCAGTGGTTGGGAAGGGAGTAAGACAGGGTTGTAGCCTCTCCCCGATGTTATTCAATCTGTATATTGAGCAAGCAGTAAAGGAAACAAAAGAAAAATTTGGAGTAGGTATTAAAATCCATGGAGAAGAAATAAAAACCTTGAGGTTCGCCGATGACATTGTAATTCTATCAGAGACAGCAAAGGACTTGGAAGAGCAGTTGAACGGAATGGATGTTGTCTTGAAGGTAGGATATAAGATGAACATCAACAAAAGCAAAACAAGAATAATGGAATGTAGTCGAATTAAGTCGGGTGATGCTGAGGGAATTAGATTAGGAAATGAGACACTTAAAGTAGTAAAGGAGTTTTGCTATTTGGGGAGCAAAATAACTGATGATGGTCGAAGTAGAGAGGATATAAAATGTAGACTGGCAATGGCAAGAAAAGCGTTTCTGAAGAAGAGAAATTTGTTAACATCGAGTATAGATTTAAGTGTCAGGAAGTCATTTCTGAAAGTATTTGTATGGAGTGTAGCCATGTATGGAAGTGAAACATGGACGGTAAATAATTTGGACAAGAAGAGAATAGAAGCTTTTGAAATGTGGTGCTACAGAAGAATGTTGAAGATTAGATGGGTAGATCACATAACTAATGAGGAAGTATTGAATAGGATTGGGGAGAACAGAAGTTTGTGGCACAACTTGACCAGAAGAAGGGATCGGTTGGTAGGACATGTTCTGAGGCATCAAGGGATCACCAATTTAGTATTGGAGGGCAGTGTGGAGGGTAAAAATCATAGGGGGAGACCAAGAGATGAATATACTAAGCAGATTCAGAAGGATGTAGGTTGCAGTAGGTACTGGGAGATGAAGAAGCTTGCACAGGATAGAGTAGCATGGAGAGCTGCATCAAACCAGTCTCAGGACTGAAGACCACAACAACAACAAAGTAAGGTTCAGTATTAGTAAATTCTGTGTTCATAAGTGAGTGCAGGAATATCTAACATGCTGAGACATTTGTATCAAAGTTTTTTTATCCGTAGCTCTTTTCAATATTTGTATCAGCATAATTTTCTGTTACGTCGTACGTAGCTCTGTTTCAATAGACCTCAGCTGCATTTTTATATCTTATGGGTACTCTAGTTTTATGCCAAGTGCATTCAGATAGCTTGTATCTTTCACCTATTTCCTCAATACATTAAGTTTAGCTTACAGCTAAAGCATCTACATGACTGCAGCATAAGTTACAAAACATTTTTAGTTTCTAGGAACCACATCAAACACTCTGACTCTTCCACGATGTCAGAATTTATTCTATACTTTATATTTCACTTAATCCTCTGGGATTTGCGCTGATCATCTTTGCTTCTTATTTTGTAACTTATTTTATTATAGATAGTGTTATGTGTAATGTGTCCTGGTTCTTCTGCACAACACATTGCAAGGTATCCCAGATATGGTCAATAATGTTCATGTCTGGAGAGTTTCGTGTAGCCAGCGGAAGTGGTTAAACTAAGAAAAGTGTTCCTGGAGCCTATATGTAGCAGTTCTGGACGTGTGGGGTGTAACATCGCCTTCCTGGAATTGCCCAAATCCGTCGGAATGCACGATGGACAGAAGTGATCAGACAGAATGCTTATGTACGTGTCACCTGTCAGACTCATATCTGGACGTATCAGGAGTCCCATATCACTCCAACTGCCCTCGCCTCACACCATTACAAACCCTCCATCAGTTTAAACAGTCCCATGCTGACATGCAGGGTCCATGCGTTCATGAGGTTGTCTCCATAAACGTACACGTCCATCCGTTCGATACAATTTGAAGCGAGATTCTTCCGACCAGGCAACACGTTCCCAGTCGTCAACAATCCAATGTCGGTGTTGACGGGCGCAGGCGAGGCGTAAAGCTTTGCGTCGTGCAGTCATCAAGGGTACACAAGTGGGCCTTCGGCTCCTAAAGCTCATATAGATGATGTGATGTTCATTGAATGGTTCGCACGCTGACACTTGTTGATGGCCCAGCATTGAAATTTGCAGCATTTTGGGGAAGAGTTGCACTTCTGTAACGTTCAGTCGTCTTTGGTCCCGGTCTTTCAGGATGTTTTTCAGGGAAAATCCCCACTTCATAGCTACCTCGGACATGTTGTGTCCCATCGCTCTTGCACCAACAATAACACCACGTTCAAACTCACTTAAATCTTCATAACCTGCCATTGAAGCAGCAGTAATCGATCTATCAACTGCGCCAGATACTTGTTGTCTTGTATAGGCCTTGCCGACAGCAGCGTCGTATTCTGGCTCATTACATATCTCTGTGTTTGAATACGCATGCCTATAGCGATTTCTTTGGCGCTTCAGTGTAATAGTATTATTTTGTGAAAGTATAAACTCAACTCATTGTAGTAGCAGGCAGAGTGACTATAATGACATTGAGATTTGATTTTGGTGTGTCCCAGAATAACTCGAGCAGCGAAAGTGCAATGCCCGCCATTAAAGAAGTCTTTCAACATATAACATGCGTTTGCAATGCTCATTCTTTTCTCTGAGTCCTTAATATAACTGATCTTTGTGTTTGGTCACATCGACAAGGTAAAACATCAAATAGTACGTACAGCAGGTTATATTTGTAATTTATGGGTCGTATAACAATGGAAAACTCGGAGAACAGTGCGGGAGCTGGAAACGTAAGTCAATAATAAGATTAACAGTTATTTATTTACTCTAATGATTGACATTAATGACAGTAAGATTAATAGAGAGCAAGGTTCTCTAAAACTCTAATCAGATTCCAAAATGACTAACACTGTGAGGAGGTACCATGAAGTGTGTAAGATTATATGGAGAACGAGCTATAAATTTGTTAACCTGGGCAAGTCGCGAAATCAAAGTTAGTGGCACAACAAGATGGCACAAATAATAACCAAATTAGGCAACAAAAGTTGCGTGGCAAAGTGAGCAAGTAAGGTGCTACTAATAATTTGGATCGCTCCACTTCAATGTGTGACTCACTTTTTTATTTTTCTGAGTCAGATGTTTTGAGGTTGGTTGGATGTGGCCCGCCATGAATTTCTCTCCCATGCCAACATATTCAACTCAGAGTAGCACCCTAAGTCTGCAGTTATTTGTTGGATTTACTCTAGTCTCTGTCTTCCCCCACAGTTTTTACACTCTGCAGCTCCCTCTAGCGTGGTCTCCCAACGCGTATCATATCACCATGTCTCATCTTCCTCTCAGTGTTTTTCATGTTATACTTTCTTCTCCGTTTTTACGGAGAACTCCTCCATGTATTTTCAGTCTCTCCATTTTTCAACATTTTTGTGTACCTAGCATCGTATCTCAAACTCTTAAAATTCGCATCATTCCCTATATGAACATCAGCTTATTCTCTCAATATGGCAACATGCAGACTGAAGTCAGAAACAGCTATACTCACACGAGATTTCTGTCCCCAAAAGAGATTTATTTGTGTGTTACACCTGTTGCAATATATTATCTGAATGTTGGGTGACAATGACTAAAAGGTCGAAATTGGACAGTAGCAAGTAAACTGAGAATTTTGCAGCTCCATTCTTTTGAAAAATATATCGAGGCTTTGGTCCCAAGTTCAAACGAAATTGTCTTAACCCTTTGTTTGCCATCAATAAAATATTTGGTGCAATTGTAACAATTACTTTGCAAGTATCTTCATAAAAGTAATGTTTACAGTATTTTATATGACTTGACAGTGGAAGCACTAACAAACCAGACGTTGTCCAATTTTCGCTGTGGTATGATGGGGGATGTTTCACTGTGCTACAAAATGCGTGTCTCTTAATGTTTTCTTTTCAGACATATGTGCAGCTTCATTTCATTTATCCGTTTAGTTCGTAGAAATTATGGTTTGCGACAGCTGATGTGTAGTGTTTGATTTGATATTGGTGATAGCGAATATATTGATACCCCTCCAGCTTGCAGTGACAGCAATACCTGCAGATTCATTCTATCTTCTGAATCAAATTAACGGAAGATAGAGCGACGTTTTCATTGTCACTGTCTCTCGGCAGTTCATTCAGTGGCTGATATAGACTAGGCCAGCTGCACGGGCAGTCTATGGTTCAGTGCTAGGAAGAGGATATGACACTTACTTGCCATTGTTCACAGACTGAAACAAATCATGAACTTGTTGTTTAGTATGAACCCTGACTCTTAGTGAAGACTTGTACAACACTAAACGTAATTTTAGTAACAACAACACAACATCAACAAGAACTGCCCATCTCAGAACAGTGAAATCATAAACAAGGGAAACTTACAGAGAACTGACTCCACAAGATGCAGGAGCTTTAGCCGATATCTGAAATCTAGGAAAGCCGGGACAAATATGTTATCCAACACTGGAGATGGCTGCTAATTGTTAATACCTACCATTGAACGACATGGTACTGCTATCAAACCACTGGTGGCTCCGTGCGTAAACACAGCTGGCTCCGTGCGTAAACACTAGTAAACGGAGTGTTAAAGGAGGCATGGAAGCCGGCCGTTGTGGCCGAGCAGTTCTAGGCGCTTCAGTCCGGAACCGCGCTGCTGCTACGGTTGCAGGTTCGCGTCCTGCCTTGGGCATGGACGAGTGTGATGTCCTTAGTTTAGTTAGGTTTAAGTATTTCTGAGTCTAGGGGACTGATGACCTCAGATGTTAAGTCCCATAGTGCTCAGAGCCATTTGAACCATTTTGAGACATGGCGTCAGAGCGATGTGGCCTATACCCCTAGAAGCTATGAATGTTGAGGATATTTGTACATTAGCGTGAAAGTTTAGATTTAAGTATCTGTTACTTAGTTTCTCTGAAACTGGTACTGCAGTTATTAATTTGCGGAGCCTGATGATGAGGCATATCACTGGCTCTGGAATAGAAATTGTGATTGTGGGTTCTCGGTATATTTCTGTAGCTTACGCTGCAACGCTCGTTAAAGAAGGAAACTGTATACCATATTTGAATGTGGTTACATTACAGGATTGCTTTTCTCTTGCAGTTGTGTTTGGTAACGTGGTAGACCAAATGCTCACCTTGCCGTCTGTCGACAGTTCTTCTACAGTGCTCCAGTTAGCTATCGATCTTTCGAGTTCGCTACGTAATTGTGGCAGTAGTAAAGTTTCCAGACACAGGTGCTGTTAATTCCTCGGGAAACTACCAGAAACTTGAACCTGGTGGCCGGGTCGTTATTGGCAAAAAACACGCGACATGCACGCGTGTTAGCAAACGACACAATGGCTGGAGACCAGCGGAGAGCCTGGCGAGTTCAGGACGGGTGCGACGCCCCGAGAGCCCGGGAGGTGGCTGGGTGAACAGTGTTGAGAGGGGGATGGAGGGGAAAGGGGGCGACGTCGCGTGCTGACGCTACGCCAATAGCGCTCTTGCGGCCCGCTGGCCAAGTTGTGTACGGCCCCATAAAGCTGGCGGGACGGCAGTGGCCTTACGGCTGCTGAGCACCAGTGCACGCCTTCCCGGCTCGCTTTATGACTTTACACCTCACCCTCCAGATAGACACCGCGATAGAGAGATAAAGTACAGATACGTCGCGCCGCCCCGTGCCCTGGAATGTCTTGTAAATGGCTTACGAAGGTGTTACGGATTTTGAGCTTAATGACCTGAGTGCCTCCAAAGTTCTCAGCCCTATCCCTGCCATTCCAATTTGAAAGAAAGTTTGTGCTAGAAAAGATGCACAGTTCAGCACACACTGCCAACAACAATTAAAATTCGGCACATTTTCTTGTAATGAAACTATACGGTTCCAGAGATTTTCTTAAGTCTCAACCACCAATGACGTTTATATAGAGACCGAAGTGACGAATGAAAATTTGTATCAAGGCCAGGATTCGATTCCCGGGTTCGAATCCCGGAGGGGTTAGGGATTTCCCCTGCCTCGTGATGACTGGGTGTTGTGTGATGTCCATAGGTTAGTTAGGCTTAAGTAGTTCTAAGTTCTAGGGGACTGATGACCATAGATGTTAAGTCCCATGGTGCTCGGAGCCATTTGAACCATTTTGAACCAGGATTCGAACCCTGGTTTCCTGATCACTAGGCAGATGCGCTAATCACTATGACACCCTGGCAACTGGGCTTTGCGCAAATACATGGGCTATCCTATCACGCCTCCCTCCGCAGTTAAAACTACATTCACTCCGCAGTCCACGTAGTACTCCTCCTAAAATGCTGTGTCAGATTAGGGGAAATGCCGAGTGCACTGACGTGTGAATAGGATTTTGAACTGAGGAGGGAGGCTGTAGGGTAGTTCGTGCAATTGTGTAAAGTTACTGTACCAGTGTGGCGTAGTGATCAGTGCATTTCCATAGTGAGCTGGAGACCCAGGTTCGAATCCCGGCCTTGGTGAAAAATTTTCACGTCTGCATATATGCATTGGCTTCTGCGCCTCCCACTGCGTTTTTTTTAGTAGGAACCCCCATTTTTTATTACTTATTCATGTAGTACGTAAAGCAATATGAAGGTTTTAGTTGGACCGCTTTTTTCGCTTTGTGATAGATGGCGCTGTAGTAGTCACAAACATATGTCTCGCAATTGTAGACGAACATTTGGTAACAGGTAGGTTTTTTAAATTAAAATACAGAACGTAGGTACGTTTGAACATTTTATTTCGGTTGTTCCAATGTGATACATGTACCTTTGTGAACTTATCATTTCTGAGAACGCATGCTGTTACAGCGTGATTATCTGTAAATACCACATTAATGCAATAAATGCTCAAAATGATGTCCATCAACCTCAATGCATTTGGCAATACGTGTAACGACATTCCTCTCAACAGCCAATAGCAATAGCTCGGCGATATTTTGGCACTGTACTCCTTCCCCACAATTCGGCAACGAACTGCGCAGCTAGAGGAACTCATGGAACTAGAGGATACTCGGCGAATGGACTGCTCTGCCCCTTACACCGACTTAAATCATTCCGAGCACTTGAGGGACGCATTGACGAGACGTACTGCACCACGTCCATATGCACCAATATGCACCAAAGACCATCCAGCAATTGTCAACCATACAGGTGGAGGAGTGGAAAAACGTACTACAAGAAGTCCGCACCAACTTTGTGGTTATCATGCGAGTGCGTTGTAGAACATGTATTGCTGTTCATGGTGATCACACACCCTGCGATGTTCAGGGGATCGTCATAGGCCGCGGTGACTTCAGTGCAATTACTGCCTTTGAATAAAAGTGTCATTTCTGTCTGTTTAATTGAGTATTTTTTTCCAGATACATTATGTACTATAGTGTAGCAGATCTTTCTACGTACAGCCCAAGTTTCATCGAGCTATGTTTGTTGGCAGCGACACTTCAAGATAAAGTTACTTTCGACGCAAATTTTTGTCCACCAATGTATATCTGCATATAAGACAAGATTACACAGTACGTTTTTCGATCAGGAATCGTCTTTGAACGTTAGTAGTTTGTGAACAGATCTTGTTATGCTTCGTGCAAGAAGGAGGGAGTCTACCTGCACGTTTCAACATTCGAGAGTGGCCAGATTGTGGCCTGTCTAGACTACTCTTTATCGTGGCGTGATATTGCTACTCAAGTTCGTCCATCTCGTATGAGATGCGAATATGAAATCGATGGGTTCCGAAGGGACATGCTCAGCACCTTGCGTAATCTCAACGCCCCCACGCGACTAGCGCCCGAAATGAGAGGACAGATATTGTTCGCTCGGTCATGCAAGATCATACACCTATGTCGCGTACTTTGATTCAGGACATGGGCTGGTTTTCAGCAGCACTCACACAGGTAGTGCAACGACATCTTGAGCACCTCGGACTGTCATCACGGCGACCATAGTTGCGGCTTCCGTCGACGCCGAACTGAGGCCATGATAAAAGCCGGAAGCGATGCTAGCGGTGTCATTGCGATTTCTCGTGGGGAGGGACAAATTATTTTTGTCTGTTGTATTTATTTTTCAACATGACTCCCTTATACAAAGTTGTGTCATCCCGTACAGCCCCGCTATTCTTCGAACAATGACGCTGACAACATCTTGTTCGCATGGTATTCACAAGAAGTAGTCCAATGAATTTACATAAAGTGAACAATATTGTCACTAAATAGGGCCTTCCTATCCACCTTTCAGCGAACATCTGGTGGTGGTGTCACGAATAAGATGTGGAAAGTGATCTGGGACTCCATCAAATTAGGACCATATCAGTGCGTGAAGTTCAGATGTAATATCTTCGGACAACTTGGGGAATATGTTTCTCAGAAACACATTATACATTGGTATCGATATGAGGGGAGGAACCATATACAAACTGTAAATAACGGTTGATTGCACTCCCCGATAGTTCACTGTAAATCTTTGTTGATGGCTCTTAAAAAATACAAATGTATCGTGTGCGTTAAACGGCATACTTATCCCACAGCATACCTGGCTTCGTAATTTTCGATTCTGTCATTTTGTGACCTGGGTCCCAATTAAAAATTGCCCGTCTTCATCATTGCGATGCAACACACCCTCTACATTATTTTCTTTAACTGTATTTCCGTTGGAAATTCTGATCGTCACCGTCAAATACACTTGAGAATCTCTTTCATACGTTGTATTTCACGGCTTATACCTCTCGGTTTTCATTGAAATTGCGACTACGGTCAACCATCAGCTGTATAATGGAATAACGATAACGAAAAATTGGGTCGGACGGTGACTCAAACCCGGATTTCCCGCTCATCGCGAGTGGTCTCCGTATCATAAGGCAATCGGAGCGGGACGCATGGCCAGATCCAAACCTCCGTATATCATCAGCAGATCAAGAAAGACAGACCAATTGTCTTACAAACTCCTTTCACCAAGATACAGCGTGGATCCTTGTTAATAGCGAAACCTGACAGGAGTGAAAGTATGCGATGACGAAAGTAAAAACTTTCTGGAAGCAGTGAGAATGCAATAATGTTACCATAAATTCGTATGATATGTTGACGCCCCATCTAAATCAGCTAAAATTTGACGTAAAGCGTCTCCAGATAAGCAACGTACCTCATTGAATGGACAGTTAAGAGTAGCACCTGATCATCTCATAGGGGCAAACATTCTTCCAGGAAACTTGACGGACTTTCGAATTCCAGCGCGATCTTCGAGGATTTCTGGAGGATGTTGTGGATTGGGACACACGCACATTTTCTGCTGATGTAAGGCGCATCTAACTTTCCAGTATGGTCCAAGATGGAGAGGTCTAGCAGGGTGTGTACCTTCGCCTCCAAGCGTCTGCAGCAATCCTCTGATTCTTTCTGTCTGCGTAATCTTAAAAACGAGTCACACAGCACGCCTGTTGATATGGCGGCAGAACTGGAGAGTCGAATTGCATGGGCTTGAAAAATTTTACGCGAGGACCTGGACGTGCCTGAAAGAATTTGTAACTCTCTACAGAGACAAGTGTAATAGTTCACCCAAATTGAATGATACATAGATCAGCTTCTTTAATACGTAAGGAAAAGTAGGGGAACAGTGTACAGTTAAGCAAAAAATATTTTCACACGTTCATATCTAGTAACCTGAGAACAACTGTGTGAAGGGGGATGTAGCTTCTCTGCTATTGTAGGTTGGTACTTTGAAACAAGAAGACAGCTACCAGCCATTCTTGATAATGTCATTTATTCACATAAATAATACCATAACTGGTTTCGAACAAACAGGTTCATCTTCAGACGGCTTTCATATCAAGACACACATTTGTTGAAGTTCTTTTGTTGTTCTTTTAGTGAAAGAATCTTGCGATAGTGGTGCCCTACAGTAAAAAATCGATGTTAGAAACGAGCAATTTAACCGTAATTTTCTTTTTTATTGTGTTTAATCGTTATGAAGAATACTTACACTTAAATAGGTCGTTTGTAATCGATTTTTACTGTAGGGCGTCAGAATCCCAAGAATCTTTCAACACATAAACTGAACTTCAACGAATGTGAATCTTGATATGAAAGCTATCTGACGACGAACTTGTCGGTTCGAAACCGGTTACGGCACTATTTATGTGACTAAATAGCATCATCAGTTGTGGATGGTTGTTGTCTTCTTCTTTAAAGGAATAATACTATATTTTGTACACAGCCACGGCTCAAAATATCTGTTCTAGAAAAAATAGCATTATTTTTACTGTACTAAATAAATGTAATTGCAAGAAAAGTACAGTAAAGTTTAACTGCAGATATCAAAAAGATACAAAAGCACACGTTATCCCATCCTATGTGGTAATATTATACGCAGTGGTTGAGGAATTGTGCGTTTGACTCAGAACTTATATTAAATGTGAATGAAAATAATCGGTACTTAAACTATCTGCCGTTTTCGGCTAGGAGAGTAGAATATTTAAACATATGTAAACAGCAATATGAAATTTGTAATTACTTTCAGTTTCAATTTCCAAAAATGTTTAGAATGTTCATTTCTTGGTCATCACAAACATAGTCTTGGGGTATCTTCTCCAGTACAAGCACAGGACGCAATACACCTGTACGACAGTCCTTCTTAGCCTTTACTTACTTCCACACAGGTGCAACATATCTTACGCGAATTACGAAGTTAATAAAACATATAGTAACAGTAATAATAATATCGGAAACTAAATTAACGACCCATAAATGATGTAGACCACACAGTTGCCCGCGATACCACACAACACGAAATTTTCTATGTCGTTTCACTTACTAGCTGCCTGAACACCGATCGTCCGCTTTCGCTTCTGCATCCGAACTGTACTCTTTGGTGTCCCCAGCCGAACTGTCCGTTTTCGCGGCTCCATCCGAACTATCCCCGTTGGTGTCTCGACGAGAACTGCCCTTTGCCCGTCTTCGTCCGCGTTTTCCCAACCGTCGAACATCTTCGCTCAACTGACTAGTGCAGTTCCTTTTGATGAATTTCAATTTACCAGATATAGACTGGGACACTCAGATGTTTAGAGCAGGTGGTAGGGACAGAGCATCGAGTGACATTGTACTGAGTGCACTATCCGAAAATTACCTCGACCAATTAAAAAGAGAACCGACTCGTGTAGAAAACATCTTGGACTTCCTGATAACAAACAGACCCGAACTTTTCGACTCTGTAAGCGCAGAACAGGGAATCGGTGATCATAAGGCCGTTGCAGCAGCCTGAATATGGAAGCAAAAAGGGAGGAAGGATTATCTGTTTAGCAAGAGTAATAAGAGGCAGATTTCAGACTGCTTAACAGATCAAAACGAAAATTTCTGTTCCGAAACTGACAACGTTGAGTGTTTATGGAGAAAGTTCAAGGCAATCGTAAAATGCGTTTTAGACAGGTACGTGCCGAGTAAAACTGTGATGGACGGGAAAAACCCACCGTGGCTCAACAACAACAGTTAGGAAACTACTGCGAATGCAAAGAGAGCTTCACTGTTTAAACGCAGCCAAAACCTCTCAGACAAACAGAAGCTAAACGATGTCAAAGTTAGTGTAAGGAGGGCTATGCGTGAAGCGTTCAGTGAATTCGAAAATAAAATTCTAAGTACCGACTTGACAGAAAATCCTAGGAAGTTCTGGTGTTACGTTAAATCAGTAACTGGAACGAAACAGCATATCCAGACACTCTGGGATGATGATGGCATTGAAACAAAGGATGACACGCGTGAAGCTGAAATACTAAACACCTTTTTCCAAAGCTGTTTCACAGAGGAAGACACCACTGCAGTTCCTTCTCTAAATCACCGCACGAACGAAAAAATGGCTGACATCGAAACAAGCGTCGAAGGAATAGAAAAACAACTGAAATCACTCAATCCACTAGACCTGACGGAATACCAATTCGATTCTACACAGAGTACGCGAAAGAACTTGCCCCCTTCCAACAGCCGTGTACCGCAAGTCTCTAGAGGAACGGAAGGTTCCAAATGATTGGAAAAGAGCACAGATAGTACCAGTTTTCAAGAAGGATCGTCGAGCAGATGCGCAAAACTATAGGCCTATATCTCTGACATAGATCTGTTGCAGAATTTTAGAACATGTTTTTTGCTCGCGTATCATGTCATTTCTGGAAACCCAGAATATACTCTGTAGGAATCAACATGGATTCCGGAAACAGCGATCGTACGAGACCCAACTCGCTTTATTTGTTCATGAGACCCAGAAAATATTAGATACAGGCTCTCAGGTAGATGTCATTTTCCTTGACTTCCGGAAGGCGTTCGATACAGTTCCGCACTGTCGCCTGATAAGCAAAGTAAGAGCCTACGGAATATCAGACCAGTTGTGTGGCTGGATTAAGGAGTTTTTAGCAAACAGAACACAGCATGTTGTTCTCAATGGAGAGATGTCTACAGACGTTAAAGTAACCTCTGGCGTGCCGCAAGTGAGTGCTATGGGACCATTGCTTTTCACAATTTATATATAAATGACATAGTGTCGGAAGTTCCATGCGGCTTTTCGCGGATGATGCTGTAGTATACAGAGAAGTTGCAGCATTAGAAAATTGCAGCGAAATGCAGGAAGATCTGCAGCGAATAGGCACTTGATGCAGGGAGTGGCAACAGACCCTTAACATAGACAAATGTAATGTATTGCGAATAGATAGAAAGAAGGATCCTTTATTGTATGATTATATGATAGCGGAACAAACACTGGTAGCAGTTACTTCTGTAAAATATCCGGGAGTATGCGTAAGGAACGATTTGAAGTGGAATGATCATATAAAATTAATTGTTGGTAAGGCGGGTGCCAGGTTGAGATTCATTGGGAGAGTCCTTAGAAAATGGAGTTCATCAACAAAGGAGATGGCTTACAAAACACTCGTTCGACCTATACTTGAGTATTGCTCATCAGTGTGGGATCCGTACCAGTTCGGGTTGACGGAGGAGATAGAGAAGATCCAAAGGAGAGTGGCGCGTTTCGTCATAGGGTTATTTGGTAAGCGTGATAGCGTTACGGAGTGTTTAGCAAACTCAAGTGGCAGACTCTGCAAGAGAGGCGCTCTGCATCGCGGTGTAGCCTGCTGTCCAGGTTTCGAGAGGGTGCGTTTCTGGATGAGGTTTCGAATGTATTGCATCCCCATACTTATACCTCCCGAGGAGATCACGAATGTACAATTAGAGAGATTAGAGCGCGCACGGAGGCTTTCAGACTGTCGTTCTTCCCGCGAACCATACGTGAATGGAAGAGGAAAGGGAGGTGGCATGTAAAGTGCCCTCCGCCATTCACCGTTAGGTGGCTTGCGGAGTATAAATGTAGATGGAGGTGTAGATGAAGCCGTCCATCTGATTGGCTACAGCTTATTCTACATTACTTTACATTTTAACATATATTTAAATAACCAAGCTTGACCACTTTCACGTTCTAAATAAAGTAAGAATAATATGCGTTACATAATAAATGTTAAATTCTTTCACATAAAACCAATACAATTTCCTTCTTAACTTTGAATGTCACGGCCAGTAGCCTTGCACCAATGTGCTTTCTGATAAACAAATGAAGTACAAAAGTAACTATTATGCACTAAACTTTACAACAAATATTTTGTTACCTAATGATTCAATAAGGTGTCATGCTGTCATCGTTCAATGTGTTTTGAGTGGGGGAAATGATGATGTAATGCTTAACTGAAAATACTGATAACTTAAATTTACTATATCTTTTAAACAAATAAAGTTACAGAGTTGATATTTACAACGTTTGTCATTTTAATCGTGCGCTTCTGTATGAAATGTCGATCGTTAAATTGACCAAAGCGTTCAGATTTTAGCATTCAGGTCCTTGTTTCAAAACTTGTTACTTACACTTTAACAAATGTTCAAATGTGTGTGAAATCTTATGGGACCTAACTACTAAGGTCATCAGTCCCTAAGCTTACACACTACTTAACCTAAATTATCCTGAGGACAAGCACACACCAAGGGAGGATTCGAACCTCCGCCGGGACCAGCCGCATAGTCCATGACTGCAGCGCCTAAGACCGCTCGGCTAATCCTGCTTGGCACACCTTATCAGTAACTCCTGAACTAATATGGGTACGATCGATGTTCAAGTTTTATAGGGATCACCGTGAAAATTTATGGAGGATGGCAGATTAAAACTACTGTGGCTTGATTCCCTGCACTAGCACAGAATTAAATAGTTTTCATAAATGTTTCCCTTAATGGCCGATCTTAGGTCTGCCATATTTAACATATGGCTACAAAAGCATTCTACTAGGTTCTTGTCTGTGTCGCTCGCCCACTATAGCGCTTAGGCCTCAATAGACAACAAACGCATGTGAGTTTCCCCATCTCGTGGTGAAACTGCGCTCTGTGTTGCATCCCACTCCTGGAAGACAGGGTTCATTTCACAACTCCTGAAGGCTGACTCTTTCGGCCATATACTTAAATGAGTGCGAAATGCTCGTTAACTCACACTTCCTCTGTTATTTACTATATATATACAATCTCTGTCTTCCTCTACAATTTTTCTCCTCTATAGCTCCCTCTAGTACCATGGAAGTCATTCTCTCATGTCTTAACAGATGTCCTTTCATCCTGCCCCTTCTCCTTATCAGTGTTTTCCACTTATTCCTCTCCTCTCTGATTTTGCGCAGAACCTCCTCATTCCTTACCTCATCAGTCCACCTAATTTCCAACATTCGTTTGTAGCACCACATCTCAAACGCTTCGATTCTGCTCTGTTCCGGTTTTCCCACATTCCCTGTTTCAATGCCATACAATGCTGTATTCCAGACGAACATTCTCATAAATTTCTTCCTCAAATTAGGGCCGATATTTGATATGAACAGACTTCTCTTGGCCAAGAATGCCCGTTTTGATATTGCTAGACTGCTTTTAACGTCCTACTTGCTCCGTCCATCATTGGTTATTTTACTGCCTAGGTAGCAGAATTCCTTAACTCCATCTACTTTGTGACAATCAATCCTGATGTTAAGTTTCTCGCTGTTCTCATTTCTACTGCTTCTCATTACCTTCGTCTTTCTTCGATTTACTCTCAGTCCATACTCTGTACTTATTAGACTGTTCATTCCGATCAGCAGATCTACTCACTCAGAATAGCAATGTCATCAGCGAAACGTATCATTGATATCCTTTCACCTTGAATTTTAGTTCCACTTCTGAACCTTTCTTTTACTTCTATCATTGCTTCCTCGACGTGCAGATTGAACAGTAGGGACGAAAGGCTACATCCTTGTCTTACACCCTTTTTTAATACGAGCACTTCTTCTTGGTCGTCCACTCTTATTTTTCCTTCTTGGCTGTTGTAAATATTGCATATGACCCGTCTCTCCATATAGCTTACCCCTATTTTTCTCAGAATTTTTAACATCTTGAACCATTTTACATTGTCGAACGCTTTTTTCAGATCGACAAATCCTAAGATCGTGTCTTGCTTCCATTATTAACCGCAACCTCAGAATTGCCTCTCTCGTGCCTTTACCTTTCCTAAAGCCAAACCATTCGTCGTCTAGTGCATCCTCAATTTTCTTTTCCTTTCTTCAGCATACGATTCTTGTAAGAAACTTGGATGCATGAGCTGTTAATCTGATTGTGCGGTAATTCTCGCACTTGTCAGCTCTTGCCGTCTTCGGAACTGTGTGGATGATGCTTTTCCGAATGTCAGATGATATGTCACCAGACTCATTCATCCCACACACCAACGTGAATAATCGTTTTCTTGCCACTTTCCTCAATGATTTAAGAAATTATAATGGAATGTTATCAATCCCTTCTGCCTTATTTGATCTTAAGTCCTCCAAAGCTCTCTTAAATTCTGTTTCTAATACTGGATCCCCTACCTCTTCTAAATCTACTCCTGTTTCTTCTTCTATCACATCATTCAAATTTTCTCCTTATAGAGGCTTCTAATATATGTTTTACACCTATCCGCTCTCTCCTCTGAATTTAACAGTAGAATTCCCGTTGCACTCTTAATAGTATCACCCCTGTTTTTAATATCATCTAAGGATGTTCTGACTTCCTTGTATGCTGAGTCTGTTCTTCCGACAATCATTTTCTTTTTTGATGTCGTCACATTTTTCCTGAAGCCATTTCGTCTTATCTTCCCTGCACTTCCTATTTATTTCATTCCTCAGCGACTTGTGTTTCTCTATTCCTGAGTTTACCGGAACATTTATGTAGTTCATCCTTTCATCGATCAGTTGAAGTATTTCTTCTGTTACCCATACTTTATTTGCGGATACCTCCTTTGTACCTATGTTTTCTTTCCTAACCTCTGTGATGGCCCTTTCTACAGACGTCCGTTCCTCTTCAGCTGTACTGCCTACTGAGCTATTCCTTATTGCTGTATCTATAGCCTTAGAGAACTTAAAGCGTATGTCATCATTCCTTAGTACTTCCGTGTCCCACTTCTTTGCGTATTGATTCTTCCTGACTAATGTCTTAAACTTCAGGCCAGTCACTACTATATTGAGTCTATGTCTGCTCCTGGGTGCGCCTTACAATTCAGTATCTGATTTCGGAATCTCTGTCTGACCATGATGTAATCTAACTGAAATCTTCCCGTATCAACCGACCTTTTCCAAGTACACCTCCTCCTCTTGTGAGTCTTGAACAGGGTATTCGCTATTCCTAGCTGAAACTTGTTACAGAACTCAGTCTTTCTCATTCGTTGTCTCAAGCCCGTATTCTCCTGTGACCTTTTCTTCTACTCCTTCCGCTACAACTGCATTCCAGTCTTCCTTGAGTATTAGACTTTCATATCTTTTGTATCTCGCCTGGAAGTTGGCGCGTGGGTCTGCTCTTGTAAACTGAAGGGTAGGCCGAATGTAGGAAGTGAGTAGGAGCAGGAAAAGGCGAAACTCTCTCGGTACTGCTCTTAGAAATGGTTTTACTATATCACAATATTAACTGAATACATAACTTAGCAACTGAAAAGCCCGTATTCCCGTCGTAAGTAGTACATAGTCTCAACAGCAAGCCAACTCCCTCTGACGTTGAAGCGATGTTTTCAGGCCGTCTGCTCTTGATGAAAATGGGTAGAATCTGGAGCGGAGCTCGTAGATCTGGACAGCGCCTGCTAGAGGCTGCTGTCGTCGGTGTCGGTGTCGTAGTGCAATCCTATGAACTTCCACCTACGCCGTGGCATCGTAGCTACCGACACCAGAATATCCCTTTACATACTGTATTACCCTTTTAATATCCTCATACACTTTCTCTATTCTTCATCTTCAGTTTGCGACGGCGGCATGTATACCTGAACTATCGTTGTGTACATCTACATCTACATGGATACTCTGCAAATCACATTCAAGTACCTGGCAGAGGGTTCATCGAACCACCTTCGAAATTCTCTATTATTCCAATCTCGTATAGCCCGCGGAAAGAATGAACACTTATATTTTTCCGTACGAGCTCTGATTTCACTTATTTTGTCGTGGTGATCGTTCCTCTCTATGTAGGTCGGTGTCAAAAAAAATATTTTCGCTTCGCAGGAGAAAGTTGGTGATTGGAATTTGGTGAGAAGATTCCGTCACAACGAAAAACGCCTTTCTTTTAACGATTTCCAGTCCAAATCCTGTATCATTTCTATGACACTCTCTCCCATATTTCGCGATAATACAAAACGTGCTGCCTTTCTTTGAACTTTTTCGATGTACTTCGTCAGTACTATGTGGCAGGGATCCCACACTGCGCAGCAGTATTTTAAAAGTGTAGTGTAGGCAGTCTCATTAGTAGGTCTGTTACATTTTCTAAGTAGCTGCCAATAAAACGCAGTCTTTGGTTAGCCTTCTCCACAACATTTTCTGTGTGTTCCTTCCAATTTAAGTTGTTCGTAATTGTAATACCTAGGTATTTATTTGAATTTACGGCTTTTAGATTAGACTGATTTATAGTGTAACCGAAGTTTAACGAGTTCCTTTTAGTGGATGATCTCACAGTTTTCGTTATTTAAGGTTAACTGCCACTTTTCACACCATTCAGATATCTTTTCTAAATCGGTTTGCAGTTTGTTTTGATCTTCTGATGACTTTATTAGTCGATAAACGACAGCGGTATCTGCAAACAACCGAAGATGGCTGCTCAGATTGTCTGCAAAACCTTTTATGTGGATAAGGCACAGCGCAGGGCGTATAACACTACCTTGGGGAACGCCAGAAATCACTTCTGTTGTACTCGATGATTCACTTTTGTTGTACTCTATGATTTCTTTTTCAGAGTTGGTTTGCTGTCGATTCTGATAAGAACAAACCTGTCACTGAACTGTTCACAATAATACAAACTCTGCCCTACCTTCCTATTCATAAAGAATGCTACTCCCGTTGTACCATTTTCTGCTGATGTTGATATTACCGCATACTCATCTGACCAGAAATCCTTATCTTCTTTCCACTTCACTTCACTAGCCTCCACTATATCTAAATTGAGCTTTTGCATTTCCCATTTCAGATTTTCTGGTTTCCTTACCTTGTTCAAGAGTCTGACATTCCACGCCCCGACTCGTAGACTGTTATCGTTCCGTTGATTATTCAGCCTTGGCGGTCCCCTCCTGGAGACCCGAATGGGGGACTATTTCGGACTCTTTTGCCAATGGAGAGATCATCGTAACACTTCTTCAATTACAGGCCACTTGTCCTGTGGAAACACAGTATGTGTCTTTAATGCAGTGGTTTCCATTGCTTTCTGCATCCTCATGCCGTTGATCATTGCTGATTCTTCCGCCTTTAGGGGCAGTTTCCCACCCCTAGGACAAGAGAGTGCCCTGAACTTCTGTCCGTTCCTCCGCCCTCTTTGACAAGGCCGTTGGCAGAATGAATGGTGACTTCTTATGCCGGAAGTCTTCGGCCGCCAAAGCTGATTATTAATCAAAATTTATGTAGCGGAGCGATTCGAATGCGTTTTGATTACGAATCAAAGACGCTACCCCTAGACCACGGATACATACTTATCAGATTATATTATTTTCATTAAACGGTGGTGGGGCACTATATCGCATGTCTTCCGAGACACAAGTAACTAACTCATCATCAACCTTGGCTCATTAGTTTAAGGCATAATGGGTCAAATTGACGGAAATAGTGGAGTTTCTCAATGTCTCTGTTTTCAGAATACAGGAGAAGCGTTCACGGGACAATTTAGATTGAAAAAATGAAGAATTTGTTGTGAAAAATCATGGAAAAGTCCCACAGTTTCATGAAACAACGGTAGGTGGTAGCGCTATACGTGGCATTCAATATAGCGTCTGTAACGGAGGAGCGTTCAAACAAAGAGCTGTCATTGAGTTTTTTTTTACGGGAAACTAGAGTATCGCGGATGTTAATGGTCGCTTGCAGAATGTCTATGGAGACCTTGCAGTGAAAAAAAGAACGGTGAGTCGTTCAGCGAGGCGTGTGTCATTATCTCAAGGTCGGAGAAACCTGTCCCATCTCCACGTGCTGGCTGGCCGCACGCAGCTGTGACGTGCTGTGTTGGAATGTATGAACACAATCATTCGAGGTGATGTTCCTATCGGTGTGCTGACACACTCATCCATTAGTAGGGGTACTAAAAGACGTGCGCCCGCTAGGTTCCTTGCCGCTTAACAGAGGGCCATAATGAGAAACGAAGGACCATCTATGCGGTAATTATTGCGCGTTAAGAGGCTAATAGTGGCAATTTTTTGTCAAAAATTGTCACAAGTGCTTTCCTTATTTCGGACCAGAAACAATACGGCTATCCATGGCGTGGCGCCTCATCACCTGTCCGCCAAAGAAAAAGTTCAAAGCCACACACTCAGCTGGTAAAGTAATGTTGGCGGACTTTGGAACTCTGAAGAGGTTATTATGTTTGATGTCCTATCTCATGGTGCAATGAGGAACTCTGAAGCGTATTGTAGTACCCTTAGGAAACTGAAGACTCGACTTCAGCGTGTTCGTCACCACAAAAATACAAACGAACTTTTCCTTCTCCATGACAATGCAAACCCTCACATATGTCTGCGCAGCCGAGAGGAGTTCACAAAATTTCATTTGACGATTCGGCCTCATCCATCCTAAATCTCGGATATGTTTCACCTATGAAGGATGGACTCTGCGGGAAGCATTACGTGTACATTGGAGAGGTTACTGATGAAGCAATACGTTGGATCCGTCGTCGTCCAGTAGCGTGGTACCATGCGGGCACTTAAGCTGGCGTAATGCCGTCGCATTAACGGAGATTACCTTGAGAAACAGGGTTTTGTAGCCAAAATAATACAGAATAACTTACTGGAGTCCTGAATGAAACCAAACTGATTCCAGAAAAAAAATCGCATTACTTATCGAACGCCCCTCGTATGTTGATCTTTATGGAAAAAATTTTCGTTCTCTGAAAACTTCATAATGTTTGAGCATAAAACGTATTCCACAATCGTGCGACACGTTTTGGAAATTATAGGCCTTCTGTTATGTGCATCTTGTGATAACCTTTGTCGAAAAGGAAATGAGATGCACCTTTTATACTCAGTGGGTAGGTACCTTTCCTTCGTCCAGCTACCCACGGTAAACCACTGTTATATGGAGAGCATGTTATTTCGCATACGCTCTGGTTCTATCTCATGCATATATCGTATGATCAATATACTCTGTTCTATTTCAAAGGTACGTCATAGCGTCAAGTTTTGAGCGAGTTTAGTTCATTCCCTATTTCACAGTCACTTAACAGTAGTAGTTCAGGTATAAGTGGGATATTCTAAGAGGGCAATCTTATTACTGTTTTCATCAATGAAACAGATAAAAGAACGCGACGACTTCCTGACTTTTTTTCAATGAGGATGTACTAATATCTTCCGAAATCTTACGGTAATCAATAATTCGCTAGTAGAGGTTAGGAGTTAATGGACGAGGGAAACTACATTGCATCGTGCGATAAATTGACATTTGAGTCGGCCAGGAACCGTGTACGGATGGCCGAAGCGGGAAATCCGGGTGCGAATTCAGGTCCTGCACGTGTTTTCAGCTTTTGCCACTGAATTACCACAGTCCACTGTGCGGCTGAAAAGCATGAATTTCCCATCCATTCTATATTCCCTTTATTTCCCCATCCTCTATTTCACTTACATTTCTGAAGACCGAAGAAGTCAGTATTTTGGTCGTCATCTCCATTTTTGACGCTGCCTTGGTCACGGACCGATGATTCCGATCCTAATACCAAATTTTCTTAGAACTTCCGAGCGCTTAGAAATTCATTGACAGTTTCTCGCATCGTTCTTTTTACATTCACTTTGGCCCCATTCATGTAATACACCCATGACCAAAGCACGCTTTAGTAATGCGTTTCCGTATAACCCGTAGTTCTGTTGCCCATGCAATCTTGACAACACCACACATGTGGAGCAGATCGACATCAGTAAGAGAAAAAAAGAGGGGAGTTGTGTGCCGGGGCCTGGTAATTCACAGCAGGGCCGCTCTGATCGCCGGCCCTGGCGGAGAGACGCGCGTAATCCCGCAGGAGCCGCGGCAGAAGGGCCGCCACCAGGTAATCGCCTGCCTCCCTAATCCCGCGTCCAGGAGCCCCTCCGCCCTGCCGGAGCGGCGGCAAACTGCGGCCCACCTGGTCGCTTCCAGTCTCCTGACTGCGTCGCCAGAACGGACGCAGTGGCTGCGGAGGAAAATGCTCTCCACTGCGGCTACCTGCTGGCCTGATTTCAGCAAAACAATCGAATACCTCTTCCTTATTACACTACTGGCCATTAAAATTGCTACACCACGAAGATGACGTGGCATAGACGCGAAATTTAACCGACAGGGAGAAGATGCTGTGATATGCAAATAATTAGCTTTTCAGAGCATTCACACAAGGTTGACGCCGGTGGCGACACCTACAACGTGCTGACATTAGGAAAGTTTCCAACCGATTTCTCATACACAAACAGCAGTGGACCGGCATTGCCTGGTGAAACACTGTTGTGATGCCTCGTGTAAGGAGGAGAACTGCGTACCATCACGTTTCCGACTTTCATAAAGGTCGGGTTAAAGCCCATCGCGATTGCGGTATATCTTATCGCGACATTTCTGCTCGCGTTGGTCGAGATCCAGTGACAGTTAGCAGAATATGGAATCGGTCGGTTCAGGAGGGTGGATCCCAACGGCCTCGTATCACTAGCAGTCGAGATGAAAGGCATCTTATCCGCATGGCTGTAACGGGTCGTGCAGCCACGTCTCGATCCCTGAGTGAACAGATGGGGTCGTTTGCAAGACAACAACCATCTGCACGAACAGTTCGACGACGTTTGCACCAAAATGGACTATCAGCTCGGAGACAATGGCTGCGGTTACTCTTGGCGCTGCATCACAGACAGGAGCGCCTGCGATGGTGTACTAAACGGCGAACCTAGGTGCACGAATGGCAAAACGTCATTTTTTTCGGATGAATCCAGGTTCTGTTTACAGCATCATGATGGTCGCATCCGTCTTTGGCGACATCGCGGTGAATGCACATTGGAAGCGTGTATTCGTCATGGCTATACTGGCGTGTCACCCGGCGTGATGGTATGGGGTGCCATTGGTTACACGACTCGGTCACCTCTTGTTCGCATTGACTGTACTTTGAACAGTGGACGTTACATTTCAGATGTGTTACGACCTGTGGCTCCACCCTTCATTTGATCCCTGCGAAACCCTTCATTTCAGCACGATAATGCACGACCGCATGTTGTAGGTCTTGTACGGGCCTTTCTGGATACAGAAAATGCTCGACTGCTGCCTTGGCCAGCACAGTCTCCAGATCTCTCACCAACTGAAAACGTCTGGTGAATGGCGGCCGAGTAACTGGCTCGTCACAATAAGCCAGTCACTACTCTTGATGAACTGTGGTATCGCGTTGAAGCTGCATGGGCAGCTGTACCTGTACACGCCATCCAAGCTCTGTTTGACTCAATGCCCAGGAGTGTCAAGGCCGTTATTACGGCCAGAGGTGGTTGTTCTGGGTACTGATTTCTCAGGATCTATGCACCCAAATTTCGTGATAATGTAACCACATGTCAGTTCTAGTATAATATATTTGTCCAATGAATACCCGTTTATCATCTGCATTCCCTCTTGGTGTAGCAATTTTAATGGCCTATAGTGTACAAAACTACCCAGCTGCGGGTAGGGTTGCGCTCTGTTGATCCCATATTAAATTACGTATGCATATAGACAGCTCATTCATCCCAGGAATCAAAAATCTGCTTTGTTAAGAAAGGTCTTCTGGATTTGAGGCTGCATTGTCATCTGTAAATTCTGACGTTTCGGCGACTATACACCCTGAGGAAGGCGCCTTGCAACAGTCATTGTCATCTGTAAATTCCGACGTTTCGGTGACTGTTGCAAGGCGCCTTCCTCAGGGTGTATAGTCGCCGAAACGTCGGAATTTACAGATGACAGTGCGGCCTCAAACCCAGAAGAATTTTATTAACTGTGACAACGTCCGCAGAAGCCTAGTTTACAAAAATCTGTTTTGTTTGTTATCGAAATTTATACTGACAAGATATTGGTCTTGGGAATTCCAAGAATTTCGAGCAGGCTTTAATTGTAAGTTTGAATTCGGATAACAAATAAAAGAAATACTATTTGTGTCGTATAACTAGAAATTAACAGTGTCCTAATTTTTTCCTATACATATACTATGAAATCCTGCTTCCTGCCAAATTACGTGATTCTAGGTCATCTTCAAGCATCCTATAGGTTTTAGTCAGGATTTCGCATCATAATATGTGATGTAAATGGCCATATCTTTTGATTGCATCGACTTAGAACCTTAATTTTTATACACCAGCAAGAAACTAGAGACCTTAGAATGTGAAGGATACTTCAATTTGAAACGTTTATCCGTTGCAGAGAAAACAGACAGACAGTTGGATTACTCCTACAAATGACGAAAGAAATATTTTTCTCGTGTGATATGACTACAGATTAACATTTTCAGGAATTTTTACTTTACTTTTACCGTTAATCCTTGCTTCTTGCCAAATTTTATGATTCTAGGCACCAGAAAGTACAGGTTTTGATGAGTGAGTTTGAGATCATCAAAATATCTCATATAAATATCCGAATATTATGACTGCATTGCCTTAGAAGCTTCAATTTCTTGCACTCTTAAGGGACGGTCGACCTTTGTATGGGACATAAATTTTAACTTGATACGTCAAACCGTTTCTGAGAAAAAGCGATCTTGACAGACGGACAGACAGACAACCGGACAACAAATTTTTTGTCTTGTGATATAGTTACAGATTAACAATTTCCGGATTGTTTATTTTACTTTTACTGTGAAACCGTCCTGCTAGCCATAGTTCATGTTTATAGGTGAAAAGGAAGTACCCTATATGTTTTGATGAGTGAGTTTGCGTATATTAAAATTTGTGGCATAGATAGCCGTACCTTTCGATTGCATTCACTTAGAAGGTTACACTCACTACGCAATCAAGGGACAAAAGACCTTAATACGCGACATAAACTGCAACTTGATACGTCCATCTGTTCCTGAGAAAAAGCGTTTTTACTGGTCGGACAGACGGACAAGCAGACGACCAGAAAAGTCATCCTATAAGGGTTCCGTTTTTACTGTACGGAACACTAAAAATGTTTAAAAACTATTGATGGCTACTACTTTCCTAGCAAACAACGCAGAGATAATATTTTTATAATAAATAAAATTGTACAGGGTATGTCATAATTAACAGAGAAAACTGGAAGTGGAAAAGTACATGGTAATAGAAGCAAAGACTTTCCAGTAAATACTAGTGCGCTAACGAGTCATTTGGGCTATAACTGTGAATCTGTGCCTATGGCCACCACTGACCTTGACGTGAAATATTGTCCCGCTTATTACAATTCTATTTGAAATTACAGGATCCCTGCTAATGATGAGAATTGATGTACATGAGAGGAGTCACATAAGTGATCGCTGTTATTCTGATATGCTAAATAACTATAGCATCATGTGAAGGGGGCGGAGTGCAAGATCTTACGTGGCCTTTACCTTCCGGCATAGCTACAAGAAACTCTCCGCTACTCATGTACAAGAATCAAGCTTTGCGTGATGGAATTATTAAAAGAGAATTGGCCCTCCTGTATAAATAACAGCGGACGTGGGCGTTGTCCATTGTCAATAATTAAAGAATGACTACTGAAGTCATAACAAAAGATAATCGATCAACAGTATTACTTGTTTTACAATAATCTACTTACATAAAAAAGAACTATAGATAATGAACATCTACGTTCAAATCTAAACTGTCTCATTTACAGTTTATAAACAGCTGATTGGCCCGAGAATACTGTGAACAACAGCATAAAAAAGATGTTACCTTCAGACATTGTTACCGAAACAACTCTAACCAACGTGGCAGAAATAATTGCATTACCAATGATATAAGGAGAGGTGCTATACATGCAAGGGAATTCATACAGGCATGTGGCGCAGTAATGAAGATCCACTGTCATAAGAATCTACTCACAAATTGCGAAAGAACTGAAGTTGCTAAAAACGGAATGTATGACAACAGTGCTAAGCAAAATCAAAAGTTATGACTTCCTATAAACTAAACGATGCCTGAACGACAACATACTTTGCACGATACGAGACGCTTGGTTGACGACATATGGAAGTTGGATCTGGCCGGGAGCCCTGCACTGATAGCCAAATGGTAACAGGAAAACCTGGTTTGAGTCCGTATCCGGCACAAATTCTCAATTTCGTCATTCCATTCTACAGCTTATGGTTATCCATATTCGCAGTTACAAATACATTTAACATTCTTTGCAGTCTTCAGTTCACGTCAAACAGGCGCAAGTCAGCACTTACCTCGCCCACAAAATGATTCAGTACAGCATCAAAGGCAAACGCAGGCTTCCATAAATTTTGCGTCTCTGACTTCCCGGTGTTTCATGCACCAAAAACAAGAGTTCGTCATCCATACACAGTTAGTTCGCCAAACGGTCCAAAGAAAATCGACTCCTCGTATCCCTTCCTAGTAAAATTTTGAGAGTAGCCAACGGGAAGTTACCGTACAGAGGGAGAGCTTGTTTTCGACTAAAATTATGTGCCATCAGTTCGCACAACTCAGACGTTTCGCAACCAGGCATTCCAAGGCTGGCCATCGATATAGTCTCTACACTCCAGAAGGACACAGAGAGAAATGGTTCAAGGAAATCCTCACTCCATACTTTTCAAAGCATGGCCGTGGAAATGTCTCTACAAAGAATGAGAAATCTGCTACCAGTGAACACCATAGCGCCGGTCAGTCACAACACCCCTCTGCGTAAACAAAACTCATATTTGTCACTGACGAGTCCCTTAGCACACGGAGGAGGAAATTAGTGACTCAGTATGGCGTACACTCCCGTGACACGGGTCGACAAGCTACCTGTAGAATTAGTATTTGTTTTCTGAACCACCCACCCCCACCCCCTCTCTCCTTCTCTCCCTCCCTCCCTCTCTCTCTCTCTCTCTCTCTCTCTCTCTCTCTCTCTCTCTCTCTCTCTCTCTCCACAAACACTGAAAAATCCTGGTTATCGTGAGGAGACCCTTGCGACGCCGTGCGTCAGTTCAGTCCGGCTGAAGCCTTTTCACAGTGCATGCGGGGGTGGGATACATTCCTGTGTCCCATCGGAGAGGAATTCGTTTTACCTTGTCGTAACTTCACAAAAGGCCCGCCCGCTAGCCGTGTGTTAACCTGGCTCCAGTTCAGGAAAAAGGGGTTTACTTAGTTACAAGATGTAAGGGTAATAAAAATTGCTCGTGGCTTACCTCTACCAGAAAATGCAACTAAATTACAGTCGGAACATGGGATGAGAAAGGACTTATCTTCCGACCTTCTGCAATGGTTTCTGCTATTTACTAGCGTAATGCTCATTCCTTTCCTGTCAGAGGGTTGGAAATCAGCATTGTATGAAAGAAATCGGCTAGATAATTGGTGGAAACTAATCAAGAAGCGAAGGGAGAGAATGATGTACGTGAAACGAGCAAGTCAGAAATTGGTGGACTCTTTTTCAAGATGAAAACATTTCTTCTGAGTCCACACGCAGGGTATACCTTAACAAGACGATAATAATTCTGCACGTTACGTTTTACAATTTACTGAACGCTCATGAGGTATAGCTGGGTAACTTTTCACAACAGGTAATCGTACACAATAAACTACAATAAAGAATATTGGCCCATACTGATTCCATTGTCCCATACTAAGTCCTAAAATCTGTAACAACATATTAGTTATTTTCTCTCTTTTCCTTATTTTAGTAAAACTATTAATAGAGCAAATATGATAGTCTGACTATAAAGTGTGTTATTTATCATGGAGAAAACTCTAATGCTTATGATACATACAGTCATAATGCGTAAAGCTGGAGCAATGCTCAGCACCTAGAGAGAAAATCGACTATCTTTGTGAAGCAATATCCGTCTTCTGTCTGACGTACTTCACTTGTCTTTCCCAGCTTTACCCTTTTCTCCTCCTGGCCTTGTACGGTTATTATGTGTATGTTAACTTAAGTGCGTGTGAACAATAATAAGCATTAAAATTATTTCTCACATGATGTAATAGTACATTTTTTCATTCTAATAACATCCTTTATTAGCAGGTTTTCTAACGAAATGAAGTTGGGTGTTATTGGGTGAACGGTAATAACCGGCTTGTACGAAGTTTGCTTATGGTTATCTCTCTGAGATTGCTACTAATTGTAATAATTATTTAGGCCTTGCTTGCTATTTAATTTATGAAGTTGGATTTGCTAGTGCGGACAATACTGGCGCACTTAAGATAATCACAACTGACACGGTTGTTCATGATGATGACTTGTTTGTAGGCGCTCAACTACGCGGCCATCAGCACCCGCAGAAAGTCCCAATTTTTTCACAGTCCACTCTAGCCACTGTCGTGAATGATGATGATGAAATGATGAGGATAACACAAATACCCAGTCCCCGGGCAAAGGAAATCCCCAACCTGCCTAGGATTCGAACCCGGGACCCGTGATGCAGAGGTAGCAATGCTAGCCACTATACCACGAGCTGCTGACTGATACGGTTGTGAAAATAAGAAACCAAGCTGGCCATTCCGGAAACATGATTTTTCGTGCAAATTGAAGATTTCCTACTTATCTTCAATTTAACTCTCCAGCAGAGTTAAAAATAGTAAGTTTAGAATACAACGCAGTACGAAAATTACATGATGCCAAAGAGACAGACGTATGTCAAATACAGTGGCATGTCATGAATTAAGTGCCCAGTGAAATTTCATAATGACGATTCTATGAAATAATTTCTCCTCCCAATCGTCACCAACTCTATACTGCACTTTTCATTACAACAACTCAGCATTTTTCTAACGGACGTGTCATTTAAGTTATGTGTGTGACATATTAGTTCTTTTGTTTTGTTAGGTTCAAACCTGATTTTTTAATAATACTTGAATCCTTGATACTTTGTAAGGTAGAAACAATTATGTGGCTGCCTCAACGCATACGCTCCGTTTTTAATTGATAATTTTCTGCAGGGAAGTTAGGAAATATTCAGCGAGATTGTCAGAAACAGGATAGTTTCAGAAAGAAAATGTACGCATCAGTCGGGATTTCACAAATGTTCAAATGTGTGTGAAATCTTATGGGACTTAAGTGCTAAGGTCATCAGTCTCTAAGCTTACACACCACTTAACCTAAATTATCCTAAGGGCAAACACACACACCCATGCCCGAGGGAGTACACGAACCTACGCCGGGATCAGCCGCACAGTCCAGGACTGCAGCGCCCCAGACCGCTCGGCTAATCCCGTGCGGCGGGATTTCACAATTACGAAGAGTGATCTTTAATTCATATCAGCTTTAGCCAAAAGAGGAAAGTATCCTCGCTAATTATTAACCAAATTACTAATTTCTAAGCTAGATGATGCCGAAAAATCTACATGAAAACTTCGTTGCTGATGACCCTTCTATCGTTTTTCAATATAAAGCAGCCAAACTATGACGGCGAGATAGTTTGTCAATTTTTAATTGATTTTTGTCTGCGGATATCACAACTAGGAACACCCTTTTTTTCCAGTAACTACAGATATGCGGAAAGTTTTAGAGGGAAAGACGGTCTGTTCGGTCTGGCGCCAGGGCGCTGGCAGCGAGGTGATTGACGTGACAGCGTAGACCGCAGTTGGCTGGGGCTATGGATTTGCGGTCGGGGGATATGGCGAAGTTCGACGTGCCTCGTAAAATATTGACAGTGCCTAAATCGGGAAGAAATGTGCTCCTCATTTCTGAGAGGGGGGGAAGAGATTGGAGCGGTCCCGCAGAGCAGTGACCGCCACCGGCTGCTGTCAGAACGTTGAGTAACAGACCCACAGGAGCTGCCACCGCTTACAGCGGGATCATAAAAATGAGAAAACTTTTATTCAGCTACCTGAGAGATGTTGAAGCTGCGTCGCAGATCCATAAAGCAGAGTAACTCAGTGTGGCTCATTTGAAGAGTGAAATGATTTGGTATCCATATCTGGTGCCCTAGCTTACTACCACTAAAACTGTTTTCCGTTGCGAAACACGTAGCCAAGGAAACGGTGGAAATATGCTTGTATACCCTTGTAAGCTTTCTACAAAAACGTATCTACAAATGAAAATAATGAATATTCTTTTTTCAAAAACTTTCTCGTCGTGTATTGGAAAATATGAAGGAACATAGAATTCAACGTCCTGTCGATATCCAGGCCTTTAGATACAGAGCCCAAGCTCGTATTGGGTCAACAAAGGAAATCGGCCGTGCACTTTGAAAGGAACCATCCCGACATTTGCCTGGAGCGATTCACGGGAAACCAAAGTCTGGATGTTCCTCGTGTAACATGTGCTTTATATATCGCATTCAGCTGCTAAGCAATATCGACTGTTTGTTGGCCCAGTGTCCCGCATGTGAACAGTTTCGTGAAACAAAACTTTAAACTTAGTGAAATACAGAATTTGAAATAATGAAAACTAATCTAATTAAATTCCAAAACTAACTGACTGTGTACTCAATGTAAACTATTTAAACTTAATGAAAACTATTTAATTGAAACTCAGTACTAAAGTACATTATGAAAGTTGCAACACATGAAGTGCACTTTCTCACCCGAACTATCCACAAAAATAAAATAGCGCTCTACTCAGAAGAAAAGTAACTGTTTGAGATTACCTACACTGCTCACTGTAACTTAATCTGCGTGCTTAGCCACCGGCCGGAGTGGCCGAGCGGTTCTAGGCGCTACAGTCTGGTACCGCGCGACCGCTACGGTTGCAGGTTCGAATCCTGCCTCGGGCATGGATGTGTGTGATGTCCTTAGGTTAGTTAGGTTTAGGTAGTTCTAAGTTCTAGGGGACTGGTGACCTCAGAAGTTAAGTCCCATAGTGCTCAGAGCCATTTGAACCATTGTTTGCTTGCTTAGCCCAACACCTGATAATTCCGACTGCGAACCGTTTCCTCATAACAACCAAAAGTGAGATCTGCTCCATGAAATAAAAGTTACTTACTTCATGTTCAGCACGTTGTTTCGTGTCAGGTGTCTTGACATTCGCGAAAGCAAATAGAAGCCAGCAGTTACAGCAACTAAAGAGAAAATAAACTACTCACTACTATTTTATTTCTTTTAGCTTGTCAGAAACAATCTTCATGGCTTCGTGTCACGTAAGGAGCAATGCATACACGACAAAATATTCAAACATTTTTTGGGAATGATGGAGGAGGGATTTACTTTAGAGGAAGTTGTCCTTCAGAAAGTAAACACTGATGATTTACAAAAAAGACTGTACAACATATGAGAACTCGAACAATTACGACATTCTCTCAATGCAAAGTTACAGATAGTCCAACCAGCTGCGTTATTTGTGACAAAATAAAACGAAAGAAATCAAATCAACATTAATCATAAATATTATTAATTATCTGAGGGACAAAGATTTCCTTCGGTTAACTGTTCTGATAAACAGACATTTCATTCTTGAGCCTGCATTGGCTACCTTGAAAAATTCCTTTAAAAAATATGCTCCATCAATAGAGCCAATAAGTTATGTTTTCATCTCCGTAATAAAATATTCCAGATATTTTCTCTTAGATTAATAAATATCAAATCCTCCTCCTCTGAAACCTCACCTGTTCGCTACTATGCCTCAAATAAGGATGCCCCAGCCCTGCACAACTGGCAGGCGGGCAAGTGAACCACAGATAAACACACTGAAGGATCTTATCCACTACTCGTGCTGCGCTATCATTCGTCTTCGTGCCAAAACAGTAAAGATAAATTATTTAAAATGGTAGAAAACATAGGAAAACCTTACATCCTATTAAACAGTCGGCAAGCGTAGGAATTGTAACTAGAAGCAGCACTCTTCCACTTCCGTGAATTATTTCGTTTTACCTCGAAAGTCCAAGAACATACCTCTTCTGCATAGGCTTTGCGTGCATGAAGCGAATCTTTTGTTAGGGATGCACAACGTGGACAGTGCAGTTGAGGAATGTTCGTCGAAATCGATAGCCGTAAAACAATAAGCAAGAACCGACACGCCATTCGCCTGTTTTAGAGAAAAATCAGAAATTATAAAATTTGCTGCGAAATGTGAGTGCACTTGATGAAATCACTTGGTACGTTCATTTCCTACCTTTTCGTATCATTTATTTCACAGGATGAAATCTTGAGCAACTAATATTCCCAATGATTTTTTTGTTGTTGTAGAAATTCGTTACTCAGGTCCTGATGACATTATGACCACTCTCAATGTATACCCTTTTCTGGCTGAAGTAGATTAGTTACTGTTTGGAGACTGAATTTGCTCACGATTTCTCCCTTCACTTCACTTTTAGGTTTTAATCTTGCATCCCTTCTTGTTGCCTATAGATTAAAGAAATTTTTTTGAGATCATTGTTCTGTTGTCCGTTGTAGTGAACAACACAGTATTACAAGTAACTTTCCGCAGTTATCTGATCTTTCAATTCGACAAAATGATGCCTAAGATAAATAGAAGTTTGACATAAAGGTTCCATTATTTTCTGTTAAAGAAAGTAGTCTGCTACAATCAGTCTAAACTCATGTGGTTTATGGCCTCTTTTAACGTTGCACTTTCATGATTATGGGTATCCGAACATCGTATACCGGGGTATTCCTATTAGAATTGCACCTGGTTTCAACAAAAAGGCCAGTCCTGGTATTTAATAATCCTTTAGCATTTGGAACTTTATCTAATCGGTTATTGTCTTTACTGATACTAGAAATCAGTGTTTCGTATGCACACGGGCCAAACACAGACCTTTACTTGCTAATGTTACGTAGTGCAGGGTGAAACTGGAGTAGGTCTGTTTAGTGCTGCCCCGGTCTCCATTCGACACATTAGCACACACTGGATACTTACTGTGAATAATCCAGTTTGTGTGCGGGTAGCCGCGCGGTCTACGGGCGCCTTGCCACAGTTCGCACGGCTCCCCGACGGAGGTTCGAGTCCTCCCTCGGGCATGGGTATGTGTGTTGTCCTTAGCGTAAGTTAGTTTAAGTTAGATTAAGCAGTGTGTAAGCCTACGGACTGATGACCTCAGCAGTTGGGTCTCATAGGAACTTACCACACATGTCCAAATAATCCAGTTTAAGCAACGTATATTTATCTGCACGACAACAGTGTAAATATTACAGTGAAGATGGATGATGTAACCGACAAAGGGCTTCGATATGTGGATTCGTTTCTTTCTGACATCGAAATTGAATTGAACTGAATTTAACGTTTCAGCAATAGCCCATATCCAATATGAAGGTGGTATCTGTTCTTTCGGAGCTCTCGAAGAATGAAATTACAACGAAATCCAGACCATTAGCTGCTTACAGGCGATGATGAATATCAATGGGGACAGTTGAAAGTGTGTGCCCCGGGATCTCCTATTTACATAGCAGACGCTCTATACGACTGAGCCATCGAGGACACAAAGGATAGTGCAACTAAAGGATTTATCTCTGGCACGCTCCCCGTGAGACTCACATTTCCAACTTATTGTCCACACACTATATTTGCAGTGACCCTGCCCACTATACTCATTACTTGCTGCAGTCAATCTTCCGATTCCCGTAAGAGTTTGAGCAATGTGACTACATCCACACTGAAGAAGATCATTGGCCGGTAAGCCTTATCTATATGAAGATGGTATCTGTTCTTTTGCACATGTCCGAAAGAACAGATACCACCTTAATATAGGATATAGGCTATTGTTGAAACGTTTAATTCCGGGGTAGATCACACGAGACCTGGCCACGGCGTCCCCAACACTACCAACGAACCGGAAGTCGACAAGAAGGGACAGTCAAGGAAATTAACCACGAAAGGGGAGGCGGAAATGGAAGAGAAGGACAGTGCGGCATCAGCTGCTGGGCTTGCCGGTGGACTGAAATAACATAGTGCACCTCAACAATAGTCGACCCGACCACGCCAAGCACATTCCATCCGCGCGGGGGATCGCGCAAAACCCCACGAAGGTAAGTGACAAAATAGGCGCGTTAGAGTGGACGCCGTTCAGTCACCGCATTCTTATTCTGTAGGAGGGTCCAAAGACCGAGCCTTGGTTTGTCCTGTCTCCGTAATGGTAGATGACAGTCCATCCATTGACCCATACTATAGCATGAGGCTTGGCTGCAGGGAAAGAGACGTTCTCTGGGCCAATGAAAGTACACCGTTCGACACGGATGGAACGGCTCTGAGGAACACTGACGCCGGTCGGGCGATGGCATCATCGTCCACCAAGTGACAGGTGGAGCATAAAGGAGTGTCCATTAAGGCAATTACATGTAAACGCTGATTAGTGACAAGTTTCCTCACACGTCTTGATACCATGCCGCTCGGACTGATGTCGGGAAGTATGGCTGGTGAAGGTTGTGCGTCACCGCCGTCCACCTTATTGTTGTTGTCGTTGTTGTTGTTGTTGTTGTGGGCTTGAGTCCGAAGACTAGTTTGATGGATTCTCCGTGCTACTGTATCTTATGCGACCCTTGTCATCTTGGAATAACTACTGGAAACTACATATTCCTGAATCTGCATACTGTATTCATCTCTTGGTCTCCCTCTACGATTTTTAGCCTCCACGCTTCCCTATATTACTAAATTGGTGATTCCTTGACGTCTCAGAATGTGTCCTGTCAACCGATCCCTCCTTTTGGTCAAGTTGAGCCACAAATTTTATGTCTCCCCAATTCTATTCAGTACTTCCTCATTAGTTACTTGATGGGCCCATCCAATATTCTGCAGCACAACATTTCCAAAGCTTCTATCCAATTTTTATCTAAACTGTTTAATGTCAATTTTTCACTCCACACGGTTACACTGCAGGTGTACTTCCTAATTGCTCGATATCCGATGTCAACCGATTTCTCTTTTTCACAAACGCTTTTCTTGCTATTTACACCAGTCTACGTTTTATATCCGCTCTACCTTGGCCATCAGATATTTTACTGCCCAAATAGCAAAACTCACCTACTACTTTAATTGTCTCGGTTCCTAATCTGATTCCCATAGCATTACTAAATTTAATTCTATTACATTCCATTATCTTTGTTTTCTATTTGTTGATGTTCATGTTATAGCCTCCTTTCAAGACACTGTTCACTCCACTGAACTGCTCCTCCAAGTCTGACAGAATTACAATGTGATCGGGAAACTTCGAAGATTTTATTTATTCTTCCTAAACTTCAATTCCTGTTCCAGATTTTCCTTTGGTTTCCTTTCATGCTTGTTCATTGTGCATATTGATTTACCTCGGGGATAGACTCCATTTTCAACTACTGTCTTCCTTTGATGCCCATCGGCTCTTATAACTGCTGTCTGGTTTCTGTACAAATTCTGAAGAGCCCTTCACTATCTGTACTTTATCCCTGCTACCTTCGGAATTTCAAAAGTTTTCTCTTAGTCAGCCATGCCTAATTAAACTGAAAGTTCGGTAATATTCACACCTCTCAGAAACTTCTTTCTTTGGAATTGGAATTACTACATTCTTCTTGAAGTCTGATGGTACTTCACCAGTCTAATACATCTAGCACGCCACATGGCTGGTTTTCCCAAGGCTATCGGTAGTTTAGAAGGAATAACGTTTACTAGGGGCTCATATTTCTACTCAGATCTTTCAGAGCTTTGTGAAATTCTTCTAGCAGTATCCTATCTCCGACCTCATCTTCATCTACGTCAACTTCCCTTTCTCTCTTGTGTAGATGCTCTATGTATTCCTTCCACTTTTCAGTTTCCTCTTCTTTGTTTAGGATTGGTTTTCCCTCTGACCTCTTATTTTCCCAAAGCCTCTTTTAATTTTCCGTAGTGAAATATGCTTCTAAATCCTTACATTTGTCCTCTATCCGTTTGTGCATAGCTATTTTACACTTCCTGTCAATTTCATTTTTAACCGTTTGTACACCCTTTAGCCTGCTTCATTTACTACATTTTTAAATTTTCTCCGTTCATAATGAAATTGAATTTCTCTTGAGCTATCCAATGATGTCTGCTAGATCTTATGTTTTTACCCTATTTGATCCTCTGCTGTCTTCACTATTTCGTCTCTTAAAACTAACCGTTCATCTTCTACTGTACTCCTTTTTACTGTTCTAGTCAACGGTGGCCTAGTGCTCCTTGTGAAACTCTCAACAACATCTGGTACTTTCAACTCATTCACGTCCCATCTCCTTAATTTTTTCTGTTTTAATCTACATTTCATTACTAAGACATTGTGATCTGTCACTGGAAATGTCTTATAATTTAAAATCTGGTTTCTAAATCTCTATCTGACCATTGTACTATCCATGTGAAACCTTCTGGTGTCTCCAGGTCTCTTCCACGTATAAGACCTTCTTTTAATATTCTTAAACAAATTGTTAGCGATGATTAAATTATGCTCTCTGAAAAATTATACCAGGCGGCTTCCCTTTTCATTCCTCTCTCCCAGTCTACATTCACCCACTAGTTTTCCTTCTTTTCCTTTTCCTACTATCGAATTACAGTCCTCTATCACAATGAAAGTTTCGTCCTTTAACTATTTTAATAATCTCTTTTATCTCATAATAGAATTTTGGAATGTATTTATCATCTGCGGAGCTAGTTGACATGTAAACTTGTGCTACAGTGGTGGCGTGTCTATCTTGGCTACGATAATGTGTTCACTATGCTGTTCATAGCAGGATACCCGTATTCCTATTTTCTTATTCAATATTAAATACACTCCTGCATTACCCTTATTTGACTTTCTGCTTATAACCACGTATTCGTCTGACCAGAAGTCATGTTCCTCCTGCCACTGAAGTTCAGTAATTCTCACTACATCTAACTTCAGTCTCGTTAATGGATGCTTAATCTTAACATTGCTGCAAGGTACGCCACCCGGTAGTTGAATGTTGAATTATTTTGGACGTGGTGGGCGCGTACATGGGAGTCCATTGTACATAAATTCCACGAAAAAGACAGCCAGATGCACAAACAGAGGCGCTTCATGTCCTACCGACGCCAGCGGGGAGATGGAGGCCGGCGTGTAAATGTCCAAGACTTGCCGCGTGTGCGAGTTCGCTGTGGCCGACCACCATTTGTTCATAAAGTTCAGTATAAGGCTGCCGCACCTGGCGTTGGTGAGCCAAAATCCCCCAGCTTTCCGGGCAGTTGGGGTGAGTGTACCATATTTAACTTTGAAAATGTTAACAGCCGTCAGGAAGTAGCCCAACGCGGCCTACAGGCTGCGACCAATCGCTGGCAACATTGGAAAGATTTGTGCTATTCACAGCAACGTGGAAACAACACGCACGTTCAGGTATTCCACACGTTGCAAGGCATTAAGGCAACTGAGGCGATATTGCCGAACGGTGGTGCGGGTGACCTGGAGGGGGCGCCGTATGAGGGCTATGGTGCAACGGGCGGTGTATGTAAAGATGATGTCAAGGTTTTGGAAGATCTGGACGCAGGGTAGATGCGCCAGTACTTCTCGTGTGAGTCTTCTGTCAATTGGCAGCGCCGTAGACTTGGCAACACTCAAGGCAATGCCTGCCATATTCCCGTACGTGCAGATGAGATCAGGAACAAGCGCCGTCTCTTCCCACGAACGTATCAGCAGCAACAGGACGTCTAGATAGGCACGACAATGGAATATGTTCTGCCACAGGGTGAATCCTGACAAGTGCGCCGTGCGACTTCCAACAAATGGCTCCGGGGAGAGAGCGTAGAGAAGCATCGATAGAGTGCATCCTGACGTAAGGATCGCGGATCGTTATGGACCGGCGATACGACCATTAGCTGGGCCGGCCGTTGTGGCAGAGCGGTTCTAGGTGCTTCAGTCCGGAACCATCCTGCTGTTATGGTCGCAGGTTCGAATCCTGCCTCGGGCATGGATGAGTGGGATGTCCTTAGGGAAGTTAGGTTTAAATAGTTCAAAGTCTAGGGGACTGATGACCTCAGATGTTAAGTTCCACAGTGCTTAGAGCCTTTTGAACGACCATTAGCCTGACAAGGGAGTGGGCGATGGCGTAGAGAAGTCGTACGGTAAAAATGAAGCGGGCCGGGAAGCCCATCCGCTCCCTGACAGCAAAGAGGTAACGATGTCGGATCCGACCAAAAGCGCTGTCAAAATAGACGGCCACCAATGTTGCACGGAGATTGTACGCAGTTGCTAGAGCAATCACAGTCCGACACTCACAAGTGGCCGTCTGGGCGTAGACGGATCCACCCGGCGTCGTTTTTTTCTGTGAACGTTATACTAGGAAGGATCCGACAGCATCATTTCTTGCAGTCGGCATTGAGTCGTCAACAGTCCTTGGAACATCGCAGTCAGCCTTGGTGCCACCTAATGCTAGAAAGCCCAGTAAAATTCCACAGGGAGACCATCCACGGCAGACGACTTGTTTGGAGCACCCTCTTCTGTCTCGTCTATGACGTCATCAAAGGTACGTCCTGCATCAGGGTTTCCGTTTCGATGCCCGACATGGTGTGAGTGATGTGGAACGAAACATGCTCCAAACCATGTTGATCGTACTGGTAGATATGGCGAAAGTGTTCCACAAATACAGCCATGATAGCTGCCTGACTGGTGGCCCCATGCTCCCCACAAGTGAAGGGCTTCGAGCTCAGTTGTTGTCAGCGATAGATATTGTCAATCACCATGTGATGGATTGAGGGGTATTCCTGTTTCGTCGTACCTTGACGACGAGTTCTCACGACCACTCCCTGCAATCTGCAACAGGTCAGTGCAACTATGTGAGCCTTGGTCCTATTGCGATCTATCTGAACGGTAGGAGAGGGTGGTTGCCTATCAAGGTCACGAAGTACATTGCAGTGGATGTCTGTTGTGCGGCGGTTCCATGCAGACAGCTTCCTCCAAACTGCAAGACTCGCCATATACCAGCCATGGCGCGCTCCAGCCACCACTCCATCTTCGTTGTATATGCCAGATTCCGGCATTCGCATGCTGTCAAAACTGCCGCAGTCGGGACTGGTGTGGTACGTGGTTCTTAACTTCCACGTCACACGACTGCCCCACACCGCCTGCCGTGGGAGGAGGATAGTGTTAACGTATGAACGGTGATCTGAGAACGCCAAGGGATAGCCTCTGGGAGACATAAATCCTATTCAGGTGACTCGAAGAGTGGCCTGTCTGATATGTATAGCCTTGTGCATCGCCATATCGAATCTCCCATGTGTCACAGAGGGAATGTTCGCTGACAGCAAAGCACAGTTTCTGGCAGCAGTTGAAGTGTCGTTCTTTCCGATGTAAAACACAACTGAAGTCGCCACCAAGATACAATCTTCGTAGCATCCAAGAAAGTGAGGGGTGGTCTCCTCAGAGTAAAATCGAACTCTGTCCTCCAACTCTGTCCCTGCTGTGGCCAGAATAACGCGGGTGGCCACCATGGTGCGTGTCACGACGGACGGAAAGTACATGGCGTGCTCAACTGATATGCCCTCACGTACATTCGCGGTAACTCCCCGTCCAAGATCGCCATCAGGAAAGGCGCAAGGGGCGTAAACGGCCCGGCCACATCTGGCAGGGCGAACAAGTGCACCTCTTGAAGTAGCGTGACGCCGAGGTCAGAAGTCCAAATCATTTCCCGCAGAAGTTTGAGTTTCACCTGGCTATTAATGTTGTTGATGTCAATCTTAGCCACTCGATACGCCTAAGCTGTGGCCGCCGTATGGGGGAAACCCGATGGTAGGCAACTGGATGGGGAGAGGCAGAAGCGCCGCTGGATGGGTGTCTGTGGTATACACTGCTGCTGCCATGCGTTTACCGCTCCGTCGCTGGTGCCGGAAGCACCTGCGCGGGTCCGGTGAGTCCTCGACATCGTAGCTCCATGCTGATGTCGTCGGCGCCTCAGATGTGTCCATACGATCCATTGTAAACAGTGCCGATGGCGACAACAGAACAACCGAGCCACCAGTAGAGCGGAGTATTTTGAGACAGTGGATATGCATCGCACTTGTCAGTGCTGGTCCGTCTGCCAAAGTAACATCCCAGTCATCTTCATCGTTTAAAACGAGAAACATATTGAACTGCGCCCAGCGTTCTGCGATGTGACCGTGAATCACGCCGTAAGGCCGGAAGGCTGTTATGATTTCTTCCGCGGGAAGTTCGAAAGGCAGTTCAAACGTGCGTACGGAACGAACGCCCAAACCTGAATGCTGTGGATTACCTGGTGCTGTCTGAAATTTTTATAACTGTAGCCTGTGCTGTATTTCATTGCATTCTTCTAAGATCACCTTGACACTTTGCTAGAAGCATATCGCTGAAATCCAATGCCACGGCGTTACTCATAAAAAAACCTTTATAATATTATTAATCTGCATATACAGCGTGGTTCATTCCTCGTGACCGGGACAAATATCTCACGAAATAAGCGTTCAAATGGTTCAAGTGGCTCTCAGTACTATGGGACTTAACTTATGAGGTGATCAGTCCCCTAGAACTTAGAACTACTTAAACCTAACTAACATAAGGACACCACACACATTCATGCCCGAGGCAGAATTCGAACCTGCGACCGTAGAGGTCGCGCGGTTCCAAACTGTAGCGCTTAGAACCGCTCGGCCACTCCGGCCGGCGAAATAAGCGTAAAACGAAAAAACTGCAAAGAACGAAACTTGTCTAGCTTGAAGGGGGAAACCAGATGGCGCTATGGTTGTCCCGCTAGATGGCGCTGCCATAGGTCAAACGGATATCAACTGCGTTTTTTAAAAAATAGGAACCCTCATTTTTTATTACATATTCGTGCGGACTGTATTTGCTTCGTGATACATTACCCGTGTTAAAATGGACCGTTTACCAATTGCGGAAAAGGTAGATATCGTATTGATGTATGGCTATTGTGATCGAAGTGCCCAACGGGCGTGTGCTATGTATGCTGCTCGGTATCCTGGGCGACATCATCCAAGTGTCCGGACCGTTCGCAGGATAGTTACGTTACTTAATGAAACAAGACGTTTTCAGTCACTTATGTGCGGCATATCAGACAAACAGTGTAACTGAAGAGTTTCTAGAAAACAGAACACAGCATGTCATTCTGAGCGGAAAAAAAGTCTGCAGAAGTAAATGTAACTTCTGGTGTCCTCCAGGAGAGTGTTAAGGACCATTACTTTCCACATTGTATATAAATGACGCAGTGGATTTCGTCGTAAGTTCCATGAGGCTTTTCGCGGATGACAGTTTTGTATACAGAGAAGTCGCGGCACTAGAGAAGTGTAGTGAAATCCAGGAGAACCTGCAGAGAATCGACGTTTGGTACACCGAGTGGCAACAGACCCTCAAAATAAGCAAATGTAACATATTGCGAATACAGAGACAGTATGGAATCCATACGAGGCAGGACTGATAGAAAAGAATATAGAAGATCCAAAGAAGAGCATCCCGTTTCGCTACAGGTTTATTTATTAAAGCTTTATGCAGATGCTCAGCGAAGTCCAGTGGCAGACATTGCATGAGAGGGGGGGAAGAACATTTACTATCATACATCGGGAGAATTTTGCAAGGCTATATCCCATCAATGGGCATTAAAATCTGAACTGTTCCTAGATACAAAAGTTTAAACCGTATATTTTATGCAACGCTCTTCATTGTAAGCAAATCAAATAGTTCAAAAATGGTTCAAATGGCTCTGAGCACCATGGGACTTAACAGCTGAGGTCATCAGTCCCCTAGAACTTAGAACTATTTAAACCTAACTAACCTAAGAACATCACACACATCCATGCCCGAGTGAGGATTCGAACCAGCGACCGTAGCGGTCGTGCGGTTCCAGGCTAAAGCGCTTAGAACCGCTCGTCCACTCCGGCCGGCTCAAATAGTTACGGGGGGCACAAGAAACGTTTACTATTTATCACTTTGATACTATTCTACACATATGTCCCAGTTGCATTAGCCAACAGAAATCCAAAAAAACTACCGACACACAAGATTGTTCCTTCCCTGTCTTACACCCACGCACTACTGTATAGTTATTCTCTCGTCTACTGTACATTTTCAGACCGGAACTGCACTTTACCAATGTGGCGGTTGCTCCAACCGACCACGTGTCGGTAAACAAAGTACACAAAGAAAACATTTGAGAAATTCAAAAAAATCCCCCAAAATATTACTGTTGAATAAACATCACATTAAAATACATTAAAAGAGTTAACTTCAATTATGCAGAGAGCTATAATACGACCCTGAGCTTCAGGCCAATGGTGCGTGCCTAAGCAAGGCACAAACGCAAAGTTCTTACTGAAGTTTGACCAAATTACGAAAATAAACTCTCTTATGGGGGTTTCGTGATAATCTCGCACCTGATCTCTACATCTAGACTTTAGTAAAGAACAGATGTTGAAACATTCTAATACTTTGTTAATATTACCATAAATCGAGAGCTGCGTCTTCCACGTCTGCCCAGCGCCGCTACCCAGCAACAAGAGGACCTGCGGCCACATCGCCCAACCGTTGTTTGTTCAAAAGGTGGTGGAGGGGGTGGTTCGCCAACCTGACACGGCCAATACTCGTGTCTTCGCGACCTCTCTAACGTGACTTGGACACTTTCTTTGCCAAACTTGTTTGTGTTTAGTGGTTGGAACTATCCTACCACAGAACCACTCTACTCATGCAATGCTACAACCTCTGACTACAGCTTTCTGCTCTTTCAGATAATTTCTCATTAATACAGTCCAGGTCGCCCAAGGGAAAGGATGCAGGGAAACGTGGTACACATGAATAAATAAATAAATAAATAAATAAATAAATAGACACCGTTTGGCCCATTCTCTCCTGCTTGTTACACACTGTTTTATTTCTGTCGAGTGAAAACACTCAATATTATTCTCCTGTACCGGAACTCATTGAGAAAAATATAGAACGGGACAACAAGTTCCTTTTTCCTTTTCATTACGTATATATCGTGAAAAGACCACCACGAAAAAATACACGAATGGAACAGGAAAAGGGGGAAGTGACTCTGGTACACAAGAAAATGTGGCTTGCGGAATACATATGTAGTTGTAGATGTAGATGCGGTTTACAGATACTTTTGATCATGTATTTGACCTTGATTTCAGAGACACAGATGAAAATAAATTAAACGACTAGCCGCAGATGTCTTGAATGAATGTAAGGAAAGTATCCTAAAAACTCAGGTAAATATGTGTAAGATAGATTTATTCAAACCCATGCTCAACACATGATTTCAAAGAGCACGTGTTGCATACAGCAGTTTTCATACAGGCTATTTGCTGAGAAAAAGGGAGGTACTGATACACAGTGTAAACACACACCACATTTCAATACCGGTAATAATGCTCGGAGTACGAAACATAAGCCTACAGTGAAAGAAAATCGTGTGTACGAAACATAAGCATACAGTGAAAGAAAATCGTAAATGATAACTAGCTTTACCTGACTCGTGGCTGGTTCCAGGCCATCTGTTGCTTTCCGAAAAGTGTCTGTCTCACAAGAATTTCCGACTTCTTACGGTACGCAAAGAACTTTCGCATCTTTATACTCTTGGCTACTGGCGCCAGTGATCATTTCGAAAGTTATCCTCGATACTACAGTCGCGAGTTTGTGTTCAGGCGTTGAAAGGTGACGTAAATACATTAGAAAAATATAAATAGCGGCAAGCATCCCAATACTGGCAGTTTTCAAGCTAATAAAAATGACGCCCAGTACAGTTGCAAAGCGAGAATTTTCCGTTATACGAGCTACCAAAACTATCCTGTCATCAGACACAAAAATGACCGTAATTATCAACCAAACTACCACTCACGCAATGTGTGCAAAATTACATTTTTATAACAGTGTAGCATGCAAAATTCTCGCAGTTTTGTGAGGTCAAGGACACCGCACAGAGAGGAGCGTTGTTTGCAGCTGGAGGTTATAACGAAACTGATAGCAGTGATCAGAAAGCTTTCATTAGAAAACGATCATATATATGAACGACATGAAAAAGACTCTCCTTTCCGTCTGCCATTGACAAACGTTATTACCTGCTATTTGTGATGCACGTTGCCGCGGCTGCGCCGCCGTAGGTGTACAAAAAAGCCGGCTATCTCTCGTCCGCAGCACGAGAGGCAGCCGATGGGCGGCACTTGTCGGCAGCGAGTGGTCCTGATTGACCGCCCGGCTCAGTACACTTGCAGGGGTCATTACGCGCCACGGGGGAGCAGTCATTGGGGAGGAGGGGTGGGGGAGGGGCCACTCCCCACAACAAGCAACATCGACCTGACTGCCGGACGCAGCGGACGCGTGCAAGTGAAAAGCAATTAAACCGCCGGCATCGGGGCTAAGTGGGCCCTATGGACAGAAAAAAGTCTATAAGGCTCCATCCGTCGCCAATATCGTTCTCGTTGTCCGGCTACCAATAGGCGCTCGTTGGGGAGGACAGAGGAGTAGAGGGGTGAGAACCTCATTAGCCTGCGTCTCTCCAATATGCGGACTGTGGGAGTGACCGTTGCAAATGTGAAGCGTGCTGTCGTCTCTAATTCTAAGCGTTGCGGCAGTTCCCCGAAAACTAGTAACACCTATTGCCAACCGTGACCTCACGACATTATATGTAAACTGGGGCCGCCTAGGGGGCTTGTCTACAGATGAGTCTCTTATGTAGCCAGCAAGTAAACTGCCAGTGGGTGGCCAGTGGAGCTGTACTGGTAACCAATCGACAGCCGCCGCAACGTTAGTCGGGCGTGTAGATACTCCACTGGAAGAAATCGTAACTGCCTTAGGGCACCTAGGTAATGGCTAGCTTGATTGAGCACCTAAACATGGCGAAATATCGCAACAAATATGTGGCGACAAAATGAGAGTTCTGATTGATCGTATGGTCACTATGCAACCAAAAGTAAGACTTACAGCGAAAATGATTTCTTCGAAAAGGATCACAAGTAATCATGTTTATTTTTGTAAATCACCATACGTAATCATATTTATTGTAGTTTGAGAAGACTATGTTAATATCTTAATGCTAAAGAAAACAAAATTTGCCATGAGCGATTTTGGACGCTTACAGCAGCGCGGGATTAGCCGTGCGGTCTAGGGTGCAGCAGTCATGGACTGTGCGGCTGGTCCCGGCGGAGGTTCTGTCCTCCCTCGGGCATGGGTGTATATGTTTGTCCTTAGGATAATTTAGGTTAAATAGTGTGTAAGCTTAGGGATTGATGACCTTAGCAGTTAAGTCCCATAAGATTTCACACACATTTGATCATTTGACGCTTAGCAGCATTGTCTAACTTTCTGAAAAGTGCCACGGCGCAAACGTTTTTGGCTTTAGGATTCTGGGTGACAAATAGCCTCAGAAACTTCCAGTATTTCGGGCAAGCATCCGTTTAGGACTCTTAACATTTTCGCTTTGAACATTTGATTTCGAAATTATGTGAGGACTATAACTGAACTTCAATGAACCATAGTGTACTTTCGTTGGTGACTAGTTTATTTACGTAGGCCTGCTGCCCGATAGCAAGTTAGCTATGTTCGCTAATAGCCACTACCTCTCGCCCATTCAGTGAGCTATTGAATATGAACCGTAAATTCAGCAAACATGAAATATGTGTCGAAAACCATAATTTAGCTACGAAATTACAGTTACGTGGGAGTAAGCTTCTCAGACAGTTGCAGGAGGTTGTAGTCTGGACTTCAGAATCCTAATTCAGTGCTGTGTTGTCGCGCCATAGACGATCGGCGAACCAGATGTATTACACACTGTCACTGCCCTGCAGTGAACTACTTGCCGGCCGCGGTGGTCTCGCGGTTCCAGGCGCGCAGTCCGGAACCGCGCGACTGCTACGGTCGCAGGTTCGAATCCTGCCTCGGGCATGGGTGTATGTGATGTCCTTAGGTTAGTTAGGTTTAAGTAGTTCTAAGTTCTAGGGGACTTATGACCTAAGATGTTGAGTCCCATAGTGCTCAGAGCCATTTTTGAACTACTTCTTACAAATACCTGACGTCACGGAGCAAGGAAAACTTACGTACAAATGTTCAAATGTGTGTGAGTTCCTAAGGGACCAAACTGCTTAGGCCATCGGTCCCTTGACTTACACACTACTTAAACTAACTTATGTTATCCGAGGGAGGACTCAAACCTCCGGCGGCAGGGGCCGCGCAGTTCGTGACATGACGCCTCAAAAGGTGCGGTCATCTTTGCGAGAAACTGGAAATCACTGTCCGCTGGCTGAAAGAGGATCGCTATCGAGGCGCAGCGGAGAGAGTATAGAGCGGTAATCCGCGAGTAGTGAAGTCAAGCTCATTTGCAGCATCTTTTTCCCAGTTCTTCTGGTACTTACACTAAAAATAATAGGAAATATATTGCATGTATTGATATTTTCATTCAAGGTGTGAAAAGGAAAGGTAAAGGACTTAGAGCTTATACATGAGAACTTCGTATGTACAATTAGGTATTTCCATTATTTTATAGCTGATGATAGACAGGTCCTTGAGTGATATTCATCGCGAAAACAGGGGCGCAATAATTTTATTGGCTTCTTGTACACGTTAAAGACGCTTGCTTTTGTATAACATGGTTGTTTTAATGTTTCTGTAGAAAAATAAAATTGGTTACACTCTTGAAAGGTTCTCTCTCATTGAACAGCTTGGCAACAAACGCATCATTTCAGCAAATATTGGTGACGGTAGCTGGTGATGTACAGTAGAATGTGTTTTGATGCAGTATTCTCGGAAAGTGATTTCTTTTTGATAAGAGCAATTCTGAAGTTTTTGATCAATTATAAACTTGACGATAATAACATAAATCGCACCGTTGCGTTAGTGGAGAGCATTTGGGGACAATCAATCACTTTACTAGCACACGACGGCAATCCATCATCTTGAAAAATCTCGTTGTATAATTGTGGAGTTTTGTCCTCCACACGAGTCAAAACTCCTGCACGAAGGGTTTCATGACACCAGTCAAAATGTTTTAGTATAAGGTTCTTGTATGTTTCCCAGATTTTGATGAACCATTCACGGCATTCCTATATTTTTCGGCGTACTCGTCCACCTTTTTTCGATCCTTGATCCAAATGAGACAGTACTCTCTAACAAGCACACGCAGACAGTTGACAATAAATTTCCAGATTCTGCTGTTCACTGCTGAGTTATCTTGTTTATATCCTGTCGCATCACGAGAACTACTTTTGTTCCTCGATGGTAGAGGGTTTGGTTATAATCCGATTCGTACTGGCAAGAGAATATATGAATGTAAGTAATCTACTATACGTGACGCTAAAAAATTGTATTTCGATTGACACCAATGCATGAAAAATTTCGACATATGTTTCACTGTACACTTTCATTACAATCCCTTCTGAGAAAGTGATTTATAAAGTCCTCGCGGACGTTGGAAATAAAGTTCTTTCTTGAAAATTTGTTTGTAATCCCAGTTTTCCACTAACTTTCTTTTTCATGTGTTTTTTTGAAAAAATCACTAAATACTACACTCCTGGAAATGGAAAAAAGAACACATTGACACCGGTGTGTCAGACCCACCATACTTGCTCCGGACACTGCGAGAGGGCTGTACAAGCAATGATCACACGTACGGCACAGCGGACACACCAGGAACCGCGGTGTTGGCCGTCGAATGGCGCTAGCTGCGCAGCATTTGTGCACCGCCGCCGTCAGTGTCAGCCAGTTTGCCGTAGCATACGGAGCTCCATCGCAGTCTTTAACACTGGTAGCATGCCGCGACAGCGTGGACGTGAACCGTATGTGCAGCTGACGGACTTTGAGCGAGGGCGTATAGTGGGCATGCGGGAGGCCGGGTGGACGTACCGCCGAATTGCTCAACACGTGGGGCGTGAGGTCTCCACAGTACATCGATGTTGTCGCCAGTGGTCGGCGGAAGGTGCACGAGCCCGTCGACCTGGGACCGGACCGCAGCGACGCACGGATGCACGCCAAGACCGTAGGATCCTACGCAGTGCCGTAGGGGACCGCACCGCCACTTCCCAGCAAATTAGGGACACTGTTGCTCCTGGGGTATCGGCGAGGACCATTCGCAACCGTCTCCATGAAGCTGGGCTACGGTCCCGCACACCGTTAGGCCGTCTTCCGCTCACGCCCCAACATCGTGCAGCCCGCCTCCAGTGGTGTCGCGACAGGCGTGATTGGAAGGACGAATGGAGACGTGTCGTCTTCAGCGATGAGAGTAGCTTCTGCCTTGGTGCCAATGATGGTCGTATGCGTGTTTGGCGCCGTGCAGGTGAGCGCCACAATCAGGACTGCATACGACCGAGGCACACAGGGCCAACAGCCGGCATCATGGTGTGGGGAGCGATCTCCTACACTGGCCGTACACCACTGGTGATCGTCGAGGGGACACTGAATAGTGCACGGTACATCCAAACCGTCATCGAACCCATCGTTCTACCATTCCTAGACCGGCAAGGGAACTTGCTGTTCCAACAGGACCATGCACGTCCGCATGTATCGCGTGCCACCGAACGTGCTCTAGAAGGTGTAAGTCAACTACCCTGGCCAGCAAGATCTCCGGATCTGTCCCCCATTGAGCATGTTTGGGACTGGATGAAGCGTCGTCCCACGCGGTCTGCACGTCCAGCACGAACGCTGGTCCAACTGAGGCGCCAGGTGGAAATGGCATGGCAAGCCGTTCCACAGGACTACATCCAGCATCTCTACGATCGTCTCCATGGGAGAATAGCAGCCTGCATTGCTGCGAAAGGTGGATATACACTGTACTAGTGCAGACATTGTGCATGCTCTGTTGCCTGTGTCTATGTGCCTGTGGTTCTGTCAGTGTGATCATGTGATGTATCTGACCCCAGGAATGTGTCAATAAAGTTTCCCCTTCCTGGGACAATGAATTCACGGTGTTCTTATTTCAATTTCCAGGAGTGTATATATTGTGTATTATTTCAGTTCATTTGCAGTGTAAGGAATGTAAAGAAATCGACCACACGATCTTCGGATTACCGTCCTGCACCCTTTCCGCTGCGCCAATCGCTGCCTTGACACAATGCTAACATTAATGTCTCATTACTCGCCCGACCCGAGCCAAAATGCTAATTTCTTTAAACGCTTGACAGTATGGAGCTCTCACTCCCGTCACTTTCATTTCTGACCAAACCTTGCATGTACAATCAAATCTGAACGAAATCGGTGGTGTAGTACAGGTGTGGGATACAACGTCAATAGAAATTCTCAGCCGGAGAAAAGTTTCGCAAACGAGGTAAATACGAGAAAAACATAGAATTCCGGTGGAAGAGGAACAAACAGTGTTATTGCTCGAAAATCTTTGGAAGGAATGCATTAGTTTGATAGAGGATAAAAACCAAGACAGTTCATACGTACGTCACATGAGACTGTATTATTATTAAAAACGTAGTAATACATCGAAGAACTACCGTAGTATTGGGAGCTGGACAAAAAGCTTTTAATGCCGTGAATGGCTGCGTGAGACAGAATTAGCATTACACCTGCAAGATTGTCTAAATATGAAGTATGTAAGGAATGTGGCGGAGGATATTATGCACCTATATTAGCGATTGTCCGTTCTATTCCGTGCACGCACTGGGCGAGGAAAAAATGACTGTATAACCCTCTACACGGTCGAATTCCCTTATCTTAATCTCCTTCTCCCAATGCAGTACAGCGATAGTGGCAGCGCAGCTAACTCACGGATTTCCTCGATTACCTATTCTCCAAATTTATTCAAGAGAGTTCCACTATAGCGACGTTGCTTTTCTACAAATATTCCTATCCTAGCACTGCGTTTCTGGGCTCGTATGCATTCATGTCTATCTGCTAGGGACACCAAGTGCAGGAGCAGTCCACTAGAAGTGATCGCCATAGCTTTTTACATGCGGTTTCCGATACACGTACAGTGCGCCTCTCCAGAGACTTTCCCACAAACCTACGATTCCATTCTCCTTCCGTACGACAGATATTACGTGTTCGTCCTGTGTCGTATCGCTTTTAGTATCAGCGCTAAATATTTAAACGAAGTTCCAGATGTTTTCCACCGATTCCATAAAGTGACTGTTTCTATGTTGAACGGGATTGTATTTCTATTATCCATAGAGAGAGCTGACATTCATTCTACCAAGTGAAAATTTTGTCCAATTGTTTCTCAATTTCCTTACGACTCTCCAACGACGATACATTACTGGAAACATAATATCGTCAGCTAGCAGATGGAGTTACGTTTGGGATTAATTCTGCGTAGCCAAAATTGGAGTACGAATGATTCGTAGTGAACGTGCAGTACGAATTTCGATGGCAATTTATTACACTATTCAGATCGTTGGTCTCCCACCTCTCTAGTAATTTATTACACTATTCAGATCGTTGGCTTCGTATTTTGCTGAGTCGGGGAACTTGCGTGCCTCAACTACACACATAGCCGTTCCGCGGACGTAACCACAACAAAGGAGTATATGTGGAGAGGGCAGACAAACCTGCAGTTCCTGAAGCGCTCCTCTCCACCAGCCTTCCCAGCAATTGCAGAGCCGACAGCCTGGATGAGTGACTTATTGGCCTTGTAAAATTAGCCAACATGACCTTGCTGTGATGATACTGTGAACGGGTGAAAGCAAGGGAAAGCCAGAACAGCTATTTGGTTTTCGAAGGGCACGCAGCTCTACTATATGGCTTAATGAGGGTGGCATCCACCTGGATAAAACGTTCTAGACGTAAAATAATACATCGTTTGGATCTACGGACGGGGACTACGCAGCAGAATATCGTCGTCTGAAAAAACTTAACTGGCATTCCACGGGTCGGGTCGTAATGTGGAATGTTGTACATGTGTAAGCGAACGTGGGAAGTGAGATTCCTTTGTCGGGTCGGTAAGTTAGAGAATTTAAATAGAGAAATAGACAGGTTGAAGTTACCTGTAGTGGGGATTAGTGAAGCGCAGTGGCAGGAAGCATTCTGGTGCCGTCAGTTCAGAGTTATCAACACCGAATCAAGTACTGATTATGCAGGAGTAGACCTAATAATGAATGAGAAAATGGGGAATGGGTAAGCTACAGTCATTGTCGTAGCCAAGATAAACACCCACCACATTAGTATAAGTTTGGTGGTTAAGGGGAAAGAAAACTTGCGAAAGGTGGCTAGAACTCGGTAGTAGGAAAAGGAAGAAAAGAAAAAAAATAGTAGGTGAACATGGACTGGGTGAAAAGAATGAAAGACGAATCGGCTAGTAGAATTGTGGGAACGGTATAATTTAATCTTCGCCAACACTTTGTTTATGAATCATGAAAGAAGGTTGTCTACGTGGTAGAGACCTGCGGACACTGGATGGTTTTCCATAGATTATAAAATGGTAAGACAGAGATTTCGAGAATACATTTAACTGTACACTCTTCCAGTGCAGGTGTTGTTTCTGACCATAATGTATTGGTTATGAACTGAAGGTTGATACTGAAGAAACTGCAAATGGTAGTAAGTTGAGAAGATGAGACCTGGATAAACTGACGCAACCAGAGGTTCTTAAGAATTTTAGAGCTAACATAAGGCAACGATGGAGGTAAACGGAGGAAATGAATACAGCAGAAAACCAATGGATAGAGAGTTTAAATGGGGAAGATAGTAAAGTATTAAAGGCAAAAAAAAAAAGCCTAGAAAAATCAATGGGTTACACAGGAGATATTGAGTCTACGGCAGATGAAGAAGACGAAATGGAATTCAGATGCTTAAGAACGAGAGTGAGACATAGCAAAATGGATAAACAGGACTGGCTAGAGCACAAATGCAGGCTGTAAAAGAATGCATAACTAATGAAAAGATAGACGTCTCCTACATGAAAAATAGAGTGATCATTTGAGAGAACATAACCAGCTACATAGCTACACGAATATGAAGAGCTCAAATGGCAAGCCAATACTGAGCAAGGAATGCTGAAAGGTGGATGGAGTAAATACAGTATCTATATAAGGGAAACAAACCTGAGAATAATGTTGTAGAAAGAGAAGAAAAAGTATGTGAAGATGGGAAAATCTGATATGATCTGAGAGAGCACTGGAAGACCCAAGTCGAAACAAGTCTCCTGGAATAGACAAGATTCCGTCAGAGTTTTTAAGATTCTTGGGAGTGTCAGCCATGACAAAACTATTTCTTCTGGTAAGCAAGATATATGAGACAGGTGAAATACACCCAGACTTCAAGAAAAATGTTGCAATTCCAATTCCAAGGAAAGAAGGAACTGACAGATGTGAACACTACAGAACCATCAGGTTAATAAGTCAACGTTCCAAAATACTGACACTAATTATTTTTCAGAAGTATCGAAAAACCGGAGGAAGTCGACTTGTGAGGAAGGTATGTTTGGGTTCCGGAGAAATTTAGGAACACGCGAGGCAATACTGACCATATGACTTATCTTAGAACACTGGTTAAAGAAACGTGATATTATGTTATAGTACTTGTAGATCTTTGACGATGATGATTGGAATATGTTGTGGTCTTCAGTTCGAAGACTGGTTTGATGGAGCTCTCCAAGCTACACTACCCTGCGTAAGTCTCTTCGTCTCCAAATAACTACTGCAACTCGAACACTTCTCAATCTGATTACCGTATTCATCTCCTGGCCTTACTGTACGATTCTCACGCTCCACACTTCCCTCCAATACTAAATTCGTGATCCCTTGATGCCACAGAATATGACCTATCAACTGATCCATTTTTGTAGTCAATTTGTACAACAAATTTCTTTTCTCATCAACTCTACTCAGTACTACCTCATTACTTATGTGAACTACCCAGAAAATATTCAACATTCTTCTGTTGCATCACATTTCAAAAGCTTTTATTCTTTTCTTGTTCAAACTGTTTACTATTAACGTTTCACTTCCATAGATGGCTACACTGCAGACAAATACCTTCAGAGAAGACTTCCTAACTCTTAAATGTATATTTGGTTTTAATAAATTTCTCTTCTTGGGGAATGTTTTTCTTGCCATTGCCAGTTTATCAGCTCTACTTGCGCCATTATCAGTTATTTTGCCAACCATATAGCAAAATCTATCTACTATTTTAAGTGTCTCGTTTCCTAATCTAAATCCCTCAGCCACACCTGATTTAATTCGACTACAATCCATTTTACTTGTTTTGCCTTTGTTCTTATTCATCTTATATCTTACTTTCAAGGCACTGACCATTCCGTTGAATTGCTATTCCATGTCCTTTGCTGCGTCTGATGGATTTAAAATGTCATCGGCCAACTCCACTTTTCTTATTTCTCCTTCCTAAATTTTTATTCCTACTATTTTTTCTTCGGTTTCCTTTACTACTTGCTCAGTGCACAGAATAAACGACATCAGGGATGGACTAAAACTCTGTCACATTCCCTTTTCAGCCACTGCTTTCTTTTCGTGTCTCTCGATTGTTACAACTGCCGTCTGGTTTCCGTGCAAGTTGTAAACAGATTTTCGCTCTCTGTATTTTATCCTTGCCACCTTCAGAATTTCGAAGACAGTATTACAGTCAACGCTGTCAAAAGCTTTCTCTGAGTCTATAAATGCTATAAACGTAGCTTTACCTTTCCTTAACCTATCCTCTAAGGTCAGTCGTAGGGACAGAATCGCTTCACGTGTTCCTACATTTCTCCGAAATCCAAACTGATCTTCATCAACGTCGGCTTCTACAAGTTTTTCCATTCTTCTGTAAAGAATTCGTGTAAGTATTTTGCAACCGTGACTTATTAAACTGATCGGTAACATTCGTACCTGTTTGAGCCTGATTTCTTTGGAATTTGAATTATTATATTCTTCTTAACGTCCGATGGTATTTTGCCTGTGTCATACATCTTGCACATAAGATGAAATAATTTGTCATCGTTGGCTTCCCAATGCTATTAGTAGTTCTAACGGAATTTCATCTACCTCCGGGGCCTTGTTTAGGCAGGTTTTTAGTGCTCTGTGAAATTCTTCTCACAGTATCATATATCCCATCTCATCCTCATCTACTTCCTCCTACTACTTTCAACTGAATAACCCTTGTATAGAACTCCATATATTCCTTCCACCTTTCAGCTTTCCTTTCTTCGGTTAGGACTAGTTTTCCATCCTAGCTCTTGATATTCACACAGCTGCTTCTCTTTTCTCCAAGGGCCTCTTTAATTTTCCTGTAGGGCGTATCTATCTTACCCGTATTGAAATATGTTTCTAAATCCTTACTTTTGTGCTCTAGCCATTTCTGCTTAGCAACTTTGCACTTCCTGTTAAGCTCATTTTTAGACAATTGTATTCCCTTTCACCTATTTCATTGCTGCATTTTAAAATTTTTACCTTTGATCAACTGAGTTGAATATCTCTTGTGTTATCCAAGGTTTTCTACTAAGCCTGGTCTTTTTACGCATTTCCACCTCTGCTGCCTTCACTATTTTATCTCTTAAAGCTACTGCGTTCCTTTCCCCTTTACGAGTCATCCAGTGCCTAATGCTCCATCTGTAACGTTCAACAACCTCTGGTTCTTTCTACTTACCCACACCCATCTCCTTAATTTCATAACTTTATGCAATTTATTCAGCTTTAAGTTAATAACCAATAGATTGTGGCCAGAGGCCTCATTGCCCCTGGAAATAACTTACATTTTAAAATTGTTGTTGTGGTCTTCAGTCCTGAGACTGGTTTGATGCAGCTCTCCATGCTACTCTATCCTGTGCAAGCTTTTTCATCTCCCAGTACCTACTGCAACCTACATCCTTCTGAATCTGCTTAGTGTATTCATCTCGTGGTCTCCCTCTACGATTTTTACCCTCCACGCTGCCCTCCAATACTAAATTGGTGATCCCTTGATGCCTCAGAACATGCCCTACCAACCGATCCCTTCTTCTGGTCAAGTTGTGCCACAAACTTCTCTTCTCCCCAATCCTATTCAATACTTCCTCATTAGTTACATGATCTACCCATCTAATCTTCAGCATTCTTCTGTAGCACCACATTTCGAAAGCTTCTATTCTCTTCTTGTCTAAACTATTTATCGTCCATGTTTCACTTCCATACATGGCTACACTCCATACGAATACTTTCAGAAATGACTTCCTGACACTTAAATCAATACTGGATGTTAACAAATTTCTCTTCTTCAGAAACGCTTTCCTTGCCATTGCCAGTCTACATTTTATATCCTCTCTACTTCGACCATCATCAGTTATTTTGCTCCCCAAATAGCAAAACTCCTTTACTACTTTAAGTGCCTCATTTCCTAATCTAATTCCCTCAGCATCACCCGACTTAATTAGACTACATTCCATTATCCTTGTTTTGCTTTTGTTGATGTTCATCTTATATCCTCCTTTCAAGACACTGTCCATTCCCTTCAACTGCTCTTCCAAGTCCTTTGCTGTCTCTGACAGAATTACAATGTCATCGGCGAACCTCAAAGTTTTTATTTCTTCTCCATGAATTTTAATACCTACTCCGAATTTTTCTTTTGTTTCCTTTACTGCTTGCTCAATATACAGATTGAACAACATCGGGGAGAGGCTACAACCCTGTCTTACTCCCTTCCCAACCACTGCTTCCCTTTCATGTCCCTCGACTCTTATAACTGCCATCTGGTTTCTGTACAAATTGTAAATAGCCTTTCGCTCCCTGTATTTTACCCCTGCCACCTTTAGAATTTGAAAGAGAGTATTCCAGTCAACATTGTCAAAAGCTTTCTCTAAGTCTACAAATGCTAGAAACGTAGGTTTGCCTTTCCTTAATCTTTCTTCTAAGATAAGTCGTAAGGTCAGTATTGCCTCACGTGTTCCAGTGTTTCTACGGAATCCAAACTGATCTTCCCCGAGGTTGGCTTCTACTAGTTTTTCCATTCGTCTGTAAAGAATTCGTGTTAGTATTTTGCAGCTGTGACTTATTAAGCTGATAGTTCGGTAATTTTCACATCTGTCAACACCTGCTTTCTTTGGGATTGGAATTATTATATTCTTCTTGAAGTCTGAGGGTATTTCGCCTGTTTCATACATCTTGCTCACCAGATGGTAGAGTTTTGTCAGGACTGGCTCTCCCACGGCCGTCAGTAGTTCCAATGGAATATTGTCTACTCCGGGGGCCTTGTTTCGACTCAGGTCTTTCAGTGCTCTGTCAAACTCTTCACGCAGTATCGTATCTCCCATTTCATCTTCATCTACATCCTCTTCCATTTCCATAATATTGTCCTCAAGTACATCGCCCTTGTATAGACCCTCTATATACTCCTTCCACCTTTCTGCTTTCCCTTCTTTGCTTAGCACTGGGTTTCCATCTGAGCTCTTGATATTCATACAAGTCGTTCTCTTATCTCCAAAGGTCTCTTTAATTTTCCTGTAGGCGGTATCTATCTTACCCCTAGTGAGATGGGCCTCTACATCCTTACATTTGTCCTCTAGCCATCCCTGCTTAGCCATTTTGCACTTCCTGTCGATCTCATTTTTGAGACGTTTGTATTCCTTTTTGCCTGTTTCACTTACTGCATTTTTATATTTTCTCCTTTCATCAATTAAATTCAATATTTCTTCTGTTACCCAAGGATTTCTACTAGCCCTCGTCTTTTTACCTACTTGATCCTCTGCTGCCTTCACTACTTCATCCCTCAAAGCTACCCATTCTTCTTCTACTGTATTTATTTCCCCCATTCCTGTCAATTGCTCCCTTATGCTCTCCCTGAATCTCTGTACAACCTCAGGTTCTTTTAGTTTATCCAGGTCCCATCTCCTTAAATTCCCACCTTTTTGCAGTTTCTTCAGTTTTAATCTACAGGTCATAACCAATAGATTGTGGTCAGAGTCCACATCTGCCCCTGGAAATGTCTTACAATTTAAAACCTGGTTCCTAAATCTCTGTCTTACCATTATATAATCTATCTGATACCTTTTAGTATCTCCAGGGTTCTTCCATGTATACAACCTTCTTTCATGATTCTTAAACCAAGTGTTAGTTATGATTATGTTGTGCTCTGTGCAAAATTCTACCAGGCGGCTTCCTCTTTCATTTCTGTCCCCCAATCCATATTCACCTACTATGTTTCCTTCTCTCCCTTTTCCTACACTCGAATTCCAGTCACCCATGACTATTAAATTTTCGTCTCTTCCGAGACATTTTAAAATACGGTTCCAAAATCTATGTCTTACCGTCATATAATGAATATGAAATCTTCTGGCGTCTCCAGGTCTCTTCCACACATACAATCTTCTTCTTTCATGATTGTTAAACCAAGTATCTGCTATGAATAAATTAGGCTCTCTGCAAAATTCTACCAGGCGGCTTCCTCTTTATTCCTTTGCCCCATTCCATATTCGCCTACGGTTTTACCTTCTTTTCCTTTTCCTACACCAATAACAATTAAATTTTCGTCTTCCTTAACTATCTGAACAATTCCTTTTATCTCCTCATGCATTTCTTCAATCTCTCCAACATTTGCGTAGATAGGGAAGCTTCTCTACGCGGATGATGTATGCATGATGGCTAATTCTTGCGAAACTCTTCAGACTTACATAAATCTGCTAAATGCCTCCTGCAGAAGATTTGGCTTAGCCATTAGCATCACTAAGACGCAAGTTCTCAAACAGCCACGTAGAGGTCTTAATGCAGATGACTCCAGTATTGAGATAAATAACAAACCCTTGCAAAATGTGTCAAATTTCAAATACCTGGGAAGCCAAATTAGTAGAGACAACAGCCTGACAACGGAAATCGCAGCGCGTATAGCCAGCGCAGCCTCAGCCTTCGGTAAGCTTAATGACCGAGTATGGAAATCACATGATCTCAAACTACAAACAAAAATTGCAGTCTACAAAGCAGTAGTATTATCCACCTTACTCTATGCCTCGGAAACCTGGTGCTGTTACAAAGCTGACATTAAGAAGCTAGATAAATTTCATCTTCGATGTCTGAGATCAATTCTGCGCATCAAATGGGAAGACCGTGTCCCAAACACGGAGATTTTGCGCCGCGTGAAACTGGCTGGTATTGAAGCTTTAATAATGAAACATCAACTCAGATGGAGTGGTCACATAGTACGCATGAATGACAGTAGGCTACCTAAAGCGGTGTTCTACTCGCAGCTCTCGTGCGGGAAGAGGAGGAAAGGTGGTCAACACCTGCGATATAAAGACACCATTAAACGCCACCTTGCAGCCTGTGGCATTCCAAGCAACCGTTGGGAGGAGCTAGCATTGCGCCAATCGGAGTGGCGATCAACTGTACATAAGAGCATCGAACAATTCGAGCAAAGGCGTCTAATGAACCTGGATGCTAAAAGAGAGCTCCGAAAATCTCAGCTCAAGCCTGTCTACACGTATACTTACAACTCTGCTGGTCAACTTCACTGTGCTTCATGCAACAGGATATTGAAAGCGAAATTCGGATTCGCGAGCCAAATCCGAGCCGACCACAACAAGGACAGAGAAGATTGACGGAGTCGCTGTCGCCGGACACGGCGAGGAGGACATCATCAGATAGTTGGGATATAAACTTGTACGTACTACTGTCGTGGGTGTTGGGTTTGTGTCTATGCTGGCTACAATAGTGCGTTCACTATACTGTTCATAGTAGCTTACTCATATTCTTATTTTCTTATTCATTATTATACCTGCTCCTGCATTACCTGTATTTGATTATTTGTAACCCTGTATTCACTTGATCGGAAGTTTGTTCCTCCTGCACCGAACTTCACTAATTCCCACAATATCTAACTTCAACCTATCCGTTTCCCTTTTTAAATTTTTTAGCCTACCTGCGCCATTAAGGGATCAAATATTCTACACTTCAATCTGTAGAACCTCTCGCCTTGGTTCTCTTAATGACGATATCCTTCTGAGTATTCCCCTCTGGAGATCCGATTGGGGAACTACTTTACCTCCGAAATATTTTACCTATGAGGATGCCATAACGATTTAACCAATCCCTCGGAGAAAATTACTGCTATAGTTTCTCCTTGGTTTCAGCCGGTAGCAGTACCAGCAGCCCATTTTGGTTGATGTTGCAATACCACATCAGTCAGTCATTCAGACTGTTGCCCCTGCGACTTCTGAAAAGGCTGCTGCCTCTCTATAGGAATAAAACGTTTTAAAATATTATGAAGACAACAAGGGTAAAATACAGGGAGCGAAGCATTATTTACAACTTCTACAGAAACCATAATTTAGTTCTAAGCGTCTTGGGACATGAAAGGGAAACAACGGTTGAGAAGGGAGTGGGACAGTATTGTGGCCTATCCCCAATGTTACGCTATCTGTTCATTCAGCAAGAAGTAAAAGAAATCAAGGAGAAATTTTGGAAGGTAATTGCAGTTCAGGGAGAAGAGCTAAAAAGTTGAGGTTTGCCGACGACACTGCAATAGGCTATTTTCCCGCATTAAAAATATGTTTCAGACTGTTGTTATTCGGAGTGAATATAAGTTTCAAATAGCATTTACGATCAATATTCACACAAAAAACATCTTATCTTTATGTAATTAAAGCTTAAAAATCATTGAATATCAAGATTTGATCATGTGATCGAAAACGCTCTGCTATTGGCTGAAGCTCTGGTGACATTTTTCTGAAGAAATATGAATCTTAACTTTATCTTCGATAAGAATAGGAGCTGAAGTAATGAAATAAAATTTGCGCTAAAGGCAGTCTTAAACTCAGGTCACCTGTTTACTAGGCAGATGTGCTAGCAACTACACCAGGACGGCAAGGTGGCTGCCACAACTCTACGGAAAACGCTAATCCAAAGCGCTCCCTAACACAAACTTCAGTTCACGCCTTCAGGCCATTTCCCCCTTTTTAAATCGTCAGTATTTCCGAGGCTATCCGATACTGGAATAGCGCCCCAGCTTTGTACGTAATGGGGAAATCCTCAGGCGTACATGATCTATTGATCTGATGGAGTTATATTTTCCTGGAGACATACGAGCCTCAACTTTATCTCCAATAACGATGGAAGCTGAAGTAATGAATTAAGATTTGTTTCCTGCTTACTGCGCAGATGTGCTAACCACTAAATCACTGTCGCAAGATTGTGCTAGGAAGGGCGTTGGAACAGTATACTCCCTGCAGCTCTAGAAACCACATTGCCTCGGTGGTTTAGTAGTGCATATGCGCGTAGTAAACAGGGAAACCTGGGTTGAAGTTCCAGCTTGGCACAAAATTTAATTCATTACTTGAGCTTCTATCCTTACAGAAATTCCAATTTAGTTTTTGCAATGTGTAGATGGATTCGACCCATACAAATATAATGTCAACAGAAGACGTCGGTTTTTTTTCCTGTAAGGAGAGTGAGCAATGGTTAGCACAGTGGACTTGCATTCAGAAGGGTTCAAACCTGCGTCTGGCCATCCTAATTAGCGCTTTCCTTGATTTCTCTAATCCGCTTATGGCAAATGCGAGAATGGATGTTTTAAAAGGACGCAGCCGATTGCCTTTTCCTTCCTTCCTTAATCTGAACTTATGCTCCGTCTCTAATGACCTAGTTGTTTACTGGACGCCAAACATTAATCTCCTCCGCCTACTCTTTGCTTACCGTTAAAAACAATTAGATTTTTAAAGCGGTATTTTACGTGCTCATTCCATAGTGCTGTCCAAAGTTAGTCTAGTGCGATATTCGTTTCGTCGAATGAATTTTAAGGGGCAGGAAGAGTAACCAGTATTCCAGCAACAACAGCACTCCCCTGGGCCGTGCTACTACCACCATGCAACAGCGCTGCTCAGTCGCTGTTGGAGTACTAGATATTGTTCCTGTACTAACGTCCCTATCAATATCGATAAAACGAATATCACACCAGAATAATATCGGAACGCTCTATCGCATTCATCTACATCTACATCTACATGATTACCCTGCAATACACATTTAAGTGCTTGGCAGAGGGTACATCTCTCTACCATTCCTCTCCCGAACAGCGCGCGGGAAAAACGAACACCTAAACCTTTCTGTTCGAGCTCTGATTTCTCTTATTTTATTTTGATGATCATTCCTACCTATGTAGGTTGGGCTCCACAATATATTTTCGCATTCGGAAGAGAACGTTGGTGAGTGAAATTTCATAAATAGATTTCGCCGCGACGAAAAACGTCTTTGCTTTAATGATTTCCATCCCAACTCGCGTATCATATCTGCCACACTCTCTCCCCTATTACGTAATAATACAAAACGAGCTGCCCTTTTTTGCGCCCTCGCCAACTGGGAAGAACCACAGCTGTGGGCAATAACACGTTTACTGGAAGTTTTCTCGCAAGAGGCCACTCGAGATTTTCCCGGCAAGATTCCCCGTCGTAGCGAACACAGATTCTTCCATTGAAAGTTTGTTATTCTTAACTAGTGGCCTGCCCCACTTGAGTTAGTCGAAGGCGTAAAATTAGTGGGACATAGGCGAGAGCACGCACATGAAAGCCCGTCCAGCTATCCACTGCTCTGATTTGGTAAACACTTGAACACCTGCAGCCGCACGTCCTTCAGAGGTTGGCGACCGCTGTGGCCTCTCTAAACGGATTACAGAAATCCCCCAGTTCACCATTCATACCGTTAGGCTGTGGCCTTCGGCGGCTAGGTGCGGAGGTAGCCGTGCTCTGTCGCGCGTACTGCCTTTCCGCAAAATCTTATAATTACAAAATCGCGTAATTCTCTTGTGCCGATGCGTTTCCACATAGATTTCCAACACCGTAATTTAGAGTATTACTGCAACAAACCCTAAAGTGTCACGTTAAATGGACTCATGTAAGGTGCAAGGCCGTTACCAGCTTCACAGTTAGACTTCAGGCCCACCCTAAAGTTGGTCTGATATTCTTTACGAATGTAGTCTTTTCCGGTAGGTGACAGTATCGAATACCTTCCGGGAGCTAACAAACACGCTATCACCTGCGCGCTCATTAACAAACAGAGAAGGAAACCTCTGCAACAACGCTCTAGAGATTGTCAGATCTGGATTATGGTTTTTATCGGTTGTTGGGGTTCAGAAACGTTAGTGTACAAATATGATTTAGAATAAAAACTGGAGAAATTAATGAATCATACAACAGTGCAATCAGTTACACTTCACATAACTTCGGAAATAGTAAAGTCTCTACTTCGTTTGAAGAACGTTATTTGTAAGTTCTGTGTGTGAATTTATTTTCCCCCTGTTTTGTTTTTTTGTCAGTCTCCAAGTAGCGATAAATGCGCACGATTGCCATTCAGAGTATTTTACAAAGACTGAATGCGAGTAGTGAAGCCCCAGAGTGCGGCGCGCACTGGTGTGCCGCGTGACGGCTGGAAGCAGCAGACGCATTGTGCTGAGAGCCGCCGGCGCTCGTGTGTTGCAGTTCCGCCCGACATCCTGGACTACCCGACGAGCACGGACATGGTGGTGCGCGAGGGCACCAACGTGACGCTGCGCTGCGCAGCCACCGGCTCACCCACCCCGACCGTGACGTGGCGGAGGGAGGGTGGCGAGGACATCCCGCTCGGCAACGGCCAGCACGGTGAGTGCAGCCGGCACGCACTCTGCCAGCCGCTGATGATGTAAAAAGTTCGAAACGCCTTTAGAATCACGTCTATTCAAAAATTTTGTCAGCAAAATTATACCTTCTATGTGTAGAGAAAAGGTGCCTATTATGCGATGATTCCCTAATATGAGACACCCAAAATGTGGTCACGTTAGTGGTTGCACTCTCGTGGAGAGTTTCTTAAACACGTCTGTTGCGTGCCAGACGACGACACAGCTAGTAGGACGCCATAGTTGAGCTGGACACAGTACGTAGAGGTTGATACAAAATTTCTTGTGTTTGAAGTTTTTGCGACATCGGTGTTAAGACAATATTTCAGCTTAAAGATGAGTCGATATTACTGCATTCTTTTATTGTTGTTATTTCTGACGGTATTACCTATAATTATTGACAATTAGGTTCATTTACCAACGAACGTTGTTAGCAAGTGCGTGATTCTTCGTGTAAGATGGCGAAATTCCTAATATGCGATAGTATGGGGATCCAAATACGCGACAGTGTCGCATATTACGATACCTATCGCAGAAATACCTGGAGATAGTCAAATAGGTCAAACATCGCGTTCGTGCTCTCCTGCGTTACTATCTCCTAATGTGAAGCAATTGCAAGAATCTAAGCAGAAGAAATCAGAGACTGAAGCTAAGAAAGCAGCCAGAAAGTTATTTGGGGGGAAGAGTAGAAACTCTTAAAATCGTAGACCTAAAGCGGAAGAATCGTCTAGTGACTCGGCATCCGATGTCCATCTTGATGACAGTGGGGATTCAGACAGCAGTGATGACGATGACGCAGAGTGTCTGTCCTGTACTGGGCGCTTTTCTGAAGACAAACATGGGGAAAAATGGGCACAGTGCACGAAATGTTATCGCTGGGCTCATGAAGATTGCGGTGTCACAGAAGACAATTTTGTTTGCCCGGATGTCGTAAATATAAACCTAAGTAGTGTCAAATGAGTGAAGGAGAACAGAAATGAATGAACATGTAAAAATTGTATATTCATATGTCATTATTCTGTAATAACATAATTAAAGCAAAATATTATTACCGTCTCATATTAGGCAACCTTGACCTAATTTCTACGAAATGCCTTGTTTGTGAAGATTTAATTACTACTCTGAAATATTGTTTATTATTGCAAATACGATAATGGCATGATAAAATTAAATTATGCAAGATATTATTATCATCATAAAAAATACAGTTGCACTTACTTTTAGGTCTTTCAAATGGGTTTACAAAAGTGTGTCTCATATTAGGTGCCTTTCCTCTATGATCTAAACACTAAACACGGTAATGTAAGTTTCTACAGTTGGTTTACTGGCCATTGAAGACTAATAAATACAACTATAATTAAGTAAACACGATGTGTCTGTGACTGCTGTCAGAGTTCCGCAAGCGACTTTCACAGCCATCTGGGATTTATGTGATAACCGTCCAACCGTCCATCCCCCATCCATGAAGAAGGTTTTATTTTGGCACTGGGGGTGCTGCTTATGAAGATATGGGTGTGTAAAGAGAGCGTTTGTTCGCCACGACATAATACATGTAATTGGTGTTTCTCCGTGCACGTCGCTTTTTTCTTTTTTTTTAAAAAAAAAAGAAACAAAAAGACCCTGACGCACTCCTGCAGCCCCATGGCTACTATATGGTACTGTACCACTCCAACCTCTATCCACGAGGATTTCGAGATCGAAGATGTGGGTGTCAAAAAGGGGTGTCGTACCAATGGACTTCTTATCGGATTACGCTGAAGCAGCTTTGAATTCACTGCCGAAGTGGCCGAGACTAGCCAAAATGTTCCTTCTAGAATGTTACAGAATGTTGGAGAATGCTGCAGAATGTTCCAAAATCTTATATAATCTTCTAGAACATTCTAGAATGGTGTGGGGCTCCGAGGTAGTCCCAAATTAATGTAAACTGCAATACTTACACAGTCTGGATATTTTCGGCAAACATTGCCAGTTTTTCCAAAATCAACAGATGAAGTCAGCATATGAAATCAATGCATGTTTGAAAAAAATAATTTCTTTGGTCTCGAGTGACGAACGTAACAATTAAGAAGAAATATCAGTATTCAGTTTGCCAATGACGTACAAGCGAAACAGTTTGAGGAGAAAAACTCTTACAAAATGGTTCAAATGGCTCTAAGCACTATGAGACTTAACATGTGAGGTCATCAATCCCCTAGATTTAGAACTACATAAACCTAACTAAACTAAGAACATCACACACATCCATGTCCGAGGCAGGATTCGAGCCTGCGACCGTAGCAGCAGTGCGGTTCCGGACTGAAGTGCCTAGAACCGCTCTACCACTGCGGCCGGCAAACTCTTACAGATTAGTGAAGGCACGTAACCAGTTGATTGTGTAACAGGCCAAACTGAACTTTCAAATTAAACAACAAAATAAGTGTACAGCATATCTCCTGACTATCTGAGTTAATTCATGTACGTGATTTCGCAGATCACTAAAAAAAAGGTAGCGACAACTATTACTTTACCGGAAAATGTTATCTACTGTTTAATGTACTCGCTGCCTAGGCTCCAACCAGACTGTCAACTATTCTTAGTCTCGCGCAACTGTTTATAGCCGATTTCGACTCCCCCGAGTCCACTACGCTCCTTGATGGTGTTTTGTTTTATAGAGCTCTCTCTGAGATTCTGTGAAATACATATTCTCTCCACTTCTTCCAGCTCTGGTGGATGCTATGGTCGACGATATTTTTATAAACTGAGTGCCGGCCCTCAAGCGCTGCTTAAACTGAAACCTACGTCCCTCTTTAGTAAGTTTTCTGACATTTTTATTTCGATTAATTCCTTAACTATGCTGTCCCATAACCTGGTCGTGTGCATTATGATACTGGTCTCATTGCTCTTCATTTCACACCCTATTGTTTCAATAGGGTGTGTCACTGATGTCCCTTTCATCTCTCTCCGACTGTTCGGTAGTCTGCCCCCCGTAAGACATGCCACATTTGTATAGTATGCGATACACATTCGACTTTCGGACACCTAGATAATCTTTAACATTACAAAAAATACTTTTTATCTTAGATGAATACCCACCCCTACCCTCCATGAACCATGGACCTTGCCGTTGGTGGGGAGGCTTGCGTGCCTCAGCAATACAGATAGCCGTACCATAGGTGCAACCAAAACGGAGGGGTATCTGTCAAAATGCCAGACAAACCAGTGGTTCCTGAAGAGGGACAGCAGCCTTTTCAGTAGTTGCACGGGCAACATCCTGGATGATTGACTGATCTGGCCTTGTAACATTAAATAAAACGGCCTTGCTGTGCCGGTACTGTGAATGGATGAAAGCAAGGCAAAACTGCAGCCGTAATTTTTCCCGAGGTCAAGCAGCTTCATTGTATGGTTAATTGATGTTGGTGTCCTCTTGGGTAAAATATTCCGGAGGTAAAATAGTCCCTGGGCGGGGACTACTTATGAGGACGTCCTTATCAGGAGAAAGAAAACTGGCGTTCTACGGATCGGAGCGTGGAATGTTAGATTCCTTAATCGGGCAGGTAGGTTAGAAAATTTAGAAAGGGAAATGAATAGGTTGAATATAGAAGGAATTAGTGAAGTTCGGTAGCAGGAGAAACAAGACTTCTGGTAAGGTGAATATAGGGTTATAAATAAAAAATCAAACAGAGGTAATCCAGGAGTAGGTCTAATTAGGAATAAAAAAAATAGGAGCGCGGGACAGCTACTTCAAACAGCATAGTTGAACGCATTATTGTAGCCAAGACAGACACGAAGCACACGCCTACCACAGCAGAACAAGTTTATAGGCCAACTACCTCCGCAGATGAAGAGATTGAAGAAATGTATGATGAAATAAAAGAAATTATTCAGACTATGAAAGGAGACGAAAATTTTATATTCATGGGGGACTGGAACTAGATAGTAGGAAAAGGAGGACAAGGAAATGTAGCAGGTGAATAGGGACTAAGGGTAAGGAATGAGAGAGGAAGCCGCCTAGTAGAATTTTGCTCAGAGCATAGCTTAATCAGAGCTAACACTTGGTTTGAGGATCACAAAAGAATGTTGTATACATGTAGGAAGCCTGAAGACCCTGGCAGTTTTCGGATAGATTATGTGATGGTAAGACAGAGATTTAGGAACCAGGTTTTAAACTGTAAGACATTTCCAGATGCAGGTGTGGTCTCTGACCACAATCTATTGGTTATGAACTGTAGATTAAAACTGAAGAAACTACAAGAAGGTGGGAATCTAAGGAGATGGTACCTGGATAAACTGAAAGAACCAAAGGTTGGAGAGAGTTTCAGGGAGAGCATTAGGGGACGATTGACAGTAACAGGAAGAAGAAATACAGTAGAAGAAGAATGGGTAGCTCTGTGAGATGAAATAGTGAAGACAGCAGAAGATCAAGTAGGTAAAAAGACGAGAGCTAGTAGAAATCCTTGGGTAACAGAAGAGGAATGGAATTTAATTGATGAAAGGAGAAAATTCAAAAATGCAGTAAACGAAGCAGCAAAAGGAATACAAACGTTTCAAAAATGAGCTCGATAGGAAGTGCAAAATGGCTAAACAGGGATGGCTAGAGGACAAATGTAAGGTTGGTTGGTTGGTTTTGGGGAAGGAGACCAGACAGCGTGGTCATCGGTCTCATCGGATTAGAGGAGGATTGGGAAGGAAGTCGGCCGTGCCCTTTCAGAGGAACCATCCCGGCATTTGCCTGGAGTGATTTAGGGAAATCACGGAAAACCTAAATCAGGATGGCCGGACGCGGGATTGAACCGTCGTCCTCCCGAATGCGAGTCCAGTGTGTAACCACTGCGCCACCCCGCTCGGTTCAAATGTAAGGCTGTAGAGGCATATATCACTAGGGGTAAGATAGATACTGCCTAAGGAAAATTAAAGACACTTTTGGAGAAACGAGAAAATTGTATGGAAGTGAATATCAAGAGCTCTGATGGAAAGCCTGTTCTAAATAAAGAAGGAAAAGCAGAAAGGTGGAAGGAGTATATAGAGGGTCTATAGAAGGGCGATGTATTTGCTGGCAATATTATTGAAATGGATGAGGACGTAGATAAAGACGAAGGGCGAGATATGATACTGCGTGAAGAATTTGACAAATCACTGAAAGTCCTAGGTTGAAACAAGGCCCCGGGAGTAGACAACATTCCATTAGAACTACTGATAGCCTTGGGAGAGCCAGCCCTGACAAAACTTTACCATCTGGTGAGCAAGATGTATGAAACAGGCGAAATACCCTCAGACTTCAAGAAGAATATAATAATTCCAATCCCAAAGAAAGCAGGTGTTGACACGTGTGAAAATTACCGAACTATTAGCTTAATAAGTCATGGCTGCAAAATACTGACACGAATTCTTTACAAACGAATGGAAATACTGGTAGAAGCCCACCTTGGGGAAGGTAAGTTCGGATTCCGCAGAAATGTTGGAACACGTGAGGCATTATTTACCTTAGATGACAGGTCAAGGAAAGGCAAACCTACGTTTCTAGGATTTGTAGACTTAGAGAAAGCCTTTTTACCATCTTGACTAGCATACTATCAAATTCTGAAGGTGACAGTGATAAAATACAGGGAGCGAAAGGCTATTTACAGTTTGTGCAGATACCAGATGACAGTTGTAATAGTCGAGGGGCATGAAAGGGAAGCAGTGGTTGTGAAGGAAGTGAGACTGGGTTGTAGCCTGTACCCGATGTTATTAAATCTGTATATCGAGCAAGCAGTGAAGGAAACAAAAGAAAAATTTGGAGTACGAATTAAAATCCATTGAGAAGAAATAAAAACTTTGAGAATTGCTGATGACATTGTAATTCTGTCAGAGACAGCAAAGGAACTGGAAAAGCAGTTGAACGGAATGGACAATGTCTTGAAAGGAGGATTTAAGATGATCATCAACTAAAGCAAATCGAGGATAATGGAATATAGTCGAATTAAATCAGGTGATGCTGAGGGTATTAGACGCTTAAAGTGCGGGGAAAAGTCAGGATATGTGGGGGCCAAGCAGCAATCGGTATTGTAATTGTAAACTGTCAAAGCTGCGTTGGTAAAGTACCGTAGCTTCAAGCGCTGATAGGAAGCACCGAAGCTGAAATCGTTATAGGTACGGAAAGCTGGCTGAAGCCAGAGATAAATTCCACCGAAATTTTTACAAAGGCACAGGCGTTGTTTAGAAAGGATAGACTGCATGCAACCGGTGGTGGCGTGTTTGTCACTGTTAGTAGTAGTTTATCCTGTAGTGAATTAGAAGTGGATAGTTCCTGTGAATTATTATGGGTGGAGGTTATACTCAACAACCGAGCTAGGTTAATAATTGGCTCCTTTTACCGACCTCCTAACTCAGCAGCATTAGTGGCAGAACAACTGAGAGAAAATCTGGAATACATTTCACATAAATTTCCTCAGAATGTCATGGTCTTAGGTGGAGATTTCAATTTACCAGATATAGACTGGGACACTCAGACGTTTAGGACGGGTGGTAGGGACAGAGCATCGAGTGACATTATACTGAGTGCACTATCCGAAAATTACCTCCAGCAATTAAACAGAGAACCGACTCGTGGAGATAACATCTTGGACCTACTGATAACAAACAGACCCGAACTTTTCGACTCTGTAAGCGCAGAAGAGGGAATCAGTGATCATAAGGCCGTTGCAGCATCCCTGAATATGGAAGTAAATAGCAATATAAAAAAAGGGAGGAAGGTTTATCTGTTTAGCAAGAGTAATAGGAGGCAGATTGCAGACTACCTAACAGATCAAAACAAAAATTGCTGTTCCGACACTGAAAATAATGAGTGTTTATGGAAAAAGTTCAAGGCCATCGTAAAATGCGTTTTAGACAGGTGCGTGCCGTGTAAAACTGTGAGGGACGAGAAAAACCCACAGTGGTTCAATAAAACAAAGTTAGGAAACTACTGCGAAAGCAAAGAGAGCTTCACTGCAGCCAAAACCTTTCATAAAAACAGAAGCTAAACGATGTCAAAGTTAGCGTAAGGAGGCCTATGCGTGAAGCGTTCAGTGAAATCGAAAGTAAAACTCTATGTACCGATTTGACAGAAAATCCTAGGAAGTTCTGGACTTACGTTAAATCAGTAAGTGGATCGAAACAGCATATCCAGACACTCTGGGATGAAAACGGCATTGAAACAGAGGATGACAAGCGTAAAGCTGAAATATTGAACACCTTTTTCCAAAGCTGTTTCCCAGAGGAAGACAGCACTGCAGTTCCTTCTCTAAATCCTCCGACGACCGAAAAAGTGGCTGACGTCTAAATAAGTGTCCAAGGAATAGAAAAGCAACTGAAATCACTCAACAGAGGAAAGTCTAATGGACCTGACGCGATACCAATTCGATTCTACACATAGTACGAGAAAGAAATTGCCCCCCTTCTAACAGCCGTGTGCCGCAAGTCTCTGGAGGAACGGAAGGTTCCAAAGGATTGGAAAAGGGCAAAGGTAGTTCCAGTTTTCAAGAAGGGTCGTAGAGCAGATGCGCAAGGCTATAGGCCTATATCTCTGACATCGATCTGTTGTAGAATTTTAAAACATGTTTTTTGCTCGCGTATCATGTCATTGCTGGAAACCTAGAAACTAATCTGTAGGAATCAACATAGAATCGTGTGAGACCCAACTCGCTTTATTTATTCATGACACCCAGAAAATATTAGATACAGGCTCCCAGGTAGTTGCCATTTTCCTTGACTTCCGGAAGGCGTTCGCTACAGTTCCGCGCTGTCGTCTGATAAACAAAGTAAGAGCCTACGGAATATCAGACCAGCTGTGTGGCTGGATTGAAGACTTTTTAGCAAACAGAACACAGCATGTTTTTCACAATGGAGAGACGTCGATAGACGTTAAAGTAACTTCTGGCGTGCCACAGGGGAGTGTTATGGAACCATTGCTTTTCACAATATATATAAATGACCTAGTAGATAGTGTCGGAAGTTCCATGCGGCTTTTCGCGGATGATGCTGTAATATACAGAGAAGTTGCAGCATAAGAAAATTGCAGCGAAATACAGGAAGATCTGCAGCGGATAGGCACTTGGTGCAGGGAGTGGCAACTGACTCTTAACATAGACAAATGTAATATATTGCGAATGCATAGAAAGAAGAATCCTTTATTGTATGAATATATGAGAGCAGAAAAAACACTGGTAGCAGTTACTTCTGTAAAATACCTGGGAGTATGCGTACGGAACGATTTGAAATGGAATGATCATATAAAATTAATTGTTGGTAAGGCGGGTGCCAGGTTGAGATTCATTGGGAGAGTCCTTGGAAAATGGAGTTCATCAACAAAGGAGATGGCTTACAAAACATTCGTTCGACCTATACTTGAGTATTGCTCATCAGTGTGGGATCCGTACCAGGTCGGGTTGACAGAGGAGATAGAGAAGATCCAAAGAAGAGCTGCGCGTTTCGTCACAGGGTCATTTGGTAAGCGTGATAGCGTTACGAAGATGTTTAGCAAACTCAAGTGGCAGACTCTGCAAGAGAGATGCTCTGCGTCGCGGTGTAGCTTGCTGTCCAGGTTTCGAGAGGGTGCGTTTCTGGATGAGGTATCAAATTTATTGCTTCCCCCTACTTATACCTTCCGAGGAGATCACGAATGTAAAATTAGAGAGTTTCGAGCGCACACGGAGGCTTTCCGGCAGTCGTTCTTCCCGCGAACCATACGCGACTGGAACAGGAAAGGGAGGTAATTACAGTGGCACGTAAAGTGCCCTCCGCCACACACCGTCGAATGGCTTGCGGAGTATAAATGTAGATGTAGATGTAGATGTAGTAAATGAGTTTTGCTATTTGGGGAGCAAAATAACTGATGATGGTCGAAGTAGTGAGGATATAAAATGTAGACTGGCTATGGCAAAAAAAGCATTTCTGAAGAAGAGAAATTTGTTAACATCGAGTATGGATTTGAGTATCAGGATGTCTTTTCCAAATGTATTTGCATGGAGTGTAGCCGTGTATGGTTGCGAAACATGGACAGTAAATAGTTTAGACAAGAAGAGAATAGAAGCTTTCGAAATTCAGTGCTGCAGAAGAATGCTGAAGATTAGATGGGTAGATCACGTAACTAATGAGGAGCCACTGAATATAATCGGGGAGAAGAGGAATTTGTGGCACAACTTGACTAGAAGAAGGGATCGGTTGGTAGGACATGTTCTGAAGCATCAAGGGATCACCAATTTATTATTGGAGGGCAGAGTGGAGGGTAAAAATCGTTGAGCGAGAACAAGAGATGATTACACTAAGCAGGTTCAGAAGGATTTAGGGTTCAGTAGGTACTTCGAGATGAAGAAGCTTGCACAGGATATAGTAGCATGGAGAGCTGCATCAAGCCAGTCTCTGGACTGAAGGCAACAACAACAACAGGTGAATGGAGCGAAAAACGCTAGATGCTCTTTCCGGATATTCGGTCAGCATATGATAGATAAGCCATTTTTGGGTTCTCTTCCTCCCGTCTCGATCTCATCCTCTTTGCCGGGCGTTCTCCTTTTTTAGTACATCGCCCATTCAATTTGATCATCTGAGTGTACATTACTTCGGACGCTATTAGTAGGTATTGTAACTCCTCGGCGAGACTCTCTTTGTCTGAAAGTGTTTGATCTGTTTGGACCAGACTCTTTAGCATCAAATTCCTTTGTGGTGGGTGGTGGTTGCTTGACATTTAGTGAAACAGATCAGTTTCTTGTAGTGTACGTCGAGGCTCGAACTCAGGCATGAAGGATGGCCCGAGATCAACGTTAGTTCAGAGTCTAGTTGGCGTCCAGGCAGCGACTGCATATAACAGCAAACCTTACAGCACCTGAGAAGACGACTGGGCCTTGCGCCGTTATATTGAGCGTAAAATTGAAACAACAACTTGGCAGAGCACCTGGAAGTTCACCATTAACTAATCGCCCCGAGAAAACCAGAGTGACATCACGTTGCTGTTTACTGTATTTACAAATGACAGCACATGACCTATTTGAAATTTTACTGCATTACTTACTTACTACTCCCCAGAAACTGACAACATATTAAAAAATAATAAACCTAACAGCTACTGCATTTTCTATCACCTACTTTTGGAAAATAATCGTCCAACCTGACGGCGGATCTCATTTTTGTGAGACTCAAAACATCAGTATAATCAAATGAATTCGCTCCTGAATATTCTGATAACAAATCAGTGCGTATTATTGCCGCGATATGTGTGAAGAATGGTTCCTCAAGTGCAATGTCTTCGCTCTCTTTCTCTGCCACACACATTTTGTTCATAATATCTGCATCATTTAGCTGCCAAATTGCCGCTTCAGAGCCATCATTATTTAACCACTAATGAATATTTTTGTCGTCTCCCAGTACGTTCAGCAAGTACATAAAAATATTTTTAGGTGCCTTGAAGGTTGTGTCTAAAGCATCTATGAAACGTGCAGTAGAATAAACTGTAAATATTAGTGGAACCAGGGTCACTGCTGTTGCACTTGATGGGGCATAGCAACGTCGAGGACATCGTTCCTTGAATAGTGTAAGTGCTACTTCTCTGGAAAATGGAAAAGTTGTTGATGTTGAGTGCTTATCTAAGTGCTACCACAACAGCCATGGTAACACTGAAGGACGTATTGAACATTAATGTTCTAAGAACTATGATGGTTGCAGTGGAGGTATGGATTGTGATGGATCTCTAAAAATATTTCAGAGGTCGGTGCCCGTTTATAACGTTAGATATACGAAGTACCTGCGCTATGAGGACTCTAAGGCTTTCAATAAAATTAAGGAGGTCAATGTTTATGGCGATACCTTGGCAACAAAACTGGAGTGTTGTGGACATGTGCAAAATAGGATGGGTGCTAGATTGACGAAGCTACGAAGAGAAATTGTGGCCGAGGCAGATTGACAGAAACTTAAATAGACCTTCTTCAGAGTTATTATGGACTAGCCATTAGACGAACTGCACCTCTGAATGATGTTACAGCAATGAGAAAAGCTGTATGGGCCACCTACTTTCATAAGTTGTCCACACTGTTCACGGACTTTGCCCTAAAGGAGCAGATTCTTGGTGTGGTTACCAAAAAGCAAATATACCGTCATAAGCATTCTCTTCCTGAACATGTTATGAATGAAATAACACCAATTTTTAGAGACGTGAGACGTGACGTGAGTGGAAATGATTATCCAAGAAAGTTTTTGTAGGTCTGAATACATTTAAGGTTGGTGTACTAGATGCAGTGATGTGTTTCAATGATGGAGTGATAGGAAAGCTGGAAGTTCTGAGAAATTTAGGCATATAATGTGGCTCTAATATGGAAGATCAATTGCTTGCATGTGACAGACAACGGGTGAATGAAGCTGAAAGATTCACTCTTCAAGTTACGAAACAAGCAAGAACTAAAAGGAAGCCAAGAGGAAGCTTGAAGGTCAAGAAACACTGCAGGATGAAGACTATGCTTCAGGAATGTTCTGAGGCACAGTTTAATTGGACTCATATCTCCATTTGCATTTTCCCGCAAGTTGTATTTTTCAGAATTCAGGTACAAGTATTTCCTAAAGTTCATAAAGCATTGCTCTAATTTTTTTCTGTAACTTGCAATAGTCCATATGTATGTAGTAGACATAAGCTTTATTGCAGAATCAACTAAATTATCGAAAAAAACATTTTTATTAGGAAAAAAATTATAAAAGTTAAAATGAAAGATGTTATATTTTTTTTTATCCCTATAATATACATGTTGTTGTTGTGGTCTTCAGTCCTGAGACTGGTTTTATACAGCTCTCCATGATACCCTATCCTGTGGAACATTCTTCATCTCACAGTACCTACTGCAACCTACATCCTTCTGAATCTGTTCAGTGTATTCATCTCTTTGTCTCCCTCTACGATTTTTACCCTCCACGGTGCCGTCCAATACTAAATTGGTGATCCCTCTTTGCCTCAGAACATGTCCTACCAACCGATCCCTTCTTCTAGTCAAGTTGTACCACAAACTCCTCTTCTCCCCAATACTATCCAATACCCCCTCATTAGTTATGTGATCTACCCATCTAATCTTCAGCATTCTTCTGTAGCACCACAGTTCGAAAGCTTCTACTCTCTTCTTGTCTAAACTATTTATCGTCCACGTTTCACTTCCATACATGGTTACACTCCATACAAATACTTTCAGAAACGACTTCCTCACATTTAAATCTATACTCGATGTTAACAAATTTTTCTTCTTCAGAAACGCATTCCTTGTCATTGCCAGTCTACATTTTATATCCTCTCTACTTCGACCATCATCAGTTATTTTGCTCCCCAAATAGCAAAACTCCTTTACTACTTTAAGTATCTCATTTCCTAATCTAATTCCCTCAGCATAACCCGACTTAATTCGACTGCATTCCATTATCCTCGTTTTGCTTTTATTGATGTTCATCTTATACCCTCCTTTTAAGAAACTGCCCATTCCGTTCAACTGCTCTTCCAAGTCCTTTGCTGTCTCTGACAGAATTACAATGTCATCGGCGAACCTCAAAGTTTTAATTTCTTCTCCATGGATTTTAGTTCCTTACCCGAATATTTATTTTGTTTCCTTTTCTGCTTGCTCAATATACAGATTGAATAACATCGGGGAGAGGGTACAACCCTGTCTCACTCCCTTCCCAACCACTGCTTCCCTTTCATGTCCCTCGACTCTTATAACTTCCATCTGGTTTCTGTACAAATTGTAAATGGCCTTTCGCTTCCTGTATTTTACCCCTGCCATCTTCAGAATTTGAAAGAGAGTATTCCAATCTACAATGTCAAAAGCTTTCTCTAAGTCTACAAATGCTAGAAACGTGGCTTGCCTTTCCTCAATCTATTCTATAGGATAAATCGTAGGGACAGTATTGCCTCAAGTGTTCCAATATTTCTACGGAATCCAAACTGATCTTCCCCCAGTTCGGCTTCTACCAGTTTTTTCCATTCGTCTGTAAAGAATTCGTGTTAGTATTTTGCAGCTGTGGCTTATTAAACTGATAGTTCGGTAGTTTTCACATCTGTCAATACCTGCTTTCTTTGGGATTGGAATTAATATATTCTTCTTGAATTCTGAGGGTATTTCGCCTGTCTCATATATCGTGCTCACCAGATGGTTGAGTTTTGTCAGGGCTGGCTCTCCCAATGCTATCAATAGTTCTAATGAAATGTTGTGCACTCCCGGGGCCTTGTTTCGACTTAGGTCTTTCAGTGCTCTGTCAAACTCTTCACAGAGTATCATATCTCCCGTTTCATATTTATTTACCTCCTCTTCCATTTCTATGATATTGTCCTCAAAAACATCCACCTTGTATAGAACCACTATAGACTCCTTCCATCTTTCTGCTGTCCCTTCTTTGATTAGAAATAGATTTCCATCTGAGCTCTTGATATTCATGCAAGTGGTTCTTTTTTCTCCAAAGGTCTCTTTAATTTTCCTGTAGGCAGTATCTATCTTACCCCTAGTGATACATGCTTCTACATCCTTCCATTTGTCCTCTAGCCAACCCTGCTTAGCCCTTTTGCACTTCCTGTCGAACTCATTTTTGAGACGTTTGTAATTCTTTTTGACTGCTTCATTTACTGCATTTTTGTATTTTCTCTTTTCATCAATTAAATTCAATATTTCTTCTGTTACTCAAGTATTTGTATTAGCCCTCGTCTTTTTACCCACTTGATCCTCTGCTGCTTTCACTATTACATGTCTCAAAGCTATCCATTTCTTCTGCTGTATTTCTTTCCCCCGTTCTTGTCAATCGTTCCCTAATGCTCTCCCTGAAACTCTCTACAACCTCTGGTTCTTTCAATTTATCCAGGTCCCATATCCTTAAATTCCCAACTTCTTGCAGTTTCTTCAGTTTTAATCTACAGTTCATAAGCAATAGATTGTGGTCAGGGTCCATATCTGCCCCTGGAAATGTCTTAAAATTTAAAACCTGGTTCCTAAATCTCTGTCTTACCATTCTATAACCTATCTGACACCTTCCAGCATCTCCAGGCTTCTTCCACGTATACAACCTTCTTTTATGATTCTTGAACCAAGTGTTAGCTATGATTAAGTTATGCCCTGTGCAAAATATACATAACAGGTGGAATGAAACAGGTCTAGTATCTCAGTCATCATGTCATACATATCTGGTAAAAATTTGGTCTCCTTCCAATGTATAACATCCTCAATTTGAGGAAGCATTTTGGAAAGAAATTGCATCAATTTCTTTGTAATTTTTTTAATAGCCCTAAGCGGGTTTAAAAATATTTAAAATACTTCTAATTTGTTTAGAAAGTGCGGTTCATTACCTGATATCAACAAAAAATCTGTAAAAAATATACATTATAAATAGTGCCTGAAAGAAATAGTTGTTGATTTTTACATAATATTGAGCGGGAATATACCCTGTATCCTTAAAGGGGCCTCCCAAAGACACTTGCTCTGCGGCCGTTATCACGTGCCTCCAGGCAGCCGGGTTACGTCGCAGGTGGATACTTGACGTAGTTATAGGTGCTTGTGGAGGAAACACTAAAGCTGCAATGCCCACAGTCTCTGTAAACCATACGTCACCCGTCAATCTGTGGAACAAAAAAAGTAGGACTAAGGCTCAGAATCACCAACATTCGTCCTATCTTGGTGAAATTTTTTGCACCATTTCACTACCGCTGTGCCCGAAATTGCATTTGGTCCACATACTTTCAGGATTTCACATGAATCTATGTGCTATGTAGACGTTTCGCCCTCGTACTGTTCCATGTACTTCATCTTAGGAGTACGTTTTTAGTCCTCGCACCATTTTGATCGGACACTATGAGGCACCTGTTTAACGTACCGCAGCAGATATGTGTCTGGGGACCCCAGAACTTCAACTATATTCTGCCCATGTGTCACTCTTGTTGTGCACAATTGGCTTAGCGTGAGATGACATGTGTAATTTACTTTTTGAATCCCTGCGATAAAGAACACAAGAGCTACTGTTGTGATAATGCTTGAAGAGACACTAGCACGGTCATTTTTCTTTTCATCTAGAACATAAAAATTAATCTGATTTTCAGTACCACAAATGACTTTCACATCTTTTAAGTAAGTCTTAAGAGCAACTTCTGACTAAAGCTACAGCATTCCAAATTTCATTTTACAGTCTTCAACCAATTTCAACCATGAATTCTAATCTCTAAGCATTTAAGGAGATAACGCAAGTTCATTTACACGCCGTGACGAATATGAGCTAAGTTAATTCACAGAATATGCTGAATGCACACGAAAATATCTGAAAATAATTATTTCTGCTCCATTTTGTTATAACACGAACAGTAGTACGAAAATTTAAAACGAAGTCTTAACATATTACTGAAAATATGAAACATTGTAATATCTTGTCGTTCAAAATTACTATGTGGGTGCGAAATACTCTTCAGACGGTATATCCCCTGACAGAATATCTATCTAAACAGCTGACATGTACCACAAACAGAATGAATAAGATCGTTCTCACTGCTCAATGAAAAATGTGGAACAAAGTATTCAATGCAAGCAAACGAAATGACGAAAAGTCTGTTAACCAGATTTTTCGAGCCGGATGTGGAGAATTCTGGAACATGGAGCAGCAGTTTACTTAGCTTTTATTAAACGAAATGTTCCCGGAAACGCGGGAAAAGATTTTTCATTATATGAGAACTAACGCAAATATCAACTGCAGTATTAATTACAAACGTATGGATTTTTCTTTCCTTACCTTTATTTCTCGCTTTTATAAAACTGATTCTGTTCAGGTCACCCTCTCCATATTGATTGACTTTTAATTCGGGTATATATTGTTTAATGAAAAGCACTTCATAAAAGCATCAGGACGGTTCAAACAAAAGCTTTGTAAAGTTATTGTTCCTTTCCGTACACATATGATCATTTTAATATGCGTATATTAATATGTATAAATGAATATGTGTAAGAGCTGTGCCATTAATAATTTACGGAACAAAAAGCGATAAACATATAAATGACGACGAAGTTACTTGCGCGTTGTTTTCCATTAACTGACAGAACACTAGAAATGCCTAATATGTGCACTGAAACAAATAATTACATAATTCATAGAGAAAACATTGCCTGTGGATATTGTAACACAGACACAGTCCCTTTGACAGTTCAGAAATGTCACTAAACCCGCCCAAAGTTGTAAACAACCATGCATGAGCAGTGCCTATTAGACGGACGGGGTCAGGCAACCGAAGAGTTCCAGTCATTCCACCAGGAAGGAGGTACACGGCGCCGGCCGAAGTGGCCGTGCGGTTAAAGGCGCTGCAGTCTGGAACCGCAAGACCGCTACGGTCGCAGGTTCGTATCCTGCCTCGGGCATGGATGTTTGTGATGTCATTAGGTTAGTTAGGTTTAACTAGTTCTAAGTTCTAGGGGACTAATGACCTCAGCAGTTGAGTCCCATAGTGCTCAGAGCCATTTGAACCATTTTGAAGGTACACGGCTCGTGTTGTCTGTAGTTCAACCATGCCGAGGCAGTCAATACCGCGGTTCGGTCGCGTCTGCATTGTTACTTTGTGCCAGGGTGAGCTCTTAACAAGGGAAGTGTCCAGGCGTCTCGGAGTGAATCAAAGCGGATGTTATTCGGACTTGGAGGAGTTATAGAGAAACAAGAACTGTCGATTACATGCCTCGCTCAGGCCGACCAAGACTTACTACTGCAGTTGATGAACGCTACCTAAGGATTATGTCTCGGAGGAACCCTGACAACAACGCCACCATGTTGAATAATGCTTTTCGTGAAACCACACCACTTCGTGTTACGCCTCAAACTGTGCGCAATAGGCTGCATGATGAGCAACTTCACTCCCGACGACCACGGCGAGGTCCATATTTGTAACCACGACACCACGCAGTGCGGTACAGATGGTCCCAACAACAAGTGGAATGGACCGCTCAGGATTGGCATCACGTTCTCTTCACCGATGACTGTCGCATATGCCTTCAACCAGACAATCGTTGGAGAGCTGTTTGGAGGCAACCCGGTCAGTGTGAACGCCTTAGACACACTGCTCAGCGAGTGCAGCAAGGTGGAGGTTCCCTGGCGTTTTGGGGTGGCATTATGTGGGGCGACGTACACCGCTAGTGGCCATGGAAGGCCGCGTAACGGCTGTACGATACGTGAATGCCATCCTCCGACCGATAGTGCAACCACATTGGCAGCATACTGGTGAGGCATACGTCTTCATGGACGACAATTCGCGCCCCCATCGTGCACATCCTGTGAATGACTTCCTTCAGGATAACGACATCGGTCGACTATAGTGGTCAGCATGTACTCCAGACATGAACCCTATCGCACATGCCTGGGATAGATTGAAAAGGGTTGTTTATGGACGACGTGACCCACCAACCACTCTGAGGGATTTACGTCGAATCACCGTTGAGGAGCGGGAAAATCTGGACTAACTGTGCCTTGATGATCTTGAGGATATTATGCCACGACGAATATAGGCATGCATCAATGCAAGAGGACGTGCTGCTGGATATTAGAGGTACCAGTGTGTACAGCAGTCTTGGCCACCATCTCTGAAGGTCTCGCAGTATGGTTGTACAACACGCAATGTGTGGTTTTCATGAGCAATAAAAACGGCAGAAATGATGTTTATATTGATATCCATTCCAATTTTCTGTACAGGTTCCGGAACTCTCGGAACCGAGGTGATGCAAAATATTTTTTGATGTGTTTACAAAACGCAGACAAATATTTTCTGGAAAAAATCATCACTGGTGACGGGGCTTGATGTTATCAATACGAACGTACCAGAAAATGACGAAGTGCAGAAATTCTCGTGAAGGGTCAACGGCTTTGACGACATAACCGAAATTCAAGCCAATATGACGCACGAGTTGAACAACATCCCAAAGTACTTTCCCGATAGTTTCACGTGTTTGTATGAACGTTCTGTACCTTGTATGCAAGTGGGGTAGATTATGTAACACACATCAAGCGTATTAAAACCTACATAACAGTAAAAATCGAATTAAGTATTTTTTTTTTATTTGAGGCAACTGGTTTCAACAGATTATGCTGTCATCTTCAGTCTTAAAATATTTTCTTACAAAACATGTTCATTTTATGCTCAACTCAATCACAAGATGGCAAGTGGATAAAAATAGCACTGTTTATAATATGTCCAGCATATATAAACAATTGTGTTATTGTGTATAGTGTCTGTATGATGCAACAAGCAACTGTGGCCAATAAGTGTATGGACAAATACAAGGTGCTTTACGTTTTTACATATTTTTAGCGGTTAAAAACATTTTATAATGTGCTGTTTTTATCCACTTGCCATCTTGTGCGTGAGGTCAGCGTAAAATTAACATGTTGTACAACAAAAGGTTTTAATACCTGAAGATGACAGCACAGTCTGCTGAAACCGGTTGTCTTAAATATAAAAAAAATTAATGCTATCGTTGCTGTTGATTGGTTTTTAACAATAAAACAGACTGTCCGTTATTGCTCTCAAAATGAGAAAATTCAGTCACTTGAAGCATGACCACGATCTTAACTTTTATCTTTTTTTTTATTAATCCAGTCTCTAATTATTTTTGGAACTCACCCGATAACCATGCGTGTTAAAGCGACTCTTCCGAGACGAGGAATTGCGCCGACCCCGGATCCCACACCGGTTCCCACCAGATCGCCGAAGTTAACCGATGTCGAACCTGGTAGAACTCGGAGAGGTGACCGTCAAAGTCTGCCGAGCGCTGACGGCAAACACGTTGCACACAACCCTTGTGGGACCAACGGAGGAGCCACTTGATTGAGAAGAAGCGGCTCTGATCACAAAGACCGACAATGGCGGGAATATCGGTGCGCTGACCACATGCCCCTATATATCCACATACACTTACCCCTTTGGGCTGATGATGCCACGGTGGTCTGTCGGATCGTTGGTCCGCCAACGATTGTTCAGACAGAGAGTTGTTTTTTCGCTATTCAGATTACCCTTTCTGTGGCTTTCAGTTTCCCACATCCCACTATATGAATACCGGAATGGTACCCAAATCCCGCCTGTTACACGATTTGCAAATATTTAGGAAATTTTCGCCTCCTTTCAAGTGAATAACGCTACAGGCAATCAGTTGGGGTATGCATATTTTATCTTGGCAGGGGGGGGGGGGGGGATGGGAAGGTAAAAGATTGGCGACAGAAGGGGCATCCGGCCGCCCCTTGAACTATGCCAGATCCGCTAATACCCATCTGTGCCGATGCAGGAAAAAGGTACAATAAAAAGAAGAGAAGACTGACGGGATGTTTAGGTGTTCTGTTGAAAGTGAAAGCGTTGACTTGTCATTTCAAGATTACACTCCTGATTTCCATTACCAGTTCGTCCTTCTCCGAATACGAGTTCCATCGTAATTGACCTGTTCGTCTGTGGCTACAACGTTATGAAGGGACAGTACCAACGATGCCTACATTACAGGCCATTTGAATAATCTCACTGCATAAAATTGTTGTCGCTCGCTAGAAAGAGCACGCTGGTCGCTTTGGAACGTTTCAGGTGGGGTAGAACTTGTACCAGACAGTCATCTGATCCTCCACCACCGATATAAGTCATGATAGTCATGTGGTTTGTATGTGTTAGTTGACTCATGAAATCAGTGCAGTAAGAAGGGTCGGCGTGGAGACGTAAGAGAATGATAGAAAGGAGGCATGCTGTCTGGACATGGCCATTAGCACAACAGGAATGAAATTTTCTGATTTCTTGGTATGCTTTTGACTGCAGACCATGGGAAAGCACTGTCATTCCATTTATGAAATGTGGCGGTATTGTCTGTGTTCTTTAAATATGGATTGTTTATCAGAGAACACTTACTACAGCGAGATACAAAAGTAAGGTCGATAATATGAAGTCAGTTCAGTATATTTCCGAGCTGCCTATTTTTACGTGGGTGTGGGTTTGAAATGTGGCGGTACTGTGTACATTCTTTCAGCATAGATTGTTTACCATAGAATGCATTGATTTACTACTTCATTTGCTGTATCCTGTTGTTACGTGGCAGTTTTTTCCCAAACTGTACTGTAACCTGTTAAATAATTTAATATGCACATCCCAATAGTCAATCAAGTTAGATCACTTACGCTGCATTAGAACTGCATGAACTGTTCGTTAGATGATTTTAATTCTAATTTAATATCTATATTTCTTTTCCTCTTGGTATGCGAGGGAGTCATGTAATTACAGCACTCTATGGGCTCTCAGCTGGCCCATGAAAGTGTAGTTTGACTTAGGGTAACTCTCGTGGTTATCCCACACACCCTGACTGCAAATTAGTACTTCTGTCTGGTGATTCGACCTGTTAGCTCCCATTCATGAACAGCATTCCAGAACACTCTTCCTTCGAGGAAGCTGCAGACCCTTGTTCCAGAGCTTGGGGGAATATTCTGGGAGTTATAGCTATAGAGCGAGATGTCTCTGACTTAGAGCGGAACACAGAAGCCGACCTGAAACAGCCACCATTGCAGCCGTCTTCTGCCCTCACACATCTTTAGAGTGGTAGGCACGATCTGTCATTGCAGCCACCGAGGCCATGGAAGCGCGAAGTCAGTTAACTTGCATCAGGGTTTCATTATTAAGATCCAGTTTTCACAGCCAGCTTGTTGCACTCGCCATGCGCAGAGGCAAGAGTACTTTTCCGTTACTTTTCTTTTTATCGTTAACCTTTTCCGCAATCATTGGCTTATTTTCGACAATGTCTTACATGAAACCCACCCATCCGGTGATCGAGCAGGCCAAGGCAACATGTCAGCACTCTGTAGAGCACGGTCGGTTACGACAGTTGTATGTGTGCGACGGTTATCCTGCTGGATAATACACCCTGGAATGCTGTTCATGAATGGGAGCCAACAGGTCGAATCACCAGACAGAAGTACTAATTTGCAGTCAGGGTGTGTGGGATAACCACGAGAGTGCTCCTACTGTCATACGAAACCGTACCGCAGACCATAACTCCAGATGTAGGCCTTGTGTGTCTAGCACGCAGAGGGGTTGGTTTCAGGTACTCAACTGGCCTTCTTCTAACCAACATACGGCCGTCACTGGCACCAAGAAAGAACCAGCTTTCACCAGCAAATATAACAGACCCCCACCCTGCCCTCCAATAAGCTTTCACTTGAAACCACTGACGTCGCAAAAAATGTCTCTGAGCACTATGGGACTTAACATCTATGGTCATCAGTCCCCTAGAACTTAGAACTACTTAAACCTAACTAACCTAAGGACAGCACACAACACCCAGCCATCACGAGGCAGAGAAAATCCCTGACCCCGCCGGGAATCGAACCCGGGAACCCGGGCGTGACTGACGTCGCAAATGGAGGTGGTTTGGGCCAGTGTAATGCATGCTATAGGCCATCTTGCTAGGAGCTGTCCCTGAAGTAACTGACTGGTAACAGGTCGTTGCGTCACTGTGTTTCCAATGACTACTGCTGCAGCTGCAGTATGATGCGCGCTACATTCCTGCCAAGACTTCGTGCACTATCGCAGAAGAAAAATTAAGTTTCTCGTAGTCTTATTACTCAGTGAGATGTTAATAATGACGTCTTTGTCTCCTTTATGGCATTCTTGACTAACATCAGTGCACCACGTCCAGTCTCGAAGGTAGCTAAGGCTCACGGCCGTTACAGCCTGTATTTGAAGCAAAGCTGACAAGCAACACTATTATGCGACTTGCGCGAAATTTGACTAGACATCTTTCATGTGTAGAAACACGACTTCCTACTTTCATTTAAGCCGCACAACTCCTTCTTTGTGTTGTTTGTTTCCTCCAGTGAAATCTTTGTTACCACTCAAGCTCGGTTGTTTATCAGTTTTCCTAGCTTTTGCCACATATTGTGTTGGCGCCTCTCTTGTTTATGTCATCCTCTATAATGTTGCTTCCTTTTCAGCAGAATTCTCTGCTTCTATTGCAGTTCTCTAGTTTTGTTACTGGGCAGATCGCTGAGACTCTACCTGCTGCACATCATCACTTTCGTTCCAGCTTTATTTATCTGTAGTGTCAAGGAATAGCGGAGCGCAGAAGGCGCGACACGGTTGGCAGCTGGCGGTCGCCTTGCGTCCCCACGGCAGCACGACCCGCCCCGAGGGTGAGGGAGGAGAAGGGGGCGTTGGACATAACTCACGGCCGCAGATTATACCCGCGGCGCAGCTCCCACCGTCTGAAATAGTGTTATGGCCACCGCAGACGGCCGGGATCCGAGGCAGCGCGGCCGCTATTCATGGTTGGTGACGTCACGTCACCCAGCTGTACACCGCCAGCGCGACTTGCAAATATAATGGCTGTCCGGGGTAGCCAGGCAGCCCTATTCTTTCTGCCTCCCACTTACCCTCCGTCCCTCATAGTAGCGATCCACCGTAAATGTATGGTTCATCTTTTACTACACTCATTAACGAGGAGTTAATCTACGTAACGGAGCTAGATTACCTCACGAGTAGCATATTAAATGTTAATCTTATTTGTGTTACTTTATTGTTTTCCATCTATACCACGAAGTGTGTCGCGAGGACTTTTGTGTACCGCTGTAACTACCTACCCATTCCATTCCTGCACCTGTCGTGAACCGCTGGCAGTCCTCCTTGGGAGCTCAAGCTATACAATGCAATCTCTACAATGAATTCCTAAGGCAAAGGAAGTTTCCGAGGAAATGGAAAACAGCAATTGTAGTCATAATAAAGAAAGGACCTGATAACGACCCTGCAGAAGTAAAGGCCGATTTGCTTGTTAGATCTGTTTGGAAAGATGCTGGAGAAATTGCTAGCAGACAGATTGGCAGCACACCGAGTGTTGTGCGGGATGAGAAGCAGGCAGTTCGGCTTCAGGCCGGGGCGCTCGGCATCTAATGCAATCGCCCTGGCGGCAGAGGTCTGTGGCTCGACCCCGCACAAGTACGTGGTTGGCATCATGGTGGATATCAGTGGCGCCTTTGACAACCTGCGGTCGCCTTCGCTCTTTCCTGCTTGCGGGAGAGTGTCCAGGGCCGCTATACGGTTGCCTGAGGAGCTATTGTAAGGAACGGAAGGTCTGGCTATCATTTCCCGGCGAGAGAGTTGGAAAAGCAATCACTAAAGGATGCCCCAAGGATCCGTTTTACGACCCCTCTTCTGGGACATCCACAAGGAGCCACTACTAGACAGTTTACAACAAAGCGAAGAAGTGCTGGAGCTGATAGCCTACGCAGATGACCTCCTCCTGTTGGTCGGCGGCCGTAGCCGCGACGACATAGAACCGACAATTGAGAGAGCCATAGAGAAACTCCAACAATGGTGCAACATGACTAAAATGACAATCTCACCCAGCAAATCCACATACCTGCTGTTAAAAGGACATCTAATTAGAAATCCCACTGTCAGAATTAACGGCTCACCAGTTATCCGCCGACGTGAGACACGATACCTAGGAGTCATCATTGATGAGAGGTGGAACTTCGGGAAACACATTGACACCGTAACCCAGAAAGCTCTCCAGATATTAAACAATCTCATCTCGATAGGTCGCAAAAGAATACATCTCCCCCCCCCCCCCCCCCCACCACCTTATTAAACTTTACCGTAACTGCAGCCTAACCTCAATAGTCGGTTACGGCTCGGGAGTCTGGGCGCACAGGCTCACGAGGGTTGTGCTGCCGTGACAGTGAGAACGGTCCAGAGAAGTATGATACTGAGATCTGTGGGGGCCTACAGAACATCTCCAGGGGGGGGGGGGGGGGGGCTATTAGTCATAATGGGGCTCTGCCATCTGGACATCAAAATAAGGGAAGAAGTGGCTTGGTACTGGGCAAAAAAGGGAAATTATGAGAAAATTGTAGACATCATGGGTGTAAGGGTGGAGGACAAAAGGAAAATAAGGAAAAGAGGGGAGGAACTTTGGCAGGAGTCTTGGGAGGTAGAAGAAACTGGACATAGAATTTTCCATACCAGATGCGAGGGAGCGCTTGGACATGAAATATTTTGAGCCAACACGAGGACTGATCCATTTTCTCACCGGGCATGGACCCCATTCGACATACTTATGTCGATTTCGGAAGAGGGCTACACCCGCGTGTGACTGTGGCGTGTCAGAGGGTACTCCCGACCATGTAGTTTACCAGTGCCCCCTCTTCAATGATGTTGCGACAACATTTGGAGACACACTTTCAAACCACGAAACATATCAACTGCTTAGATATGAGGACACTTTCCAATTGCTAAATACATTGGTCAACGAGGTATCATGGAAAGTTTTAACAGAATACTTGAGGACATGAACTGAATAACTGAGACAACCAACACTGATTGCGTCCAGAGCCCTATTCCCATACCGCCTGTGCGTGGACTGGCCGACTTTCTATCATAGTTGGAATACGCCACGTGCAGGATTAGGGGGAGCCGGGGTCAATGCTACCGATAATGACACGCACCGGAAATGACGTAGGGTAAATTAGTATGTAGGACTTAGGTTAGGAAAACTATGCTAGGGAGCTGCAGCGAATCAACATCGTGGCCTGCCCGGTACCAGGGGCACGCTCTTCGGGTTTAGCTCGATGAGCAAGGCTATCAAAGTAGTAGGTTTATATCTCTCATTGGCACATATGTGACGCTGCAGGAGATAGGAATTCGTTATAAGAAATAGATATAAGTCCTAGGTACTAGACATTAAATGCCCATTGTATGTAATACTAACTGTAGCTCACCTGTAAATTGCAACTAGCTGCAGTATGAGTACCAGTTGTATAATTATTATGACCCGCTAATCAGATAAGGAAGTAGGTTAATATTGTATAATTATTATGGTTTGTAATAAAGATTTCTTTTTTTAAAAAAAGGCTCCCTCGTTTTACCTTCGTCGTCTTTTCGAGAGATATATGTAGGAGGAAGCAATCTAGGATAAGGACGGCTGTAGTGTACAGGGAGGTTAATGTGGCCCTTCGTCTTATTCTCTTCGAGACTGCTGCAGCACATTCAAAACTGTTCAAAGATATTTCTTTAAGTTTTGTCGGCAAGTACAGGGAGACAGCTGCACGCGCTCATTTGTGTAGCGGAATATTTTGTGTTTTCTCCACGTCTGATATGTGGCAAGTCACAAATGTATTTCCAAGTATTAAAAAATATATTTTGTGATAGTTATTTGCTGTAAGCTGGTAAACCATATGGTTATGAATTGCCTAGGTACCGAGCGAGGTGGCGAAATGATCAGCACACTGGACTAGCTTTAGAGAGGACGACGGTTCAAATGCGCGTCGGCCATCTTGATTTAGGTTATCCGTGATTTTCCTAAATCGCTTCAGGCACATGCCAGGATGTTTCTTTTGAAAGGGCACAGCCGAATTTCTTCCCCATCATTCCCTAATCCGATGAGACCGATCGCTGTTTGGTCCCTTCCCCCGAATCAACCAACCAACCAGCATATGTTACGTAATCTCTATCCCTTTCTGTGACCTTCCTCCAGCGCGAAGCAGGGGTGTCTACGCCGTGTCGGTACCAATCCTTGTACTGGTGGCGGAGCCGGTGCTTCGTTGAGTGAACTTCCTTTGCTGATTGACAGGTGCAGCGCCAACTGCTGAGTCGTAATGCGTCCGTCCTGGCGAATGACAACATCAGCTCGCTGCAACATGCCAGGTATGACATCCGTAGATGGTCTGCCCGACCGCTCCAAATCGTGCAGCTCCGCCGAACCGCCTCCTGATGACCTCACCCTCCGTGCCTAGCGACTAACTACACTTCTGTCGACATTGAACAAGCCTTTGTGAATATTCCCCACAGTTTCTTTCTCTGCAATGAGAAATTCAATGACGGCACGTAGCTTGTAACGTACATCTATACACGCCATTTTGAAGCTGTCTTGCAGCTACGCTATCTGTCAGAACTGACGGAAACTTGGTGTGCACACTCAGGAGATTTCAAATAATACGTACGTAACGTTTCGCATTCGTAGCTGTGTTTTCGGCTGAGAAAAATAAAGTGCGGCGCATTACTTTCTGGGCAACCCTCGTATGTTGCGGCAGCAGGGTTGTTCTCAGGCGGCTTCAAATGCTGGTTCTCTAAACTTTCTCTGTGGTGTTCTTCGGAATGAATGTCTACTTTCCTTGAGGGATTTCAACTTCAGCTCCCGAAGCATATGAGTAATACCTGAATGCTGATCGATCTTACCGGTAACAAATATAGCAGCTCGCTTCTGAATTTCTTCGATGTCTTCTTTCAGTCCCACCTGGTGCGGATCCCAAACACTAGAGAAGTACGCAAGACTAGGTCGCACTAGCATCCTATATGCGGTCTCCTTTACAATGAACTAATCTTTCCTGAAATTCTCTGCATAAACCGAAGTCGGCCATTCGCATACCTACCACAATTCTTTAACGCTCGTCCCATTTCATATTGCTTCGCAACGTTACGACCAGACATTTAAACGACTTGATTGTGTCAAGAAGGACTCTACTAATATTGTATCCAAAGATTACCGGTTTATTTTTCCTACTCAGCCGCATTAACTCACATAAGAGCCTCCTGTCATTCATCACACCAACTATACATTTTGCTACGTCATCTTGTATCAACCTACAGTCACTTATCTTCGACACCTTCCTGTACACCACAGCATCATCAGCGAACAATCGTAGATTGCTGCTCACCGTGTCCGCCAGACCATTTATGTATACGGGGTGTTACAAAAAGGTACGGCCAAACTTTCAGGAAACATTCCTCACACGCAAAGAAAGAAAATATATTATGTGGACATGTGTCCGGAAACGCTTACTTTCCATGTTAGAGCTCATTTTATTACTTCTCTTCAAATCACATTAATCATGGAATGGAAAAACACAGCAACAGAACGTACCAGCGTGACTTCAAACACTTCGTTATAGGAAGTGTTCAAAATTTCTTCCGTTAGCGAGGATACATGCATCCACCCTCCGTCGCATAGAATCCCTGATGCGCTGATGCAGCCCTGGAGAATGGGTATTGTATCACAGCCGTCCACAATACGAGCACGAAGAGTCTCTACATTTGGTACCGGGGTTGCGTAGACAAGGGCTTTCAAATGCCCCCATAAATGAAAGTCAAAAGAGTTGAAGTCAGGGGAGCTTGGAGGCCATGGAATTGGTCCGCCTCTACCAATCCATCGGTCACCGAATCTGTTGTTGAGAAGCGTACGAACACTTCGACTGAAGTGTGCAGGAGCTTCATCGTGCATGAATCACATGTTGTGTCATACTTGTAAAGGCACATGTTCTAGCAGCACAGGTAGAGTATCCCGTACGAAATCATGATAACGTGCTCCATTGAGCGCAGGTGGAAGAACATGGGGCCCAATCAAGACATCACCAACAATGCCTGCCCAAACATTCACAGAAAATCTGTGTTGATGACATGATTGCACAATTGCGTGCGGATTCTCGTCAGCCCACACAAGTTGATTGTAAAAATTTACAATTTGATCACGTTTGAATGAAGCCTCATCCGTAAAGAGAACATTTGCACTGAAATGAGGATTGACACATTTTTGGATGAACCATTCACAGAAGTGTGCCCGTGGAGGCCAATCAGCTGCTGATAGTGCCTGCACACGCTGTACATCGTACGGAAACAACTGGTTCTCCCGTAGTACTCTCCATACAGTGACGTGGTCAACGTTACCTTGTACAGCAGCAACTTCTCTGACGCTGACATTAGGGTTATCGTCAACTGCACGAAGAATTGCCTCGTCCATTGCAGGTGTCCTCGTCGTTCTAGGTCTTCCCGAGTCGCGAGTCATAGGCTGGAATGTTCCGTGCTCCCTAAGAGGCCGATCAATTGCTTCGAACGTCTTCCTGTCGGGACACCTTTGTTCTGGAAATTTGTCTCGATACAAACGTACCGCGCCACGGCTATTGCCCCGTGCTAATCCATACATCAAATGGGCATCTGCCAACTCAGCATTTGTAAACATTGCACTGACTGCAAAACCACGTTTGTGATGAACACTAACCTGTTGACGATACGTACTGTTGTGCTTGATGCTAGTACTGTAGAGCAATGAGTCGCATGTCATCACAAACACCCAAGTCAACATTACCTTCCTTCAATTGGGCCAACTGGCGGTGAATCGAGGAAGTACAGTACATACTGACGAAACTAAAATGAGCTCTAACATGGAAATTAAGCGTTTCCGGACACATGTCCACATAACATCTTTTCTTTATTTGTGTGTGAGGAATGTTTCCTGAAAGTTTGGCCGTACCTTTTTGTAACACCCTGTATAGTGAACAACAGCAGTTATCACACTTCCCTGAGGCGCTCCTTGCGATTCCCTGGTCTCTGAGGAACACTCGCCAACGAGGACAATGTGATGGGTTCAGTTACTTCAGAAGTCTTCGAACCAGTCACAAAATTCAAATGTGTGTGAAATCTTATGGGACTTAACTGCTAAGGCCATCAGTCCCTAAGCTTACACACTACTTAACCTAAAGTATCCTAAGGACAAACACACGCACCCATGCCCGAGGGAGGACTCGAACCTCCGCCGGGACCAGCCGCACATTCCATGACTGCAGCGCCCTAGGCCGCTCGGCTAATCCCGCGCGGCGAACCAGTCCCATATCTGGGAGCTTATTCCCTATGCACATGCCTTAATCAAGAGTCTGCAGTGGGGTGCCGTGTCGAAAGCTTTTCGGAAGTCTGTGAATATGGAACCCGCCTGTTGCTGTTCATCCATAGTTTTCAGTATATCATGTAAGAAAAGAGTAAGCGGTGCTTTCTAAAGCCCTGCTGATTCGTGGACACGAGCTTTTCAGTCTCTAGGAAATTTATTACATTCGAACTCAGAATTCTGCAGCAAACCCAAGGATATTGGTCTGTAATTTTGCAGGTTCGTTCTTTTACCCTTCATATATACAGGAGTCACATGCGCTTTTTTCCAGTCGCTTGGCACTTTGCGCTGGTCGAGAGATTCGCCATAAATGCACACTAAGTAAGGGGCCAATGACTTAGAGTACTCTTTGAAAACCGATTTGGGATTCCATCCAGCCCTAGCGACTTACTCGTTTTCAACGCTTTCAGTTGTTTCTCTACGTCAAGGATGCTTATCACTACGTCATCCATACGAACCTCTGTGCGATGGTCAAGCGACCGGACTTTTGTACTACTCTTCCGTGTAAACGATTTCTTAAACGTGGAATTTAAAACATCCGTCTTCCTTTTTCTATCTTCTTCTGCCAAACCAGACGGGTCAAACAGTGACTGGATGTAAGCTTTAGACCCACTTCGCGGTATTACATAGGACCAGAATATTTTCGGGTTCTCTGCCACATCTTAAGACAAGATATAACGTTGGTAGCTTCTGTCTGCGCGTAGATCTTTCCACAGACCCACGAATATCTACAACCTTTGCCTGACGTCATTTTAGAATCCTGTTTTGAATCGAGAGTGCAACAACCTGTGCTTCCTCAGCATTTTCCGAACTTGGTTATTAAACCATGGTGGGTCTTTTCCATCCTTAATCCACTTACTAGGTACATTCCTGTCCATAGCACGATTAAAAATCTGTTTAAACTTTGCCCATAATTTCTCTATGTCCATCATTCCGGAACTAAGTGATTGAAGTTCGTTGTCTAAGTGAGACACTAATAACTGTTTATCTGCTCTTTATAGCGGAAGCACTCCCCCAGCCTCTTGACTGATTTTTAAATTTCGTAACCATAGTCGCTGTGATGACATCACGATGACCAATCCCCATCTCCATACTGACCATCGATAAGGTCCAGTCTTTTGTAGCTGTAAGGTCCAGGACAGTTCCTTTGCGTGAGGGCTGCCGAACTAGCTGCTCAAGGCAGTTTTCGGAAAATGGGTTCAAAAGTACTGCACAAGACTGTAACACCTGTAATGAATCCATATACGTCCCAGTCTATACTCGGTGGGTTAAAGTCGCCACCAACTAGTGTTGTATGATATCGGTACTTATGCACAACTGACCATAGACTTTCTTTGAATGAGTCTAGATCCACACAGCGGAGTTGGGTGCTCGGTAAAATCATCCAGCAATTAACTTGGGTTCACACAGGTCTCATATCACACAAAATTACAACCTCTGTAGAACCAATACTTTTGTCGATTGCAGTGAACAATCCCCCTCCTACGCCTTCTAATCTGTCTTTCCGATAAACATTCCAAGACTCGCTAAATATCTCTGAGCTTTTTACTTCGAGTTTTAGACAGCTCTCAGTCCCAAGAATAATTTGAGGTTCAGTTACTTCCTGGAGGGCAGTAAATTCGGGAACTTTGTTACGAATACTTCCACAACTTACAGATAAAATTTTTTACAGTCGAACCGCCTTTACTTTGAACGCGGTCTGATTTCCCTCTAAGCGTATCGACTGGCGAGCGTTCATGAGAGTACCTCAGACTAATGCTTAGCCTAAAAAACCCTCATATGCACTCCACAATTACTCTGCTGCCCGAATAGCTGTTTTCTTTGTGTAGTGCACACCGACCTGTCAAGGGGAGTCCTAGAAATGGCCACCCGATAACGCAGATCCAGTAATCCGCAGCGGAAGACCGTCTATAGAGATTTAAATGAATGCGTATGTTGAGGGATAGTGTCTCGTGAGTATGTGTTCAAATACGAGGATGGCCTGCTCTGTTTTCAAAACTTCGTCATTATGTGAGAGACAACTGACGAGTATCTAGAAACTCGTGGAAATTCACAGGATATTTTCTTTATGTCGACTGATACAATAGCTCTTACATCAGCACGCTTATATATCGAAGTATGTGCTTATACAATTTCTTTTGTAGCTCTGAACACTTCTACTTGACACAGCGGTATGCGACGCTTCCTCAGACACCTTGTATAGGAAGACTAAGTATCGGAATTGAGGTCAGAGATTGTTAGGTGAAAAAAAAGTTTTCAGAAATTTCTTTGCGTTCGTGGATCACGTACATTATAGAAACACGCCCAAAATTTTCTACCTTCTTGTGTCCAGTAATAATGGTCTTCTATTACTTCTGTCATCTGTCTTCTGGCTAGTTCGATGCTGCTAGCCACGAGTTACACTCTTGTGATAACCTGTACATATCACAGTAGTATTTACGCCATATGTCCTCCACGCCTCCCTCCAGTGCCATGCAAGGTATTCACTGATGCATTGAAACACGTCCTATCACTCTGTTCCTTCTTCCAGTCAGTGTTTTTCACATGTTCCTTTCTTCCCCGATTCTGCGGAGAATTCCTGATGTTCACCTAATTTTCAACGGCGTTCTGTAGTATTACATCTCAAACGCTTCGCTTCTCTCCTTTTCCCGTTTTTCCAACAGTTCATGATTCATTACCATACAATGCTGTGCTTCAAGCTTCCATTCTCAGAAATTTCTTCCACAAATTAAGGCCTATATTTGACACTGGTCGACTTCTTTAGGACAGGAATAGCCTTTTTGACTGTGCTAGTCTGCTTTTTATGTCCTCCTTGCTTCGTGTGTCATGGGTTATTTTGCTCCCAGGATGGCTAAATTCCTTATCTTCGTCTACTCTGTGGTCATAAATTTTGAAGTGTGTTGCTAATCTCATACCTGATACTCCTAATTATTTTCGTCTTTCTTCGATTTTCCTCGCAGCAATATACTGAACTTACTAGACTCTAAATTGCGTTCAACACGTCCTGTAATATCTCTTCACATAAATTAAGGATCACAATGTCGTACTCGAATCTTACCATTTATGTCCTTTTACTTTGCGTTTTAATCATACCCTTGAACCTTTATTTTATTTCTTTTATTGCTTCTTAGATGGATAGATAGAAATAGTAGTGGAGAAAGACTGCATCCTTGTTTTAAATCCTTTTTAATCACAGCACTTCGTATTTGGTATTTCATTCTTAGTGTTCCCCCTCGGTCTTTGTGCATTTTTTATACTACGTTTCTTGCCCTATAGTTAAACCTTATTTTTCTCTGGATTTCGAACATCTTGCAACCTTTTACATTTTGCAGATGGACAAATCTTATGAATCTTGCTTCCATTATTAAGCGCTACGCTTATGGTGGTTTATGTAGAGCCATTGAAATAGTTTTTGAACTATGAACTCTTCATGGTAGAAATAATAGCAGATAATGAACACTCCGTTGAAGAAGAGGGACAGGAGGACATAGAAGTGTAATAAATCAATAACTGAAGCCAACAGCTTAGAAATACGAATAATTCCCTTGTCCTGTTCTAGTGGAGAGTGAAACTTTTGGATACTTAAGTTTCTGTATTTCTTGCCGACAAAAGAGTATATAATAACGTTCACTGCGAGCATATAGCCTGGACGCTTTTACCAGGTCGTTGAGAAATGAACGTGCCTCAAGCGGAAAACTTCGGCCTGTCCGAAGATTTTTCCGAAACATAACTTTCTGCGCGGTAATTGGGTGCTGTCAGCAACTTCTCTCAAGCTGGAGGACTCCTCCGGAAAACCGCACATTGCTCCAACGGCATCACGTCAACTAAAGAGTAAACCAGAAACCACGTCTGCCTTAAAGAGGCAGAAAGAGGAAAAAACGGACACGAGGGAATCTTTCTGATACACTTCGTAAAGGATATATTTCACTGTGTAACTGGCACTGTTCGTATGATCAGTCACCATGATTAATGCAGTTGCGGCAATTAACGCTTCTTGCAAGAAATGTGCTTTACTACTACGGTCTCGTGGTCTACAACGTTTGGTCAATTTAATACTCAAAATATCAAGCCGACGTTCATCCAGAATCCAGATAAACAGTCAGCTACCGAAAACATTTAAGTGCTATAGTCGAGTAAGGCAAGGCTATCCAATGTCGATGGTTGTGTTCACCATAGCTTTAGAACCTCTGCTAGCCACTCTGGAACAACAGCTGAGAGGGCTAAACATAAATACCCAAAGTATCGTATGTAGGGCACACACCGATGATATGGACATGTGCTTACGAATGACAGTGACGTAGAGAAGGCTGTGCGAATCATTGACCAATACGCACTGGCGTCAGGGGCAAAGCTAAATACATCGAAATCAAGTATTATGAATATCGCATGCGGAATACCTGTGCAAAATTCAAGACAACTAAATGTGGACTCCCATCTGAACATACTGCGTCTTGATGCGATAGAAGTCACATTATTGCCAACAAATGCAAAACAATCCTCGAAAGCAAACGAATAAGTGTCGAAGAACACGGCACGAGAAAACTCTACGAATTTCAGAGAGCAACACTAGTAAATATGTGTTGTTGTTGTTGTGGTCTTCAGTCCTGAGACTGGTTTGATGCAGCCCTCCATGTCACTCTAACCTGTGCAAGCTTCTTCATCTCCCAGTACCTACTGCAGCCTACATCCTTTTGAATCTGTTCAGTGTATTCATCTCTCGGTCTCCATCTACGATTTTTACCCGCCACGCTGCCCTCCAATACTAAATTGGTGATCCCTTGATGTCCCAGAACATGTCCTACCAACCGATCCCTTCTTCTAGTCAAGTTGTGCCACAAGCTCCTCTTCTCCCCAATTCTATTCAATACCTCCTCATTAGTTATGTAATCTACCCATCTAATCTTCAGCATTTTTCTGTAGCACCACATTTCGAAAGCTTCTACTCTCTTCTTGTCTAAACTATTTATCGTCCATGTTTCACTTCCATACATGGCTACACTCCATACAAATACTTTCCGAAACGACTTCCTGACATTTAAATCCATACTCGATGTTAACAAATTTTTCTTCTTCAGAAACGCATTCCTTGTCATTGCCAGTCTACATTTTATATCCTCTCTACTTCGACCATCATCAGTTATTTTGCTCCCCAAATAGCAAAACTCCTTTACTACTTTAAGTATCTCATTTCCTAATCTAATTCCCTCAGCATCACCCGACTTAATTCGACTGCATTCCATTATCCTCGTTTTGCTTTTATTGATGTTCATCTTATACCCCCTTTTAAGACACTGTCCATTCCGTTCAACTGCTCTTCCAAGTCCTTTGCTGTCTCTGACAGAATTACAATGTCATCGGCGAACCTCAAAGTTTTTATTTCATCTCCATGGATTTTAATTCCTACTCCAAATTTTTTTTTTGTTTCCTTTACTGCATGCTCAATATACAGATTGAATAACATCGGCTACAACCCTGTCTTACTCCCTTCCCAACCACTGCTGCTCTTTCATGCCCCTCGACTCTTATAACTGTCACCTGGTTTCTGTACAAATTGTAAATAGTCTTTCGCTCCCTGTATTTTACCCCTGCCACCTTCAGAATTTGAAAGAGAATATTTCAGTCAACATTGTCAAAAGCTTTCTCTAAGTCAACAAAAGCTAGAAACGTAGGTTTGCCTTTCCTTAATCATTCTTCTAAGATAAGTCGTAGGGTCAGTATTGCCTCACGTGGTCCAGCATTTCTAAGGAATCAAAACTGATCTTCCCCGTGGTCGGCTTCTACCAGTTTTTCCATTCGTCTGTAAAGAATTCGTGTTAGTATTTTGCAGCTGTGACTTATTAAACTGATAGTTCGGTAATTTTTACATCTGTCAACACCTGCTTTCTTTGGGATTGGAATTATTATATTCTTCTGGAATACTGAGGGTATTTCGCCTGTCTCATACATCTTGCTCACCAGATGGTAGAGTTTTGTCAGGACTGGCTCTCCCGAGGTTGTCAGTAGTTCTAACGAAATGTTGTCTACTCCGGGTGCCTTGTTTCGACTAAGGTCTTTCAGTGCTCTGTCAAACTCCTCACGCACTATCATATCTCCCATTTCATCTTCATCTACATCCTCTTCCATTTCCATAATATTGTCCTCAAGTACATCGCCCTCCTATAGACCCTCTATATACTCCTTCCACATTTCTACATTCCCTTCTTTGCTTAGAACTGGGTTTCCATCTGAGCTCTTGATATTCATACAAGTGGTTCTCTTTCCTCCAAAGGTCTCTTTAATTTTCCTGTAGGCAGTATTACCCCTAGTGAGATAAGCCTCTACATCCTTACATTTGTCCTCTAGCCATTCCTGCTTAGCCATTTTACACTTCCTGTCGAAATCATTTTTGAGACTTTTTGTATTCCTTTTTGCCTACTTCATTTACTGCATTTTCATATTTTCTCCTTTCATCAATTAAATTCAATATTTCTTCTGTTACCCAAGGGTTTCTACTAGCTCTCGTCTTTTTTACCTATTTGATCCTCTACTGCTTTCACTATCTCATCCCTCAAAGCTACCCATTCTTCTTCTACTGTATTTCTTTCCCCCATTCCTGTCAATTGTTCCCTTATGCTCTCCCTGAAACTCTGTACAACCTTTGGTTCTTTCAGTTTATCCAGGTCCCACCCCCTTAAATTCCCACCTTTTTGCAGTTTCTTCAGTTTTAATCTACAGTTTATAACCAATAGATTGTGGTCAGAGTCTACATCTGCCCCTGGAAATGTCTTACAATTTAAAACCTGGTTCCTAAATCTCTGTCTTACCATTAAATAATCTATCTGATACCTTTTAGTATCTCCAGGGTTCTTCCATGTATACAACCTTCTTTCCTGATTCTTAAACCAAGTGTTAGCTATGATTAAGTTATGCTCTGCGCAAAATTCTACCAGGCGGCTTCCTCTTTCATTTCTTAGCCCCAATCCATATTCACCTACTGTGTTTCCTTCTCTCCCTTATCCTACTCTCGAATTCCAGTCACCCATGACTATTAAATTTTCGTCTCCCTTCACTACCTGAATAATTTCTTTTACCTAATCATACATTTCATCAATTACTTCATCACCTGCAGAGCTAGTTGGCATATAAACTTGTACTACTGTAGTAGGCGTTGGCTTCGTGTCTATCTTGGCTACAATATTGCGTTCACTACGCAGTTTGTAGTAGCTTACCATTACTCCTACTTTTTTATTCATTATTTAACCTACTCCTGCATTACCCCTATTTGATTTCGTATTTATAACTCTGTATTCACCTGACCAAAGGTCTTGTTCCTCCTGCCACCGAACTTCACTAATTCCCACTATATCTAACTTTAACCTATCCATTTCCCTTTTTAAATTTTCTAACCTGCCTGCCCGATCAAGGGATCTGACATTCCACGCTCCGATCCGTAGAACACCAGTTTTCTTTCTCCTGATAACAACGTCCTCTTGAGTAGTCCCCGCCCGGAGATCCGAATGGGGGACTATTTTACCTCCGGAAAATTTTATCCAAGAGGACGCCATCATCATTTAATCATACAGTAAAGCTGCATGCCCTCGGGAAAAATTACGCTTGTAGTTTCCCCTTGCTTTCAGCCGTTCGCAGTACCAGAACAGCAAGGCCATTTTGGTTAGTGTTACAAGGCCAGATCAGTCAATCATCCAGACTGTTGCCCCTGCAACTACTGAAGAGGCTGCTGCTCCTCTCAAATATGTGTATCGCTTCAAAAATAATCTATGTGGTACAAGTGATACTCATTCCTCGAGACACTACTATCAGAATTACGTCGGCCTTAGGTTTCTCCGTAACCCACAAAAACAGCTTAAATGTTAAATATGACACACACTTCCTGCAGAAAATGGTGGAATAAACCTTGTGAATATTAATATCAAGTCCAAAGCTTTTTATGTGTATCTACTATGTATAAACTGTGAAAGATATCATCGAACTGATTAACATCTTTATTGCTCAATGAAAGAAGCCTTCAGTATTCACCCACCTATGATCATGCTACGGGTCTCAAAATGATTTCATCGTAGCGAGCATTTTTTAATTAACTTCACACAAAAACAAACATTCCAAAGAAGAATATAACGAAGCAAATGAGATATATCTTACCCTAAAGCAAAATAAACATCACACGCGATCGACCTTAAACTCACAGACAAAGGGTAAAAAGCCACCTTGAAAAAAATCATTTGTTAGAACGTCATCCAACCGTGAAGTATGTAGCATTTCACAGAAAAGTTCCTAAAAACTCAAGATTTTATTATACCCACCTAGCAGGCTCTCTTAAGCCTCCATCTTACTATTTAATCAACAGTGAGAAACATAAATTAGTGTATAAAACGTAATGGAAATTCAGCAGGTTGTCACGCAGAAGATAGTGAGTATGCAAAGAACAGCCCGTAAATGTATTACATCACGAGATTTGCTAAACCCGGAGAAATTCAGTATTACTCTAAAAACGCAGTGAAATGAACTTGATTAAAGGACAGTCTACATACTATATACTGAGGACAGAAGTAAAGGCAAGACATAGTATTGGCTGCACAACACTATAAAGCATATCTCCTTAACGAAAAACAAAAATTATAAGAAAAAGTTAGCAAAATTATTACAACTTACGACTACGTAACAAACAAGTGACAAACTGAAAACGACTAGATGAAAGGAAATGAGAACAAAAGTTAACTAGAAAAAAATCCTCAGCAGTTTTTCACAAACGAAAGAAGAGTTATTTATTTTTATGACAATTCTCCCGAAGTAATAACGGTTTACAAACGCAGACCTCGATGTACAAAACAAGTTGGAAGTGTTTTCGCCCAACACACCATACCCTCTAGTGTAAATGTGTTAAAATTTGTACAAAAGCGCATAAACAAATTTTGCATTATGCTGCTGTGATTTTAACGTGAAGTGTTGGTGTAATGTTAAATAGGTTCACAGAAAACTCGGGAACAAACGTGTAACGTTTTTGACTAGTGATCAAAACGTCCTGGGTCCTGCGTTTGACCCTAGCGTCAGCTTAAATTTTGCAATAAAATTTTAGGCATTGATGACCGAAGACTACTGCTGGAAGGAGTCAGCATCGTTCAGCCAACGCCATTGTCAAAGAGGGCAACCTCTTACCCTTGGTGTCAGTTCCTAATAGGGGGAAGAAGAAACAATGTTCAGCGGTGTGAGGATGCAAAAGGCAGTAGAAACAATTTCATTTATGTTACTGAAAAAATGTTATGACGGCCTCTTCATTGGCTAGAGATTCTGGATTAGTCCCGTATTTTGATCTTCGAGAGGGGACTGCCAAGGGAGAGGAAACCATGAACAAAGATTGAATAACCAACATCATATACCATGAATCGGAGCCTGAAATGTCGGAAATTTGAAAGTGGTAGGGGACCTAGAAAATCTGAAAAGATAAATACAAAGGCTCGGTCTAGACATATTGAAATTCAGTAGGATTTCTGTTCCGACGTATACCATTTAATATCAACAACAGCATAAAATTGTGTAGTGGGAATAGGATTCGTTATGAACAGGGAAGTAGGGCAGATAATGAGTCACTGTGAGCAGTTCAGTGACAGGATTGTTTTCATCATAATCGACAACAAAGCAACGCAAACAACTTTGGTTCAGGTATACCTGCTGGCGTCACAAGCAGATGATGAAGAGATAAATTATATGAGAATGCTGAACGGGTTAATCAGTATGTAAATGGAGGAGATAAACTAACAATCATGAAGGATTGGAGCGCGGTTAATGGAAAGGAGTATCACGAGTTACGGGATAATATGGGCTTGGCGGTATGAATAAGAGAGGAGAAAGACTAAATGAGTTCTGCAAAAAATTTCAGCAAGTAATAGCGAATAAACAGTTCAAAAAACACAAGAATAGGTTGTGTACTTGGAAAATGCCTGAAGATAGGAGAAGATTTCAGCTGCGTTATATCATGGTGAGACAGAGATCGTGGAATCCAATAACAGATTGTAAGGCGTACGCAGGTGAGACAGAGATCGTGGAATCGAATAATAGATTGTAAGGCGTACCCAGGAGCCGATAGATATTCAGATCACAATTTAGATGTGATGAAGAGTAGATCGAAGTGCATCAATATAGATCTGCGTAGAAAGAATTAGGATACTGAAATAACGAGGAACGATGCGATGCATGTCAACTTCTGTGAAGCCTTTGATACCGCAATACAGAAAACCACAAAGGAGAGCTCATTTGAATGGAAATCTTTAAAAAGGAAATTACAGAAGTCGAACAGATAAACAAAAAGATACAAGGAGTACAGATGTGAAAAAACCTGGGGTCAAAGAAGAAATACTTCAGCTGATCGACAAAAGTAGGAAGTACGAGAGGGTTCAATAAGTAATGCGATACATTTTTCCCTCGGCAAATTTCGATTAAAAAATGCGGAATTTCTTGTGAGACGTAGAATATTCCCACTTCAGTCTCAATAGTCTCGTGAAGTTCCTAGGCTGCAGCGCAATAAGCAGCCTTCAAAAAGGATCTGTAGAGGAGGTGCGTTGCAGATAGAGAGCTGTCATTAAGTTTCTTTTGCCAGAAAACCAGAACCAGATATTCATAGATGCTTGCAAAATATTTATGGGGACCTGGAAGTAAACAAAAGAACGGCGAGTCGTTGGGCGAGACGTCTGACATAATCGCATAAGGTTGCTCAAACCTGTCCGATATCCATTGTGCCAGTCGGCAGCACGCAGCTGTGAGTCCTGCAATGTGGGAGCTTGTGGACACTAGACGGGTCACAATCAGCGTCTTCGTGGCTGAAACAGGCGTCTCTGTTGGTAGTGCTGACGCAATCATGCCCCAGCTGGCGTACTCAAAGGTGTGCTCTTGCTGGGTTCCTCTCTGCCCAACGGAAGTCCATAAATAGCAACAGAGCACCATCTATGCGGAATTACTTGCGTGTAACGAGGCTGATCGTGACAATTTCTTCTCGTACGTCGTCACAGGTGATGAAAATTGGGTTCAGAACTTCCAAACGGAAACAAGATGGCGATCCACGGAGTGGCGCGGCACCACCTGTCGTCCGAAGAAAAAGTCAACCAGTAAAATCATAGCGACCGTCTTTTGGGGCTCTGAACGGGCTATTCTGTTTGATGTCCTCCCTTGTGGAGCAACGATGAACTTTGGAGCGTATTGTGCTATTCTGAGGAAAAAGGAAGAAACGATTTCAGCGTGTTCGTCGCCACAAAAATACAAACGAATTTCCCCTTCTCCTTGACAACACAAGGCCGCACACAAGTCTGCGCAGCCGAGAGGAGCTCACAAAACTTCATTGTACTGTTCTTCCTCATCCACCCCACAGCCTGGATGTCGCACCTTCCGACTTCCGTCTGTTTGGCTCAATGAAGGATTCACTTTACGGGAAGCAGTACGTCGATGATTGAAAGGTTATTGATGCAACAAGATGTTGGCTCTGACGTCGAGTATCGAGTGGTAGCATTCAGGCATGCAGGTCCTTTATATTGGAAAATAGAGTTTAGTAGCCAGAAGTATGGGAAATAATATGGTGTATTATGGTATATTTGAATCCTTAGTAAAACTAATTTGCTTTCGGGATAATAGTGTTGCATTATTTAGTGAATGCTCCTAGTACAAAAATGTTCTGTAAATTCAGGAATACGGAATTGTAAGTCACATAGGAATGTAGTAAACGGGAATTTCAAAGAAGTCAAGGCAAAATGGTTACAGGAAAAACATGATGAAACTGAAAAAACGAGTGTTGTCGCAAGGACCGATTCTGTACATAGAAAATTCAAAATAATTTTCTGTGAAATTGAAACCAAGGGCATCGACATTGAGAGCGCAATTTGAATTTCACTGTAAAACGTAGAGGAGAGATTGGATACCTGAGACCATCACGGTGAAAAAATTTGAGAGGCAGGACTTGTCTGATGAGGAAAAATTGTATTCGATATGGAAGACATAGGTGATCCAGTATTAGAGTCATAGATTAATGTAGTTTGGAATACTTGTGATTAAATAAGGCAAAAGAGATAGTTAACATTTCTTTGCAATTTATGGAATCATTGGGGTAAGTGGTAACCAAACGACTATTTAAGTGGTGCGTAGAATGTGTGAAACTGGAGGTAAACCATCAGGTTTTCTGAAAAAAAATATCATTCAAAGAATCTCAAAAAAGCAAGAGTAGATACAAGTGAACACTGTCGTACAATCACGTTATCAGCCTGCGGGCTTTCAAAATAATAATTGAAATGAAATGAGGTGTGTGGTGGCCCTCAGCTACGTACACTCCGACTCAATGTTGCAATATTAAAAATTTTGGCTGGTTTCGTTGTCTAGGGGCTGGGATACGTAGTTGCCGCATTACAGGCCAAATACTGCTGAGTCTACAGTATACGATAAGAATACACACATGAATCGAATGGTCGAAGGTCTCTATCACTCGGCAATTGCGAATTATGAATGTAACATATAAATTTATAAATGAAAGATTGCAAATAAATAAAATCTGCAGGTACTATCTTAACGACGTTAAATGATGAGTACGATAATAGAAGTACTTTTAAGGATGCGTTATATTTCTGCAAAACACTTACAGGTGTCGATGGTCCTGCAATTAAATAAAATATAAGTTGAATAACAGGGAAACAATAGATTCCTACAGCATGTAATTAGTTATGAACAACAACACAGCTCGCGAGATATTCACTTCTAAACGCACACTGTATCTTCACTGTAGGAGCCACGGAAATCTCACAAGTGCACAAGTCAGCTCTCCCAAGTACTTCTCTCTCTTGCGACCACGCGCAAACCGCTCCACTCTCTCCAAATCTCTCTCCCGCGACTGTCGGTCGCGCTTTCACGTCCAACACTTTCCATGTCCTGTCCCGTCCCATCCAGAACTGCCCCGCTGCCAGAAATCCCCGTGTCCTCCCTCGAAACGATCCTCCTCTCCCACTTCCATACAGTCTCACCATTAACGATGCCCTTGAGCGCAACCTCCGAGTCTCCAATCCAACGTACACTCACAAACATATTTAAGCACATACGAAAAGCCGGAGCTACATTTAAATAACTTGAAATTAAATAAATATTAATATGGCTGGAATATAAACACGCTCTAACACACATTATTAAATATATAAATAAATTAAATGGACGTTATCAAAGGAATAGCAAGCAAAAGTAGGTGAGTAGGCTAACATCTCTGTGCTTTCTGAAATACAGCAAATAATTGACCAATTTCTTCATGAATAGCATATATCGGATATAAACTTTTTTTTTTTTTTTTTTTTTGGGTCATCAGTCTACTGACTGGTTTGATGCGGCCCGCCACGAATTCCTTTCCTGTGCTAACCTCTTCACCTCAGAGTAGCACTTGCAACCTACGTCCTCAATTATTTGCTTGACGTATTCCAATCTCTGTCTTCCTCTACAGTTTTTACCCTCTACAGCTCCCTCTAGTACCATGGAAGTCATTCCCTCATGTCTTAGCACATGTCCTATCATCCTGTTCCTTCTCCTTATCAGTGTTTTCCACATATTCCTTCGATTCTGCGTAGAACCTCCTCATTCCTTGCCTTATCAGTCACCTAATTTTCAACATTTGTCTATAGCACCACATCTCAAATGCTTCGATTTTCTTCTGTTCCGGTTTTCCCACAGTCCATGTTTCACTACCATACAATGCTGTACTCCAGTCGTACATCCTCAGAAATTTCTTCCTCAAATTAAGGCCGGTATTTGATTTTAGTAGACTTCTCTTGGCCAGAAATGCCTTTTTTGCCATAGCGAGTCTGCTTTTGATGTCCTCCTTGCTCCGTCCGTCATTGGTTATTTTACTGCCTAGGTAGCAGAATTCCTTAACTTCATTGACTTCGTGACCATCAATCCTGATGTTAAGTTTCTCGCTGTTCTCATTTCTACTACTTCTAATTACCTTCGTCTTTCTCCGATTTACTCTCAAACCATACAGTGTACTCATTAGACTGTTCATTCCGTTCAGCAGATCATTTAATTCTTCTTCACTTTCACTCACGATAGCAATGTCATCAGCGAATCGTATCATTGATATCCTTTCACCTTGTATTTTAATTCCACTCCTGAACCTTTCTTTTATTTCCATCATTGCTTCCTCGATGTACAGATTGAAGAGTAGGGGCGAAAGGCTACAGCCTTGTCTTACACCCTTCTTAATACGAGCACTTCGTTCTTGATCGTCCACTCTTATTATTCCCTCTTGGTTGTTGTACATATTGTATATGACCCGTCTCTCCCTATAGCTTACCCCTACTTTTTTCGGACTCTCGAACAGCTTGCACCATTTTATATTGTCGAACGCTTTTTTCAGGTCGACAAATCCTATGAAAGTGTCTTGATTTTTCTTTAGCCTTGCTTCCATAATTAGGCGTAACGTCAGAATTGCCTCTCTCGTGCCTTTACTTTTTCTGAAGCCAAACTGATCGTCACCCAGCGCATTCTCGATTTTCTTTTCCATTCTTCTGTATATTATTCTTGTAAGCAGCTTCGATGCATGAGCTGTTAAGCTGATTGTGCGATAATTCTCGCACTTGTCAGCTCTTGCCGTCTTCGGAATTGTGTGGATGATGCTTTTCCGAAAGTCAGATGGTATGTCGCCAGACTCATATATTCTACACACCAACGTAAATAGTCGTTTTGTTGCCACTTCCCCAAATGATTTTAGAATTTCTGATGGAATGTTATCTATCCCTTCTGCCTTATTTGACCGTAAGTCCTCCAAAGCTCTTTTAAATTCCGATTCTAATACTGGATCCCCTATCTGTTCTAAATCGACTCCTGTTTCTTCTTCTATCACATCAGATAAATCTTCACCCTCACAGAGGCTTTCGATGTATTCTTTCCACCTATCTGCTCTCTCCTCCGCATTTAACAGTGGAATTACCGTTGCACTCTTAATGTTACCACCGTTGCTTTTATGTCAACAAAGGTTGATTTGACTTTCCTGTATGCTGAGTCGGTCCTTCCGACAATCATATCTTTTTCGATGTCTTCACATTTTTCCTGCAGCCATTTCGTCTTAGCTTCCCTGCACGTCCTATTTATTTCATTCCTCAGCGTTTTGTATTTCTGTATTCCTGATTTTCCCGAAATATGTTTGTACTTCCTCCTTTCATCAATCAACTGAAGTATTTCTTCTGTTACCCATGGTTTCTTCGCAGCTACCTTCTTTGTACCTATGTTTTCCTTCCCAACTTCTGTGATGGCCCTTTTTAGAGATGTCCATTCCTCTTCAAATGTACTGCCTACTGCACTATTCCTTATTGCTGTATCTATAGCGTTAGAGAACTTCAAACGTATCTCGTCATTCCTTAGTTCTTTCGTATCCCACTTCTTTCTGACTAATGTCTTGAACTTCGGCCTACTCTTCATCACTACTATATTGTGATCTGGTCTATATCTGCTCCTGGGTACGCCTTACAATCCAGTATCTGATTTCGGAATCTCTGTCTGGCCATAATGTAATCTAATTGAAATCTTCCCGTATCTCCCGGCTTTTTCCAAGTATACCTCCTCCTCTTGTGATTCTTGAACAGGGTATTCGCTATTACTAGCTGAAACTTGTTACAGAACTCAGTTAGTCTTTCTCCTCTTTCATTCCTCGTCCCAAGCCCATATTCTCCTGTAACCTTTCCTTCTACTCCTTCCCCTACAACTGCATTCCAGTCGCCCATGACTATTAGATTTTCGTCCCCCTTTACATACTGCATTACCCTTCCAATATCCTCATACACTTTCTCTATCTGTTCATCTTCAGCTTGCGACGTCGGCATGTGTACCTGAACTATCGTTGCCGGTGTTGATCTGCTGTCGATTCTGATTAGAGCAACCCGGTCACTGAACTGATCACAGTAACACACCCTCTGCCCTACCTTCCTATTCATAACGAATCCTACACCGGTTATACCGTTTTCTACTGCTGTTGATATTACCCGATACTCATCTGACCAGAAATCCTTGTCTTCCTTCCACTTCACTTCACTGACCCCTACTATATCTAGATTGAGCCTTTGCATTTCCCTTTTCAGATTTTCTGGTTTCCCTACCACGTTTAAGCTTCTGACATTCCACGCCCTGACTCGTAGAACGTTATCCTTTCGTTGATTATTCAATCTTTTTCTGATGGTAACCTCCCCCTTGGCAGTCCCCTCCCGGAAATCCGAATGGGGGACTATTCCGGAATATTTTGCCAATGGAGAGATCATCATGACACTTTTTCAATTACAGGCCACATGTCCTGTGGATACACGTTACATGTCTTTAATGCAGTGGTTTCCATTGCCTTCTGCATCCTCATGTCGTTTATCATTGCTGATTCTTCCGCCATTAGGGGAAATTTCCCACCCCTAGGACAAGAGAGTGCCCTGAACCTCTATGCGCTCCTCCGCCCTCTTTGACAAGGCCGTTGGCAGAATGAGGCTGACTTCTTACGCCGGAAGTCTTCGGCCGCCAATGCTGATTATTTATCAATATTTAGGCAGTGGCGGGGATCTAACCTGGGACCGAAGACGTTTTGATTATGAATCAAAGACGCTACCCGTAGACCACGGGTACAAGACTTAGATGAATAAATATATTTATAAGCATGCTGCTACCGTTTTTTTCGTGTAACCGTGGAGTACTTATGGCCTGACGCGATCGATAGTAATCGGCGACTTTGACCTGCAATAACTCATGTATTATTCAAGTTACATCACTGTAATTCATTCCAATTTAGGTTTACACTAATAGCTTTCTAAAGTCACGGCGATCGACAAAATCGGACGAAGCTTTTATATTTTGGAAATTCGTTGCTTGGTATTACTTATAGAATTTACTGTCGGATACTAAACTTTAAACTAATAAAGATATTGAAAGTCTGATTACACCACCAGAACCGTCGTGCAAATAATAGTAATGTACATGTTTCTTTTTTGAGGAATCATGATTAATCTGGCTACTATTAACTTCCATACGAACTGTGAAATGTCTGCCATTAAGGTTTCACAAAGTCCCCCATCTTTGGCACTCCCGGCATAGACATCTCCTTCATCGACACAAAGCACCGTCCTCGTCACAGCGGAATTCCCAGCCACGCGGCTGGACCATGCACTGGGGCTATCTCTCTCGTCCGGCACCATGTGTTTGCTGCCGGGCCCGGCTTTGACGAGCGTCCTGTGCGACCGCCCCAACTATGAACATGTAATACTTCCAGGGCGCCACAACTCGCCCGTTACCTCACAAGCCCATGGATATAATTTTCCAAAAAGAGTAATACACAGAAAAATGAAAGAGAAAATTGAGTATATATAGTTGATTGTGTTTGGTTTTCGGAAGGGCTGTGCCGTGCTTTAGCGGGGGACAGCATAATTAAGGTCCGGTCTCGCTTCGCAGTTGGCCACGGCGCCGATGATGCGTTTCCCCCGCGGCAGAGAGCACGCGAGACATAAAACCGGCCGGGTGCAGCTCCGACCCGAGGCATAGTAACAGCGGAGGAGTCTGGTGTGTGACAGACAAACGATCGCAACTTGGAGCCAGCGCCGGGTGTCGCAGGCAGCAGCTGCAGAAAGACGCTCCAAGTGGTGTTCGTCCACAACGGTGCGCCGTCCGGTGTTGATTTCGTCCCGAAGTGGCTGGCTCCTAGAGTGGGTCGGCAAACGGCTGCTATCGCCGGAGCGTACGCGTGGAAAGACGGTTGCAGTCTGCAAGCTGACAACGAATGCGAGTCGTCCCATATTCCTGGTAGCGTGCGCCTAGGGAGGCAATGTGTGAAAGCAGGCCCATATGTTGGAAAACTGGGTGACGGCTGTTAGGGGCCGGAAGAAAGCAGTCTGTATAAAGCCCAACTAGCAATAGAGGCGGCAGTGCGGGCAATATAGACGGAGCCGCAAGTTCTCTTTGAAAGCACGACAGCCTTGTGTGGAGCGCGTGTCTCAGCTAGCGGACAGCGTCAATTTACTATCGACAAGCAGACATCGCTTCCTCGTCCGAGTGGGAGGTGCCTGCTATCTCGGCTCCAGTAAAGATCGTGATGTCTGCACACAATTGAATAGTACCCGTGGTGTGTGCTCTACAATGACGGGGCACAAGAACAGTGTTGCGCCTGTGGTGCGCTGTGAAAACATGTGTTATGCGCCTGTGGTCTAGCTGTGATTCAACTTTAAGCTTTGTTAGCAGAAGTGCTGTTTACTGCTGTTTTATCAGCGGTGCCACTGTACGGTCATGTTGTCCATGCTTAAAATGCGTTTAAGTGTTAAATTAGACCGAAGAGCGTGCTCTTAGATTACTGATAGGTTTTCTATGTACTTTTCTTTATCTTTTATTTTTCTCTCTGTTAACTGCAAGATTCTTGTTATTTAAAATTTTTTTCCGAGTTTGTAATATGTCATAAAGTGCTAATATATCATAATATGTTAACAAAAATGGCTCTGAGCGCTATGGGACTTAACAGCTGAGGTCATCAGTCCCCTGGACTTAGAACTACATAAACCTAAATAACCTAAGGACATCACACACATCCATGCCAGAAGTTCATCATATAGCTCTGGCGCATCGTCCTGCGTCTGCAGCAGTAATTTGAGCAGCATTTCACACCACAGTTACATTTCATTATTACTATTTATTTATTATTATATGATGCTGCTTTTTACAAACGATCTGCCACCTAATTACTAAGAGAGGTGGTATTTTCACAATATAAAATTGCACATGCACAGAATGTTAACTCATTTGATATTTCTTGTTTGTAATAAGGATAAATAATATTGCAACTTTAAATACATATAGACTTAAGAGTAATTAGAAAATGAAAATCTTAAAATTATAGTTTTATGAATGGAAGACAGAAATTTAGGAAGATGGAAAGAGGTTGTGACACATTATCACTTTAACACATATTACAAACTCGGAAAAACGTTCTAAATAACAAGAATGTTGCATTTAAGAAGGAGAAATAAAAGATAATCGATAAGCACTTACATGTGTCTTAGAGTCACCACCTAGCTGTTTTGGGTGTGAGGGTTCGGCAAATCATCAAGCCAGTCACATTCGAGATAGCTTACAATATACCGTTTATACCCATTTCATAAATTTATATGCACAGACATGTGTTGTATTCCTGTTATATTACATTCGTTTCAGATCATATGTGCTTTACACAAGGGCATAATCGGTACATTATTTGTGCAACGTTTACTTACTTACTGAAACGCCTGGGCTAGCGGGAGAGAGCGGATTAGGTTGTGGAAAGGGGCCAAAATAAGTTGCTGTCAGTTGCACTCAACATACAAACTTTACTTATCAACACACAATATTACTACAAGGATGCAAAACACTCAAAACTTTAATCGACCTCCCTTGATTAACTTTAGATCGGCTGAAGGCCACACTCAAAATCCAAGACACAGGGCCTAAGCAATAAATTGAAATACAGGGTTCTTCTAGAGGTTCCATCCAAAAATCTTTTCTAAATCTTGGATCTAAACAGGCTGAAGACCTTAGCAATTTAATTTTAATGCAACTTGGCTGGAGGCCGCATATTAAGCAATAAGAAGAGTTTCAATCAAAAGACAAAAGGCTTTATCTTAATACATTTCATGCAAAATTCGGCTGAAGGCCCTATGCAATAGCATAACAATCTTATGCCTCAAGGGCAAGACAAGAATATTAATTTAGGAGATATTAAAACTCGGCTGAAGGCCCCACATCAGGAAATAATTTAACGGCTTAAGCCCTAGAAAGAAGAGTTTCAATTTTAAAAGGCAGAAGGCCATATCTTAAAACATTTCATACAAAATTAGCCTGAAGGCCCCTATAAAGAATAACAATCTCATGACTTAAAGGCAAAACGAGAACATTAATTTAAGAGATATTGATACTCGGCTGAAGGCCACACGTCAACCAAATAACTAAAACCCAAACAGGGAAAGTATTATGTAACACACAAGGAACGGTGCTCAGAAGTTTCCAATGGTCGGCCAGAGATTGTAACGCTAACGTCCGTTTAGGTGAGAAAGGCAGCCTGTCCAACGACTTCTTAATCTAAAGGCGACCCAACCGACAGACAGCCGACTGATCAATCAACAAAATCAGTTCTGTTCTAAACAACCAGCAAAACGACCACAAGATTTCAATCCAACGACACACAGAATATTGCCGCCCACAATGACCAACAACAACTCAGCTGTCGAACTACAAGCCATGCTGGACAACAACAACACTGCCGAAAAATTACGTCAACGACCACGGCAAGTAACCAGAATGTGAACGGCCACAAAATAGGGAGTAGGCATTAGGAGTGATTTAAAATGGAATTATCATATACAGTTGATCGTCGGTAAAGCAGATGCCAGACTGAGATTCATGGGAAGAATCCTAAGGAACTGCAATCCGAAAACAAAGGAAGTAGGTTACAGTACACTTGTTAGGCCACTGCTTGAATATTGTGATTCACACCAGATAGGGTTGATAGAAGAGACAGAGAAGATCCCACAGAGAGCAGCTTGCTTCGTTACAGGATCATTTAGTAATCGTGCAACCGTTACGGAGATGATAGATAAACTCCAGTGGAAGACTCTGCAGGAGAGACGCTCAGTAGCTCGGTACGGGCTTTTGTTGAAGTTTCGAGAACATACTTTCACGGAGGAGTCAAGCAGTACGTTGCTCCCTCCTACGAATATCTCGCGAAGAGACCATGAGGCATTAGAGATTAGAGCCCACACAGAGGCATACCGAAAATCTTTCTTTCCACAAACAATACGAGACTGGAATATAAGGGAGAAACGATAGAGGTACTCAAAGTACCCTCCACCACACACCGTCAGGTGGCTTGCGGAGTATGGATGCAGATGTAGATGTAGAAAGCAGAAGATACCGCTGGTAAACTCCAATAACAGGGAATAAATTAAGTTAAACTCCACAGGAAGACGGCTGCAACCTTAGCCGACTTGAATATATACACGTTGTTGCTCACGGGAATGTTCCTAAAGCGCAGCGACAACGAGGATCAAATGAAGAAATATAAACAGTTGCGGCTCGATAGTAGGTTAAGTTAAGACTCAAATTTCATGTCCAATATCGGTGGGCAACGACCTTCGCAGCACTCGCAAGCAGCACCTCACACTGCATCCGCACGTGCACACCGCCAGCAGTCACAGCCAGAGCACGCGCAGCGGATACTTCCCTGCTGCTCCACGCCAACCAGCCGACTGCCCAGGCCCGGAGACGGTGAAACGAAGAAATATACGTCGGCCGATGAGACGACCAACCGAACGACCAACCAACGGTCGTCGCGCTCCAATCTCCCACCGTCGGACGGACGGTTCATATGTGTCGCCAGCGGTCGACGAGCACTGGCTGTCCGCGCCTCATCGGCGCTCCGTCTCCCAACTTCACTGCTGCTGCGTCCCGACTGCACTGCTGGAAGTCTCCAACTGACCGCCAGACACAGGACGACCTGGAAATACTATCATTCGCTCGAGATATGCTACGACAGTGCACTTATCGATACGTGCTGCTGCTGCCACTCACGGACAAGTAAGGCAGGAAGTTAGTTACGCCAGTAAATAGAATAAGAAAACGAGGCAGCAGTACCGTAATAAAAGATGACTAACAATAAATGGCGTGAACACGAGCCGTGCACGGCTCACTTATTTCTAAATGTTGTGTGATTGGTGTTTGTGTTGTCTGTAAGGTAAAACCTTATCTATGTTTAACAACCAAATGCCCCATTTTCATTACAGGTATTATTTTACCTACTGTTAATAGTAATTATATCATTTAAATTATACGTATTACACACGACGTTTCTGCGCCTATTACTTCTGTGTTCCTTAATTTAGTCTTATCTTACATCTAGGTCTGTACATTAATCTCACTGTTTGTTTCAGCGTCTATTTCTGTGTTTGTGCCATCCCAAGTATCCTGTTCCCGTGTTTGTGTGTTTGTTCTTATTTGTGCATGTATTTGTTCTTGTTTGCACACATTATTAGCTATGTCACTGATTATGCTCCAAACGTCTAACTATGTTGTCACATTCAGTTCGGGGTTGTATGTTGAAATGAAACTTCTACTAATAAAAGAATAATTATTAATTAATTAACTTACAATCATATAACATTAAGTAGGGACATTACAATGTGCATTAGTCTGATACAGTGTAAAGTAAGATGTTCAGCATTTACTATTATTCTGCAGGTGTAGATGGGACCCCCCCCCCCTCTGTCGAATCCCATTTTCTCTGGCAGGCATCATTTCGCCACTGCTTCAGTTGGCGCATTTCTGTGATGTCCTCTCCTCTCCTATAATTTCAAATGCCTTGTCGTGTCTGCGCTTCAACTAATAAGCTGCTGCTCTCTGACGGATTGTGATGTCAATGGGGCACACCACCATCACCACGCATGGTGCCTCCGTCGATGTCGTACCGAAGCCCCAACATCTTGAGCCGATCATTAGTTTGTTCATGTCTCACAACGCTTTTATCTGTTGCAAGCTTCAGTCGATGCATCCCGGCGTTCACTGTAAAGCATACTATGAATTCGAATAGTGCGATATAATATGTACGCACTGGCTTTATGGGTAGTCTGTATTTTGTTGTAATTAGTCTTGCTAATTTATACTTTATTTTCACTGCTTTGTCGGTGGTAAGTCTGAGATCAATAGATCTGTCTCCAATCGAGGACATATGGGATATCATAGAACGACAACACCAGCATCATCCGCAACTATTATTAACCATCCCTGAGTTGATAACCAAGTGCAACAGGCAGGGAACTCCATCCCACAAATTGAAATCTAGCTCCTGTAAAACACAATGAACGCATGTTTTCATGCTTGCAATCAACATTATAGCGATTACACTGGTTATTAATGTACCATCATTTTCTATTCGCAAACGCTTATCTCGCGCTTAAGTTAACCTGTGATCTTGAAATGTTAATCACTCAAATATGTTACCTAGACAAATGTATTCCCGAAATTTCGTTATTCTACATTAATCATTTTTGGTGTTACAGTTTTTTCCTCCAGTGTATTTAGTCTGTTAGCTTAATGTTTGGCGTTTGGAGAACCAGTCTCTCTCTCCATTTTCCAGCATTGTGTAAGTCTTTTTCTGGACTGCTATAATAGTCTATTTCATTTTTCTTGTGGTTTTCATTGTATAATTAGCTGTAGATCTTGGGTTTGTTAAGTATTTCTCATTTATACTCACTCAGGAAACAGTGCCTTGTTCTTGCGCCCAGCAAGCTTTCTTTATTATTGTTATTTTCCAGGTTGTATGGTTAATTAGTTGAAAATATATTGATTTACTTTGTGGTTTCCTTCCATCGTTAAACCAGATTCCATTTAAAGTACAAGATTTGGCTAAGTCGATGTTTAATCTTAGGTACAACTTCACAAATGTCAATGCAGCTCCTAAGCAATTCATTTTGTGTTCGGGTATGGGGTCTTTAGACATACATACCCGGCTCACGTTTGCTTGAACAACAGGTGCCTAGTGACAATTTCATACAACATGGATCGTGATAACTATGGAAAAGGGCTGTTGTGAGCCATAGCCGTGTACCGAAATTTCTCGGCAAAGCGCTACCGTTCCAGCTCCACGAGGACGTCATTGCTAAGGGCGGTTTGTCCAGCGCTCACTTCGCTAATTTTCCTACACCAACGACGAACTGTCTGTTTGCTCCTGACGTTCGCCCCACACCTCAGGGAGCTGATGCTGAATTTCGATCGGCGTTGATTTGTGCGTTACGAAACTTTATCACAGACAGAACGTCGCAGTCGAACGGGAGAGACAAAAGCAGCCGGTTTCAAGCATTGCTGTAGCACGGAATGACGACCCGTGGATGTCCGTCGTCCGAAAGAAGTAGAAGGACCCCGTCAACTAACTGAAACTGATGGCGGACAGTAAAGAACTGACGAAACGCCGCAGAAGCCGTGGGAGGCGGTCGTTCGGGCCATCCATGACGCACGTGACGACAGACTTGTCGGTGCACCTCGTCGTTACTGGTTGCGTCCGCTACCCGAGAGCTGGTAATGGGAAACGCCTCTACTGCGGCCTGTGCTTCTTCTTCTACGTGAAAACACAGAATTTTCTCTTTGTCGAAATCCAAATCCGGTCCCCATGGAAGGCGGGAGAGGGCATCAGCGTTGGCATGCTCGGTTGTGTTGCGAAAGTGGACTTCATACTGGTATCGTGCCAAAAACAAAGCCCAGCGCTGAAGACGATGAGCAGTCAGGTCAGGGATCTTTGCTGCAGGATTGAATAATGATATAAGGGGTTTATGATCCGTAATGAGGTGAAACTTTGTACCATACACAAAACCATGGAACTTCTTTAAGGCGAAGATGATGGCCAGTGCCTCTTTTTCAATTTGGGAATACCGGCGTTGCGTATCGGTTAATGTTTTCGATGCATAGGCCACAGGGTGCTCCGACCCATCTGCCTCCCTGTGAGCCAGGACCGCCCCGATGCCTGTATCCGAGGCATCCGTTGCAATGACGATTTGCTTAGTAGGGTCAAAACGTGCGAGGCACGGGGCCTGTAGTAATTGGGAATTCAACCTGTGGAAGGCGCGGTCGCATGCCGGCGTCCACTCGAAAGGTACCCCTTTTTTGCATAACTGAGACAAGGGGGCAGTTGCCGTTGCAGCCGCGGGTAAGAATTTTCGGTAATATGAAATCTTCCCCAGAAAGGAACGAACTTGTGTCAGCGTTGTAGGTCGTGGCAGCTTGATGATGGCTTCTATATGTTTCTCTGACGGACGAACACCCGAACAGGAAATGACGTGGCCCAGGTACTCAATTTCAGGTTGGAAAAAACAACATTTTTCTTTCCTACATTTTAGGCCAGCCTCCCGTAAGACATAGAATAAAGATAGCAGATTGTGAAGGTGTTCCTCCGTCGTACGACCCGCCACCACGATGTCGTCCAAATAGTTAATGCATCCATCCACTTTAAGGACTAATTGTTCCAAAAACCGCTGGAAAATAGCAGGGGCACTGGCTATCCCAAACATAAGGCATTTCAGACGATATAACCCGTGCAGTGTGTTGAGGGTCAGGAAATGTTGAGATGCGGCATCAAGTGGGAGTTGTAGGTATGCTTCAGCGAGGTCTATTTTCGAGAAGAATTTTCCACCCTTCAATTTGGACAGCAACTCCTCAGGCTTTGGAATAGGATATGTCTCGATCTCTGATTGGGCGTTAACTGTTACTTTAAAGTCGCCGCAGAGACGGAGCTGCCCCGACGGCATCCGAACAACGACGAGGGGAGTAGCCCACTGACTAGAAGGAATAGGCTCAAGAAAGCCACTTGCCGTGAGGCGGTCCAACTCCTTCTTCACTTGATCTCTGAGAGCTAAAGGAATGGCACGGGCCCGAAAATACCGAGGCTGCGCATTCCGTTTCAGTATGATGTGTGCCTCAAAATTCTTTGCGGAACCGAGGCCGGGGGTGAACAGGTATGCATAATCCTGGCAAAGCCTGTCCAGATCCGAGTACGGAACCTCGTCCGACACCAAATTCACAGAATCGTCGATTGAAAAACCAAATTTCCGAAAGGCGTCCAGCCCAAATAAATTCTCAGAGGAATCCCTGTTAACGACTAAGAAGGTGACCTGGCGGGTGACATTCCGGTATTTCGTCGGCAAGTCGACTTGACCGCGGACTGGAATGGAATGTTTACCATACGCCATGAGGCGTCGCTACGTGTCGTGCAAGGGAGGAGAGCCAATTCTCAAATATGTGGCGTAATTTAGAATGCTCACGGCTGCGCCAGTGTCGACCTGTAATTGAATCGGTTTTCCGCAATCAGGACTTCAATAAAAAGCCTATTGGTGGTCTCCTGATGATCAATAGCGGCGATCAGATTAACATCCATCGGAAGATCCGAAGGTTGCTGCGGCCGGCGGGACTTTCGACACACAGAAGCTAAATGGCCCTCGGAAGAACATTTGTAGCAAAAGGCCCATCGATCAGGACAGTAATCTCGTTGATGTTTTTTAAAACAATCAGGACACGATGGCAAAATTTTGGCACCCACGACCGGGTAGAGCGGTTGGAGCGAGGTGGCGGACGGTTCTGCTGAGTGGACCGGCGGCCTGCCCGCACTATCGCTATTTCGGAATCATTACTCGGGTGGGCCTTAGCCGCCGGCTCTGATGTTTTTACATTGACTGCTGCAATGTCGACCCATGATTCTAGTTTCTTGCCTGCTGCACGGGTCACCTCCAAGCTTTGTGCCAAGTCCAAGACTTTATCCAATGAGGGTCGACGAGCTGAAAGGCCTCATGTTGGAACTCCCTGTCTGGCGTACCCCTGATTATCATGTCCCGGATCATTTCTTTGCCGTAGGAGTCCTTATTTTTAGTGGTAACAAAGTGACATTGTCGCCCCAAGCCTTGCAATTCCGCTGCCCACTCTCGATGCGTCTGATTCGGCTGTTTCTTGCATTGGTAAAAGGCGACTCGAGATGAAATAACATGGGTATGGCGCTGGTAATATTTAGTGAGCAACGAGCGAATCTAGGCAAAAGTCAGCTCCGAAGGTTTTGATAAGGGGGCCAGTTTGCACAAGAGCCGATAAATCTCAGGTTTAGACCAAGACAAAAACAAAGATTTCATGAGGCCAACGTCAGTTACCTTGAAAGCATGGAAATGTTCCAGCAATCGGGATTCGTAGGCTTCCCAGTCCTCTAACGTTTCTTCAAAAGACGGAAACGGCGGTACGTGCTGCGCGGCCTGCGTCTGCATGAACCCTTGTATAAGTGGCTGGAGGGTGTTGAGTAGCAGCCTGTGGTTCTCGTCCTGCTGCTGGAGAAGTTTCTTGAGGAGATCTTCCAACGTCTCCTGGTGCGTACTCGTCGCCATTTTATTGTGTTATAACCAGGAATAACACAATAACCTCTTCAGTCTGGTTTATTAAATCACAAATCACTTTTTAACAATTATGTTAGCCAAGCGTCTACCCAGGCTCACGGCGTACTGCACTTTCCGATGAGAACTGTCGTTTGCGGCGGTGGCCAGGTTTATATAAGGCTTGCTAGTTAATGGAGCCGTCGGCTGGGGTCGCTGTTTTCCAGGGAATACCAATCGCAATGTTTCCTGGCGTAGCCAATTGCTGTGTGCTGACAAACGCGCGTGCGCGATGGCGGCCAGCGATGGTAGCCGCGAGCCGCCCGGAGAAGTGCGGCCAGCGATGTATTTCTTGTGTGAAGACGGCCAGCGATGGAAGCAGTGGGCCGCCCAGAGAAGTGCGGCCGCGTATTGGAGCGCGTTGTTCGGTGTTTGTTAGAAGTGGTGTATACCACAGTTACAGAAGAATAGAAAAATGGTAGAAGCCGACCTCCGGGAAGATAACTTTGGATCCCTGAGAAATGTAGGATCACGACAGGGAATACTGACCCGACGACTTCTCATAGACGTTAGTTTAAGGAGCGCCAACTGACGGTTATAGCATTGGTAGACTTAGAGAAAGCTTTTGACAATATTAACTGGAATACTCTCTTTCAAATTCTAAAGGTGGCAGAGGCAAAAAAACTGATAGCGAAAGGCTATTTATAGTTTGTGCAGAAACCAGGTGGCAGTTACATGAGCCGCGGGTCGTGAAAGGGAGGCAGGGTTGTAGACCATCTTCGATGTTATTCACTCTGTGTATTGAGCAAGCAGTAAAGGAAAACAAAAGAAAAATTTGGACTAGGAGTTATAGTTCAGGGAGAAGAAACAAAAACTTTGAGGTTTGCCGATGGAATATTAATTCTGTCGGAGACAGCAAAGGGCTTGGATGCGCAGCTGAGCGGAATGGTAGTGTCTTGAAAGGAGTATACAAGATGAACATCTCCAAAAGCAGAACGAGGATAATTGAATGTAGTAGAATTAAAGAGGGTGATGCTGAGGAAACTGGATTAGGAAATGAGACTCTTAAAGTAGTAGATAAGTTTTGGTATTTGGGCAGCAAAATAACTGATAATAATAGAATTAGGGCGGATGTAAAATATAGACTGGCAATGGCAAGAAAAGTTCTTCTGAAGAAGCGAAATTTGTTAACATCAAGTATAGGCAACGAAGTCTTTTCTGAAAGTATTTGTATGGAGTGTAGCCATGTACGGAAATGAAACATGGACGATAACTAATTTAGACAAGAAGCGAATAGCAGCTTCTGAAATGTGGTGCTCAAAAAGAATGCTGATGATTTGATGGGTAGATTACGTAGCTAATGAGGAGGAACTAAATAGCATTAATATAATACATTAACATCACTGTAATTAATCATAATTTGTTTAATGTAAAGCTGTATTTTCTCCATCCTGGCTGATATCTCAGCTATACGACAATCTGCTACATTTTAGTGGTTAGGAGGTCAAAATTTACATTTACTTAAAACTCTCAAAAAGTCTTACAGAACTTTTCACCAAATTCTCTAAATGATATTTTCATGTCAAAATACATTTGTTCTAATTTCTGATTTTTTTTTATTTTCTCTACCATCCGCGAAAATTAATATATCGTGTGATTCCGTAAACTTTCGCTTCATAGTAATTGATGATATACATAGTGGGTCTCCAGGCGGAATATTACGTCATCTTGACAAAATATATTCGGCGGTCCACCAGACCACCATCTTCTCGTGAGTGAGCCGTCGCACTATCTCACCGGAACTAAATCCCAAATCTGTGGCGACTCTTTCTATCTGTACGGCACGACGGACCTGATTGTCCCACATACATTGGTAAAACGAGCTTTTGCTATCTCAGATACTGATAGTTTTACAGAAGAATTGGGTAATCGAATAGCAGTGTCGAACCAGAATTGTTATAGACAATCAGATCATGTTATACGTTGGGACAAATGTGGTTACCGCTGCGTAGCTTATTGGGACTGTGTAATGAAAGAAGCTATTGAAATGCGGCTGTCTAGCAATATTACCCCTGCGTAGCTTATTGGGACTGTGTAATGAAAGAAGCTATTGAAATCCGACTATCTAACAATATTATAAACAGGGATAAGGGATAGCATTTAAGCAAGTGTTGAAACCCTGTTTTGTTTGACATTAAAAAAGAACGGTCTCTGTTTCTGTCATCAAAAGGCGTCAATAGTGTCCGATATCGATTTATCGTTTTCGCGAGCTTTCACCACAGGTAAATTGTAGCGCTTTGCGCTGAAGGACAGAAACGTCCGCGCACGCGCTGGGGACCTACAGGCGGTGTGTGAAGGAGCCGTCGCTGCATTTTGATTTCAATTCCGGCGAGTTAGTGCGACGGCTTACTCACCTAAAGATGGCGGCCAGGTGGACCGCCGAAATATTATATCAATATGACGTAATGTTCCGGCTGGACATCCGATGTGAATATCATGATAAATATCCATTTATGAGGAAACTTCTTATTCAGTTTTTCTCAAACTCAATATTTGTTACATCTGCGCTATTCCACACAATTCTATGAACAAATTATAAATTTATAACTATATTTAACTTCTGTGTTACATAGTTTTGTAATGCTTTATCTACCAGGAGAACACGGCAAGGGTGCACTCAAGAGGAATTTAAGATGAGTTGGGCAGTTGGGCTGAGTAGGTGAAGTCTCTCTCTCTCTCGCTCTCTGTCTGAAGCTGATCGTCACGACGCAAAAACCATACGTGTTGTTGTCAGCACAGAGTAACATGGCAAAAATTCAAAAATGGCTCAAATGGCTCTGAGCACTATGGGACTTAACACCTGAGGTCATCAGTCCGCTAGAACTTAGAACTACTTAAACCTAACTAACCTAAGGAAATCACACACACCCGTGCCCGAGGCAGGATTCGAACCTGCGACCGTAGCGGTCGTGCGGTTCCAGACTGAAGCGCCTATAACCGCTCGACCACTCCGGCCGGCGGTAAAAATTATTCCATCTGTGCCGTTCATCACTCCTGCAGCAGTAGTCGCTCAAACGTCCCCCCCACCCCACCCCACCACCCCCCACCACAAAGATTTTTAAAAAGTTTCAAGCTATAGTGGTGCGCCTAAATGTTTTAAAAATTTCAAAGGGTACCAGTGACAAAAAGTCGGGGAACCCCTCATTTGAAGTGTGATTAACACTTGATCTTTTAGACCGTACTGATAGTGGAACACGAAACCAGTAGTTACAATATGTGATCAAAAGTATCCAGACACCCCAAAAACATACGTTTTTCATATTAGGTGCATTGTGCTGCTACCTACTACCAGGTACTCTATATCAGCGACCTCAGTAGCCATTAGACATCGTGAGAGAGTAGAATAGGACTCGCGTACTTCGAACGTGGTCAGGTGATTGGGTGTCACTTGTGTCATACGTCTGTACGCGAGATTTCCACACTCCTAAACATCCTTAGGTTCACTGTTTACGGTGTGATACTGAAGTGGAAACTTGAAGGGACACGTAGAGCACAAAAGCGTACAGGCTGACCCCGCCTGTTGACTGACAGAGACCGCTGACAGTTGAAGATGGTCGTAATGAGTAATAGGCAGACATCTATCAAGACCTTCACACAGGAATTCCAAACTGCATCAGGATCTACTGCATGTACTATGACAGTTAGGCGGGAGGTTAGAAAACTTGGATTTCATGGCCGAGCGGCTACTCATAAGCTACACATCGCGCCGGTAAATGACAAACGACGCCTCACTTGGTGTAAGAAGCGTAAACATTGGACGACTGAACATTGGAAAACCGTTGTGTAGAGTGACAAATCACGGTACACAATGTGGCGATCAGATAGCAGAGTGTGGGTATGGTGAATGCCCGGTGAACGTCATCTGCCAGCGTGTGTAGTGCCAACAGGAAAATTCAGAGGCGGTGGTGTTATGGTGTGGCGGCGTTTTTCATGGAGGGGGCTTGCACCACTTGTTGATTTGCGTGGCACTATCATAGCAGATATCTACAATGATGTTTCAAGCAACTTCTTGCTTCTCACTGTTGAAGAGCAATTCGGGGATGGCGATTGCATATTTTAACTCGATCGAGCACCTGCTTATAATGCACAGCCTGTGGCGGAGTTTTTACACGACAATAACATCTCTGTAATGGACTGGCCTGCACAGAACCTGACCTGAATCCTGCAGAAAATATTTGGGATGCTTTGGAACGTCGACTTCGTGCCAGGCCTCATCGACCGATATCGATATCTCTCCTCAGTGCAGCAGTCCATAAACAATGGGTTGCCATTCCCCAAGGAACCTTCCAGCACCTGATTGAACGTATGCCTGCGAGGGTGGAAGCTGTCATAGAGGCTAAGGGTGGGCCAACACCATATTGAATTCCAACATTACCGATGGAGGACGCCACGAACTCCTATGTCATTTTCAGCCAGGTGTCCGGATACTTTTGATCACATAGTCTATAAAAAAGACAAACAGCTGTGTGTCATGCATTTCAGGAAATACTTAACAGCTGTTGGGAACCGCCTTCGGTAAATGTCGTACTTGTGTTACGTCACAGCTGTGTCACGCTCGTGCTGTACTTCCTATTAAACATATTTACTTAAAAAAAATAGGGAACTTTAATATCTGGATGAAATTCGTAGATGTGGATGTAAGAGCGTAACGCCTAAGATTTCGACATATACTGCAGTATAGCCACCTCATTGTGGCGTTAAGCAATGCTTCTGTTGTTGTCGATTCATTCCGGCAAGTGGGAGGGCGATAGGATACCTACATTAAGCTTTTGAAGATAGTAATTATAAACATGGTATAATTCGGAACCGACGTTTAAAGTCCTCCTTTGACACGACATCTCCACCAAAGGTGGCAGCTCAGTCGCAGCAGTCCAGAATCACCACCTCGGTCGCCTTGGGAACTGCCTGCGTGGGTGCGGGCTCTAACATATGGAGACCATAAAAGGGATGACTGCGGCCCTGTAGACTCTACGGGCGCCATTTCGACGGATGATGGCTCCGGAAGCAACACTTCTCGCTCAGCCCTCCCCGTCTACAGACTGTGACAGCTCCTTCCGTATATTTCTCGGCTTCACTGGCGCCGCAGACTTTCTTTGCAGACGGAAGTCCTGAGGCTTTGTGGTTGCGTGTGGAGTTTCTTAATGCTGTGTGAGCCCTCGGCACTAGCGTCAGGAGTTCTCCTTTGTATGTCAGGATCTGGCAAACAGACGCAACCTGGCGAATAGATCACCTGGTCGTATCACCTGCACAGACGTCCTTAGGCGGATATACCAGTATAGAATCAACGCTATGTGATTATTAGAAGTCATCGCGACTGCAACAGCCTTTCGACTGCAGGGAGCCACGATTTCCATCGATTTCGATCTGAAATTCGACTCGTGAACCACACCTTCCTCGTGAAGGTGATGGAACGGATGGCTTTCCCACCTGATTTCGTCCTATTAATCAAGCGCCTACCTTGTGACGCTTCGTCGAGGGTCATAGCCAGTGGGCGGATGCCGACAAGAATAACGATTGCACGTTAACTCCGACAGTGTTGCCCCCTTTCAACGATCATGCACGCCATCGCACTGGAATCTCTTCTATGCTGCGTACGACGACGTTTTGCAGTGATCGCCCTATGAGGACACACATTCGAATGCCGCGCCTATGCAGACGACTCATCATACATACCAGCGGGGAGGTCCAGGAGGCAACACAGTGGATCGAACAGTACGGGAGCGGTGTGGACAGCCACAAGAACATCGCCAGATCCTGCGCGATGACCACTGGGAGGGGACACCCAGATGAAAGTGTGGTTCCGTTTCGGATGATGGAGATCTACGATGTCTAGGAATCGTTTTCACTCCAGACATCCGTCGGACCACGGCGAACGACTTTCAGCATCTTCTTCATAACATCAGGATGGGCGTTCGAAGTCAGTTATTACGAGAACTTTACATGTTAAAAAATCTGCCGTTTCTTAATATTTATATTGCATCCTGCATGACACACATCGCATAAAACTCACCTATCTCTACAGTGACAGCACGTCGGACTCAAGCGGCCCTGGTTATTTTGTCAGTACTGGTCACTTACTGTGACTTCCTCGCACTCCCCAAGCTAAGAGGGCGTCTCACCCTAGTCAATGCCCACGCAACAGATCTTTGTATATGTACGATCTGTAAGTAAGGGAATCACAGCCTCAACATTATCAGTGCCGTACCTACTTAATTTAACCTCCGATCGCCCTGGCCCACATTGCACCAGCTCTATCAGATATTAGGCTTTTTCAGATATCAGACTTTTCTTTCTGGAATACAATTATGTCCATGCAGACTTTCCTTGCTCTAGGGCTCTCACTAAGCGACATATGTATCACCCCTTAATGCGGGTGCATCTCAGGAACGCTATCTAAAAACGTCACCACAGGTTAGGTGGCCGGCGGTGAGGCGAGCAGTTCATCAACCGTACTTCACCACGGATATGAGCGCCACCTGGTACATCTTCGTTGCCGGTAAACACCCGACGAGACACAAACTCCATGCCATCGCCCTGGCGGACAGTCCCCTCTGCCTGATGTGTAATGTGGACGACACGGGCTAACACCGTCTCCTCAGCGGCGCGGCGGCGGACACCTTGTTCCTTCTCTAGTATATACTGGCCCTTTGTCTCCAAGTGCCAATGCTCACAATCGTTCCCAGAACGCTCCTGTGTCCGGGCGAGACGTGTATCCGCCATCAATGATGCATGTGGTCACCTGAATGAAGAGTATGGCCATCCTGTATCGTTTCAAAAATGGACTAAAGAACGTGATCGATTTTTGGACGTTTTTGCTAACACGACACCACGTAATGAGACGACACGTTAAATACCAGTCCAACTCTGCTAACTACCTACTCCTCCAGCACACCCCGCAGTTGGAATCTCTCTGGTTAGCTGGGTTGACAGATGAAGCCATATTCTCATGATCACCAAAGGTTTGGCGTTCGCTGTCCGAAAGCATGTCTCCAACCGCCATCGATACGTTTTCGCTCACCAGTACCATCTTTAAACCAATTTTTGCTGCTTCCTAATCTAAATAATTGAGTTTTCTGTTATTCTTTTCCGGCCAGAGTAGCCAAGCGGTTCTAGGCGCTACAGTCTAGAACCGCACCACCGCTAAGGTCGCAGGTTCGACTCCTGCCTCGGGCATGGATGTGTGTGATGTCCTTAGGTTAGTTGGGTTTAAGTAGTTCTAAGTTCTAGGGGACTGATGACCTCAGAAGTTAAGTCCCATAGTGCTCAGAGCCATTTGAGCCATTTGTTATTCTTTCTACACTGCATAACTAAAAAAACCCACACAAAAGTGTTTTCTTAGTTACCTCCATTCAGTAATTTCTTATCAATGGATGAACGATAATTTTCTAGTTGGGTTTAAGTAGTTCTAAGTTCTAGGGGACTGATGACCTCAGAAGTTAAGTCCCATAGTGCTCAGAGCCATTTGAGCCATTTGTTATTCTTTCTACACTGCATAACTAAAAAAACCCACACAAAAGTGTTTTCTTAGTTACCTCCATTCAGTAATTTCTTATCAATGGATGAACGATAATTTTCGAGTGAGTGCTGTTTCATGAAAGAACTGTGCTTATTTTGTTCATATACTTAAATCTGTTTTGCCAAAAAAATAAAAAAATAAAAAAGAACAAACTAGTATATATAGAACTCTCGCGAAAAGTAGGAATTGCTGGATCGTTAGCTAACTGATAGTTCTCTATATTCGCAACAGCGAATACATTTCTTGCAAATCTAACTTGGTTGTTTCATGAAATATGCTCTCAATATTAACCGATTATTGCCACGAGTTTCCTATGCTAAACGCTTGAAAGAAGGTTACTATTTAATGCCCAGCTGACGAGGATATTATTGAAGTCGGAGCAGATATTCTGTTCACAATGCTGGGAGAAGGAGGCTGTCATAATATGATGTATGTAAATCACAACTGTGATTCCAGTGTTTCAGCAATTCAAACGTCGCGTACACTAAATGCTGGTAATACACAGTCTCTTAAAAGAGCTCTGTCAAATAAATGTTTTCATGGAAGGGCGTAGGTATATAACAGAGCACGACATTTCTAGCACTATTGCTGCAGAAGTGCTGTTGTTGTGACTGCCTTTACATGGAATTCGCAGCTAATATTTGAGGAAAATAGCGATGGATGGCGTCCATTCATGTTTATTGCAGTGCTGCCAATAGCAAAAGATTCCTATGCAGGCATAGCGAGGGTACGCATCCGTCATGCAGACGCAACCGATTACCTATTAACAAATATTACGACCTGCAGAACAGTTAAAGTACGTTTATTATTGATTAACTGGTATGCGAGGTGGAATTTATGACGAATCCGTAAATGCAACGGGGGAAAGACAGTTTCTGTTTGAATGTATGAGCTCGGCCGGCGGCAGCAAAACAAAGTAGTTTACGGTGCGGGTAATAGTTTGCGCGGCGGGTAAAATTACCGAGTGTCGCGCGGCCAGTAATTCTCGGCGGCATAACGGCGGCCGGCGCAGGCGGACTGCAGTGCGGCAGTCCCGCAGCGCAGTTACTCGAGCGGCGCGCCGTGATTATAAACACGCAATCACCACGCGGGCGCGTGGGGTGCAGCACGGGCCGGGCCGGGCCCGAGCTCCCGAGTAAATACCCGGCAAGCGGCCGAGGGCGGGAGCTCGTACGCAAGGGAAATTTTACAGTCCGATAATTACTCCTAACTACCGTCAGCTCTGTATAGCATCGATACAAACTATACAAACGGATGTACGTAGATACACTACTGGCCATTAAAATTGCACCACCAAGAAGGAATGCAGATGATAAATGGGTATTTATTGGACAAATATACTATTATACTGGAACTGACATGTGATTACATTTTCACGCAATTTGGGTGCATAGATCCCGAGAAATCGGTACCCAAAACTACCACCTATGGGCGTAATAACGGCCCTGATACGCCTGGGCATTGAGTCAAACAGAGCTTGGATGGCGTGTACAGGTACAGCTGCACATGCAGCTTCAAGACGATACCACAGTTCACCAAGAGTAGTGACTGGCGTATTGTGACGAGCCAGTTGCTCGGGCACTATTGACCAGAAGTTTTCAATTGGTGAGAGATCTGGAGAATATGCTGGCCAGGTCAGCAGTCGAACATTTTCTGTACCCAGAAAGGCCCGTATAGGACCTGCAAAATGCCGTCGTGCATTATCCTGCTCAAATGTAGGGTTTCGCAGGAATCGAATGAAGGGTAGAACCACGGGTCGAAACACATCTGAAATGGAACATCCACTGTTAAAAGTGCCGCCAATGCGTACAACAGGTGACCGAGACGTGTAACCAATGGTATCCCATACCATCACGCTGGATGATACGCCAGTATGGCGTTGACGAATACACGCTTCCAATGTGCGTTCACCGCGATGTCGCGAAACACGGATGCGACCATCATGATAGTGTCAAGAGAACCTGGATTCGTCCGAAAAATTGACGTTTTGCCATTCGTGCACCCAGGTTCGTCATTGAGTACACCATCGCAGGTGCTCCTGCAGTGTCAAGGGTCACCGAGCTGATAGTCCATGCTGTTGCAGACGTCGTCGAACGGTTCGTGCAGATGGTTGTTGTTTTGCTAACGTCCCCATCTGTTGACTCAGGGATAGAGACGTGGCTGCACGATCCGCTATAGCCATGCGGATAAGATGCCTGTCATCGCGACTGCTAGTGAAACGAGGCCATTGGGATCCAGCACGGCGTTCCGTATTACCCTCCTGAACCCACCGATTCTGCTAACAGTCATTGGATAACGACCAACGCGAGCAGCAATGTCGCGATACGATAAACCGCACTCGCGATAGGCTACAATCCGACATTTATCAAAGTCGTAAACGTGATGGTACGCATTTCTCCTCCTTACAGGAGGCATCACAACTTCACCAGGCAACGTCGGTCAACTGCTGTTTGTGTATCTGAAATCGGTCGGAAACTTTCCTCATGTCAACACATTGTAGATGTCGCCACCGGCACCAACATTGTGTGATTGCTCTGAAAAGCTAATCATTTGCACATCACAGTATCTTCTTCCTGTCGGTTAAATTTCGCGTCTGTAACACGTCGTCTTCGTGGTGTAGCAATTTTAATGGCCAGTAGTGTATCTACATGGACTGAACCAATATATATGCACCAAAATTCGTACACAAATCATTTACAGTTCGGAAAGAATCAATATGGGGATAAGAACTTTCTACCTACTAAAGGTGTGGGGTTACAGGTGAAATATAAGTGTAGAGCACTATGCGAGGATATACGTACTTTAGTCATCCAATATTTGAAAGTTTGAGACCAAGAACCATGTGCAAGGGCTAAAAAGGGTGTTAGACAGGGGTGTAGTCTTTCGTTCCTGCTGTTCAACCTATACGTCGACCTAAACTACGTGGAACTAAAATTCAAGGTGAAAAGTTATTAATGATAAGATTCGCTGATTGCTATCCTCAGTCGCAGTAAAGAAGAGTTACAAGATATTTTCATTGGAATGAAAAGTCTAATGAGCACAGAATACGAACTGAGAGTAAATGGAAGACAAACAAAAGTAATGAGAAGTAGCAGATATGAGATAATCGAGAAACTTAATATCAGGATTGGTAATAATGTGGTAGATGAAGTTAAGGAATTCTGCTACCTAAGCAGCAAAATAACACATGACTGACGGAGCTAGGAGAACATAAAAAGCAGATTAGCACTGACAAGAAGGGCGTTCCTAGCCAAGAGTAGTCTATTAGTAACAAAAATAGGTCTTAATTTGTGAGGAATAAATTTCTGAGAAGGTACGTTTGGGACAAAGCCTTAAATGGTAATGACAAAGTGGACGGTGAGGAAACCGGAAAAGAAGCGAATCGAAGCATTTCAAATGTGACGCTAGAAAGAATATTTAAAATTAGGTGGACTGATAAGGAGTGAACAGATTCTCCGTAGAATCGGCGATGTTAGGAATATATGGAAAACTCTGACAAGAAGAAGGGACAGGCTGGTGGGACGTTTATTAAGACCGCGAGGAATAGCTTCCGTGGTACTAGAGACAGGTTCAGAGACCAAAAAGTGTAGAAGACAGAGGCTGGAATACATCCGACAAATAATTCAGAACGTAGGTTGGAAGTGGTGCTCTGTAATGAAGAGGGGAATATACAAGGTGGTCCATTGATAGTGACGGGGCCAAATATCTCACGAAATAAGCATTAAACGAAAAAACTACAAGGAACGAAACTCGTCTAGCTTCAAGGGGGAAACCAGATGGCGCTATGGTTTGCCCGCTAGATGGCGCTGCCATAGGTCAAACGGACATCAACTGCGAGTTTTTAAATAGGAACCCCCATTTTTATTACATATTCGTGCAGTACGTAAAGAAATATGAATGTTTTAGTTGGACCACTTTTTTCGCTTTGTGATAGATGGCGCTGTAATAGTCACAAACGTATAATTACGTGGTATCACGTAACATTCTACCAGTGCGCACGGTATTTGCTTCGTGATACATTTATTACCAGTGTTAAAATGGACCGTTTACCAATTGCGGAAAAGGTCGATATCGTGTTGATGTATGGCTATGACCAAAATGCCAACGGGAGTGAGCTATGTATGCTGATCGGTATCCTGGACGACATCATCCAAGTGTCCGGACCGTTCACCGGATAGTTACGGTATTTAAGGAAACAGGAAGTGTTCAGCCACATGTGAAACGTCAACCACGACCTGCAACAAATGAAGGTGCCCAAGTAGGTGTTTTAGCTGCTGTCGTGGCTAATCAGCACATGAGTAGCAGACAAATTGCGCGGGAATCGGGAATCTCAAAAATGTCGTTGCTGAGAATGCTACATCAACATCGATTGCACCCGTACCATATTTCTATGTACCAGGAATTGCATGGCGACGACTTTGAACGTCGTGTACAGTTCTGTCACTGGGACTAGAGAAATTACGGGACGATGACGATTTTTTTTTGCACGCGTTCTATTTAGCGACGAAGCGTCATTCACCAACAGTGGTAATGTAAACAGGCATAATATGCACTATTGGGCAACGGAAAATCCACGATGGCTGCGACAAGTGGATTATCAGCGACCTTGGCGGGTTAATGTATGGTGCGGCATCATGGGAGGCAGGATAATTCGTCCCCATTTTATCGATGGCAATCTAAATAGTGCAACGTACGCTGATTTCCTAAGTAATGCTCTACCGACGTTACTACATGATGTTTCACTGCATGACAGAGTGGCGATGTACTTCCAACATAATGGATGTCCGGCACATAGCTTGCGTGCGGTTGAAGCGGTATTGAATAGCATATTTTATAACAGGTGGCTTGGTCTTCGAAGCACCATACAATGGCCCGCACGTTCACAGGATCTGACATCCCCGGATTTCTATCTCTGGGGAAAGTTGAAGGATATTTGCTATCGTGATCCACCGATAACGCCTAACAACATGCGTCAGCGCATCGTCAATGAAGTGCGAACATTGGCGAAGGCGAACTGCTCGCTGTTGAGAGAAATGTCGTTACACGTATTGCCAAATGCATTAAGGTTGACAGACATCATTTTGAGCATTTATTGCATTAATGTGGTATTTACAGGTAATCACGCACTAACAGCATGCGTTCTCATAAGTGATAAGTTCACACAGGTACATGTATCACATTGGAACAACCGAAATAAAATGGCCAAACGTACCTACATTCTGTATTTTAATTTAAAAAACCTATCTGTTACCAACTTTTCGCCTAAAATTGTGAGCCATGTGTTTGTGACTATTAGAGCGCCATCTATCACAAAGAGAAATAGCGGTCCAACGAAAACATTCATATTTCTTTACGTACTACACCAATACGTCATAAAAAATGGGGGTTCCTATTTAAAAAAACGCACTCGATATCCGTTTGACCATTGGCAGCGCCATCTAGCGGGCCAACCATAGCGCCATCTGCTTTCCCGCTTCAAGCTAGACAAGTTTCGTTCTTTGTAGTTTTTTTGTTTGACGCTGATTTCGTGAGATATTTGGACCGATCACGATCTATGGACCACCCTGTATAGTCTCCACGCGGCAGAGGACCGAGAGCGGGAACTCGGCTACAAGGGAAATTTTACCATCAGGTAATTACTTCCAGCTGTCAGCTTTGTACAGCATCCATATAAATTATGGAAATATATAAAATTCCTATACCAATTGACCGATTTCAACCAAATTTGGTACACACATTATTTTCTGTCTGGAAACAATGAAGTGTGGGGGTAAGAACCACTCTCCTACAAATACGGTGGGGTGAAAAAGCAGTGTAGCCCACGACACGAGAATATTCCTTCTTTAGTCATCCGATATTTGAGAATGAGAGCGCTTAGAGATTTACGCCACACTTAACACAAAATTTTGAAACCTTACGAAATTTTTCTCGTTGTCGACCATTTAAGCTATTCATGCTGTAGACTACCATATGCAGCACGACGTTTTAATTTATTACTTGTTTACTACAAACTGTATTCGTTACATACTTTTCAGACCACATTCACGTGTACTGCTAAATGTAACAGAAAAAAATACATCTTTCTACGACATTTAGTTCAAGAGATATGACATAACAAACACTGAGATGCGTGAAAACTTCCTTGTTACTATTTCTTTTCGTAACAACTTTCGCAGACAAAATCCATATATGGCGCTGAATGTATCTAGAAAAAGATATTATTGTACGACACATAGTTCTGGAGATATGACGTCATAAACACCAAGACGCGTGAGAAACTTTCGCATCATACACGTGTTTTAATTTGGTTCTCATTTACTACTAACTCTATTCACAAAACATTTCGCAGACCGTAGGCGCACGTACCACTGGACTTACCTGCAAAATTATATCATTGGACAAAACACCGTTCAGGTGATACGACATCATATACTTTGAGCTGCGTGAAACTGAAACTGCTGGGTAAAATTCGCTAGACGTTCAAGTGCACAAATGAGCGTGAAATTTGTTATGTATGATTGAAATATATTTGACATAAGCGGTTGGGAAAAAGTCATGGTGGAAACCCCTGGACCGATTTACATCAAATTTGGATACACACATTGATTATTTTATTTTATTTATTTTTTCTTCTTTGAATCATCAGTCTTCTGGCTGCTTTGATGCGGCCCGCCAAGAATTCATCTCTTCAGAGTAGCATTTGTAACCTGCGTCCACAAATATTTGCTGCATATATAGCAATGTTTGTCTTGCTCTGCAGTTTTTGACCTCTGCAGTTCCATGGAGTACCACTGAAGTCATTCCTTGGTATCTTAAAAGATGTCCTGTCATCCTGTCCTTTCTCCTTTTCAGTGTTTTCCACATATTCCTTTCCTCTCCGATTCTGCGCAGAACTTCCTCAGTCTCTACCTTCTCAGTCCACCCAATTTTCAACAATCGTCTGTAGCGCCACACCTCAAATGCTTCGATTGCCTTCTGTTCCGGTTTCCCCACAACACATGTTCTACTACCATATAATGCTGTGCTCCAGACATACATTCCCAGAAATTTCTTCCTCATATAAGGCCTACGTATGATGCAGTTTTTTCCAGCTTTAGATGTCCTCCTTGCTTCGTCTAAAATTGGTTATTTTGCTGCCTACATAGAATTCCTTAACTTCATTTTGTTCGTGACCACCAATCCTGATATTATGTTTCTCGCTATTCTCATTTCTGCTACTTCTCATTACTTATTGCATATTTATTACAAACTGGAAAGAAATGCTTCAGGGGTAATAACCATCAGCCGCCTATTGAGCTGAATGTGATAACATGGATAAAGAAGGGAGGACGTGGAGATGGACAGACAGCAAAGGGGAAGATGGAGGTTAGCCCAGATAGGAGGAGGAATAAATGGACAGAGCAGGGGGAAATGGACAGAAAGAGGAATGAGGTGGAGATGAAGAGAGACAGGAGGAGGAAGAGATAGGCAGAGAGATGAGGGAGGAGGAAGTGGACAGAGAAAAGTAAGATGAAGAGACCGGCAGAGTGAGGGGGGAGGAGATGGATACAGAAAGGAAAGAGAAGTAGATGGACAGATAGATTGGAGGAAGAGATGGACGCCGAGATGGTGAGGTGTTGATTGACAAAGAGAGAGAAAGAGGAGATGAAATTAGGAGGGAAGAGGAGATGGACAGATTGGGAGGAGCGGATAGTCAGAGAGTGGACGGGTGGAGGAGGTGGAGAGAAAGGGGGGATGGATGAGATGAACAGAGAGACGGAAAAGAGTAGATGGACTAATAGAAAATTGGAATAAATACATACTATGGGAACGCCGAGTACTCAGTTAGTAGGAAATAAAATTTAAAGAGGATGTGGTGATAACAGAACTGACAGCGCAGGGGATTTCAGAGGGAGAAAGTAGGTCATTATGACACTTCCGAAGAAGGCACGGGCGACTACATACAAAACTATTTGAATTTCGCGCTGATAAACTTCCGAATTGAATCATACACTAAGAAGCGGAAATAAAAACTGGAAAGGTACTCCCTGAAAGTAGGGACATGGAAACAAACCATCAGTCGTTCCCACAAGACATCATGTAAAAGCCATATCTAGCTTGTAAGGTGGCTATTATTTCGCACCTTACAGGCACTCTTCTACATACTTTGCCGTGATCTACAACCACAACTAGGTATCATTTGATACGCTGTACGTCGTATATATGAATATTTAAAGAAGACTGACATTGTCACGTACGCCTTGTAAATAATTGTTAACGCTTTTGCATGAAAGATGACGGAGTGTCTTTATTATAAAAAACGGCGTAATGAATGACTGCCTATACTAGTACAGGTTGGAACGCCAGTGGAGATGAAACGGCAGGCGGAACTCAAGCCCTGGGTGGGAAAAACGCCCGTACAGGTGTGCTGGTCCTGCTTGAGACAGGAAGTACCAAGACGGACAGTCTGGACACCAGGGCGCGGAAACACAATCAAGCGGCGGCTGGCCGGTTTTTTAGCTAGGCCAGAAGGATTATACTTCGGAAACTACGAAAATCTTGGACGCAGCTGAGAAGGACGAGGAAGCGTCACCTCGGTAATCATGCAGGCTGGGTTATTTCCGCGGATTTTTACTCAGAAGCGTACCATTCTATGAGTATAGGTATTCCCTCAAAAACTTTCCTCGCTGACGACAAAAGACTAAAATATGGTTGGTCTGCGTTTGGAAGTATCTGTAGAGACGGAGAACACTCCGTGGTTTCGAGAAGATGATTCGTTTTCTGAGTTACGAGGGAGTAGGAGCCGAGCGGTGCTGGGAGGCCAGCGGTGTAGAGAAGTGGTCTTCTATTTTGAATGCCCGTGTCTGACGGTAGCTCAGTATTAGCTTTGTTGGTACAGACGGACTTGCTGTCTTTTCTCTCAGGTGATTTTACAGTTAGAACGGTTAGGCACTGTACTGTTGCGAACTTACACGATTCCGGTCTTCGCCTCCGGGTTGGAAGCCGTCGTTGAGCACGCAGCATGCAGTGATTGAGAGCACTTATTCTGCCTGTACCTACTTTGAGACGTTATTTGAACTCCGTCTTTGTGGCTGGGAGTTCGCGTTTCTCGTCTGTAGACCACAGAGAGGAGGAAACAGTATTAGAGTATCTTAGTCAGAGGACCGCTTCTGCCGTTCTAGTGTTTGAAAGAGTTTTGTTTTGTGGCTGGAGTTCTTCCATCGTCGCAGACGTGTACGAGAACCATCGCTCCGATGCACCGGAAGCACTACATATGGTGATTTTGCTAACTGATTCGGCTTATTAGGGCTATAAAGCTAAACAGCTGTGATCACGTTAATTTATTGCCACTGAAGTTCTACAGCACCGCAGATCATCTTTGAAAGTAGTGTCTTGTAGTGTTTGGTACAAAAATGATGTCAGTCATTTCGCGTTATTTATGTTAGATCGCGTGGCCATAGAAGGGGCACAGTTGGGCAATTGATCAGCAATTTTTAGTCAGGAAATGTAGACATCTGTAATATAAAGGGTTGTTTTTTAAGCTACAATAAAGGTATAATGAGAAACAACGTTTATCATTTAGTAGTATTAGTTGTCTTAGTCATTCATTTATGTTGAGGTTGTAATTTATGTGTTAAAGAGCATTAAGAGATCCTAAGATCTGCTTCAGGGGGTAGTCAGACAGGGCCAAATCATCATTTTAGCGTTCAATATTTTCCGTTGCGCACTTGAATTTTACAACCGCCTGGAGTAGCATCTTGGAAGCTGTGGCAGCTTAGATCCTATAGAGCTAATGTGGGGTGTGCATTTAGCATAACGCTGAGCTGCTACGTGATTTGAATCCTTTACAGTGAATAGATCGCTCTCCATGAGACCAAGTGAAATGGAAAAGGAAGCTGCACAGCGTAGAACAATTACTGGGGATGAGATGTGGGTACTACAGCTCTCATTGATGAAGTGATACAAGTTTCCATCAAGCTACGAAATGAAACTAATGGTCACTTTAAAAATTTGGTTTATAGCTAGATGAAGTAATATGTGTGTGTGTGTGTGTGTGTGTGTGTGTGTGAAATCTTATGGGGCTTAACTGCTAAGGTCATCAGTCCCTAAGCTTACACACTACTTAACCTAAATTATCCTAAGGCCGAACACACACACCCATGCCCGAGGGAGGACTCGAACCTCCGCCGGAAGCAGCCACACAGTCCATGACTGCAACGCATAAGACCGCTCGGCTAATCCCGCGCGGTGCACTAAGTGATTCTAGTCACTGAATAAGCAGTATAAACAATTACACAAGGGTATAAGTGTACAAAAATGTGTACAGGTGGGTGGATTTCAGATAGAAATGATACAAATCGCCAGCGACTGCTGAATAAGGTGAGGACTAACGAAAAGGCCCAGAAGAGAACATAAAAGCACCAGTTCTCTCGACTAAGCTAGCACGCTGTTTCGATTACTTGAGGAAAACGAAACTTTGACTGAAACAAATAACTTCGTGGTTCCCTCGCCATGAAGAACTCAAATGCGGCCCATGCTCACCAGTCTCCTAGTATTCAGGCGCAAAGGATGGCTTCAGTAGTAGCTGAGAGTCCCCGGCATCTGTAATCAGCTCTAAAGAAAAGACATCTCTCTCCTCAGTACTAAAGTGTAGTCATCTCTCCCTGAAGATCTAAGACGAATTGGTGAACTGCATCATGCCTTGAAATGGTTTTTCGTCTTTCCTCCACAAAATATAACTGGTTCTGTCAGCGCCGGAATATCGGTAGCCATTAGCACTATACTTTCAGATTCATAACCAATGAAAATTTTATAACATTTGCAAGAATTCCGCGTATCCTAATGAAACTGCTGTGGTTAACCAAAATTGCTCAGTTCTCTCTTAGAGTGGGGCAGTGGACAGAAATTATTTTCCACTATATGCGTGTTTTTACGTATCGTCTAATAAAGACTGCCGCAATCGCATTTTCTTGAGCCAACCACGGGCCTCCTTAGCAAATAAAAACATCTACACCTGCGGCCTCTTCCGGCTCCCAGCGGTTACTTCCCACACTGTGCCGCGTTTCCATTTGCAGCTCATATCATTTCTAAGAGGGATTCTGTAAGCTCCTCACACAATGAAAGTTTAAAACGTGTTGGCCACCCTCAAGGCTACCACCAGGTCCTCGAATCTATCGAAAAACAACGTTATTAATTTAAATGGACTTGATATCCTCGTTTGAATAATGGTTTATTAATAATGTTCAAAAAAATGGCTCTGAGCACTATAGGACTTAACTTCTAAGGTCATCAGTCCCCTAGTACTTAGAACTACTTAAACCCAACTAACCTAAGGACATCACACACATCCATGCCCGAGGCAGGATTCGAACCTGCGACCGTAGCGGTCGCGCGGCTCCAGACTGTAGCGCCTAGAACCGCTAGTCCACCCCGGCCGGCTATTAATTAATGTTATGGAGCAGTTTTGGAAAATCTATCCTGTAACACTATAATGGTTGTGTGGTTATGGACTGCCACGTTTCATCCTCTATTCCAAATGGTTCCAAACACTTTCTGTGGTGTTAAAACTGAATGATCTAGAGGGCCAGTCGAGTTGCGATAGCGGGCCTGAGTGTTAGTCACAAACGAACCCTGTAAGTACGAGTGTTACCTTCAAAGATAGGAGTGTTCACAGCATACTCATCATGAAGATTTAGGAGAAAGGGCAACACTTGGGCACAGGGAATGTTCATGATCAAGGTGACTTGAATATATGGGCTTAAGTGATGGTGCGAAAATGTCCCCAAAACATCACTAAACCACGTCCAGTCTTAACCACACGCCCTCATCGGTAAACTCAACTTGCATCATTATGAGACAGGCATAATATTGAATCATCAGACCATACCAGACAGCACACACCTTCAGTCAGCTTCTATCTGGTTTTTGTATTCTATGGCCCAATGGAATTTGTAGCTTCATATGACTCCCATTTGGCGAGGTTATAGCACTGATATATTATGCTACCCAGCCACAGAACACATGGAGGCGAAGTAGCAGCTAGTCCAGCCATCTGAAAAAGTAAGAGGGCCCTAAGAAAACATATCAGTATCTTTGATAATAGATTGAGCTTTGATTTTATATTGCGAGTCGACTGATGTAAGTCATGGGCTATTCAGCCCAGTAGTTTACAAGTCGAGTTCATTAACTGCCAATTAAATCATATGAAATTAATTTTCCCCGTCAATTTGGGACCTCCGTAGGCTATTCTAAGAACATGAATCCCGGCTAGTGAAGAGATTATGATGTACTGACGCCTGTTAATAGTGGTATAGAACAGGTACAATATGGCGTCTTACTAAAGGCTAAAGTAGCTGTTAGTTCGAATTGCAGTACTTCTTCGTCGGCGGCGGCGGCATACACGCTCCGTCCGCCGTTTATGCGGAAGACCCGCTATTCCAGGCGTCCCAGCTGTGAAGGTGCCGACACTGCCGTCAAGGGCCGGAACGAATGCGAGACAGGCCCATCTGTTAAATTGGTCAAAGAGCTCCTGTCGGCGGAGGTAGACTGTGTATTTGGGTCTTGGAACACAAAAATGACGGGAGACGGTCTCAACACCGCAGTCGAAGCCAGTGCTTAGTAGGGGCGAGTTCGTGACCATCGTCCAAGAGTGAGAGTCCGCCATTATGCACAGGTGTGCATGCTGGTTACATGGGCAGCTGTCACTGACCGCGCGACACAATCCAGCATGGTTAGTAATCAGTTTCCGCGTACTAATCGGCAGTAATTCCGACGCGACGCGATAACGTGTACGCCAACCGGTTGGTGCCAAAATCGTGTCATCCGTCCGTAACAGCAGTCTCAACCGCCCTGCCTGGGCTGGTCTCATCAATTCTTATGACTTGTAGTGTTTCAGCTATCTCTCGGTGCACTCTCTCTTAATGCAGGAGTTGGACCATTCAGTATTATTCCCGTAATTCTACCTATTTGATTGCTATTGTGTCTTGACCTGCAGCAAGACGACTGTAGCCAGTTATTTAACTTCGTTTGCGAGTATCAGCCATTATTCACGTATAACAGGGTACCTCTCATTTAACGTGTTTCCTTGACTCAATGTGTGCAACATCATACCACAACCGCCTGTTTTCTTTTTCAGTCTGCGGATTCCCCATGCTGTGTCTTTATCATTTAATCACTGAAGCCCAGTTAGACTTGATGGAGCCTAATGCCGATCGCTGTCGGGACAGCAGAAGAATTACAAGTGAGATTTAATGTCGCCAGTTATTAGGGGAACAATAAAAACGCACAGCAAAATTAATTTTTAGATCATTCTTCGTTCAACTTCATAACCACCCCCCCTCCCCCACCCCGCGCCCTCCTTGCCACCACCAGCCACAAAGCATCCGATTCCAATGTCCATTGCATTGCAGCCTTCTTCGCAGTGTTCAGTCTAGCACTAATTGAGTAGGATCTGCAGTCACTGGTATAGCAATCAATGTGAGGTGTAAAACAGACTGTAATTTTTACGAGCTACTAATCTTACACTGTTTTTAGACACATAGTACAACCTGTGATACACCAGCGAATCACAAGATTTTTTTTTGCTGTGGGGTCGTGAGCACATCCGCATCCCATTGTTCCTTTCCGTCAATCTGTCTCGTCGACATATATTTCGGCTCTGGTTCCACACAACCGACTGTCGACACCCATCACTTAACTGCCATGGCTTACGTCGGCAGAGAAAGGTCATATGACTGCCTACTACCATTTCTACACCATTTATAGTGCTGCAAAACGGCAAGTGTGTTCCTTTAATTGGGTGACTAATATTTATTTTTCGGTTGCATGTATTTGATTTCACTGAATAAGAGGAGCAATTATAGCTTAGTGCGTAATGAAATCATGATATAATGTATCATTTGAGGACTTGGAAACATTTCGGTTGTGGAAGAAGGAATAATGGCGTTCTCTTTCGTGAGACGAACAGAAACAAGTAAAAAATCAAATTAGTCATCCATTATATATCTATAAAAAATAAACAGGAGTAAGAGACAAATCAAGATCAATTAAGCAAAGTTCGTGTAAGAAATACGGAGTATGATCATAAATTATGTTGCTTAACTTGTGCCGCACGGGTAGCCGCGCTGTCTGAGGAGTCAACGGTTCGCGCGGCTCCTGTCGGAGGTTCGAATCCTCCCTTGGGCATGAGTGTGTGTGTGTTGTCCTTAGCGTGAGTTAGTTCAAGTTTGATTAAGTAGTGTGTAAGCTTAGGGACCGATGACCTCAGCAGTTTGGTCCCATAAGATCTTACCACAAATTTCCAAATTTTTTGCTTAACTTGTAAGCTGTAGAAGGAATAAGTGAAGTGGAAAGGATTTCAGAAAAGTGATAAAAGTATGAGGGAAGGAGTAACTAATGTATACGACATGACCGTTCTGACCAACACTTCGAATGTCTTTTGAAAAGAGTGAGCAACATAGCCAGCATGGAATACAAATTAAGGCTAAAGAAACGAAACTGAATGGCGATGAGAAGAAAAAGGACCTTCACAGAGCACATAGCGTTCCTGGCAAGAGCAGATCGTAGGTTGATCTACAACACTTACGTGGTGTTTTTGTAGAAATTCGGTATTCTTCACAACAGAGAGTTAAGCCCCTACGAATAAGAATTAAAATGGACGTAAGGAACAAGCACGAAGAGATACAGAGATTTTAATCCACGCCTTATTCTCCGATTCGTGGGAAATTTCTCATGAAAAATAAGTTGGATCTTGACCAAGTACAAAGTTAAAGTGATTTTTCGTGCCTTTGAGTTCCATGTGCAAGATTGGGGTTTTCAAGATGCCATACAGGAGCGGCCTTTCGTACATCGGACAGCCGAATCGTACGGTCCGTGAGGGATGCATTGAACATCGACTCTCACAATCCCATAAATCGTTGGTGACATAGCACTGCATCGATTCCGGCTACTCTATGCGGAATTAAAATGTCGAAATTTTAACGTAGATATCGTATTCTTGGGATGAGACTCGCTGGTGAAAGAAGCAGTTGAAATACGTTAGACAAAGAAGAGACAGCGGTTTCAGCCTGGACAAATCATGCAGACCTGCGCTTTCTTTAACAAACTCGCGAAGACGTCACTACAGGGAAGCTCCAGCATGAATCGAACGTTTAACTACAGATTCAATTTATGCATACTTGTTTACCGTTGATCAATGTCTCTAGTGCTTGTATATCTGTGGCAACATGCGCAATGGCGTGGTTCGTGAGTTTAGAAGGACGGAGCGAGTGCTGCAGGTTCACTCTTCCGGCTCACTCTGAAGATGGTCGAGAAGTATATGGGCGAAATATTAGAATAAATGGGTTCATGCAGCTCCGCTACCGAAATTTAATAGCTGAAAGGTAGGAAGATTAGATTAGATTTTAATGACTGATCGGCGTTGAAGTCAGTAGATACGCACCACAAGTGGAAGGTTGAAGAGCCCTTTTCTCGGAATACTCTTCAATCGATTTAAGGAAGTCGGGGTAAACCTAAATCAGAATGCCGAGGGAAGTGGTTAACATATTTCACTGGCGTTCAATGGGACGATGGGTCAAATCCCTTTCAGGCCATCCAGCTTTAGATTTCACGTGGTTTCCATAAAATCTCTTGAGGCAAATGCCGGGATGGTTCGTCTGTAAACAACACATTTTTCCATTCCCATCCTCTACTTCGCTAATCCGAGCCTGTGATCCACCGTTGTTGACGGCATACTGTAGGCAAATATTCCTTCCCTTTAGAAATCAGGACTAACAGCAAAGGGATTTTAACTCCTTCGAAGTGCAATTCCAGTTTACTTATCTCGTTGGCAGTAAAATCGATGAGACAGAGCACTGTCTCTCCTAGATAAAGATGGAAATCGGCGCTACCATTGTGAAAGAAGACATCCCAGCATTTGCGTGAAATGATATACACACGTAACGCTTATTTCCAATTAGAATCGAGGATTAAGGAAAGGAACTCTGATCTTACCTAAAGCGAGTTCTTTCACAAACACTCTCATCTATTGGCCCCAATAGAAGAGTGTCATTTTCAAGCATTTTTCAAACATTTGTCAAAACTAATGTTGTTCCACATCTCTTAGATCAAAATAATACTGATGAGTCGACATAGGAAACATCGAAGTAGGCAACCTACAATCGAAAAATGTAGCTTAAGTACGGCATGATCGAGAACGGCGACTACTACTCGCCAGTTTGAAAAGTAACGAGCCATTTTGCTTGTCTTTTTTCATTCTGAATGATAATTTATTGCCGGCCAGAGATGCTGAGCGGTTCTAGGCGCTTCAATCTGGAACCACGCGACCGCTACGGTCGCAGGTTCGAATCCTGCCTCGGGCATGGATGTGTGTGATGTCCTTAGGTTAGTTAGGCTTAAGTAGTTCTAAGTTCTAGGGGACTGATGACCTCAGCTGTTAAGTCCCATTGTGCTCAGAACCATTTTTTTGATAATTTATTCAACCAGAGGATAATGAGGACGCAGGTCTGCCGGCCGAAGCGGCCGTGCGGTTAAAGGCGCTGCAGTCTGGACCCGCAAGACCGCTACGGTCGCAGGTTCGAATCCTGCCTGGGGCATGGATGTTTGTGATGTCCTTAGGTTAGTTAGGTTTAACTAGTTCTAAGTTCTAGGGGACTAATGGCCTCAGCAGTTGAGTCCCATAGTGCTCAGAGCCATTTGAACCATTTTGACGCAGGTCTAACAACAACAGTTTACAAGAGTAAATATGACTGCAGTGACTGTATGAGCCAACTTATAGGTGATTTATTGTATTAATTAACACACATTTAACCTGGTGCTGGGTCTACTCTTTGCTTTTCTGGGAGAGCTTGGGAATCGCACACACGGTGGACACAGGACGGGCGAAATGGGATCTGGCAGAAAATGCAGGTCTGGCAGAAAATGCAGGTCTTGTTATGTAGGTGGGACTCAGGCATTTACAGAAACAGAGCCAAATCATGCCGTAGGTAGACAGAGAAGCACTGTCAGGGTGAAAATCGCGTGGACATGCCGCTCCCTGGTGGACCGGACACATTTCCTGTCTGGCTGGCTAAGCAGACAACTGTGGGATGGGAGAAAGAACTTGCATCAGCAGGAGGCAGGCGCAATGCCCGTGCTAAGGATAGTGCCTTCAGCAAATAAGAGTCTCCAGCCCTCCAAAAAAATCATGCCACAGAATTAGCAGCACAGTGCCATTGGGCTCAGTTCTTTAACTTTCCCAGAATCTGCGAAGCGAGGCTAGCTGCTGGACGTGGAAACGCCGATTATTAAAATTCATATAACGTCATGAGGTTGTATCACATAGAGGGAAGTTAGTTAGAGAAGAGGGGAGGACAGAGAAGTGATTGGAATTTTTTAATGTGACTTACGTTCTTGCTGGAATATTTTGCAGAAGAAGAAGCAATTACGCCATTGATGGAGAGAGAGTACTTGTAAAACGACTGGTGGTCACGTTTTCATGACAGGAAGAAAAGAGCAGGCTGTTCTATTCAGACAGAGAGGACTTCGACATGAGTTGTGGCACTGGGCACTCTTGACAAGCTGCGGTCTCCACTGTCGCAGCCAAATGGGAGTCCTAAATTCGAGCCTGCATAATATCGATCCTAGTGTTGTACTTCAAAGAGCAAGAGATAGAGGCAACACTCTGCGTATATTGAACTGATAATTTATGGCAAACAGTAATAGCTGTACTGGCACGTCAGGACAATCTGTTCTGTGTCCATCAGTGCATTGGTAGACGCAAATGTTTTATCCAATCTAATATTCAGCAAAGCGGTCACTATAATCGAACAGTAGGAAAATCGTGAGTTATTTCAGAACATCAGTTGCGGGTATAGCTGCCTATTCGAAGTAACATCGCCAACCAGAAGACTGAATTTGTTTGAAATTTATGGTACATTTTTAATATTTTCAACTTCGTTTATTGTCAGACAGTATTCAATAAATTACTGCGCTCATTCATATGTTGCTTTTGTTAGCAACTTAAGTACTTTCATTTTTGATATTAGGCAATATCCCATATTATTACATACAGCAAGAATTTCATTATTAATTCATCATCCATTAATTAATCTGAGTACAGTAATGTAGCTTGTGTCTTAATGGTATGTCTCTCATAATTAATTTTCTGAGTCATATTGTTAAGTACTACACACGCCAGGATGGAAAGCTCAAATGTAAAACAATGGGGTTCCAACAAGATTTGTCACCAAAAACTTTGAGGAGTTGTTGGATGCCTCCACTAGTGTCGTCATGTCTGACGGATAGAGTGCATCACGAATAACAGGGCTGAAAGAATGACTCACAAAAACGGGTGGACACGTGGTTAAGTAAGGAGAAGACAGCTACTTGTAACTTACAAAAGATACGCTCCTCCACGTCACCACCAGTTTCGTCCAAATTTATGGTACATCCTAGGCTTGGCCAGAAATGAAACTGACAAGTGTGAGAGCTCCACATTGCCCAGCATTTAAAAACAGTAGCATTTTTGACCTTGGCCAGATGAATCATGAGCAGCTTGTGTTAACATGGTTGCCCGGTAGCAGTTGGCGCAGCGGAAAGTTAGTTGTTTTTGAGTCGCCTGTCTCTTGACTGGTTCGATACTGCCGGCCTTCAATGCAAACCTTTTCATCTCAGAGTAGCTATTACAACCTACGCCCCCAATTATTTGTTGGATGTGTTCCAACCTCTGTCTTCCTCTACAATTTTTATCCTCTGTAGCTCCCTCTAGTTCCATAGAAGTTAATCCCTCATGTTTTAATAGATGTCCTGTATGCTATCCCTTCTTGTTGTCAGTGTTTTCCTTACGTTCCTTTCCTCGCTGATTCTACGGAGACCTAATTCCGTACCTTATCAGTCCACGTAATTTTCAACATTCTTCTGTATCATCACATCTGAAATGCTTCTATTCTCTTCCGTTACGGTTTTCCCATAGACCGTGCTTCACTAACATACAATGCTGTGCTTTGGAACTTCCTGGAAGATTAAAACTGTATGCCGGACCGAGACTCGAACTCGGCACCCGAGTTCGAGTCCCGGTCCGGCACACTGTTTTAATCTGCCAGGAAGTTTCAAAATCAGCGCACACTCCGCTGCAGAGTGAAAATTTCATTCTGAATGCTGTGCTTCATTCTCAGAAATGTCTTCCTCAAATTAAGGCCTATGTTCGATACTAACAGATTTCTCTTGGGCAGGAATGATCTTATTGTCAATATTAATCTTTTTACGTCATCCTTGGTCCGTCCTTCATGGGTTATTTTGTTAAATAGGTAGAAAAATTCCTTAACTTCGTGATCCTCAATTCTGATGTTACGTTACTTACACTGCAAGCAAACCGAAATAATGGTCAACGTGTTGTATTTAGTTATCTTTTCATTAAACGCATTAAAAGGAATGGAAAAGTGGAATATGGGTTTGCAGATAAATTTCCAGAAAGGGGCTATAATGTGTACATGAGAACGTCGTTTACAAAATTACATACTTCCATTATTTTACAGTAAATTATCTTAGTCGTATAAAGCATTAGAAGCAGTAACTGTCTCAACATGTTGCACAGGTTATAAAGATCACATTTTCTCAATTACGTAATTGTTTTAAAGTTTCTGTGGAAAAATAGACTTGGTTAACATTAAAAAAAGGCTCTCTTTCATCACACAGCTTGGCAACAAAACAAGCATTACAAACATTTCGCCAAATGTTGGCGAGGATATATGGCGATGCCGGCCGGAGTGGCCGAGCGGTTCTAGGCGCTACAGTCCGGAACCGCGCGACCGCTACGGTCGCAGGTTCGAATCCTGCCTCGGGCATGGATGCGTGTGATGTCCTTAGGTTAGTTAGGTTTAACTAGTTCTAAGTTATAGGGGACTGACGACCTCAGTAGTTAAGTCCCATAGTGCTGAGAGCCATTTTAATATATGGCGATGTGCAAATCAATATGTAAAGAATGTTGAAATGAAAAAGTACGAAACGTTATAACAACCAAACCGGTTGAAATTTGTATATGCCATTTCAGGATAACGAAGCGTGAATCTAGGGACGCGAATGGAGTGTCGTCACCTCCTAAAAAGTTCAAAGCTTCACACTCAGCAGCAAGGTGACGCTCACCGCCTTTTTCGACGTCCGAGGTCCGATGCTTATCAAATTCCTCAAGCTCGGAAAAACCGTTAACACAGACGTGTACTGTGAGACACTCCGTAGGCTACGCAAGCCGACCAAGAGAAAACGGGCTGGGCTTCTCACGGATAGGATAATTCTGCTCCACGCTAACGATGGTCCACACAAGGTCACACAAAGTTCAAGGTCCAAGTTCAAGTGGGAGCAGCCTGAGGATAAGGCCTCGTCATGTCACCCTACGACTACCATGTGTTTGTTCCGCTAAGGAAAGACATCTGCTCTGATCGGACGACGAACGGAAAGACACAGTAGAGGACTGGTTCCTGTCGCATACACAGGATTCTGCGTGGGATAGTTGTGTAAGGCCTTTGGTGATTACTTTTGAGTACTTCAATTACACCCACAGTGTTGTTCCATACCTTTCTTTTCGACACCTTTCATGTTTTAATGCAAACTTCTCGGCATCTGATTTCTTTTTCTCTCTCAATGGGTCAATTTAACCTTTTTTTTTACCTATGCGCTTTAATTACAACACCCTCCCCCCTTGGAAAGTTATTTGCATTCTCCTAGTACGTCTTGTAAGTACAATTTCTCTTTGGAAATGTATTTGCAATCCAACGTTATCCTTTGCCTTTTTCCATGCCTTTAATGAAAATATTAACAAACACAACAAACTGAGCATTATTTTAGTATATTTGTAGTGTAAGTCGTGCAAAAATTGAAAAAAAGGTATTTCCGCATAGAGAGTTGATCCCGTAAGGTTCGGTTTACCGTTCTGTACTCTTTTCTCCACGCCAACCGCTTCCTGGCAACTACACTAACATAAATTACTCATGCCTCATCCGGTGCACGTCAAAAATGCCATTCTTTCTAAACGATTGGCAAACTGGAGCTCCCACCTTCCGCTTTCATTTCCGGCCAAGCCCTGCATAAATGATAAATTTGGTCTGAATCGGTGATGACGAATAGGAGTGGTGCCCTTGTTGAACGTGGAGCTACGTTGACAACTGCAGCGAATAGCAGTGACTGAAGAGGTAAGCCATGTGAACCAGCTATTTGGTCGAAGTGTCATACATAGCCCCACGTCGATAAATAATTTTTAAATTATTGAGACACGTCAATTACAAGGACAACCGAACGAGCGTCTCACGAATGCAAGTAAAGTATTCTAGTGCCATTATTTCTGGTAAAAATAAGGTACTTGTCTGAACAAGACTCTTTATCGTTACTCTTGAACTCGTGGTGACAGAAGATTATGCTATACTCAGTCAAAAGGTATTTTTAAACACATCAGAGTATCAACTCCTTGTATCAGCCGACAGTATCATTAGGCTTTGTCAGGAATATACATAGTTGCGTAGGCTTCCGCGGCCAGAGTCATTGTCATATCAGTTTTTTCTTTATGGTACGGAGTCCTAATACGAGAAATTGTTACTGGTGAATCCAACAGTGGTTGAATCCGTGGTTTCACCAATAATAGTTTTTTTTTATATATATAATATGACGCGGCACCACACCCAGAAAACTTTTTTGACAGAATATGGGCGTTTGCGCTACAATGAATTACTAGAGATCTTGAATACATCACATGCACGTTGTGAGTTAACAACAGATGAAAATTGACTACATTGAGTGCCTCCAAATAATAGAACGAAGACGTTTACTATAGGAAAATAGCTTTTATAAGAGAGCAACTGCACAAACTGATATTTTACGGTTGGTGACAACAATAGTAAAAGAAAGAGCACCAAGGCAAAGAATGTGAATGAAATGAATGTGAAAAGTCTTGTGTAACTGTAATCTCAAGTTTATCTATATGCTAACTTAACAAAGCTATTTATTCTTTAAAACATTTAACTTGTGACGAATTCATCATTTCATTACTTACTAAATGTTATTGAAAATATAGCATCATGCATGCTATAAGAATGATCATCGTAATAAACTCATCTACACATGCATATGCTTATATGTTATCAGTGAGACATCTGAATGACTGGCCAACTGTCGCTGTAACGAAAAGACATGCGGCTTGGATAGTAGAAAGAAGGAACTTAACTTAAACATCAGCTGGTTGTACAATTCAGTTAAGGACATCTTCTGAGCGTTATCTGTGTCGGCCAGATGGAGGATTTGGACTTTCTAGGCAACGAAGCAGATCTTGGTAGGGTTGGTAGGTAGTGTTCACTGTTCATGAAACTGTAGTCCACTGGAAGTCAGACTTGCTTGTTACTTAGATTCCAGATACGGTGACGACACTTGGACATTTTCTATGACTTTACTGAATTTTAGGCAACTGATCACTGACATTTGTTTTTTATTCTATCTGTCGTAGTTGTAACGTTAAATTTACTTCGTAAACGCAGCTAATATTTGAAAATGAACAATGTATTACGGCACATAACATAAGGTTACCATAAGGCCTGTGACAGTGTACCACTTTCTACGATGTGGGAAGCAAAGAAAAACCAGAATATTGACAATATTATGTACAAGCCATTGGGAAGCTGCATTTAGAAAATACTTGTGATGTTGAAGTTGTGAGTTACTATCACAGAAACTTAAGGTTACCAAAGAACTTAGACAACGATGCTGCTTAGCTCCTACCGTCTTTAAAACATTTTTGGGCTAAGGACTGGAAAGTTGGAAAAGAAAGTGCCAAAACGTGGGAATCAAAGTAGATGATGACATCTTGTTCTCCCTAGATTTCGCCGACGATCAGTTCTTCTTCGCCGAGAAAGGAGAGGATGTGTCTTATATGTTAAAAAGGCAGTGGAACATAAAAATTAACTTTACAAAGACTGAGTACTTGGTTACCGGAGGTATAAGAAGAGATCTGGTTAGGGTTGATGGATCTATAATAAAGCGTAGTCGATCACGTAAATCTTTAGGGACAGCTATTTCGGATAAAAATGGAAGCAACGAGGAAATAAAACACAGAAGATGAAAGGGAAATGTAGCAATTAAGCAGTTACACTCCGTTATTTGGGATAACTCGATGTAAAAAATTTGAAAAGGACGGTACACAGAACTATAGTTGAGATCATTGCTTTGCGTGGTGCTAAATTGTGGGAAGTTCCCTGGGTCAATGAGAAGAAATTAAAAACAATGGGAGTGGCGTTTTCTAGAATAAGTTTTCAAGTAACAAGCAGAGACAAAGTAAGAAATGATGTGCTACGAGAACAGATGGGAGTTACAAAAGATACTGTAAACACGATTGAACATAAACGGCTAACATGGTACGGACCTCTTTGAAAATGCCAGAGGAAACATGGCCTTCTGAAATATGGCACGTGATGTCCGCTACGCATAAAAAGAGGAACACCCCGGCTAAATTGAAACGGTGGGGTGAGGTGTGCGATACAAGAGAGGGCCATTCAGGGAGGGGACTGGCGGGACACAAGGAGATGGAAACTAGGATGCGAGGGACGCCGCACGGTGTAGAGAACTCACGGAAAGATGGAAATAAGAATAAGCTCGAAGTTAGTCTCCAATAAATTAAACTGTGAACACAACTACTACAAAACGTAAGACCAGTGAAAATTGATTAACTTATCCCTTTGATTACGGATTATTCACGAAACAATGGACCCAGAAGAACAATGTGGCACGAAAACTGCTGTCTCCATCCCAGTCGAATTCAATTTTATTTCCTATATGTAGACACCGTATCTCGGTTGAAATTGCCATCTACAAGGATATTATTCACTGATGGTCCGTATTATTTGTCTCTGAGAACATAAATTACTCTCCAGTTCCATGCACCGTCCTCAGACGTAAAGAAAGTTTCGTTGCGGTACAAGAGTCTCGTTTGCCTCTGTAAAGTGCGAAGCGCTATTACTGCGAGTGTGGCAGGCATAATCCGGCCGGGACAAGTGATAGCGCTGTCACGATACAGCGAGGCGGCTGTAAAGCACGCCGGCCGGGACACGGGCGGCACGCACGCTATCTGGCGGCGTCCGAGGCGCGCCGTGATGGACGCCGCTGCTGAGGAACGGCGGCGCGGCGCCCAGGCGCTTATCGCTGCGGGGTGGGATAGCGCGCCCAGCTGCTACCTGCTACCTGCTGTGTGGGCGTCATCCCACCCACAGTACTGGCCAGATAACACCGCACGTTGCCCGAGGGGCTGCGTCTGCAAAAATGCTTGCTCATAATTGCCCGGTGGCTGTGTGGAAGGCGAGAGTAGAACGGAAAGGACTTGTGCTGTGGTATCAGCAACTCGCTGTGCTTGGTGGTTCGCTCGTTCACATTGGTTACAGTTTGCTTCCTTCTTGCCTGCGACGTCTTACTCGCAGTGCTATGTAAACTGATAACAGCAGTTTGGAGGTCACAAGTGATTCCTTCCGCTTATGTCATGCGATTTTTTACAACCACGCTCCACATGGCTCGACAGTCGTTGACTGTCAGTGCGTGACTTCTGCCTGGTTTTGGTATAGCCGCGGTTCCTCCTTCTTGTTTCCACTTCGTAATCATATCAACAACAGTGGACTTGTTGATGCAATAATTTAGCAACAGCCGTATGTATTGTAGAAATTTCAAAAAAATGGTTCAAATGGCTCTGAGCACTATGGGACTTCTATATCTACATCCATACTCCGCAAACAACCTGACGGTGTGTGGCGGAGGGTACCCTGAGTACCTCTATCGGTTCTCCCTTCTATTCCAGTCTCGTATTGTTCGGGGAAAGAAGGATTGTCGGTATGCTTCTGTGTGGACTCTAATCTCTCTGATTTTATCCTCATGGTTTCTTCGCGAGATATAGGTAGGAGGGAGCAATATACTGCTTGACTCCTCGGTGAAGGTATGTTCTCGAAACTTTAACAAAATCCCGTACCGAGCTACTGAGAGTCTCTCCTGCAGAGTCTTCCACTGGAGTTTATCTATCATCTCCGTAACGCTTTCGCGATTAATAAATGATCCTCCAACGAAGCGCGCTGCTCTACGTTGGATCTTTTCTATCTCTTCTATCAACCCTATCTGGTACGGATCCCACACTGCTGAGCAGTATTCAAGCAGTGGGCGAACAAGCGTACTGTAACCTACTTCCTTTGTTTTCGGATTGCATTTCCTTAGGATTCTTCCAATGAATCTCAGTCTGGCATCTGCTTTACCGACGATCAACTTAACATCGGTGGTCATCATTCCGCTAGAACTTAGGACTACTTAAACCTAACTAACCTAAGGACATCACACACATCCATGCCCGAGGCAGGACTCGAACCTGTGACGGTAGCGGTCACGCGGTTCCAGACTGAAGCGCCTAGAACCGCACAGCCACACCAGCCGGCCTGTAGAAATTTATTTCATTTTATGAACTTCTATGTGCTATCAGTTTCGGCATCACATTGATGCCATCTTCAGGCCCCACCCGTCATAGTAGTAAAATCGCTATACACGGAAGGAGCCATATAACTGGATCCGTGAATCAGATCTTCCTGCAACAGCTCTTGGTAGAAAGGACGATTTGATTCACGGATCCAGTTATATGGCTCCTCCCGTGTATAGTTATTTCACGACTATGACGTGTGGGCCCTGAAAATGGCATCAACGTAATGCCGAAACTGGTAGCATACAGAAGTTTATAATTTAAAAAATATTCTACAATGCATACGGCTGCTGGTAAATTAATGTATCAAGAAGTTCATGCCAGCCGTCGTCCCACGATCCATAATGGATCAACGAAGACAGTGGACGTGGGTAGTTTTTAGAAGGGATGAAACGTCCCTGTATAACGCAACCGCAGAATGTCAAATATGCCAAATATGACATTCCTCTGCGAGGAATTTGGAAAGCTTGACCATGCATTAACCTAACGGACAGAGGGAATCGAACGTGATATCGTAAGGGTGGCAATTAGTAGAAAGCAGAAAGACTATAATTTAGAATTTAGAAAATAAATGTAACAAAGAACGGTCGCCAGCCTAATTCGGCATAATAATGTGTAAACATTATTCTAAATGGATTTATATATTCTCTTTCAAAAGGCACTTTCATTAATTCTTTCTTAGTGAAGTGCAATGAACACATATAACGACCAGACGAACTACACAGTGAGTAGCAGTAATTATCAACAGCATAGGTTAGCAGTCACATAAATGTAAAAGCAACTTTACCCCTGTTAACTACAACCATCACTACATTCTTTGACTAATTCAGCACAAAAAATTGTTCCCAAAGGCAACACAAAACTAAGTAGGACCTGACAAGAGTTCAAGTTTAACTAACACACATATACACATCACACATGCAACATGACATTGAAATAACACATTTCATATTCATTCCACAGTGGTAATGTTTCAGATTCATGAGCAAACACCCAGGTTCAAATTAACTTTCTCCTGCCATTAAAGATTAAAGTGGAAGCTCTTAAACTGTTCCTTCGTTTATAATAATACTGATTTCCAATCCCATTTGATATTAATTAGAGTTAAATTTCAAATAGGATCAAAACAAAGTGCCTTATAACACCACTTGTGAAGCAAGTGATTTTAACGAACCACAATTATGTTCATCAGTATTAAAACTTTAGCATTTTCAAAGTAAAAGCAGTTCATAGCACAGTAAAGATTTTCGTTACTTCAGAATTGTGTGCCTCTTTTACTACTTTTGAAGCAAGTAGTTTTAACTAACAACATTTATGCTGTTTAGCACTGAAATTTAGGCACATTTAAATTTTAAAAAAATATTAGTTCATCACAAACAGGATACTCGCTCTTTAGCACTTTTAGCGTGGGACGGTACTTGGGATCATGAAATGGATAATTTCAATGGTCAGACACAAAGTTTGCAACATTTCAATTATTAATGCAAAAACGCACAGACAAGTACACTGGTTCATACACATATACATATCTGTTTTCCAAAGTAGTTCAAGCAGTGCCGCAATAGTTGTGGCAAACATGTGGCGGCTATCTGGTCTCTTCTCTGGCTATTTAATGCTCTATTTCATTTCCTCGGCGGCGAGTTAATCATTTTTAGAGCAATTCCAAATGCGAGATCACCATCTCACAGCCGGAACAACATCCGAGGCCGTTCCATCATAGATTTGGTATCAGAACGGCTCACTTGACACCTGCGGTGTTGACTATGCCACTGCTGGCCACTAACTGCCCAATGTGTTCCCTCTCTTGCGACCCAGACAGACCGCCCCTTCCACCTTTTCTTGCGCGCCAAGCCCCTTCCGTAGTGGAGGGGTTTCCCTACGCCTTTTAAGTTACATCATATAATTTCCGTAAGTATGAAATAGTTATTTATATACAATTTAGTTTTTACAAAAAGACATATTTTATAAAATTCCATTATTTAAGCACAATATTAAGTTAAAAAAAATTATACGTCTTGAAGTCCCATTTCCCTCCAACATTCAAAGAACTTAACTCATACAGAATAAAGGCTTCATAATTACATACACTTAATTACACTGTACCAATTACTCACAATCGATAATGGTGTTGCACATGATCTATTTGTTTCTCAGGTAACATCCAATAGCTAGCCCACGCTAGAAGCCACTGAGCTGTCATGACCAACCCATTCCGTTGTTACTGCTTCTCTACTGACAACACAATACTCCCAGTCTCCATTTATACTTACCGACCCTCCTCTGGTGACATGTAGGGATGATGCCGCGTCATAATATTAAAAAAAAAAAAAAAATATGTTGTGGATAAACCAACGTTTCTTTTAAAAGATCTTCGTTGTACTTGGTTTCTTAAGGTGGAAAGTTACTAAAGTGGATGGAACTTGGATCTTGCACTGTGTAGCATGATCGATGGTCATCGACGAATGAGGTGTGGGATCCTGTTTTCCTCCTGCTAGGTGCAGACTGCCACTGCTTCAGTTACTCGCCGGTAGTGCTCGCACCTCGGGTTCTTGGGACAGATAGCTGGACTCTGAGGCTTGCTGCCAAGGATTAGACATGTCGCTTTATGATAATACTATTGCGAGGTGTAAACGCGCAGTAAGAACCACAGTTAAACCAAGACCAGTCAGCCCTCATGCATTGAGGACAGAGACGGTCGAGCAGTGCGAAGCGTGCTTGTAAAACACCCCATGATATCAGCGAAAGGAATCACTCGTGAGTTCCAGCAGTCGAGGTAGCAATTAGAAAGAGTGGGATACAATGGTGGAGCAGCTAATCACAAGCCACAAATTTCTGTAGTGAATTCTAAGCGACGTTGGAGATGGTGTAAAGAGAGACGCCACTGGTCACTGGACGACAGAATGAAAGATTTGCAGTGGTAACTCACACTTTACCCTTTGACAATTCGATGCAAGTGTTCAGATTCAAGAAATGCCTGGTTAACGTCGCCTGTCATCATGTGTAGCTCAAATGGCTCTGAGCACTATGGGACTTAACTTCTGAGGTCATCAGTCCCCTAGAACTTAGAACTACTTAAACCTAACTAACCTAAGGACATCACACACATCCATGCCAGAGGCAGGATTCGAACCTGCGACTGCAGTGATCGCGCGGTTCCAGACTGTAGCGCCTAGAACCTCTCGGCCACCCTGGCCGGCATCATGTGTAGTGCCAAGTGTGAAATGGGGAGGAGGTAGTGGTACGGTATCGGGATGTCTTTCGTATTCAGGGTATCGTCCTCTTATCGCACTTACGAAAACACTAAATGCGCAAGGATAAGTCCACACTTTAAAGCACTGAGTACTTCGTACAGCAGCAGAACAATTTGACGATGCTGATTGTGTCATAGATCAGCATCCATGAGGCAATGCTTTGTGGACAAAAAAAATATTCCTGAAATGGTTTTCATGCCCAGAGTACCGAACAGGGCCGAATGGATCGCCTTTGGGATGGGTTAGAACGTCCACCCCTACCAATAACATCACTACCATTTCTGGTTTCGTCTTTTGAACAAAAACGGGCTGTCATTCCTCCATAGACACACATTTCACTGAAAGTGTCCACTAATAGTTGTCCGGATACTTTTGGGTACACTTTTAAAAACTTAGGCACCTCACTTCTACTTTCTTAAGGTTATTTTGAACATAGCATATCGCTACGAACGTTCACTTGTGAAATGAAGGTAGTAGTTAACGAGCGTGGTCAGTGCATGTCAGCAGAGCACGATGCACGTGAAGGGGAAAACGCTGCTCCTGTACATTTTTAGCGTGTCAGTATGCTTCGAAGGACCATTGCCAGTAATGGAAGTTGCCAGCTGAGTGGCCGGGCTGCCGTACATCACTGCGATATCATTTGAATATCCGAAATGTATAATGAAACAAAAAGTAAAGAAATACAATACCTGTCAACTAATAGACACCAGCAATCAACAAGCGCATCTGATTGTCGATACCTACAAATTATGGCTCGAAGGTGTCACGAGGAGAACACAAGATAACTGCGAAAAACCATTTTGAAGACCCAGAGAGTAAGCAACCACCTCCTTACCATCAATCTGGCCTCTAGGCGCCCATCTCGAACAACAGTGCAAACCTCCCTAGTACCAGGTGATGAAGATGTGGAAGGAACCACCTGAAATGGGACTGAGAACATGGATCAATGGCATCAAGTTCTGTTTACCGACGAGTGCAGGTTCTGAGTCCTGATGATCGTCGAAGAAGAGTATGGAGCGGACGATGTACCAATACACGTCGTGAGTATGCAGTTGCAGGGAGGTCACGTTTTGCGCCAGTATCACGAACGGAGATTAATCAATATACGTGAACAAATTCTAAAAGGTTTTTATCCACATAAATAAATTCATAAATGTACGTGACATCAGAATACACTTAAATTAAATGCAGTCATTGAGCACTTAACACTAGCCAAAAAACAGCCTTAAACACAAAAGACCTGAGAGCGTAGTGACACATAGTGATCATCGTCTGCTGATCTCTAAAATTTCATTGTGTAAATACGACAAGTAAAGAAGAAAATGTTAATAGCGAGGAAAACTTCTAAACGGAAGTAAAGAGTCCAAAATTTTATTTAAATGGCCTAGAAAATGAAAGTAAAGTAAATTTGTACAGAAAAATTAATTGAAATAAAATTGATAAACAGAGTAAATACATGTTTAAAACTTTACATGAGGCAGCCAGAGAAGCTCTTGCTCAAATAATTAATTGTAAGTGGACAAAATGATGGTATTATTTTGATTTAGATGTAGAGAAAGAGAACTTTTAAAGACGGCTAAATACATTGTATTCATGACAAGGAAAATTAAAAATAAGAGGCAAAAAATAAAACTTGAGAACGGACTTTTAATAGATATAATAATGTTACTGGAGGAAACTGAAAATCATGGATGACAAAGAAAATATTGATAAAAAATTGCAAACAAACTCAACAACTAAATATTTTAATATTCATTCTAGGGAAAATTATTTTAAAAAATTGAAGCCAGGAAATAGGTAAGAATTTTGGACGGATTTAATCATGAAAAAAAAAAAAAATGAGAGAACAGAAAATAATGAAGTCTTTTTCGGCGTAGAAATAGTAAAAGATCCAATCGAAATGTTAAACAATGGATGAGCTATAGGAGTTGCAAGAACCTCAACTGAACTGCTGATATGTGGCAGAGATAAATCATATTAACTTCAGATAAACCTTTTTGAAGAAGGTTAAAATAGCGAGACCATCCTAGAAGACTGGAAAGTATGATTTATATCTAAAATTCGTAAGAAAAGAAAAAAATATATGAGTGTAAGAACTATACAGGGATAACTGTAAGTTACGAATTGAGAAAACTTTTTCGAAGGCTTATTATACTTTTTAGACTCAGAATGTAAGAAAATGGAGGGAAAAAGACAAACTGGCTTCAGACCAGGAAGAGCAAGTATAGACCATATGTCTTGTTTGCAGCAAATACTTGAAAAGAAAAATATTCGAAACCAACATCCCGTTCACTTAGTGTTTGTAGAAATATAAAGAACCTATGATACATTTATGCAGTTTGTAGAAGGGCTTAAAATCACCTTATTGAAATCTTGCCACATTTAAAGCATCCAGATCCTTTACCAAAATTCTACAGGAAGTATTTTCTCTCACATGCATTTAAAGTTACAAAGACATTTCATCAAGGATGCGGCATACTAACGGCACTGTATAAAATATATACAGGGAAAGTGTTGGTAACTTGGAAGGAAAAAATGCAGGGAACTGAGAATCCCAATAAATGGTAGTACTACACATTTACTACAACTTGTTGATGGTCAACTAATTTTGGCACTTGGACACGAGATGAGGAAGACAGTATTATCTGGAGCGGGTCCTTCAGTTCAACATGACTAAAACAAAATACATGGTAATAGAAAGAATAAATTTAGGTTTGACTCTGGAGGAAGGGATGGCAACCATTAGACATACTGAAGAGTACAAATATTTAAGCGTAAAAATCACACAAAATGGCACACAAAATTGGGAAATCAATTTAAAAATAAACTCTGGAAGGATCACTATTGGAACATTATATGGAGTTTTATAGGATCAACATATTAGGCAGGAAGTAGAAGAAAAAGTCTGGAAGACAATTATTAGAAGAATTATATAAATCAGAAAGATTAAATCCCAATTAATGAAAAGACTGATAACAGCTAAGGTGGAATTTTTAAGACGGACTGCGGAGATATCTAGGAGGAAAGTTATAGAAATGAACTCATCAAGAATAAAATGGATGTTCCAAGTTGAATTACTGATTTTTTGGGAGAAAAACAACTCATATGTTATGGAAATAGAATCATGGAAGAGAAACCACTAGGAAAAAAGAAAAGAAGGAGACCATCGGCCACATGGATGCAAGAAATCCAGACATTAATTACAACAAGAAATACTGGAGAAAATTTATGTACAGGAAGGAGAAAGAAAATTATACAGATAATTTTGGGTTACTGTGAAATGTAAATACATTGTAACGAGGAGTATAGTAATAAAGTACTGACGTCTGACACCCATTATCGCTATGTATAACCTTCAACAGATGATGTACATGCGTGTGCAGACTATTACGTAGGCCTTAGTGTAAAATGAACCAGATACCATGTGACATGTTTTTATCTTTCGTTCTAGTTTTGGGACGTTATTTCAATCGATTATTTTCAGGAACACAACCACATTAGTATCCAGCCACCAATTGCTTAACTATTAAATTCTCTTGTCGAATCAACATCTACGTTGATTGATTTTCAAACAACTGTATGACAGGTTGGTAATTCTGTTTATCAGCTATGATGTGTGGACCTAGATCTAACAGGAAAAACACACACAAAGTATAAACAGATTACCGAGTTGTCACACAATTATTTGATTTTGATGGTTTCCTACAAGCGGAAATTCAAAGAGCGTTGATTTGTCGAGAATATTTAACATTTCCGTAGTGGTTGGGTGAATTCTAATGTGACTGTGTTCTTGAAGATAACTGATGGAAAACGCCCTAAAACTATAACGAAAGACAAAAAAATGTCGCAAGGAGTATGGTTGATTTTACACGAAGAGTGACCTACTTGAAAGCCTGTGCACGCATCCACACAATTTTTTGCATGTTGCCAGAAGCAAATCCGAAAATAAATTTCTCAGCAGTATTTGGCGCATTTTAAAAATATCTCAAGTTATTTTATATGTCGACTTGCGTATGCGACTGAGACGAGATTTTACGATACAGACGGAATAGCAGTAAATATATTGCACTTGCTGGCCACGTGATAGAAAAGGGGATTTCATTTGTCCAAATGATATAACAAGTGTTAGTAAAAGGATTTCCATTTTATTACTTTGCAAAAGCAAGCACAGTAATTGACAGGTAAAACGCAAATCTGATCAAAAACATGTAGAAAATGTCTAGTTTGTGAAAAGAAAATTATGGTTCATCTCGACATTTGAAGGTGCTTTGGCAATGGGCAAGATGAGGGATTTGCGGTACGAATTTCTGTAACGTTCATCTCATTTCCACATTTACGGAAGTAAAATGTTTCGGCTCAATGAACAGATTCTAGCAGCAATAGGTGAATATTTTACAAACAATAGAGAGAGGTGGAATCGGTTCACTGTGAAAACGATGGAAAAAAGCCAATTGGCCTAAGACAGGAAAAAGTATTGGCTGAAGAAACAGTTTTCCAGTGTGAGTTTTCATCTTTTATTTGTAATTTGATAGTGTGATTCTTGTGCTTATTTTCTGTGAATAGCTCGGTGTTGGAGATAATGACGTTACGACATCGAAGGAAAACAGATGAAAATAAATAGTAACATTTGCACTTTATTTCTGCGTAACGGACGTGATGAGTCGATAATTTTCGTTGAGATGTTAGCCAGAATCTTTTATTTGTCTTTATTTAAGACTAATGACGTTTGACTGTGCTGCTTAACACGTGGCGCATTCGGGACTGGGAGATATGATACACTCATATCGATTCGCGCGATAAGATTCCGACCAACGATTGTGAGTCTGTTATAACGTACAGACTCTAGTTTTTTAGTGCATTTCCACATTTATTTCCAATACAGAAACACTGTAGAGAAACAGTTAAAATACAAGTACGTACAGAACAAAATTTATACTACTTACTAACGGATGTTATACCTTCGTTTCCTTGCTTTAGAAGAGGGACATGCCAGACTATAAGAGTGGTAACAGAATAAAAATGGAAGAAATGCGCAATTTGCAATCGTCACCCTGAAACAGGGACGAAAGAACTGAAGATAAGAGCAGCAAAATTAAATAGTGTTCAATGCTCATTTGTCAGGAAAGCCGACAGGGCTTTTGAAGTAGACCTTAAACCATACTGTATCTAATGCGCCTTAAGCTAGAGAAAGATTAGGTGCCACTAATAAGTTTGATGGAAACAGCTTGCTACGCGATATAGGAGTAGTGTTTTCTGCATACATTGATTTAGAGTTAATTTAAACACACATTTATTACTGTACCTCACAGTATCTGGTATTACACATGTGGATGCGGATTTTTAACGACTTCTTTGCTTACATATGCATGTGACGAACTGCAGCACAACATAATTACACTAATACCGTGAACGCTTTTACACGTTAATCTAGGATTCGAATAATAACAATATTTATTCATACGCATTGAAATAACAATGCTAAAAACGCATGAAAGATTCATTCTCTTTGGGATTCAAACCTACTATTTCCAGTCCTGGTGCTAGTACTACACAGATAACGAGCGACCTTAGCTAATTGTTTGCACAGGAAATTATTTTGCAGTCACACTTCCTTTGACCTTTACACTGAATGTTAGAGCAAAACTACGAAGCACAAAAATGACTATACACATTCAAGTACAAAATATTGAAATCGTACATTTTAGCCTCCATTGTTCTACGTGTAAAACCTTAAAGCAAGAAAACAAGATCATAATTACAATCCTTGAATGCGTTTCATTCGCCTCACACAGGTAACGATGCGGAAAGGAAATGAAAACAATAAATTAGTTGGCGGAGCGGGTAGTTTCCGACAGCGCCCCGGGATCATACTTTTGGCGAATTTCCTCAGTGTAAGACCCGTGCAGTTCTTTCGAAGACAAATACGTTACTCACTGGCATCTCTTGTTAACGCGCACACCGTCACACGGTGACGGAGCAGCTGGCCTCGTCTCATGACGCAAACAACTCTGATGACGATTTTGCTCAGATACGATGTAGTGAGTAGAGAAAAAAAAGCTAATGGCGGAAATACATGGATGTAAGCTGGCTACGTGAAACGAACCATATGCCTTACTTTCAAGAACCTTGAGGATTCATCGTAGCTTGGGGGTAAAGAGAAGTAATTGTTCAACCAACTTCCGAATCCGGCAACCACAATGAAGATGTTAACTCAGCTGTTGGTAGAAGTCAATTTGCGAAATATGACATCCTAGTTGTAAGAAAAAATTTGTATAATCGGATTTGATTTTGTTTGCTTCGTTATGCACATTTCCTACATTTTGGGTCTATTTTTGTAATTAGATATCGGAAAAATGTATGTCTAACTGTCGTTTCATCCATGATATTTCAGAGTGTTCTTCTGAAATTCAACAATTTACTGACGTTTTGGAAGAAAAAATGAGAGAGAAATTAGATGCAGTGTAAGCACATGAGGGACTGATGTATTCCAGTTATTTTGGCTTGTTGATAGCCTGCAAAGCCTTCATTAGTAAAAGCAGGCGAGTATCACTTCAGAATTGAGGAAGCTCATGCAAGTATTCATCGCTGGCAGAGAATATACTGTTTAAGAAACTCCTTTTAGGAATTTTTCTGTCGTGAAACTTTACTAAATGTTACCATGTTGTTCTTTTCACGTTGAATTTAATGCAGTACTCGACCGAACAGCCGATTTAGAAAAATCTTCTCGGGTCCGTTGTTGTCCACCCAAAATTACTTATTTTACTCGTCACTGAACTTCTCTCCTTTCAGCCACCATTCATATTGGGACGTTGCTTTCATTGCCGCCCATATCTCTATATTTCACAGCAGTGGCTGAATCTTTGAATTCAAGAGAGCCATTTTAAATCCCATTCGATTCACCTACTCCAGTATTGGTGGTTTCCCCACGCTCACTTAGGACATAGAGGAGATAATTCTTCAACAGCTTCGCGGCATGGTGGTTTCTTCCACAGGGAAAATGAGCTTTGATATTCCTTTCCAGATTCACAGATGATAGCAACGAGCAACGCATTTTCTTACGTACCTCATATTTTCCAGTTTTCGCCACTCGGAGGGGTTTCAGCTATCTGCGTCAACACGGACAAGCAACAAATATGGAAACTGCTCTTTGAGTGGAGCCTCTCGTTCAGCATAAATTTTTCGGGACTGTGTAACAAATTGTAATGGGCTAAAATAGTAAACTAAGAAAACGATAAAGCTTCCGGAATACGAAAGTTGAAAATTTTAAACTCTAAAGAGAAAATGGCCTCAATATAAACCATAGGAACTAAGCGTAGGAAGGAACAGCAGCTTTTGAAGAAGAAGTGTGTACAGAGACGCGAAGGAATTTTTGATACGGTTTGTATAAATAAATAATACCCTCCTTGGCTCAATTTGGATAGTTCTCTCGCGTAACCAAAGTCGAAAAGATGTAAGAGCAGATCCACTATCATCTATGGCAAAGGCTACGAGAAAAAATTATGCATAAGTGTCACTAATGTTATTTGATGACACTTAGAGAAAACATTTTGTGATTGTATCGAATGACTTTTTTTCGTAATATAGCTTATATTAACATGGATTTAGAAAGTATTGCGAGATATATTGATCAACTTTGGTCAAGCGTGCGAAGATATGTTACATATTTCTAAATGTTATGAAAAGTTACACGAAGTGCGTAGTCACAAAATACCGGAATTACGATTACGTAAGTAATATTCATAACTTAAACTAAGCTGAACAAGCAGTTTTCACACAGGTAGGAAGTTAACTCTTTGTACATGAGTTGTATAGAGTGAGTAGTGGTGTAAGGAAAGCAAGGTCCAATGCATGACAATAGAAGACCAGGAAGGCACGATAAAACTGTAGGACGCTTCTTTAAGAGGAAGCTGTGGTTAGTAGGCTGTACAGTTTTGACCCAAGGGTAGAAGATGGTCCATTTAGCAATAATATTGTTCCATCTGATGCCGTCGAATCAAGGATGACGCGCAAGTAGGCAACGTAGTTAATGGGAGCCTCCAGATTACTGTTCTAAGTTGGAATTGTGTTGTAGAGACATTCTTAGGGGTGAATGAAACGGCGACTGTTCGTTACTGTGGAACCTTCAACGGCCACACACGACGATTGGGTGGGACGGTTACTAACATGCGGAATGCAGAAAGCGCGGTGTTGGATGATGACGAGGAGGTATGGCTGACAAGGACGGCTATGAGAAGACAGAGTAACAGGTGAACTAGCATATGAATGACTGACAGCTACAATGACTCTCTAAGGCGACTATCCGAAGTGATTACCACTGATTAAATCGACTATTACGAGCTGAGGAAATATAAGTCATTATGGCTGACTGACGAAATCAGCTGAGGCAACTATGGTATGAGAGAATGATTATTACTGACTAACGAAGTCGACTGGGACTGACAACATCGATTGAAACTAATGAAAGCGACTGCAATCGATTAACAAAATCGATAGTGACTGACAAAGTCGCCGGTGACACTGGCTGATGAAAGCGACGGTAACTGGCTGACTACGTCGACTATGAGTAACTAAACGAAATTGATTATGAGTAACTGATGGAGACGACTATGAGAGACTGACGAAGACGTGTATGAGAGAATGACGAACACTGTAATTGTCTTATTACTACTGGAAGACGACGATGACTTATAGAAGAAAAGATGGGACGACATCTTACGTGAAGAGACGATGACACTAAAAGTATGAGGCACATATATTTTTGTTCGCTGTGACACTAAAATCGTCACTACTATATAGAATGAATTACTGTCTGTTTTTTATTTATAATGAGGAGGGGGAGAAATGGAGTGACAATTGCCAGGGATAAATTTATTTGCCAGGAATATCGCACCGGATTTTATTGACAATTGTTTACCTCAGAGTTACAAGAATTTTGTAGCAAAAGATCGACAGGTAACCTTTTTAAAATTACTGAAGAAGATCCAAAAACAGGACAAAAGAGGTCACAGAAGGCGATCAGGAACCAGAAGGCAGTGCAGTTTGTATACAATCACTATTTGGCAAGACTGGGCAGAAGATGACATATTGCATTTAGAGAACAATACACTGATAAACGTTTTGTTAAAGTGCATTCATAATAACGAAATAACTTAACAAATACGTAAGCAGATTAAAAGGAAACACAAGAACTGATCAGCGGAAGGCTCTTAATTAAATCTAAGACACTGTTAGTCGATTTAAGTTGTGGGAGGAATACTGTTTTGAAAATATATATATATATATATATATATATATATATATATATATATATATATACAGGCAAGGCAATTTCGCTAAATGCGAATTAATCTAATAGCTCGAAAGATGGGTTACAAGGTTAAATTATGTCATGGACATAAGGAATAAAACAGAAATACAAAGGCTGGTGGAAGTTACAGCTAAGTGAATGTTACGCATCTTGCATGAACAAGGGAAAATACGAAAACTAATTTTATTTCAGCTGGAAGGACGTTCAGTATCCAGTCACTATAGATTGCTTCAGCTCATTGGCGACAGTGCAAAATCTACAGCGAACTACCTGACCCCCAGCCAATAGCCTTTCAAAAGCTAACTTCAGATTAACTGCGGCTGAACTGCCGACTCGCAAAACCCTCGAAACAGTAGTAATTACAGGTCAGATAATATTGACCAATACTGCAACAGAAAAAACACACAATCAAACATAGCCTAAATTTATACCCTATTAATCTCTATAGAACTAAGCCGGCAAATCTGGGGAGCACTTATATCCAATTAGTACACGTCTTATTAACTCGACCCAGTACTATCAGAATAGCCGAACGGCAGTGAATCAACTATTATTCCGAGGATGGTAACAATAAATGTCTGACATGTCAAACATTACAAACCAGCCTCGTTAACCACATTCGACAAATCAGATGGTATAAGATTCACAAACTGCTCAGCATACAATATTTTCTCGGCAACAATCAGTTCAACAACATTCATAAGCCCAGGCTGCCTTTGCAGCTGAAAAAGAGTTCCTTATTACTGGAGCCGCTTGAAACCAACGCCAATGAAGATCCGCCGCACGGACTCACTCACCATGAACGGCAAAGCCGATTCTCCGTGTTGTGACCAGTCAGCGGCCACGAGGAAAACTGTCTATAATCACTGCAGTCGGTAATTTACTTTTTATAGCCGGCGGCGCCGCTTAAATCGCCTTCGCCGGCCATGTCCTCTCTCGGTCGGACAGGGAAGTCATAGAAATCTCTGAGCAAAGGCAGGCGAGCGTAGTAACTATGATACGCACACTCGTACTTATCATCCATTTAGGTCGTAAGTGCATGATTTGTAATGTTCATTAACTCCTCAAAGAAAAATCGTGAGTCAGCGTAGCAAACTATCCTTTTCGATTGCTTAGCATGCTCTTATGGCGACTTATTTCTCTTGTAAAGTTTTGTTATCACAGAAAATTATACCACAGGATATACACTACTGGCCATTAAAATTGCTACACCACGAAGATGACTTGCTACAGACGAGAAATTTAGCCGACAGGAGGAAGATGCTATGATATGCAAATGATTAGATATTCAGAACATGCACACAAGGTTGGTGCGGATGGCGACACCTACAACGTGCTGACATCAGGAAAGTTTCCAACCGATTTCTGATACACAAACAGCAGTTGACCGACGTTGCCTGATGAAACGTTGTTGTGATGCCTCGTGTAAGGAGGAGAAATACGTACCATCACGTTTCCGACTTTGATAAAGGTCGGATTGTAGCCTATCGCTGTTGCGGTTTATCAATGGCTCTGAGGACTATGGGACTTAACTGCTAAGGTCATCAGTACCCCAGAACTTAGAACTACTTAAACCTAACTAATCTACGGACATCACACACATCAATGCCCAAGGCAGGATTCGAACCTGCTACCGCAGCGGTCGCGCGGTTCAAGACTGTAGCGCCTAGATCCGCCCGGCCACCCCGTCCGGCTTGCGGTTTATCCTTTCGCGACATTGCTGCTCGCGTTGGTCGAGATCCAATGACTGTTAGCAGAATATGGAATCGGTGGGTTCAGGAGGGTAATACGGAGAGCCGTGCTGAATCCCAACGGCCTCGTATCACTAGCAGTCGAGATGACAGGCATCTTATCCGCATGGTTGTAACGGATCGTGCAGCCGCGTCTCGATCCCTGAGTCAACATATGGGGACGTTTGCAAGACAACAACCATTGCACGAACAGTTCGACGACATATGCAGCAGCATGGACTATCAGCTCGGAGACCATGGCTGCGGTTACCCTTGACGCTGCATCACAGACAGGAACGCCTGCGATGGTGTACTCAACGACAAACCTGGGTGCAGGAATGGCAAAACGTCATTTTTTCGGATGAATCCAGGTTCTGTTTACAGCATCATGATGGTCGCATCCGTGTTTGGCGACATCGCGGTGAACGCACATTGGAAGCGTGTATTCGTCATCGCCACACTGGCGCATTACCCGGCGTGATGGTATGCGGTGCCACTGGTTACACGTCTCGGTCACTTCTTGTTCGCACTGACGGCACTTTGAACAGTGCACGTTACATTTCAGATGTGTTACGACCCGTGGCTCTACCCTTCATTCGCTCCCTGCGGAATCCTACATTCCAGCAGGATAATGCGCGACCGCATGTTGCAGGTCCTGTACGGGCCTTTCTGGATACAGAAAATGTTCGACAGCTGCCCTGGCCAGCACTTTCTCCAGATCTCTCACCAATTGAAAACGTCTGGTCAATGGTGGCCGAACTGTACTTGTACACGCCATCCAAGCTCTGTTTGACTCAATGCCCAGGCGTATCAAGGCCGTTATTACGGCCAGAGGTGGTTGTTCTGGGTACTGATTTCTCAGGATCTATGAACCCAAATTGCATGAAAATGTAATCACACGTCAGTTCTAGTATAATATATTTGTCCAATGAATACCCATTTATCATCTGCATTAATTCTTGGTGTAGCAATTTTAATGAGCAGCAGTGTAGGTTAACTGAACATGTGGAATATACAATTTATTTTCATCCTTGCCAAAAAAATTGTTAGTTCCTATATCAAAGAGTTTAGCGAGTTTTAAGACATTAGTTTTCAAATTGCTTCTAGCGATTTTTATTTTTCGCGACTTGTTCCTTTTGTTGGTAATTTTCAGGCTGTCCTTATATGCGACTCTGCATAATTATACGCTGGAGAATGATTGGCAACTGGAACTTGCTGTGATAAAGACAGCAGGATTGGGTGTGGTAAAATTAAAATTTTTTTCTCCTGGAAACAGAATGCTGCCGTTCTGCAGAAATTGCTCTGCTACTATAAGACATTCAGAGTGCTGCCTTCACTCACCTCTATCGCGAGCTACAGCCAAATGCAGACGTGTGAGAGCAGAGGCACGCACTTACCACTCGTGGCTCCTGTGTGTTACAGTTGCGAGCGTGGAGGGCAGCGTGTTCCACATCAAGCGCGTGAACCGGCTGCACATGGGCGCCTACCTGTGCATCGCCTCCAACGGCGTGCCGCCCAGCGTCAGCAAGCGCATCATGCTCATCGTACACTGTGAGTACGTTCATCCCCTCTGTAGACCACCAGCTTATCTCATTCTCCACACAAGATCACAAACCGGTACGCTACAAGGGCAAAGGATCATCAAGGAAAAGATTTTACGGACATTTGTCTCAGAAAGTTGTGTTTAACAATTCAGTAGCGCCCTTAATGTAATAAAATAAAAATAGTTGTGACTCATTTTCTTTACTATCAGTGCAATATAATAGAATGAATATGAGCCGTGACTTATATAAAAAAGAAACACACATTAACGCAATGGCTCAGCATTAAAGAGAAATAACTAATGTAGGAATGTTATTAACAGTGTAATGTGTTTCTAGAATGAAATTTTCACTCTACAGCGGAGTGTGCGCTGATTTGAAACTTCCTGGCAGATTAAAACTGTGTGCCGGACCGAGAGTCGAACTCGGGACCTTTGCCTTTCGTGGACAAGTGCTCTACCGCCTGTACTACCCAAGCACGACTTACGCCCCGTCCTCACAGCTTTAATTCAACCAGTACCTCGTCTCCTACCTTCCAAACTTCACAGAAGCTCTCCTGCGAACCCTGCAGACTAGCACTCCTGGAAGAAAGGATATTGCGGAGACATGGCTTAGGTAGGAGACGAGGTACTGGTGGAATTAAAGCTGTGAGGACGGGGCGTGAGTCGTGCTTGGATAGTTCAGTCGGTAGAGTACTTACCCGCGAATGGCAAAGGTCCCGAGTTCGAGTCTCGGTCCGGCACACACTTTTAATCTGCCAGTAAGTTTCAGTGTAATATGTTGTTTAATTTTGCCCGACGCGTATAAGCACTCAGTAAACTAGCTCAGTTCCGAGGGGTTACGGAATTGTAAATACTCATCACAGATATTCCTCAATATATGCCTAGTCGACGTCAAGTTAAAAGTCGTGTGCTCATATCACCAGAGAATATTTCACCAGTCTGTTCACTCTGCAACAATAAATACGTAACTCAAAATCGTGGTTTCTTCTTTATTTCCAATAAGAGACAACAAGCGTACATTTTGCAAATAAAATCTTATACCAGAACTAGGATCCTGTGACCAAGGCCTCCCTGCCTAGGATGTTATCTCGCAACTTTGAGAAATATTGAAAATGAACCTTATTAAATTATTTGTAGCAAACGCAAGGCTCGTAGAATCTGAAAGAAAAGTTTAGTTTTCTAACCGGCGGAACGCCTCTACAATGAACTAAAAGAAAGTTCTTAATTATTTTTTAAGGTGGAACCTAACAATGAAGAATTTCTGTTAAGGCCAATGTCTACTCTAGACAAGCAAGATTTAGAATTACAAATGATATCAGCACGGACACAATTTTTAAGACACAAACAACTCTATTTTCAATTTTGTTAATAACTTACATTGGCTGATACAGCAAGGTGAACCTTCGTTAAACGCTCCTTACGGTTAACGTCCAGATCATAAGCCAAAAAGAAGAATAGTAATGACAAAAGAGGTCAGAGTTCAAACACAGAATCTCAATTCCATGGAATAGGCATACATTGTAGCATAATATATTGTTCCTTGGTAAAACTCGCAAGTTATTCATACAATACTTATCGTAAAAACATGTAATCTGTACATTTCACATTTATATCTACCCAGAAGAAACAGTGAACGCCACTAACATCTCATTAATGGCCGAATCACCACGATTACTCAAGTTACTCGTGATACTCATGAGCATATCTAGGAGTCTCATTACCGCGCAGGTTTGAACGCAGCAGTGATTTAATAGGCATGATTCTATTATAGATGGTATGCAATTACCTTCCTCCGCCATTAACTGCGGGAGCCTTTTTTTTATATTCATATGTTTACCGAGTGGTCTAATTCGACCCACCACGAATTCTTTTCTTGTGCCAACCTCTTCAACAAGGAGTAGCACTTATACCCTACGTTTCAAAATTGTGCTGAATGTGTTCCAGGATCTGTCTTCGCCTGTCCATTTATTTTCTTCTATAGCACCAAATTTCAAATGCTTCGGTTTCCTTCTTTTCTGGTTTCCTTAAAATTCACTACCATACTCTGTGCGGACGCACATTCACAAATTTTCTTCCTCAAATTAAAGTCTGTATTTGATGCTAGTAGCCTTCTTTTGGCGAGGGATGTCCTCCTTTCCTGTGCTAGCCTAATTGCTATGTCATCTTTGCCTCTTCCGGCATGCTTTCAAGGGCTCTGAGCACTATGGGACTTAACATCTGTGGTCATCAGTCCCCTAGAACTTAGAACTACTTAAACCTAACTAACCTAAAGACATCACACACATCCATGCCCGAGGCAGGATCCGAACCTGCAACCGTAGCAGTCGCGCGGTTCCGGACTGAGCGCCTAGAACCGCTAGATCACCGCGGCCGGCTTTGCTTTCAAGGTAACAGCATTTCTTTACTTCGTCTCCATTGTGTCACCAGTTTTGGTGTGAAGTTTATCGGTAATCTAACTTTTCCTGCACCTTATTCCCATCGTCTTTCTTCGGGTTACTGTCAACCCGTAGTGTGTGCTCAACAATTCTTCTTCACATCCACTGAGGACTGCACTGTAGTTAGTAGCCGTTATCTTTGACATCCTTGCCCCTGGAATAATAATCCTACTTCTGAACCTTTCTTTTATTTCCGTCATTGATTTTTCTATGTGTAGATTTAACAGTAGGGTCGAGAGACTGCATCCTTCAATAAAAACTTCTCGGTTTAAAAGTCACATCACTCGAACTTTCGATAGCTGTCTCCATCATTATCATCAGGAGTTAAAGTTACTGCCTGTCGGAGATGGGACGGAGTTTCGCTATGTCTGTTCGCAGAACTCGAGACTAACAGCCTATGGCAGCTCCAGCTCGGGACCCAACGACTTAAGTTAGTGCGAGAGGCCAGTACCACATTTGAAACTGTTGCTCCCACCTCCATATAAGCGTTAATCATTCGTCTTTACTTTCGCTGTACAAGACAAAGCCATCCTTCATGCCCTGTTAAGTGTATACTCATGGTCTCTGTTAAAATTGTTGCTGTTTAATTTCTGCTGTCTCATTTAGAATCCCAATATGATGATGCATGAGTCAAGAATTTCATCTTTCAATTTGTATTTTATGTCTATTTTCTAGGCTTTGTTCAGCCACTGCCGATTTCTCAAGTTCCCTTTGTTTAATACGTCATGTGTCATCAGCACAACGCTCAGCAAAATTCAGTATGGTATGTCCCAAGTAAATGCTAGGGCATTCACAGGGGCACCATACACGCCAAGAACTCGAAGACCTACAGTGTCTTCCGCAGAGCGTAACCTGTCTCCTATCTTGGAGGCGGGCCGTTAAATTGGTTCAAGTCCTTGTCTCCGCAGCAAGCGTCCTTTATTGCTAGCCGTTTCCCCATGCATGGAAGAAATGCACCCCCTTTGGTGGCTTCCGACGATGCACGTGACATCTTTCATCGGTGGCACCTGGTAGGTACCGCAGTCTCTCCTTTCCTGTAACAATTTGCCCCGAACACGCTTCCCAAATGCTGTAATTCGGACAGTATGTGCTCGTCGTAAGAAATAATCTCTGTTCTGTGTACTAATGTATTTATGTCTGGTTTCGTTTGTACAGGGTGGTGAAAACTACTGGCGTTTCAAGTATTGATCAGTGTGCTTAGATCTCCTGTACAATGTATGACCAAGTCAGCCTCCTGCCTTCCACTAAAAGATCCAAGAATGGAAGCCAGTCATACCTCTCCATCTCAAACATAATGTTGAGATGGACGCTGTTCATGTAGTCGATGAACTACTTAAGTGCATCTCCACCATGAGGCCATTCAGGAAGGTGTCGTCAACGTATCGTAGGATGCAACTTCACAACATTCAAAACTTGTGCCTCAGAGGAACACCTTTCTTGTGTATCTTCGACAATCCATAAAGCCAGGGAGACCTGGCTGCACGTGGAGTCAATTTCTTCACTACCTCTTCTGCCATACTATAGTCCTTTAACAATTTCACTGTGTTTCTGACGATGGTCTGTGATAGATCGCGACTAAGCTTCCCGTATTTGCCTTCCAATGTACCACCTTCAGGTGGCAATCTTAAGTGTTCAGAACGATACTGGAATTTTCTTCGTCGACTGGCAAGACAATCGAGCCCTCCTTCTCACGTAATAATTGCAAGCCACTTCTTTATTCCTGTCTAATAGTAGATTTAGGTGAATTAGCTTTCGCTAGTAACCTGACATATTCCTTGCTAATAGTAGATTTAGGTGAATTAGCTTTCGCTAGTAACGTGACACCCTCATCTGCGTCGCGTGAAAGATGCCCAATGAAGGGCGCTATTCCACTAGCAATATCCTATATTGGGCGCGGGGATGATGAAAAGTTGCTCAGCGCTGCAACAGAGCCGACATTCAGTTCTTGTTTCGAAAGATCGACAACTGTTCTCTGTGTGGGCCTTCTTGGACTCTGCGTCGATATTTCTGCGAGTCTGTGTTACATTTCATCGCATAGAAAACGAACATAAAATACAATCTGAAAATACTTGTGTCTTGACCCATGCATCTTCACAATGGGATTCTGCTATAAAAGAGGTCGGAGAAATCAGCGAAGATTGAAATTACCGCTTCATTTATAAGTATTTTTGTTTTTCAACGCTTAGATCTCGACCTGATCCGGCTATTACGTATCATCAGGTACGATACTGAAAATAAACAAGACACCGAAGCTAATAATAATTCTAACACTCATTAGTACATATGAAAAAACAAAAGAGACGTACCATATAACTTTTTTGAAAACAACGGTCGGGCTAGATGCGGTAAACCATGTCAGTGCCAAAGCGTCACGAGACATTACAACGGTCTACTGCCCAAGTGAAGAAGACTGGAATGGAGACCAGGACACTTACGTTTTGTGCTATGACCCCGAGTGGTGCGATGGACAAGTACAGGACGCAGTGTACGTACCACGAGCGGGCGCAGAGCACGAAGTAGCGCACACGAAGTAGAAAGTACACTGGTAAACTAAATTGTCAGTAAAACTGCCATCTACTGACAGGAAGAATACGACGGGACCAACAAGCCTCGCGGTTCACAATTTGAACTAGTGATAGGTGGCTACTTAAAGCTTATGCATTAAACCGTAAAATTAATTTTTTTTTCCTTTCCTCGAGTGACGTGCAAATTTTAACGTAGTTGGGATGCATAATGCCACGAGGAATAACGTACCGTAGTCATGAGGTAAAAGAACAGACAAATGTGCCACTCTTACTAAAAAAATATTTTGCTAGTAAGCAAAATTGAAAGTGGCTTAACCTAAAAGTTTTCGCTGTCAAAAAGCCCTATACTATTCAATAGCTAGTAGCAATTGCAATAAACGGACACATTAACACCGAGAGCGATAAAGCAAGGTAATAAAACTGCTAATTGAAAGCCGGCAACTCGACAAAGCATCCGTAAAGTGAGACGTGAGACAAAAACATTTTACGTCATGAATGACAGGCAAATTTTAATTTAGCGAGGACACACATAATGGCGCACAAGAGCGCGCCATAGACAAAGGCTAAATAAAGATACGACGACTTCTATCAAAAGAGGACATTTTAAGCGACGCAAGATAGAAACTGGATAGATCTTGAAGTCCTCCCTGTGGCAAACAGTTAAATGCTGTTTTGTAGCTAACTCTAATGAAGGGCCACCAAAGCAATGGCAAAAAGACTGACCCAGTTAAGAAGAATACATGAATAAAGTTTAAGAATCAGAAGGAGAACGAAATGAGGTGAAGTGCACTTTCAAAAAAGAAAAGTTATTCAATAGGGCTGCGTGCTTCAGCGAAGTTTGTTCATTCAAAATGAACGACGGATTATGGTTAATACTGCGGATAAATTCCATTTCTTTTAAGATATTTAAAATAGGGTCCTTATGTCGAATATGTAAAAAGCTACAACTCGTGGTTATATCTGAGACGGAATGATTATGGTCTTTCAAGTCACTGGTGAGGGTGGATTTAGAACTGAAAAGGTCCTGATACTTTCTGAACTGTAAGGTAAAAGAGCTGCCAGTTTGGTCTATGTAGGCGGAAGGACACTAACTACGTTGGATGCGATGGGCATCCGGTTGCGCGTAGCGACTGGTTCTCTAGTTTCGTGGTACCTTACCAGGTGTCCGACCTTATTGGGGCTACAGAGAATCGGTATGACCCTTCTACCCCTCTTTTCTAAGCTATTTACCGATGTTAGCAGATATAACACCTACATGTGGTATCCTGCTGAACAAGAACGATAACATTTGGCGGGTGACCATTAGCATGTGCTATAAATTTAATGACATCCAACTCACAACGGTAGATTTATTTTGTGAGATTGACTTCAATTGGGCGGTAAAGCACTTCTCGAAGTGCAGCCATTTTACGCTGCTTTGGATGAACTGAGGAGCAATGAATAATGCATTTACGATGTAAAATTTAATGGTCTCACGTCTTATCTTACGTACCTTTTATTGAGTCACCGGCTTTTAGTTAGCTAGGTCTAGGAGTATCGCATTTGATTAATAACCAGAACGTCGTAGATCCCCGTTTTGAAACCCACCCCATCATAAATTTCGAATAAAAATCATCAAAAGTGGCCGCCGAAGTCACCCCTCATTCAGCCGACTGCCTTGTCAAAGAGGGCGGAGGAGCGGACAGAGGTTCAAGCATTCCCTTGACCTTGGTTGTCTGACTGCCCTTAAAGGCATAAGTTTCAGCAACGATCAACAACATAGTGTATATCTACAGGATATGTGGTCTGTAATTGAAAATTGTCATGATGATCTCTCCATTAGCAAAAGATTCCGAAATAGTCCTCCGTTCGGGTCTCCGGGAGGAGACTGCCAAGGAGGAGGTGACCTTGAGAAAAGGATTGAAATCAACGAAAGGATATCGTTCCACGAGTCGAGTCGCATAATGTTACAAGTCTGAACGCGGTAAGAAAGCTAGAAAATCAGAAAAAGAAAATGATAAGGTTCAATCTAGATATAGTGATGGTCAGTGAAGTTAAATGGAAAGAAGACAAGGATTTCTGGTCAGATGAGTACACGGTAATATCAACAGGGGCAGAAAATGATATCACGGATGTAGGATTCATTATGAACAGGAAGGTAGGGCAGAGAGTACGTTACTGTGAACAGTCCAGTGATAGGGTTGTTCTCATAAGAATCGTCAGCAAACCAACACAGAGAGCGATAGTCAGCTATTCATGCTGACGACGAAGGCCGAAGATGAAGAGATAGAGAACGTATATGAGCATATTGAACGGGTATGTCAGTTCGTAAAGGGAGATGGAAATCTGATAGTCATTCTGGACTGGAATGCGGCTGTAGGGGAAAGAGTACAATAAAGAGTTACGTGAGAGTATGGGCTTGGTACTAGGAATGAGAGAGGAAAAAGACTGAGTTTTGTAATAAATTTCACCTAGTAATAGCGAATACACTGCTCAAGTGTGTCAAGAGGAGAAGGCATAATTGGAAAAGGCCAGGTACTAAAGGAAATGAGAGAGGAAAAAGACTGAGTTTTGTAATAAATTTCACCTAGTAATAACGAATACACTGCTCAAGTATGTTAAGAGGAGAAGGCATAATTGGAAAAGGCCAGGTAGTACAGGAAGATTTCACCCCGAAAAGGCCGAGAGATACAGGAAGGTTTCAGTTAGGTTATATCATGGTGAGACGGACATTCTGGAATCAGGCACTGGATTGTTTGGCGTACCCAGGAGCAGATACAGACTCAGATTAGAACTGAATACTGATGAAGAGAGGGGTGAAGCTTAAGAGACTAGTCAGGAATAATCAATTCCCAAAGAAGTTGGATACAGAAGTGCTAAGGAATGAAGAGGTGCCCTTGAAATTCTCTGAGGATATAGACACTGCAGTAAGGAATAGCCGAGTAAGAAGTTCAGTTTAACATGTATTGGAATCTCTAAAAAGGGCAATCACAGAAGCTGTTTCAAACGTGACCCCGGCCGCGTGCGCTAGCTGAGGTCACTCGGTCCTGCGGCGAGCCGGAGCTGCTATGATTTGACCAACTCGCCCTTCGGCCTTCCCTGGAAGGTGCCAAATGCTGATATCGAACCTACATAAGTTGGAACATCGTGCCAGCCCCCGAAGTCAGTAACTTTAATTCCTGATGACAATGGTGGAGACAGCCATTGCTACGACGAGAGTTTTATTCGACGTGGCGCGAATTGTAAAGTGACATTATTTTATTGAAACATACCACGGCGACAGACTTCAAGAACAGACGGCATCACAGTCTTACACCCTTTTTAACCCAAACAATTCATTTATCATGTTCGACTGTTATTGATCCATCTCGTTTCTTGCACATATTGCACAGGGTAACTACAATTAAATTTAAACTTCCAAACCGCTGTAGAAATAACACCACTGTTCAGAATGATGTAAAATTGCAACGGAATATTATCGGAGAAGGTGGAAAACGTATGGCAGAAGAAAAATAAGTAGATACAAAATGTAGCAATAGATGGCGCTGTAAGCATCATAATTTAATAGTGGTCAACTACAAATCACAAATGAATCATACAACAATGCCTAAGATGTACGTTTGACGTTAAACACACTGCAATACTCAGTGTGCATGGGTGTACAGGTGTGATACTTTTAGTTACGTAAGCCCATCCACCACGGCAAGGTCATATCATATCAGAAGGTAAAAATCGGTTATTAATTGTCCTGAGGACAAAACGCGGATAAAAAGCATCACTCCGATCGGTTTTTAATTGTCCTGAGGCCGAAAACCGCATAAAAAGTATGAATCAAAAACAAATCGGGTTACTAATTTCCGTGTGACTCGTGCAAAACATGTTCAGTATGCTGTCCATCGTTTTCTGCAACAAGCTCAAATCGATAAGCAGCATGTCTCACAACTGCTCGAAGTATTTCCGGGGTCACGTTCAGAACGTGTTGCGAAATGCGTGCCTTCAATGCATCTAAGTTTGCAATCGGAACAACGAACACAATATCTTTCAGATAGTTCCACAGCCAGATTTACACGGATTACGACCAGGTGATCAGGGAGTCCAGACTGTAGGGAAATGACGGCTGATAACTCTAGCAATTCCGAAATGGCGCTTCGGGAGCTGCTTAGATGGATTTTCAATGTGCGGAAGTGCGCCATCTTGCATAAAAATGATCTCATCCACACATCCACGCTGTTGGAGAGCTGGAATGATGTGGTTGCGCAAAAGACACTCATAGTGCTTACCAGTGACGGTACAGGTAACAGGTCCCAAAGCATCTCCCTCTGCGAAAAAGTATGGACCTATGATTACTGGCCGGCCGAAGTGGCCGTGCGGTTAAAGGCGCTGCAGTCTGGAACCGCAAGACCGCTACGGTCGCAGGTTCGAATCCTGCCTCGGGCATGGATGTTTGTGATGTCCTTAGGTTAGTTAGGTTTAACTAGTTCTAAGTTCTAGGGGACAAATGACCTCAGCAGTTGCGTCCCATAGTGCTCAGAGCCATTTTTTATGATTAATGATGCCGTAAGCCCGCACCACACAGTGACGTTTTCAGGATGAAGTGGTACTGGTTGATTTGTGTGTGGATTTTCCGTTGTCCACATTTGACAATTCTATGTGTTGACATATCCTGTCAGATGGAAGTGGCCTGCGTCTGTCCACAAAATATTCTGCGGCCAATCATTGTCCACTTCCATGCGAGCAAGAAATTCTAAAGCAAATGTATCTCTTGCCGGCAGGTCAAGAGGAAGTAACTTGTGCACATACGTAATTTTTAATGGATTGCAAAGAAGGATGTTTCGTAGTATTTTACGCACCATGCTCAAGGGAATGTCCATATTTCTGGCGTGCACTAACGTTTGTACACCACCACTCGTCTCCTCCTGCATTGCTGTGGCCACTGCTTACCCTGAAGTCGAATCAATTCCTTTCCTCCCTGTACCAGGTTGCTCACCTAAAGAACCGGTATTTTCGAATTTCCGAATCATTTTCTCCAGACCTACGGCAGTTTTTCAAACCATTCAGTGTCCGGAACTTCTGCAGAGCGAGGTGGGCACAGCTACCATTCATGTAATACAGCTTTACAAGCAGAGCGCGATCCTGCATTGAGACAGTCATGGCGCATAGGTCGTGCGCATGATAGGTATTTTCAGTGACGTATGCTGACATATACAGCGCCGTCTATTGATCAAGTTTTACACTATTTTTTCTTCTTCTGCCATACGTTTTCCCCCTTTTCCGATAGTATTCCGTTGTAATGTGACGTCAGGCTGACCAGTAGTGTTATTTCTACAGCGTTTAGAAAGTTTAATTACAATCACCCTGTATATTACCTGTTTTTTTCCTACAGCTTAATGTTTCTCAAGATGTCGATTAGCCGGCCGCTGTGGCCGAGCGCTTCTAGGTGCTCCAGTCCGGAACCGCGCTGCTGCTACTGTCGCAGGTTCGAATCCTGCCTCGGGCATGTCCTTAGGTGTGTGTGATGTCATTAGGTTAGTTAGGTTTACGTAGTTCTAAGTCTAGGGGAATGATGACCTCAGACGTTAAATCCCATAGTGCTTAGAGCCATTTGAACCATTTTTGATGTCGATCATCTTGCACCGTCTTTCCGAAGGCTTTTCCTAGGTCGACAAATATTGTCAATCGTAATGTCAGATTTGTCTCCGGTACCTTTGCCTTTCCTGAGAAAGAGAGTGAGACTGAGACTGAGAAACAAAGAAATAAGCAAAGAAGCGTTTGCCTACACGCTACATTATGCTGGCCCAGTATTTGGTAAGATCGGTAGACTCCTATAGAATACATTTCGCTCCCGTCATCAGAGACGTAATGTCAGAGACTGTCTGGTCTCTGAAAGCCGGTGTGTGCCGCATTCTATGCGAATGTGCTATGTCTTACGTGGACAAACAACAACAGCGAGACAGGCTATTAAAAACGCCCAGGAGATGCACCAGGAACATCAGCAACATACCCTTGTGAAACAACCAAGTAGAGCAGCTGTCGATGAGCACTGCCTCGAATATTATCATGAAATCAAAAACGGTTAGGCCAGTATCGTGATGCAAATGCCGAGTGTGGGACAGCATAATTAGGGAGTCTATCGAAATAAATATACCGGAAAACGAAATGAACAGGGAGTGAGATTTACATTTAAAGTAGGCTTGGTGTCAAAGACTCAGCTTTTTAAAATCTCGCCACCAGAGTGGAAAGAACGGAGAGAATGTGCGTTACACACCAGTTCGGGTTCTGTAAAACAAAAGAGTATCACATGAAGAGAGGGTGTGGGGAGTCGAATTCGCCGGCCACGGTGGTCGTGCGTTTCTGGGCGCTACAGTCCGTACCCGCGGGACTGCTACGGTCGCAGGTTCGAATCCTGCCTCGGGCATGGATGTGTGTGATGTCCTTAGGTTAGTTAGGTTTAAGTAGTTCTACGTTCTAGGGGACTGATGACCTAAGATGTTAAGTCCCATAGTGCTCAGAGCCACTTTTTTAATCGAATTCAGGTATAAATAGCCGCTCGAAAACGACAGTTCATAGTCCGGTTTGGATCCAGGCAGCGTGTACATACAAAACCAGAACTCGCAACGTCGAGGTAGACGACTGGATCGTTTCCAAAATAAATAACTTGAACAGCGAGAAGTCTGGTGCCTGTTAAACAGTATTGTTCCACAACGAATAGTGAAAGTTTTCGGTAAGAGCTGTTTACTGTTTTATGAAAGATGAAAATGGGTTACGCTCGAATAAAAAAATATAAGTACATGTCTGGTACTAACCCTCATCTCTTAACATCCGCAAGTGCCTAACAACCGATGGTCATCTAATGAAGTGAACAAGGGTGTTAGGGGGCACTCGCTTGTGGGAATAATGATAATAATAAGAAAAGAAATCCTTTTGCTTAATGCCATTCATAGAGGGAGGAATAAAATTTACCAACAGCGCAAAATACGAAGCCATGATCATTTGGACTAATCATAGAGGGAATAAAAAGGCAGAGATGCTAGTGTCTCTTCACGTTTTTCTAGGGATCGAAGTAATCATTGAAACAACCGGTTTTCAGTTACATCGCGTTTTCCTTCACGGCAGTTTAACCTGGCTGTTACAACCGCTCAAAATAACTGGTTTCCGAAATAACAGATTTTCGGTTTTTTGTTCTTATTATTTCCTTTAGCAAGCGTACTAAGCAAACAAAGGTAGAAAAATTTTGTCTCTCTCAGTTTCAAGATATACAGAATCAAAATGTTGAATTAAACAGTCATATAAGAAAAAACATAGTCCGTTCACCGTTCGCTGCTTTTCTCGAAAAGTGATAAGCGGTTGAATACTACAAAAAATCAACAGTATTCTGCTGTTTATTCTAATTTTTTTGAAACTACTGAAAAATCATGTAATCAAGGATAGTTGCGCTATTTGTACATTACGAACAGTCAATGCTAAAGAGTGAAAACGGAGGCTGAAGAATACTGTTTTACTTGTTAATTTGTCCGTTTTCACGGGCTACAATATAATGGCATATTATGCAGACACAGGTAGCAGGCCAGTTACTTATTGTTATTGAATGTTATGGATGAATTATTGTTAAGTTTGTAGTATCTTACAGTTATCATAATTTCCTTCCTCTTATTGTATCATAGCAACAGACAAATGACGCCTTGTACTTCTTTGCTACGTCACTTCGTAAAAATATTTCCAGACCAAAGTTGGTGCCTCTCTACAGTACAACGAATGTCCGGTAATGACAGCGGCAAACTACCGTATAGGTCAGGTGAGCTTAAGTCTTGCTCGATGCACGTACAACCGTCCCTGAAGCCACGACACACGGCAGCGGTGACAATGTTGTCTTAGCAAAGCTGTACTAATTTTTCTGTCATGTGTATGTAGCTTTTTTCTGTCGGCATTGTTACTGAAATAAAACTGATTGCTTTTCCCATTTTCTATAATAACGCAATATTTCAAAGCAATGCAAGTTTTACGGATAAAAATTGCCCCTTTTCTTAAAAAAAGGTTTATTTAAAAACGAAAAATTTTATCACTGCTGCTGTGGTTGGTTGGTTTATCGGTTTTTTACTCGGTTATTAGTAAAACATAATAATCAGTTGCTGTAACAGAGGCTAAACAGATAACCAAAAAATACCGGTTATTCAGAACTAAAATACCGGTTACGTTCCAAACGGTGGGTTATTCTCATCCGTACGTTGTTCTGCATCCAGTTTCCGTGTTGAGGTTTCTCAACAATAACGAGTTACAATGCTTTAAAACTGCATACATCGATATTAGTGTGATGATCTCGCATTGTAGACTGCCGCCCACTGCACCCGGATAAAGGAAAGAATTTCCAAAGACCCTAGCACAATGGTAAACGGAAACGTGAATAACTGAACTCCTCTATCGTTTAACTTGCACAGAACAATTTTAGATAACGCCGAAGTACTCATCTGAGCAAGAAGCTCATTCCTATATAAACTTATCGACCTCCTCCACTGTACTGGAATATTTTATTCTTTACACATAAATATTTTGGCAGTACTATTAGATCTCAGACAACATGACGCCATCAGCATTGTACCTCCATCCAATGTCTTAGAGCACACTGAAGTTGGGTAGTTATTGAAATTTACATAATGGGGTTGCATAAAACCCACCGAGAAGACAGCTAGAGCTCGGTCTTGTATTCTACAGCCTGTTGCTACCAGTAAGGCTCGCTGCAACCGACTAACATTCTATCGCCTATCCCGAGTAGCAATGTGTGTAATTGCTCCTTGATGATTTTGTCCCGATCGCTTTTGAATATCTCATACAGCTCCCATCAGCTTATGTCCTATGAAGGGTTTGAAATCGCAGTACTGAGTTTCGATAACCCTTGAAATTCTAGTAACTGCACGAAGTCACTTATAATACACCTATATAATGGAAGTCAGGCAAGCATAACACCCTTGCTTCTCTTAATAATACTGAGAGGTTGACTTTGTTACGACAGTATCATTCGTCCAGGACATATTAAAGTGTCCTTACTGGTAGCATAGTGATTTTAATAATCATGGACGATCTGCATGTAGTCCCCAAAATATATTTTTGGTCAATTGTTATACTCTAAGATACTAATGATAATAATTAACAATAAACTGAGTTTGTATGCTTCCTGTTACTTCGTGGTACCTGTGCAGTTCCGCCAATGATCTGGATCCAGAACCAGCTGGTCGGTGCCTACGAAGGTCAGGAGATGACTCTGGAGTGTCACTCCGAGGCCTTCCCCAAGTCCATCAACTACTGGACGCGTGACCACGGGGAGATCATCGCTCAAGGTCAGTCATCACCTACATTCTAATACGTAATTAAGAAATAATTGTCAATTAGTAGGGGAATCCTTCAGTATCCTAACAAACAGTAACAGGATTTTGTCACCAATTTATATTTTTGTACTGTTAACAGTAAAAGTCCTCTTCATCTTGACCATCGCAAATAACTTTTGGTCCGAAAGCAAAATAATGTTTCCCAAAAATGGTTTTTAACTACCAATTGGACAGTAATCAAGATGATTGCCTTCCTTGCAACTTTGTTTATTACGAAAATATAAAAATCTGTACGTCTTTTTTAGAAAGAAACCTATATTTCCTCAAGAGCAACTGAAAAACGGATCACAGTGTACCATCGATGTAAACATAACGTTACTGAAAACGTAACAGAAAATTGACTTTGACTCATGTAATAGCACACAACGGTGAGTTAGTCAGCCGTCTTCAGCTGAAGGTTTGTGTGGCCGCACAAAAATTAAGACAAAGCTGAAATTTCGTTTCAAAGCGGCAGCTCTGTAACGGTGCATTTACGAACAATAGTTAGCTGCGAAATTTTTCTCGATTTGACGCCGTCCATACAACTCTGGTTTCATCACGTTTTTTTCTGCATCTTGTATTAACAACAATCGCTGCCCGCACGTAAAACTTAAATTCGGATATCCATACAAGAGGCAGAAATCAGCTGTCAACAGGAAGTGCAAACATGACATTAATTGCCCACAGTTTGTTGTAGCTAAAGATGGAGAAGGATTTATTCCACCGACTCTCTCTTACAATACCAAGAGTGTAAGTGACAACTATGATTTCATACTGTAACTGGTATATATTCTATTAATGACAACAACTGTAAACAGTACCCATATTGGCTCATCTAGTTGCGAGATCTGTCCACAGATGTTTCATCAGTAAGCAAGCAAGATGTCAGCTTTTGGACAATTCTTATCAACAACAAATGTTTGTAGCCTGCTTACATATAGTGGGAGTTTGAGCTGTTCATAATATGTTGTATTCTTAACGCAATGTCTTACAAAGTAATTATAAGGTCTGGTCCTCTTTGGTTTACGTGATATTTACACCACGTGAAGGGCACTGCATGGGCGTCAGCTTCCTAAAGAAGTACTGTATAATTATCAAAACAACTCAAAGAAATAGACTCTGAAGATCTGAATACATTAAATGCTGTTAAGTATAAAACTTTACGAGCTTGTTATCCAAATACCTTCCAGGTAAGTACAAAGTAATTTAACCCCGTAATCATGTAGTCACTAGTTTGATTTTTCCTTGAGATAGTTACCTTTTTATTTCAATTAAATACTTACTATCGGACTGCAATGTTAACTGATTAATAATGGCAAGCATGATAATTTTTTAAATTAAAACATTTTCATTATTAATTACTAATTATTTAAAAAGGCGAGTATTCATAGTGATATAAGTATTTTTATATGAACACATTTGTGGTTTTAATATTATGTTGTATTTTCTTGATCTCTAGAAATAAAAATACGTTTCCTTTCTTTTTAATCGTTCGTAGTTTTGCTTTAAGCTTTAATTCACTATGAATACTCCATTTTCATGTGATTAGTAATTTAAAATGAAAACGGTATTTTGAATCCGCTTCAATATTTGCTATTTAACATCTGAGTTTGATAACAGACATTGACCTGAATGAAAAAGTTAGACGAAATGTATCTCCATCGAAATCAGAACCAGCGAAATGGTGATTACGAGATTTAACTCTACCCACTTAATTGGGGTAAGATATTTCATACATAGCAATACTCCATAAACTAAGGTCGATTTACTTGATTGTTTTGAAACTTGAGAACTGCACCGTGTTACGAATACGTTAGGAAATCGATGAGGGCCAGTCTGCAATGAGTAGCCAAATCATACTAAGTGGAGTAATTACAAATAAACTGCTAAGTGTAGGTTTTACGTAGCAAACCAATGTCTACTGTTGGTACATGATTTTTAGTACACTTTTAAGTCACTTACTCATTTACATAAAACGTGTTTATGTTATTACTCTGAAGTTTGTAAATACTACTGAGACAAAAACACTGTAGTGAAATACACGTAAAGCGTATTTAAGCTACAAAAGTGTTGTCTTCTTCGTACGGGATACGTTCTCTGCCAACAGCAAAAAATTCTGCGAGGAATTCTTTCATACCCAGTGAAGTTTTATTTTCGTCCTGGACAACGTAGAAAATACAAGCTAAACGCGATCTCGAGGTTAAAGCGAGTCTACTTTTGAAACTGCTACAGAATGAAACTGGTCTTAAAGTGCGTTATCTGTCTCTGTTTCTCTATTTGCATTCATTATTCTTGGAATCTCATCAAATCGTTTTCCATTAGCAGTTAAATACTTTGAACGCAGAGATTCTAATTAATTACGCCCAAGGTTCCCACAGGCTTCCTGGAAAATGAAATTTACTTGCGCATGATTGAGGACAGATTCTAAACAGTGCACTTTATGTACAGTAATTCTTTGCCATGAATGGAACATACATTTTAAGCGTAACTTGGTAGTACAGCGTACTTTCGTAATCTTTAAAGCTATTTTCTTCCAGAAGACATGTAATGTTGGACACAGATAGGTGGCCAAAATTATCTGACGCTATTGAACAATTACACAGGTTTTTATATCTTCCGAGACATTTAAGTTTCAGCAGTTTTGTGCACAATCAGTTCATACTGCTCGTACTGTTATTGTGAATGAACAAATTCGCGGCACCATGTAATATTCTGAAACATATTTTACAAACCGGTTTCCGGCTGTTACAGTGTCATCAAGGACAAAAATAAATATTTGTGGTTGCGAAGTTGCTGTGGGATGAAAGATTTTAAACTAGTGCTTCTAAAAAGTGATCAGTTGTTTTCCAATGAAAATTCCTGAAGAGGAATAATTCCAGTAAAAATGCTATGTATATCTATTTAGCTTACTAAAACGTCTGACACATTAAATAATGAATTATATGACAAATTTCAATTGCTCTGAGAGCAAACGTAAGTTTATTAGTACACTGCAAGCGCAACTGTCGCATCCCAACGGTTTGGCTGAACAAGATTATCTTGTCCTTAGCATGTCTAATATAACAAACAGGTAAAACATTATAAGCGACACAAAACGGGTAAGTGAACAAATACGATTACACAAAATGAAATTTTGAATACAATAATTCTGGATATAGGGGCGCGTAATTGTAACTACTACCGAAGTAACTAAGCCGATGTTTCGACTGATTTGCTACGGTTCCCTTCAGGGCAAGTTAGAGTGCAACAACTGAAATAAAGGGAAAGTGGGTCATCTGAATGCTTTCTGGATGGGCTTATTAACCGTATCTGTAGATATCCTCGGAGTAGTGACGCAACTTAAATCACTTAATAAAAGCAAGACTTCTGGTCCAGACAGTATACAATAGGTCCATACTTAACAATCATATACAACCGTTGGCTCGACGAAAGATTTGTCCACCAATATTCAAGAAAGGTAGTAAGAGTAACTAAAGTACAGGCCCGTATCATTAACTTCGATATGCAGCAGGATTCTGGAACGTATATTGTGTTCCAATATTATGAACTATCTCGAAGAAAACGTTCTATTCACACGCAGTCAAAATGGATTTAGAAAACATCGTTCTTGTGAAACACAACTAGCTCTTTACTCGCATGAAGTGTTGAGTGCTATTAACAAGGGATTGCAAATGGATTCCGTATTTCTGGATTTCCGGAAGGCTTCTGACGCCATACCAAACAAGCGGCTTGTAGTGAAATTGCATGAATTATGGAATATCGTCTCTGTTATGCGACTGGATTCGTGATTTCCTGTCAGAGAGGTCACAGTTCTCAGTAAATGACGGAAGTCTTTGAGTAAGACAGAAGTGATTTCTGGCGTTCCAAAGGTTCGCAGAAGAGCTTCTGTGAAGTTTGGTAGGTAGGAGACGAGGTACTTGCAGAACTGAATCTGTGAGGACGGGTCGCGAGTCGTGGTTGGGTAACTGAACACAGTCTGCCGCCGGCAGTGCTGCGAGGCGGTCACGCGCGAGATGGCTGCAGGCGAGGCGCGCCCCGTGTGTTTGTGTTTGCTTCGGTCGCTGTAAGTGCCGTTTTCCTTCTAGACCGCCATGGCGCACAACTATCGGAAGAAGACTTTACGTTTCAACTTTTGTTCCGACTACCCCCGACCCAAGGCCTTGGAGGAAGAACGATTTATTCGCGATGAAGTTAAAATACCACCAACGGATCTCATTGGTATCCATCTGTCCATAGTTAGCAGTACCGTATACGTCAAAGTGATCAACGATGCGGCGAGCGCCAAGGTGCTTCAAGAGGCAAAATGCGGACTGCGCCTCTTTCATTCCGACGCAGCTCTGGCCATACGAACGATAAGGATCTTCGAACTGCTGTTCGAACTACTTGCAGACGTCGTCACCGCGGCGCTCCGTCCCTATGGCAACGTACTGGAACATGTCGCCGAACGATGGGTACAATTTCAAACCTATCCCGTTTTAAACGGTGTCGGACAGGTCCGCATCGAGTTGCAGAAACACGTGCCTTCCTATCTACGTATCGGAGGCTGCCGTACCATTATAATGTACGACGGCCAACCTCGCACCTGTGACGGTTGCGAGAAAGAAGGTCACCTACGGCCTGAATGCATTCAACGACGTGTCGTGCGGCTCCCGTTGTCGGAAGCGTCCGCCACACCCATGATGACCGCCCTAACTGTCACTTACGCAGCGGCTCTTGCCACGTCTACAGTTTCGTCCAGCCCGTCGCCCGGTCCCTCCGATCGGCACGTCCCACCTTACCATTCACCTACGCACGGTGAAAACGTCCCACCTGACAACTTTGCCGCCGAACAGGCTCCCGCACCGGAGGCTGAGGAGACCAGTACTTATTCACAACACCTGTTTGACAATTTCATTGTACCCACCGACGCCTTCGAACCAGGTCAAGCTCCTCCTTGTCGTCGTCCGACACTGAGGAACACGCGCGCAAACCCCGCCGCCGTTCACATACGGGCTCTCAAAGCGTCGCCACCCAAGACGACGAAGACGACACCCAACAAGCCGACATTTCCACGCAGTGGTCGGCGGACAGCTTTCACGACGAACAGGACGTTACGCAGGACGGGACCACCATGGAAGTCGGCACGCACAATGAAACGTTCGGTGCGCAGGTTGAGACGTTTGTCTCCCCGCCGACAGCTCCAGATCTCTCTCACCACGATGCAATTCCCATGGACATTGGACAGACCCACGGCACAGGAGCATGGGCCGACGACGTTGAGGAAGGCATCCCCCCTCCTCCGGATGAGTTGCCTCCCCCGGACGAGGATGCCTGTTAACATCAAAAGCGAGGAACTGCAGCAGATGGGACGGGATTCCTGCCGGTGCCCTCCTCATACTTCCCTTGGTGGTGGTATGTCCGCGTCCACCACCACTGAAACAAACGTACTGGTTTGCCACACAGACCATCAACATAATCGGCACTGCACCCAAGCTGCAGCTCCTATGTGACAAGCTTGGGGCCTCTGACGTCGACGTCGCCCTTCTTCAGGAAGTACGCGTTGCCACACTACCACCGGTTGAAACGTCCCCTTTGAATAATTATACAGGACTGTCCTTAAACTGACACACAATATTTTTAGTGCAACGCAATCTGACTTTCAAAAATCCCTACAAAAGAATGGCCCTGACTAACATTAACCTATACCTTTCACAAATCACTTACCTCACCAAAAATCTTCGTTACTCGAACTACTGCAATACAGCGAGCGCCACTACTGCCAGCTAAATAAAAGATTCAAACTACTGAAAGCACTAATTACTAATAAGCATAGTTAGCAAATGAAAGATTTTGATAGAGAACAAACAATGTATTTACCTTACTAGTGTTCAAAAGTCATAATATATATAGCAGTTGATGATATCCAGTATTACAAATTTCAAAACTCCGCCATCTCTCTCCCCACATCCACCACTGCTGGCGGCTCATCTCCAACTGCACAACGCTACGCGCTGTTAACAGCCAACTGCCCAACACTACAATGGCAGACAACAATGCAAACTAGCCACAGACTGCACACAGCACAGCCAGTGATTTTCATACAGAGCGCTACGTAACGTTGCCAATAAGAAAACATAAACAGCCTACTTACATAGCCCCCCTGCTCCCCACAAAAAATTTTACAAATTGTTTTGGGCAGTGGCCAATAATGATTTGATAAAATTTTTCATAATTACAATAACTAAGAAATCAAATGAACACACTTATTGATACAATGTTGGTCAAAAGCTAAAATTTTCTCACAGTCCATAAAGACAGTCCTGATCATTCATCACAGTAAAACTGCCGTTTCTTTTCTCAAAGTCTGAGCAGTAAAAGACAATGCACACGGAAGTAGTGGATTTCCATGCAGTTTTGAAGAAGTAGTGTTGTCCTTCCAACGGAAAGACAGTGCTGACTCTTGACATGCTGACAGGTAATGGCCCACAACAGAGCAAACCCACCACAGAGTCAGTCGAAGTTTTGAGGAATATTGGTAGGCAGGTCATCACAGAGCAGACCCACGTCATCAAAGATGCAGACCCACTGTAGTCCTTGTAGAGATGGCCAGCAGCCATCTGTTGTGACTGTGCAGGTGCACAATCACCATTGAAGAGTCTTGTGGATAATATAGCAAGTCCATAACCACCACTTGTGCACTCACAAAGTTTTTGGAATTGTCCTTAGAACCAGCAGTGCTGTTATCCAGTCCCTTGCTGAATTATTAACACACGTGCAAACACTAACAGTCCATACTTCTCACATGTTGTCCATATACTATGACCAACAGAAACGTGTGCAGTGAAATGTAACTTACAAGTTAATAATATGATGAACTGGTGACAATTACAATTTTATAACATGACAATACAATTACAAAGATGCAGAAAACATCATTAAAGAACATAACAATACAGATAACATTAGTAGTACAGGCTTTACAAAAGAATCGAAATAACATGTACATCAGTGTTACAGGAATTATGACATGAGTACATACATAAAAGATCAGAATAACTTTCGAAACATCAACTTCACACATGAGCATTAAAACAGAACAGAATAAATAACGTCTAAACATCTTTATAAAGAAAATAACATATCATCAGAAAAATTCTACAACATAACTCTTATTAGCTAAACACATTAAGACAGGAAAAACACAAATTCACATAGTGTAATAACACCAAAATACAGGACAGGGTTTGTTTTCAGTGTGACATTTGGTACTGCAGTCCACCCCAAAACTTCATTCCATATATCTTTCCTCTTATTTCAACATTTGTTTCCACCAAAAAAATTCTATCCAAGCAGCTTTCTGTATTTATATGTTCACACATTTCTTACCTCATTATTTATTTTCCATTATCTTACCTCATCATTTATTTCCCAGGAAATCCTACCTAAACCTGTTGTCCCTAAACCCCACTATTTTGGTTCATATCGTCTTTCAAAATACTTTTTTGGCCAAACCATTTTCTTATAGCTTCTCAATGCATTTCTTCCAATTCATCATAGTTAGTTTCTTATATAGTCTACCCCCTCTTAAGCTAACTTAAATCTGCTGAGCTCAGATGCTAAACTAACGGACGAGGCAATGCAGCAGCACAAAACAATTAACACAAACAGCAATGACAAAAAATTCAAATTGGCAAAGCAATTGCAATATTACAACTAATATAAGGCACTGTGCAGCAAACAAGAAAAATAAATCCGTAGTAAAACTGGCTTAACAGCGTAATACAAAGTTAAATTCAGTAGCACTATGCCTGGCACACAGCAGCAGCAAATGCAATAACTTATATCTAAACATGACAAAGCTCAAGCAGAAAAAAATATTACATTAAAGACAACAATGCAGAGAAGGGAAATGTCTGTTCACATCTAAATGTCTATGTAATTAAAGTGGTGCACCACAAAAACTTATTCTATGAAACAAATTACCAAGTACTTGAAAAGAAAATTATGTATGCAGTTCCTGTGAAAGGAAATGTCTTTTTGTGCTCCCTCATTTGTTTTGGAAATATATCACAAAATTATTATTTACTGGATCTGTAGACAGAAAATACTTATATTAGTACATCTATAATTTTTTTTAACCAATGCTGCAGTGCAACTAGAAACTAGATATTAAACAAAATAGGCAAAGCAAGGCGTGAAACGTCATTCACTAGCCATATGGCATTTCATAATGCAGTAAACAATCTTTCAACTAGCAAGAAAATAGATGTGAAATGTTTCTCATCATTTCATTTCAGTAAATATCATAAATTAAGAACTCTACAGTATAATCATGTTTTCAAGTTTGAGCTTGTCATATTTGCGATACTTTCTACTTAGGAAAGTCAATATCGAGGATAATGGCCTCCCTTTTTTTTTTCTACCTGTGCCTCTGAAAAGGCACACACTAATGGCTTTTTCTCCAGGCGTCTGACACAGCTGGGTGCCCACGACGCATTACGTGCAGGTGGTCACTTAACTTTCTTACGGAAATATTTACGACAGCAGTTTCTGCTACAGTGGCAGTCTCATATAAAAATATTTCACAGGTCAAGAATTTTCGTTACAAATCTTTAGAAACAAAATCCTATTGATATAACAGTGTCCAAAAAATTTTCGTTGGCATTGTAATACATTCACGCATTTACATACATTTCATAACTCTTAATGTACGATTCTTGGTTTCCAACAACCTTTTTCACAAACCAGAGTCCCTAACCTCTACTCATTATTCCTTACCTTATTCGTTGACACTTCTTCAATATTTCATCATAACAGATATGTAGCATAATCAAATTCCTCATATAGCATCAGCTTATTGATTGTAAACATACCGCAACAGCATAATACACATCGTCATCATGACATCATAAAACCTCAGCCAAATCTCAAAAACGTCTTAGCTTTCTGCAATAATGTCAAAACCTAAAAAATATTCTCTGCTCATTTCAATAGTGTCATCTAACTGAAACGTACTTTAAAATCATGCTCCCTTACCAAATACATCATTCAACACTCTCATAGTATCACAATGGTTCCGAAAAAATATGAACAGTTCACAAAGTACAGCCAAAATACAATTTCGTAAGTGTGAAGTAATCCAACTCTGTAATTGCGTAAACATGTGTCACTGACGTAGTAAAAAAAGTGTTTATCTCTCAGTTAAATGATCAGATACCTGTGTAATTTGTGTGTTAGAGAAATAGGGTACCGATGCGTAAAGTTGTATAAGCAAATACCATATTAGCTAGGGCTCCTTGAGCTTGCCAAACACATGGTACACAAAGTAAGTGTGTACCCCCCCCTGAGGATTAATGTAATTATACCCTCAGGTGTTACAGGTTACAGCAATGGAATGAAATGTATCATGGAAAACCCTTGTATCATTGAACTTCAAATATCTTAAAAAATAAATGTTTTAAGTGCAAAATTAATCACTCAAATACGTGTACTGTAGCGCTAAACTGTGCGTCATGTTGTAAGATAATCTCTGTGGAAGTGTCGTAGTTATCGTCCTCCGAAAGCTAAGTTCTGCAGAAGTCAATGTACTTACCTCATGATAAACAAAAGTGAAATGCTTTGCGTACAGATATCTTAGTTATTACGCTTATTGCTGTGATGAAGAAAGTACTGTGCTGTAACGTATTGTTGTGCTACGGAAAAGGCAGTCTCATTGTAGCTATACCACAAAAGTTACTACTAAAACACGTTTTACTTTCCAGAATAATACAGAAAAACTGTGCAGATATAAAACAGATACACCGCAAAAGCAACATTGTAAATTGTCACTCATTAGTAACGTCGTGATAAAATCGTGTAGCTGTCACATAAACTAACCACTGTGTCATCTGGTATCTCGCAGAAAGTACTTTAAATCCAGAATCTATTTTCAAGTAAACCAAAATGTTGCATTAAAATCTCATTAGCAGTATATGTTCCAAGTGTGTGAGCCGTATAGTCGTTACGTAATCGTGCAACTAACAAGCAAGAATGTACACACACAATAACACTGTGTCGTCTGTTCACTATAACAATGCATTCGTAATTACTTGTCTAAGTTTCCTAGGTTCTTGACTGGATAGTTAACTTTAAAACATTGTTGCATGTTAACAGTTTCTCAGTGTGACAAATTGTACTAGTAGCGTGTAGTGAAAAATTTTATAGCAAAGACTAAGTTAAAAAGCAGATTATCTTTCAATAAATGGTTTTACATGTGAAATGTGGTGTAACCCTTTGCTCTTCCTAGTACGCAGAGTTTCAATTTAACGCAATTATCATGTGGTATACGTCGGTAAAGAATACTGGAATTTTTATCAAGGTTAGCGTCTATGTTATTTTTCCCTGAGCCAGCGGGCGCACGTGGCTGCCTGCGGTGCGAGTCATTGTCTGTTTCTATGGTAATCTCTGTCATATTCATTACTACGGAAATGCGATCTTTCTCTGTAACTATTATTACTCTACCAGTGGTTGTCATATGGGTGGTGTCTGTTTTGATCACGATTTGCGTTGTAAGAATAGACTTGTCGTGTCCAGTTACTGTTTCTGTCGTCACGGAATTGTGACAGATGTGACCTGTAGTGATTGTTTTCCTGTTTTCGCATCCCGCGACTGTCTGAGTCAATTTCTAATTCTTGTAAGAGTCCCTGAAAAGCTTCAATGTCGTCTTTGCAACGTCCTGCCTAAACAATATTTCTTAAATGTTGAGGCAATTTCATTATGCAAATGCGGATGAGTTCTGAAGGTCTGTATGGGTTTGACAGGTATTGATTCTTGTGCAACATGTCTTCAAAATATTTGACAAAACTGGAAAATTCAGATTGTTCAAAGTGTTTCATCATCATGATGCTACGTTTTACTCCGTCTTGCGTAGCTTGAGACCAATATGCTGAGAGGAAGACATGATAAAACTCTCATTCACTGTGACAATCGTGAATGACCGATTGCATTCTTACAGCTGGTTCATTCTCTAAGTAGCCACACATAAATTCTAATCTGTGCTCTAATGACCAGTTGGGAGGAAAACAATGAGAGAATTGATGGAGCCGTGCTTGTGGATGAATGTCGTTGCCAGAATTCTTAAATGTTTTGAATTTACATGTAGTAATGAACAGCTTATAGTCAAAATCATCATGTCGGCGAGTCGCATGTCGGTCATTGTTACGTCGTTTCGGCGGTTCCATCTCAAAATTCGGTGTACCTTGCCAATTTCTTTCATAATTTCCGGAGTGCCCTGAGTTCGCTTGTCGGGTAAACATAGCCATGTGTAGGGACTGTGGTTGTTGTGAGCGGACGCAAGGAGAATTGGCCACTCTTCGGGGGCAGGTGGAGGCTTTGTCTGTTAGGCTCATCGAGCTCGAGGCGCAGGCGTCGGCTCGTAGTGGCGTTGGGGCAACTGTGGTGAGACCTATGCCTACTTCGGTGGCCTTGGAATCGCATGGAACCCCTGATGTCGCTGCGTCTTCCGGCAGTGAGCATCTTACCGGTCAGCCATCACTCCAGGGTGAATGGCGGACAGTGGTGGGCTCGCGCGTGCCTGGCCGAAAGGCGAAGGTGGGATCTGGCCGCGTGGCAGCTGCCTTACCCCTTTCCAACAGGTACGGGGTGCTTCCTAGTGGTGATGACATCGTTTCCGAGCCACCACAGGATGCCTCGCCTGTTGGGCCAGTGGCCGATTCTCCGGCAAGGTCCCGACAGTCACAGAGGGCGGGCCTATTAGTTATAGGGAGCTCCAACGTTAGGCGGGTTATGGAGCCCCTTAGGAAAATAGCGGGTAGGTCGGGGAAGAATGCCAGTGTGCACTCGGTGTGCTTGCCGGGGGGTCTCGTCCGTAATGTGGAGGAGGCCCTTCCGGCAGCTATTGAACGCACTGGGTGTGACCGGCTGCAGATAGTAGCACATGTCGGAACGAATGACGCCTGCCGCTTGGGTTCTGAGGCCATCCTTGGTTCCTTCCGGCGGCTGGCTGATTTGGTGAAGACAACCAGCATCGCACGCGGAGTGCAAGCTGAGCTTAATATCTGCAGCATAGTGCCCAGAGTCGATCGCGGTCCTCTGGTTTGGAGCCGTGTGGAGGGTCTAAACCAGAGGCTCAGACGACTCTGCGACTATAATGGTTGCAAATTCATCGACCTCCGTTATTGGGTGGAGAACTGTAGGGCCCCCCTAGACAGGTCAGGCGTGCACTACACACCGGAAGCAGCTACTAGGGTAGCAGAGTACGTGTGGCGTGCACACGGGGGTTTTTTAGGTTAGAGGGACCCCCCCTTGGGCGAAACGATAAAATACCTGACGGTTTACCAGAGAGGACATTATCATCGATGATAAAGAACGTCCGTCCTCAGAGACCAAAAACAGGAAAAGTCAACGTAATATTGGTAAACTGCAGGAGTATCCAGGGCAAGGTTCCTGAATTAGTATCTCTTATTGAAGGAAATAGTGCGCATATAGTATTAGGAACGGAAAGTTGGTTAAAACCGGAAGTGAACAGTAACGAAATCCTAGACACAGAATGGAATATATACCGCAAGGATAGGATAAACGCCAATGGTGGAGGAGTATTTATAGCAGTAAAGAATTCAATAATATCCAGTGAAGTTATTAGCGAATGCGAATGTGAAATAATCTGGGTTAAGTTAAGTATCAAAGGTGGGTCAGATATGATAGTCGGATGCTTCTATAGACCACCTGCATCAGCAACCGTAGTAGTTGAGCGCCTCAGAGAGAACCTGCAGAACGTCGTGAAGAAGTTTCGTGATCATACTATTGTAATAGGGGGAGACTTCAATCTACCAGGTATAGAATGGGATAGTCACACAATCAGAACTGGAGCCAGGGACAGAGACTCTTGTGACATTATCCTGACTGCCTTGTCCGAGAATTACTTCGAGCAGATAGTTAGAGAACCAACTCGTGAAGCTAACGTTTTAGACCTCATAGCAACAAATAGACCGGAACTTTTCGACTCCGTGAAAGTAGAAGAGGGTATCAGTGATCATAAGTCAGTGGTTGCATCAATGACTACAAGTGTAATAAGAAATGCCAAGAAAGGAAGGAAAATATATTTGCTTAACAAGAGTGATAGGGCACAAATCGCAGAATATCTGAGTGACCACCATCAAACGTTCATTTCTGAGGAAGAGGATGTGGAACAAAAATGGAAAAAATTCAGAAACATCGTCCAGTACGCCTTAGATAAGTTCGTACCGACTAAGGTCCAAAGCGAGGGGAAAGATCCACCGTGGTATAACAATCATGTACGAAAGGTACTACGGAAACAAAGAAAGCTTCATCATAGGTTTAAGAGTAGTCGAATCATAGCTGATAAGGAAAAGCTGAACGAAGCGAAAAAGAGCGTAAAGAGAGCAATGAGAGAAGCATTCAACGAATTCGAACATAAAACATTGGCAAACAATCTAAACAAGAACCCTAAAAAGTTTTGGTCATATGTAAAATCGGTAAGCGGATCTAAATCCCCTATTCAGTCACTCGTTGACCACGATGGCACCGAAACAGAGGACGACCGAAGAAAGGCAGAAATACTGAATTCAGTGTTCCGAAACTGTTTCACTGCGGAAAATCGTAACACGGTCCCTGACTTCAGCCGTCGCACGGACGCCAAAATGGAAAATATTGAAATAAACGATATCGGAATTGAAAATCAACTGCTATCACTTAGTAGCGGAAAAGCATCCGGACCAGACGAGATACCCTTAAGATTCTACAGTGATTATGCTAAAGAACTTGCCCCCTTTCTATCAGCAATTTATCGTAGATCGCTGGAAGAACGTAAAGTACCTAGCGACTGGAAGAAAGCGCAGGTCGTTCCCATTTTCAAGAAGGGTCATAAATCAGATGCGAATAATTATAGGCCTATTTCGCTTACGTCAATCTGTTGTAGAATAATGGAACATGTTTTGTGTTCTCGTATTATGACGTTCTTAGATAATACAAATCTCCTTCATCATAACCAACATGGATTCCGCAAACAGAGATCATGTGAAACTCAGCTCGCCCTATTTGTCCAAGAAATTCACAGTGCCGTAGACACTGGCGAGCAGATTGATGCCGTATTCCTGGACTTCAGGAAGGCATTTGATACGGTTCCGCACTTACGTTTAGTGAAAAAAATACGAGCTTACGGAATATCGGACCAGGTTTGTGATTGGATTCAGGATTTCCTAGAAGAAAGAACACAACATGTCATTCTTAACGGTTCAAAATCTGCAGATGTAGAGGTAATTTCGGGAGTACCGCAGGGAAGCGTGATAGGACCTTTATTGTTTACAATATACATAAATGACTTAGTTGACAACATCGGTAGCTCCGTGAGGCTATTTGCAGATGACACGGTTGTCTACAAGAAAGTAGCAACATCAGAAGACTCGTACGTACTCCAGGAGGACCTGCAGAGGATTAATGCATGGTGCGACAGCTGGCAGCTTTCCCTAAACGTAGATAAATGTAATATAATGCGCATACATAGGGGCAGAAATCCATTCCAGTACGATTATGCCATAGGTGGTAAATCATTGGAAGCGGTAACGACCGTAAAATACTTAGGAGTTACTATCCGGAGCGATCTGAAGTGGAATGATCACATAAAACAAATAGTGGGAAAAGCAGGCGCCAGGTTGAGATTCATAGGAAGAATTCTAAGAAAATGTGACTCATCGACGAAAGAAGTAGCTTACAAAACGCTTGTTCGTCCGATTCTTGAGTATTGCTCATCAGTATGGGACCCTTACCAGGTTGGATTAATAGAAGAGATAGACATGATCCAGCGAAAAGCAGCGCGATTCGTCATGGGGACATTTAGTCAGCGCGAGAGCGTTACGGAGATGCTGAACAAGCTCCAGTGGCGGACACTTCAAGAAAGGCGTTACGCAATACGGAGAGGTTTATTATCGAAATTACGAGAGAGCACATTCCGGGAAGAGATGGGCAACATATTACTACCGCCCACATATATCTCGCGTAATGATCACAACGAAAAGATCCGAGAAATTAGAGCAAATACGGAGACTTACAAGCAGTCGTTCTTTCCACGCACAATTCGTGAATGGAACAGGGAAGGGGGGATCAGATAGTGGTACAATAAGTACCCTCCGCCACACACCGTAAGGTGGCTCGCGGAGTATAGATGTAGATGTAGATTATGTTGTGGCTGTTCCGTATTTCTATGTCCCTCTTCCCGTATTGGAGCGCGAGTGGCCTCTGAAATACGTAATTCTTGTATTACCTGTGTCAGCTGATCTTGTACTTCCCGGATTTCTCTTTGGTGTTGCGTATTAATTTGATTCTGATTTTGTTTGAATTTCCTAACTTGTTCGCACTCTTCTGTGTCATTAAAGACTACCGGTTTTGTGTCATTCAGATTATCATCTACCTTCGTAGGTAAATTATTTAGCTGATCCGAAAGTTCAACTACTTTCTCTGATAATGAACTAATTTCCTCCATGTGTCTTTCTACTGTGTCCTTTAAGTTTTCCTGAGTTTTTGCAAGTTGCGTAACCGAATCGGTAGATGCAACTGAGTAAATTTTAGCTTGCAAGGTCTCATGATATTCATGAACAATAATTTGCAGTTCTTTTATGGCTGCTTAGTCATTCCGTAATGCATTTTCATGCCGCGAAAAAATAGGATGAAAATGCTCACAAATTTGTGTTTTTACGTCGTTACAGACTTTTTGACATTTCGATTCGTTTTTATGTAACTCAGTAGTTAAATCTTCACGTGTTTGTTCAAGCGTGATGTGAAGATTTTGTTCCATTGCGTCTAACTATTGCTGTGTTTGTCTCTGTTGTTGTTCCATTGTGTCTAACTTTTGAAGCTTTTGTCCCATTTGTTGCATTAATTGTAATAACAATGCACTGGTGTCTGAAACATGTTCGTCAGTGCTTTTCGGCAGTGAATTTGTACCGGCAACATTCACATTTTGACAAGCGGAAAATGTGTCTTGACTCATTTGAGAAAACGGTGAGAACCCAAAACCTGAGTCTACTGTATTTGCAATATTGTGTTCTGTCATTCCCGATTCCTGAGGCGAGCTGTTGCCGACCGATCGATCGATAATGCTTCCCTGTTCACTACCTGTTTCACTGTCTACACCATTATTTGACGCCCGCTCCATTTCCCTATGCACAGTTACCAAATTACTACTTTGAATGTCTGTTAATTCATTACACAGCGGTGCTGGTAAGCTACGCTCGTCGTCACTATTATTTCTCTGTTTACTTTGGAGCCTAGTGTTACGTTTTTCACACGCCATTATTGTCACAATATTTCACACGATAACACAGAAAATAAGAGAACACATTAACATAGCGCTGAAAATAATATCTAGTTAATTGCAAGCTGCGAAATACTTGGTGCAAATTTACATGCGTGCCACACCTGTTTTACTGTACAACAATTAAAGACTACAACTACAAAGGAGATTCTCTCTACAATTACGCGCTAGCAATAAACAAAATCTACACTAATTACACAAACTACAAGAAAAAATCAGAAGATTCCAGTGAGGTATCCTCGGCTAAGGGTCGACATATGAAACGTCCCCTTTGAATAATTATACAGGACTGTCCTTAAACTGACACACAATATTTTTAGTGCAACGCAATCTGACTTTCAAAAATCCCTACAAAAGAATGGCCCTGACTAACATTAACCTATACCTTTCACAAATCACTTACCTCACCAAAAATCTTCGTTACTCGAACTACTGCAATACAGCGAGCGCCACTACTGCCAGCTAAATAAAAGATTCAAACTACTGAAGGCACTAATTACTAACAGGCATAGTTAGCAAATGAAAGATTTTGATAGAGAACAAACAATGTATTTACCTTACTAGTGTTCAAAAGTCATAATATATATAGCAGTTGATGATATCCAGTATTACAAATTTCAAAACTCCGCCATCTCTCTCCCCACATCCACCACTGCTGGCGGCTCATCTCCAACTGCACAACGCTACGCGCTGTTAACAGCCAACTGCCCAACACTACAATGGCAGACAACAATGCAAACTAGCCACATACTGCACACAGCACAGCCAGTGATTTTCATACAGAGCGCTACGTAACGTTGCCAATAAGAAAACATAAACAGCCTACTTACACGGTCTAGGGCTACAACTCATACACGTCCACATGTGATCAATCAGGGCGTGGAGTGGCTTTACGCGAAGGAATCTCACTAACGGTCACGACAATCCTTCCCTCTGGTAGGGGCATGGCTGTTACCATCTTCAACACGCGCGTCGTCAATGTCTACGCTCCGTCTGGCTCCACGAACCGTCGGCAGCGGACCACTTTGTTCGGACATGACGTGGCGCCCCTGTTTTCTGGGCGCTATGAGCGCCTTATCATGGGAGGCGATTTCAACTGCGTCCTCCATCCACAGGACCAAATGCCTGGTTATTCGCCATGCCCAGCGCTGCTCACCATAATCGAAGATTTTCACCTAGTGGACGTTTGGGAGAAAATTCATGGCAATACCCCCGGTTTTACCCATTATACAGCACATTCTGCGAGCTGGCTGGACCGGTTTTATGTCTCTACCCACCTTGGCAACGAAATCTTCCAAGCAGAATGATGGCTTCTTGCATTTTCGGACCATTGCGCCGTCATTTGCTCCCTGGCTTTGCCACCTCAGTCAGTATGGCGCAGCAGAGGTTACTGGAAGCTTAATACCTCCCTCCTTAATGACCCACACTGCCGACAATGTATGGCCACTACATGGGCGTCTTGCGAAAGACGCCTCCCGCAGTACACTTCCACGTTCCACTGGTGGCTCAAATGTGCCAAACCTGTGATCAGAAAGGTCTTCATGCAATGTGGCAAGGAAGCAGCAGCATGGCATAGAGACACCACAAATTTTCACTACGCCGTCCTCCGAGAGCTCGATGCGCTCCCTCCACCACCTGAAACCCATAGGGAACGACAGCGTACTAAAGCTCGTCTCCTCTCCCTCCTACGTGCACGACTGAATGGTATCGTGGTGCGTTCCCGACGACAGGACCTCCTCCAAGACGAAACGCCATCCACAATCCATAGTCGTCGATATCGACTCTTCGTCCCCAACATCACGACCTCCGACTGTGTTCACCACACAACACCGGCGGCAGTGGTGTCTGCCTATGCTGAACGTTATCGCCAATTTTGTGACGTCGAACCGATGGCACCGCCAGTTCCTGATGATTTCAGTCCTTCCCCTGATCGGACCTTCACCGTAGCAGAGTCAATGTCCATGACGTCTGCTATCACCGCAGGAGAGGTGGTAGATGCGATCAACAAGGGGGTCGAGAACAAATCACCAGGACTAGATAGTCTCCCCGTGGAGTTTTACAGGGCGTTCACCACGTTAATGCATCCTTGCTGGACGGAAATGATTCAGGATCTCTTCACTCCGTCCTTCCCAATTCCACCTGAATTCATCACAGGGCCGGCCGGGGTGGCCGAGCGATTCTAGGCCCTATGGAACCACGTGACCGCTACGATCGCACTTTCGAATCCTGCTTCGGGCATGGATGTGTGTGGTGTCCTTAGGTTAGTTAGGTTTAAGTAGTTCTAAGTTCTAGGGGACTGATGAGCTCAGATATTAAGTCCCATAGTGCTCAGAGCCATATGAATTCATCACAGGCATTCTTCTACCCGTGCCTAAGTCGAAGGGAGGGTCTCATGTCTCTGCATATAGCCCCCTCACATTAATGAATGCAGACTATAAAATCCATGCACGCCTCCTAGCAGCGCGCATACGCACCGTCTTACCTACGGTCCTTTCACCGGAGCAGACTGCACGTGGTTGTGGGGACACCTTACAAACAGCCCTAGGAGAATGCAGTGACCTCATCGCGCTAGCGGCAGTTTGTCATCTTCGTGCAGCACTGATATCCATCGATCTCACGAGTGCCTTTGATCGCGTTCGACACCCGTTCCTCCTCGTGGTGGCGACAAGTATGAGGTTCCCATTACCGTTTGTCGACGCCACTCGCCGCGGGCTCGATGATACAAGTCAATGGAAGGCTTGCAGGACCGATCCCTATACGTCGCTCTGTGCGTCAAGGATGCCCTATGTCTACTTTACTATATGCCATTGTACTTGAGCCACTCATAAATGGACTTAAGTCAAAACTGCAGGCTCTCACTTTACGTAATTGTACCTTTCACTGCAGGGCTCATGCAGACGGCCTCCTCCTTCTCACCTGCTCCTCCACGGAACTCAATGACGCCATCCAATGGATCCACCAGCATGGACGTCTTTCTGGTAGCATTCTTAATGTCCGTAAATCGACTATGATGCACATTGGGCGCGGCCTCCCGGCTATGGTGCCGACCCCACTCCCAGTCAGTACCACCCTTCGTTACTTGGGTATCGAATTTACGAGCTCCACACACCGCACAGTGGCCCTCGCTTACCGGAGGATTTTGCAGTCGATTCGGCACCATGTCCGCGGTCAAGTGCACCGTAACTTAAACCAATTCCAACGTGTGTTGGTACACGTCGCCCAGATCCTCCCAATGCCATTACTCCTTGGCCGCTGCATCCAATCAGCCTTTGGATATTTCGTGTCAGCAGGGGCACTTTTCAAAGTCCGCTACAACACTCTAACACTGCCTCCTGCAAAAGGTGTCCTCGAACTCGTCAACGTGTACTCTTTGTCCATAATATGTTGCGGCACTGGCGGGAGCCGGTTCCGTCCTTAACTCGCAGTCTCTTAGATATCCTCCGAGCAGCTTCTGTCGATCCACCGATCAATGTGGCACCTGTTTCTTCATTATTGTACCTTGTCGCCAATTGTTTCATAGAACTCAGGTACGTTCGGGCCGATCTTCCAGTAGCCCGTCTTCCTCGTACAAAAGACTACCATCGTTTGTTTATGCTGCCAAACTCTTGCGACCACATGCAATGAATCATGGGCTTTTACCTCTATGCCCCACCAACGACGGTAACCCCAGGTTTCTTGTTGTTGCCCCAGATATTTCACTACCCTCTTGCTAAGCACCATACACTAATCTGGTGTCGAGGACAGGCTTTAGAATACCTCTTTCAGAGTGTTCCTCGACTTCTGGTACTAAGTTGTGACCGCGCATAGCACATTAGCCCGAAAACCATCTTACCGACAAACTTTTGCTGATTATCTCCGCAACGTCTTCGTTGCCCCCCCCCCCCCCCCTCAGAGTTGTGGTGTGCCATGCCTACCCGTCACATGATGCAACATCCTTATCCACGTACTCATATATTGTTGTGTTAATTGTTTTTCTAATATTTTTGTTAAACTAAGAATCATTTGTAGGTCCCGAATTTGAGTTTTAATCTTCCAGGAAGTCCGCTGGAGAGTGAAAATCTCATTCTGTCCCCAAAGGTAGAGTCGTATGCCCTTTGCTGTTTCCTGTCCAAATAAACTCTGGGAGACAATCTGAGCAGTCGTCTTAGGTTGTTTGCATAAAGCTGTCGTATACTTGAAGAAAGAGACAGCATTGGTCGTATATTTTTTACTATTGCAAAATCGATTTTCTGTCACTGAGTGACCATCTTCAGTGCTATATTGTATAACTTAAATTGGGATGCACTGTTGTCACTAAGCTTACGGCAATCACAGTGACAGAAAATCGATTTTGCAATAGTAAAAAATATACGACCAATGCTGTCTCTTTCTTCAAGTATACCTGTTATCTGGTCCTAGTGCACAAGACAACATGGAGTCGCCAATCAATAAAGCTGTCGATTATCGACTTGTAAAGTCATCAGAAGACCAAAACCAATTGCAAAACGATTTTGAAAAGGTATCTGCATGGTGCGAAAATTTTCAGTTGACCCTAAATAACGAAAAGTGTGAGATCGTTCACATGAGTGTTAAAAGAAATCCGTTAACTTCGGTTATACGATAAATCAGTCTAATCTGAAGGCCGTAAATTCAACTAAATACCTATGAATTACAATTACGGACAACTTAAATTGGAAGGAACATATAGAAAATGTTGTGGGGGAGGTTGACTGCGTTTTATTGGTGCGACGTTTAGAAAATGCTGCTTTTGTATGTAGTATGTGAGTAGGTTATTTTGCAAAAGATGTTATTCAAAATTGTCCATGAAGGTTTCTTCTAGGACTGGACTGAGGCTACAACTGTGCTTTCTTTGACTGCTCTAGGAGGAGGTTAATCACACTGGAAAACATGAAATATTAGTTCACTTTAGTACATAAATGTATAAAAGATTTATTTAACTTTGACACACTTCCTTGTAACTGAATTTGTTGATAAGATAAAATTTAAAACGTCACTTGGTGCACAGATTAACAAACTGTTCTCTTAAAGTACATTGTTCCACATTCAAATGTACAAATTCATCAGAAGTTTTAACTATCACGTTGGTGCTATACTACGATGTTGACTCCTTCTGATGGTCACGAACTGGGGCAGAGCCATTGCTGGTTCTATACTACAGTATGTTGACCTCAACGTGAGGGCCTTGCTATGCTGAGAGAGGAGGTATCGTCTTCGGATCGACTGCCGTTCGTCGATGAGGATTGCAGCGAGCCCTTGCTCATGTCTGTCGTACCGATTCGTGCTGCCAGTTTTGGAGTGGCAACCCAATCTCTGTACAGTACTATATTTTTGTCTTGCCATTGACTAAGCATGACACGGCAGTTGGTCCGTTCCTATTTGTTAGTCTGAGATCAGAACGGCGGAGTTCTGAATGTTTTGCTAGACTCCACACAGGAATACAACAGTTCAAGTTTCCAAGCATGCAGTGTGCTAGAATATAAGTCGGTTAGTGCCCAGGAAACTACAAAATTAAAGCTATAAAATTACAAAGGGGCAGGTGAATGCCACTAACGAAATGGAGAAAATATCAAGTGATAAGACGCCTAATCGAAAAGGATTTCCTCCTTTTTGTGGAATTGCATCTTTCCTTTACGGTCTGCAGTGACTAAATCTAAGTGCGTCAATGAAACGGTCAACTTGCGAAATATGAGCAAAAGCGGTAAATCGTTGGGTGTACAATTCCCTCGTCAGCCACAATTCGGCATACCGATTCTCTTGCCAGTTCTATGGGTGCAGAGAAGGTACAGTGTGGGAAGCTTAAAGAAAAAAATACCAACAAACTGGAGCTTTTCGCCAACGCTGAAACGTTCTAGCACTGATCAGCTGACAATAAACTCAGCTGCTTCACATACGGTGAATTTCGTTTTGGTCTTATTCAGAATACGTTTCCATAAAAGCACATCCAACGGTTGACGTTAGATTAGCAGCGAATTAAAGGGAAGTTGGGCCTTTTAAGCAAACTGCTGAGGGATGGGCGGAATCAGAACAGCGAAGGTCGATGCTATTTTTGTCCCGCTGTCGACGCGAAATTCATTACGGGGCTGTGAGAAAGACGTAGTGCCGGCAGGAGCACAAAAGGCATGCGAGCCTTTAACCCGGCAGCTATTTGTGGATAACAAGCGCTGGTCGGTGCTGGCCGCCCCGCCTCGGCTCCGATAGGCTTGTCTTGGATTGGCTTTACTCGAGTCCCACTGTGCTACTTTGCCTTACCTTCCTCTCCCCCTCGCCTGCCAGGAGCAGCTTGTCCAGAGATGACAGGCACGCGACTTCAATGGATACATTTCTCCTTTGCGACGACGTTCAGCCTCTACAATCTGCAGTAAAACTTCGACTGTGCGTATCGCGAACAGAATGACCTTCTACATTCCAATCATCGTCGATTGCGATTGATCATGTGAAACGCAAGTAGCACTTTTGTCACGTGAGGTCCTGAAAGCCATGAAGCAAGGCAGTCAGATAGATGCAGCTCCTCCCGATTTTCGAAAAGATTTTGACTCAGTACGACACCTATACTTTTTATCAAATATACGACCATATGGAGTATGAGGCGACATTTTTGACTGTATTGACGAACATTTGGTACGACACCTATACTTGTTATCAAATTTGCGACCATATGGAGTATCAGGCGACATTTTTGACTGTATTGACGAATTTTTGGTGGTAAAGACGCAGCAAGTTATTTTCGATGTAGAGTCATAGTCTGGGAAGTGTGTACTCATACTGTTCACGTTGTATTAACGACCTTGCAGACAGTATTGATAGTAACCTCAGACTTTTCGCAGACGGTGCATTTATTTATAATGAAATGCAGTCTGAGCTAAGTTAAATAATTGCTCAGTCGGATCTTCATGAGGTTTGAAAGTGGTGGCATTAAATGCCCAGCAATATAAAACTGTGCACTTCAGGAAACGAAAAATTACTGCAGTTTCAACGAGTCACAGTTGGAATCGGTCAGCTCACACATAAACTACAGGCCATTAAAATTGCTACCCCACGAAGATGACGTGCTACAGACGCGAAATTTAACCGACAGGAAGAAGATGCTGTGATATGCAAATGATTAGCTTTTCAGAGCATTCACACAAGGTTGGCGCTGGTGGCGACACATACAACGTGCTGACATGAGGAAAGTTTCCAACCGATTTCTCATACACAAACAGCAGTTGACCGGCGTTGCCTGGTGAAACGTTATTGTGATGCATTGTGTAAGGAGGAGAAATGCGACTTTTATAAAGGTCGGATTGTGGCCTATCGCGATTGCTGTTTATTGTATCGCGAAATTGCTGCTCGCATTGCTCGAGATCCAATGACTGTTAGCAGAATATGGAATCCGTGGGTTCAGGACGGTAATACGGAACGCCGTGCTGGATCCCAACGGCCTCGAATCACTAGCAGTCTAGATGACAGGCATCTTATCCGCATGGCTGTAACGGATCGTGAAGCCACGTCTTGATCCCTGAGTCAACAGATGGGGACGTTTGCAAGACAACAACCATCTGCACAAACAGTTCGAGGCGACGTTTGCAGCAGCATGGACTATCAGCTCGGAGACCATGGCTGCGGTTACTCTTGACGCTGCATCACAGACAGGAGCGCCTGCGATGCTGTACTCAACGACGAACCTGGGTGCACGAATGGCAAAACATCATTTTTCCAATGAATCCAGGTTCTGTTTATAGCATCATGATGGTCGCATCCGTGTTTGGCGACATCGCGGTGAACGCACTTCGAAGCATGTATTCGTCATCGCCATACTGGCGTATCACCCGGCGTGATGGTATGGGGTGCCATTGGTTACACGTCTCAGTCTCCTCTTGTTCACACTGACGGCACTTTGAATAGTGGACGTTACATTTCAGATGTGTTACGACCCGTGGCTCTACCCTTCATTCGATCCCTGTGAAACCCTACATTTCAGCAGGATAATGCACGACCGCATGTTGCAGGTCCTGTACTGGCCTTTCTGGATACAGAAACTGTTCGACTGCTGCCCTGGCCAGCACATTCTCCAGATCTCTCACCAACTGAAAACGCCTGGTTAATGGTGGCCAAGCAACTGGCTCGTCAAAATACGCGAGTCACTACTCCTGTACACGCCATCCAAACTCTGTTTGACTCAATGCCCAGTCGTATCAAGGCCGTTATTACGGCCAGAGGTGGTTGTTCTGGGTACTGATTTCTCAGGATTTATGCACCGAAATTGGGTGAAAACGTAATCACATGTCAGTTCTAGTATAATATGTTTGTCCAATGAATACCCGTTTATCATCTGCATTTCTTCTTGGTGTAGTAATTTTAATGGCCATTAGTGTATATTTGGGTAACACTTTGTAGGGATATGAAATGGAATAATCACGTTTGCTGATTTGTAGATAAATCGGGTGACAGATTTCGGTTCATTGGTGGAATACTACGGAAAATGCGGTGTATAAAGGAGATTGGTAACAAATCACTGTTTCGACTCACTTTGGATTACTGCTCATGTGGGTTGTACCCTTATAAAATAGGACTAACAGGGAATGTTTAACGTATAAAGGGAAGGGTAGCACAAATGGTGACAGGATATTGACGCACGGGAGAGTGTCACAGAGATGGTGAAGAAGTTGAACTGTTGGACGCTTTAAGACACACGCAAACGTTCCCGAGAAAGCCCACGTACAAAATTTCAGGAATCAGCTTTAACTAACGAATCTAGGAATGTACTACAACCCTGTAGGTATCGCAACCACAGGGACCGTAGAAACAGGATTAGATTAATTACAATACGTACAATGACATTTTAACACTTCCCGAGCTCCATTCGTGAATGGAATGGTGAGAAGCACTAGTAAACGGTACAGTGGGAAACACTATCTTCCATGCATTCCACGCCGAATGGCAGACTATGGATGTAGAGCAGATATATCTACAAGCACTCCGTCGTCAGGCCACGAGTGACCTACCGGGACCATCCGACTGCCGTGTCATCGCCGCTGGAGGATGCGGATAGGAGGGGCGTGGGGTCAGCACACCACTGTTCCGGTCATAAGATGGCATTCTTGACCGAAGCCGCTACTATTCGGTCGAGTAGCTCCTCAATTGGCAGCACGAGGCTGAGTGCATCCCGAAAAATGGCAACAGCGCATGGGGGCCTGGATGGTCACCCATCCAAGGGGAGTTAAATAAGTACAGCATTTTTTTCTGCCGGTTTCAGTTGGAAAAAAAGTAGAGATTGTTGTGGAATACCTTGGAATATTCTCATTTCAGACACGGCAGTCTCATGCAGACTCCAAAGGTGGCGGTGCTACACCCCTTCCAAATGACTCTGTAACGGAGGTGTATTCCAATCAGAAACCTGTCATTAAGTTTATTTTGGCGGAAAATCAGAGAATGTGTAAGGAGACCAGTCAGTGAACACAAGTGCTGTCAGTCGTTTGGTGAGGCGTCTGTGACCATCGCAAGAAGGTAGCGCAAACCTCTCCGATCTGCTGTGTGCCGTCTGGCCGCACACAGCTGTGACTGCTGCGATGTTGGAACGTGCGGACACTTTCATTCGAGGTGATCGACAGATCACAATCAAACACCTCGCTGTACATCTGGACGTCTCTATTAGTAGTGTTGACACACTCGTACACCACTTGGAGTACTCAGAGAGGTGTGCCCGCTGGGTTCTTTCCCGCCTAACAGAAGAACATGAAGAGCAGCGAAGGACCTTCTGTGCAGAATTGCTTGCTCGTGTCGAGGCTGGTCGTGGCAGTTTTTTTGTTAAACATAGTCACAGGCGATGAGACATGGGTCCCTCACGTCGAACCGGAAACTAAACGCCAATCCACGAAATGGCAGTGGCGCCACACCACCTATCCTTCGAAGAACAAATTGAAAGTCGCACTCTGAGCTGGTAAAGTTAGGCTACAGCTGTCTTCTGAGACTCTGAAGAGTCTATTCTGTCTGAAGTCCTCCATCGTGGTGCAACGAACAGCTCTGAAGTGTACTTTTCTACCCTCATTAAATTAAAGTGTTCAGCGCGCCCGTCGCCACAAAAATGAAAACACCTTGTCCTTCTCCATGAAAACATAAGGCCTCACACAAGTCTGTGCACCCGAAAGGAGCTCACAGAACATCATTGGATTGTTCTCCCTCATCTAATCTACTGCTCGGATCTCACACTTTCTGTCTTCCATGTGTTTGGACCAGTGGACTTTGCTGGCAGCGTTACATGCAATTCAGCGACCGAACGGGCCCCCCTAGTAAGATGGCGCAAGTCCGTCCCATTGAACGGAGATTACGTTGATGTTTAATGTTCAATGTGTGTGAAATCTTATGGGACTTAAGTGCTAAGGTCATCAGTCCCTAAGCTTACAAATTACTTAACCTAAATTATCCTAAGGACAAACACACACATCCATGCCCGAGGGAGGACTCGAACCTCCGACGGGATCAGCCTCACAGTCCATGACTGCAGCGCCATAGACCGCTCGGCTAATCCCGCGATTACGTTGCAAAACAGGATTTTTGTATCCAGAAGCGTGGGGAATATTGATGTATCGGAATCCTGAATAAAACCAACATGCTTTCAGAAAAAATGTGCTGCATTAGTTACTGCACGAACATCGTAAGTCTGTCAGTAGACAATGGAGAGCCTACCGTGATTCTTATTTATAAACCGAACAGAACTACAGTGCGGCGATTTGTCTGAAAATACTGGAATATCGGGAATCAATAGCTAAATTGAACTGACTGGAAAAGTCAGAGAAATCTCAGATTTCTGAAAGACTCGGGGAATTCTGAGAGAGAGAATACGTTGACGAAAAAATTTTATGAGTGATTTTGTTCTAAACTATCGGTAAGAAAAGACGACTATTGGCATTGAATTGTTATGTATGTTTCACTGTCGCTGGTATCTCCAACGCGTTTATAGATCTCGCGAATTTTCGTTAAAGTTCATGGGTTGTCCGGCTGCGGATTAGTTTCCCGATCATGATTGTTAGTACAACGGACAGTAATGTGTTGCATCGCTATGAATTCGTCCTTCACACAAAAGTAAAGATGGCTATTTTGATTTCATAAGAAAAATGTAAATACAGAGCCATATTTGAACAAGTTGAACAAGCGTGTTTCGTTGACCATAGACTGAAGAGCTTCCCGTTTAAAACATGCTAACGTTGTTTCTATCAAAACCTGTTAATATAACATTCCAGTGACAATAATTCGAAGGATGTTCCGTACGAGGTTTTGTCGTACACTTGAGGCTATCGCACAATGACACACCATCGCAGGGAATGGTGACGGACGACGTGAGAGAATTTTCAAGAGTGGCAAGATCTTATAGCTTACAGAATTATTGATAAGACTGTAAATCCTAGCTGAATATCGAATTACAGAAATTAAGTGAGGTGCCAAGTCAAAAAATTTCACCAGTGACCATGATTAGTAGTGAAATAAATAGCTCTCGCATTTAACAAATACTGTTTGAAGGAAATTTGATATTTCAGTCTGGAAACATATATCCTTCTCAGATAAATATTTTGATTAAGCAAAGTACACACCCTGTGCACACTTAACTCTAGCAATTTTCCAACTATAATCGTGGACCTTTACAGTAAATCAAACGAAGTGTATGAATCGGTTGATGAATTCAGTAAAATGCTCTTGGGCTTGCAACAGCGTAAAGCGCTTAAAATGCCACCAGCTGTCGACCACTGACCGTGGGTAAGTGCAGTGACAGCTGAGGGGCTGCTGCTACGCCCATACGTCGCTGGATGCCATGCCGCTCTAAACTGAAGGCAGTCGTCGATATTAAGGCGTTTTCCATAATTTTTATTTCAATGACTTCTTTAACTGCAATATACCAAAAGCCGTTGGTGCGAACGACGACAGAGATACCGTCGAACTCGACCCAGTAACCACTTTCCAGAGCATGCTCAGTTGCAGGGAGTTTTTCGTAATAGCGTAGGCAATAGTCCCTCTCATGCTCCTTCATGCGCAGAAGACGGTTGCCAACAATTATTTTTCTGTCGAGTAAACATCTTATAGTTGGTTTATACTTTGCATCTTCGTTATGTTATATCTGATTACACACTGCAGACACTTTAGCATGGTTACACAACCGAAGCTACGAACTTGTGGAAAGTATAAAATAAAAATACGATCTAATCCTAACAATGACATCAAGTGCAGCAAACTGATATGAGTTGCAGATACAAACAAGATGTGTATGACAAGTGGTTATAACATGTAACGTCGTTTTGCACCCGGGCACTGTCTAAAACTGCACAAGATAGGGGCGACACTGTGCAGTGGATTTGGTACTATTGTTTATCCTCCTGATAGGTATAGATAATATTGAATCCTTCAGCTGGTCAATGCTTACAGGGTGCTCATAGTAAGTAATGGTAGAACTCGTTACATGACATGCTTTACTCCATTTTAAGGCTCCGTCTAGCTCTTATTATTCTAGATACTGTCATTTAAAGCTTTAGGTGCCTCTCATTTCACTCCAAGAGACGTTGTTTACCCTACTGGCGAGAGGACGTGGTAAAAGATCCTTTGGTTGTGACTTTGAACTATGCTAGAAATTCACACTGCTATTGACGGTTTTCCTCAACACTGAAGCACTGCAAAGATGCATTGTCTGGATACCAAGTGCTCGCTCGCTGTACATTGTCCCAATTTTGCAAGAAAGGGCAGTGTATAGAAGCGAGGACGTAACATCTGATTTCGTGAGAAATTGATTTGAGTCTCGACCAATTCGTTTTAGGAAATCTGGTGCAGCGAATAAACATCTCGTGACAACGGGACATTAGCGACACTATTTTCGTCGTAACCTTTCACAATATAGCACTCCGTCACTCGTGAGCAACAAAGGGCATTTCGTATTGTAAAATTGATAACGAACAGAAAAATAATATTTTTCTTTGATATTTACGCAGTGTTTAGAATTCAGTCCGGTGACATACAATTTATTACTCTAAGGTATATCTGAAGCCCACACTACTTCAGAGGCACGAAAACTAAGGTTCTGCGGTAGCCGGAACATTGGGCCTTACCTATTTAGAAAGTACGATATGGGCAGCTAATGGCAACATAAATACGCTATAACAGTGATTGGCAACGTTTTAGCAAGCGAGGACCATGTGAGCTACAATAATAATATCGATAATATTTAAAATGCAAAACCACAAATATTTACTTTTATATTTTATTCATCATCGATTTGTTCGTAAGTAGGAACAAAGAACAAAAGATACTGGGAAAAGACAAGTTAACTGAGATCATAGAAATAATTATACATGAAACTCGAATCAAAATTTAATGTGATTTTTGGGGCTGTATTTGATCGGCTAGTTTTAGGATGTTGGCTTTCATTTTTGTTGTAAAATTTCGCGGAGTGGCACTGAAATGCTCGTCTGTGGGACGAGAACAATCTCAGGCGTCCACAAGGGGACAGGGAGGGGGAGCAAGAGGGTTAGAGGTTTTCAGTCGTTACACAATTCTCTTGGATTTCTAGCAATCGATGTCTGCGCCTCCACTAAATTGTAGATTTAATATTTTGACCGCGAAGGAAAATAATGCATTTGTAGCAATCACTTTATATCTTTACGATATACTTTCGCATTCTGCGGCTATGCATTAACGTCAGCTGTTTCCGACACATGATAACTAGTACCGGGCCGTGACTTGAACCTGGATTTTCCGTTTATCACGATCGGTCACAACCATTTCGCTATCCGAGCACGCCCCCGGGATCGATCCAAGGTCCCGTATGTCACGTAGTCAAAACGCTTATGCTACCTCAGTTCATGATTCCTGCACATGGAGACAAATATTATATCGTCATATGGTTTTAATGTCTGTGTTTAGATAGTATTTGTTATATGTCTAAAGAACAGAGAATTGTGGAGATGCAAACACGGCATAAAAATATTGTAACCATCAGTGATGTATCTATGCATCGACGGGATCAAATGGCGATATAATATTTGTCTCCCTGTGTGAGGATTTCGAATTGTGCCTGCGTGATGGCAGTGATTATACAAAAGATCTAAATTTTGATCGGTCCTGGAGGCGCGATCGGATATCCGAAGTGGGTAAGCCGACCGCTCACTGTAAGCAGGAAATGCGGTTTCGACTCACGGTCGATCACAAATTTTCATACGTCGCAAAAATCTGACGTCAATGCATAGTTGCAGAATGCGTTACTTCGTAATGTTTAACACAGCAGTAATCGTCATTGGCAGTGTTTGTCTCTTCGGGCATGCATTGCATCTCTGAAGGACATTGTACCCTTAAGATACAAACACTGCATAGAAGCAGACATTGTAAGTAGGCTGTTTAGGTTTTTATGTTGTTATCGCCACGTAGTGCACTGTATGAAAATCACTGACTGTGCTGCGGGTACTCTGTGGCTGTTTGACATTGTTGAAATATTCGCTTTTGTTGTGTTGGGCAGTTGGATGTGAACAGCGAGTAGCGTTGCGCAATTGGAAGTGAGCCGCCGGCAGTGCTGGATGTGGGGAGAGAGATGGTAGAGTTTTGAGAGCGGACGATCTGGACGTGTGTCCGTTAGAAAAAGGAAATTTGTAGGACTGGATGTAATGAACTGATATATATAATGACTTTTGAACACTATTAAGGTAAATACATTGTTTGTTCTCTATGCCTAGCAGTAGTTAGTGCCTTCAGTAGTTAGAATCTTTTATTTAGCCGGCCGGGGTGGCCGAGCGGTTCTAGGCGCTACAGTCTGGAACCGCGCGACCTTTACGGTCGCAGGTTCGTATCCTGCCTCGGGCATGGATGTGTGTGATGTCCTTAGGTTAGTTAGGTTTAAGTAGTTCTAAGTTCTAGGGGACTGATCACCTCAGAAGTTAAGTCCCATAGTGCTCAGAGCCATTTGAACCATCTTTTATTTAGCTGTCAGTATTGGCGCTCGCTGTATTGCTGTAGTTTGAGTAACGAAGATTTTTGTGATGTAAGTGATTCATAAAAGTTAAAGGTTATTGTTAGTCAGGGCCATTCTTCTGTAGGGATTATTGACAGTCAGATTGCGTTGCGCTAAAAATATTGTGTGTCAGTTTAGTGTTGATCAGAATAAGTAAAGAGAGAAATATCTGAAATATCTGAGTACATCAAATAACGCAGACGTTTTGCAGCACTGTCATTTATAAATTTTTTTAAAAGGATGTTTCAACATCAGTAACTAAATATATTGCATTTTCTTAGTTGTACTTTGTTCACGGTAAATTAGGCCGATTTGTTGCTGCGGTTGCGTTTTCGTCGCTGGTCTGCAGTCAAGCTGAATGCGAAGCCCTACAGAACAGTGTCGAAATAGTGTCTTCAATCTTTTTCTGTCGCTTCCTCTTTCAGTCCTAAGTGAATACAGAACTGAGCCGGTTCAACAGCGTTGTCGATTTCCTTCACATCATAAACATGGCAGCAGAATGCGTGCCAGTCATTCCTCCCTACTTAGTACGCACCCTGATCGCTCCACGATGGAATCACAGCAGTAGTTTACCATTTCTCTGTGAACAGGGAAAACCATGATGGCTTGCTAATTCTTCATTCAATTTTACACGGCAGATCTACTGCAGTATACTCTTAAGAATAGACCCATTCTGTAGTACAGCAATGTACCTGTGGAATAAATCCCAAATACATCATCTGAAAAACAGAATATTTTCCTCTACAAGGCAGGGAAGAATGTGTGAAATTTTGAGTTCTAAAATATTTCCTCTCCAGGACTGGGACCTTTCCAAAGTCAGTGGGTGTAACACAGTACCACATGCACTCATAGAACTACGAATTCTGCATTCCACTTGGCCTGAGTGCACAATTATGTGTCAAGCTGGAGAGACGAGGATTATCTTGGTGCAGTCCTAGGCTGCTAAAAGTCGATTCTACCAGCCATTTTTAGAGTGGTTTTGGGAGGTTTCCCACATTCATCATATAGTATACTGTCACAGTGCTACACGTTACTTAATCAACAACAAAAATTTTGCTTGCAAAACATATTTTCTTTAACTTCAATTACAATACTCCCAATAAAAATCACAAAGCATGAGAGTAATGTCATAAATACATTAACATGATCAGAAGTGAAGTTTTCCAAGCAACTAATGATTTTAGATAGCATAAAAGACCAGTAAGCCATTTTTAAGTTGAGTCCCTGTTTCCCCCGTCGAGAACAATTAACATGCCAATTTCTCAGTCGTGCTGACTTTGTTACCTATTTCGTATTTTAAATTTTCAGTCCCAACCCACCATAACGTTAATAAATTTTTTGTAAATATATTTTCTAGCTTCATTCCATACTCGTTGGTTACTCTGGATTTAATCATATGAAAATGTAATTTTAAATAACTGAATCGAAGACGTGGCATATTAATAACATGAGACATGTGCTTTGTATGTACTACTGAAGTATACACAATATCTAGGTAGCAAAATAATCAGCTCTAAAAATTCTAAGTAGATGGCTATCGATTTTTTGTGACACAAATATTGTGTAGTTGTTGTCAAATTTAGTTTTCGGGACATGCCACGTTTTCAAACTCATCGAATGAGTTATAGGGAAACTGGCAATTTTCCCGATTCGTTCCCGCCTCCCCCTACTTTCCTGGGGACACCTGTGAGGACAATATGTATTTTTTCTGTAACTGAGAATTTAAAACTATGTTGACATGAGTACGTTCTGATGAAATTTTTAATTACTTGTTACGAAAACATTTTCAGTTCTTCGAAGTTAGCTGCAAACTGCCATAAAATTTAACAAGTTCATCGATTTCATAGAAAGAGTTTTTTAGTCGTTTGACAGAAGATCAGTCACGCTCATTTGTCACTTACTCAGTAAGTCCTCAATGTCACATGAAACAGGGCTGTAAAAATATTCAATTTACCGGCAATCTTTTCGAAATCTCATTGTCTTTCTTGAACTGATTCTGTATCTGCATTAAAATGCGTTTTATCATTTTTCCTATGAAAATTTCTCGACAGCTTTTCTTTTTTTATAATTTGGTAAAACGCCCAGTTTTTTTCGTCCGTTCATTTTATGAAGAGCTTGTTTTTTATCTGGAATGTATTTACCGCTTTACCTCTATGGTAGAACTTTGCAACATAACGTTTCTCGGTGGACAATACAATGGAAAAAAATGAGATATCACGACCTATCTGTCAGATTAGTTACAATTCTGCCCACCAGACCCTCGGACAGGTCACTCATGTTTCTGTCTGCATCAGCTGTAACGCTTTCCAATTTTAGTCACGGTAATTGCACTGATACTAAAGCTTTTCTAAGTGAAGAAACAAATCTCCCCCTGTAATCAGTCGTTTCAACCTGCATAACTCTGAGAGATCCACAAATACATTAAAGTTGTGGTCGATTCCGTGAATGAATATTAGTAGCCGCGTAGTATCTGAAACTCATCACTTTCGTCGTCATCTAAAGAGAACCATTCGAACACTCACGCCTTTTCTTAAAGTTGCTCGCGTAAATTATTGCTCTAACCTTCAGTACATCAGGAGCACGTTCTGACAGAGAAATAATTTCAGTTTTTTTTATCTGGAGACATCTCCTCAGGCATAAATAAAGCACATTACGTTATTAATTCGGTAACAGTAAACGATAGGCCGTACTTCACAAGTATTTCTTTCGTTCCGCTTATCGTCCGGCACTGGTAGCGCCCGAGCTGCAACTGTATTCGCCGCGGCGTTCCGTTCGCTCGCATCGAATTTCAGTTTTAGTGCCAAATTAAAATAGTTCCGAATGATAAGACATCAACGTATAAAACAGTCTTGGGCTACAAGGAGAAGGTATGCGGCACGCCGGCCGCAGCTTGCCGATCGCTGCGCTAGAGTAAGGAGGAACATGCCAGATTGTCCAACTGTGAAGTATGACTGAGGTGATTCAGAGGGATAAAGACAGAGAATGCATGTGACACGCTTCAAAACACATTAATGACGATACTAAACGTACCGCACATTGCAAAATACACCGAAGAGCCAAAGAAACTGGTACACCTGCCTAATATCTTGTAGGTCTCCCGAAAGCACCCGGAAGTGCCGCAACACGACGTGCATGGACTCGAACAATGTCTGAAGTAGTGCTGGAGGGAACTGACACCATGAATCCTGCAGGTCTGTCAATAAAACCGTAAGAGTACGAGGGGGTGGAAATCTTTTCTCAACAGCACGTTGCAAGTTATCCCAGATGATCTTAATGTGCCCAGATGTCTGGGGAGTTCAGTGTTTAAAATCAGAAGAGTGTTCCTGGAGCCACTATGTAGACATTCTGGACCTCTGAGGTGTCGCATTATCCTGCTGGAATTGCCCAAGTCTGTCGGAATGCACAATAGACATGAATGGATGCAGTTGACAACATAGGAGGCTTAAGTATGTGTCTTCTGCCAGAGTCCTATCTAGACGTATCAGGAGTCGCATCTCATTCCAACTGCATACGACCCAAACCATGACAGAGCCTAGACCAGCTTGAACAGTCCCCTGCTGATATGCAAGGTCAATGGATTCAATGGATTCATGAGATTGTCTTCATACCAGTATACGTCCATCCGCTCGACACAATTTGAAACAAGACTCGTCCGACCAGGCAACATGTTTCCAGTCATCAACAGGCCAATGTCGGTGTGTTGACGGACCTAGGCGAGGCGTAAAGCTTTGTGTCGTGCATTCATCAAGGGTAAGGGTAAACGAGTGGACCTTCGGTTCCGAAAGACCGTATCGATGATGTTTCGTTGAATGGTTCGCACGGTGACTCTTGCTGATGGTCCAGCATTGAAATCTGCAGCAATTTGCGAAGGGTTGCACTTCTGCCACGTTGAAAGATTCTCTTCAGTCGTCATTGGTCCCGTTCTTGCAGGATGTTCTTCCGGTGGCAGCTATGTTGGAGATTTGATGTTCTACCGGTTTCCTGATATTCAAGGTACACTCGTGAAAATCTCCACTTCATCGCTACATCGGAGATGATGTGAACCATCGCTCATGCGCCGACTATAGCACCACGTTCAAACTCACTTAAATCTTGATAACCTGCCATTTTAGCGGTAGTATCCGTTAAACAACTGCGCCAGACACTTGTTGTCTTATGTAGGCGTTGCCGACTGCAGCGCCGTATTCTGGCTGTTTACATGGCTCTGTGTTTGAATACACATGCCTATACCACTTCTTTTGGCGCTTCAGTGTATGTACAAAACTCACTATGGTTGCAAGATCAGCGGTAAATAACAGACAAATTTTCGAAGGACTAAGAAGAATTGACAGAAGACGTAGAAGGTAAAATAAAGCAGTAAAATATCGTGTATAATATGTTTTAGAGTGTGGCAGTACGTCTAGCTAGGAAGCATTAATGATGAATAGCGCAAAAGTAAAGGGGTCGAAATTCGGATTTCCTATTAATAGCCTGTTTCATCGACACCAAAGTTACAAAGAGAAGAATCGCCACATTGATGAAAATGTGAAAGCATTCATTCGATAGACACAACAACATCTGACCCATAGAGGAAGTATCTATGGATAGCTAAGGTACTTCTCCACAATTAAGGGACACAGTGGTAAAAAAAACAGTCATATAGTATTATACTGTGAGTGACAAAAATGCAAACAGGTAATGAATCACTTGAAGTGTCATGGAATGAATCGACAGAGGTAAGTATGAAGAGCAAACCACAGCCGCAGCCTATGTGTTTGTAAACGAGATACACACACCATCTTGTTAATTCGTCAAATACGGCTGAAACCCTATCTTATGTTTGTGAACAATCTTTGTATCAAACCATTAGGAGTACGACGTCAGCGTGCGCTCTGTTCAGAGAATCATGCCCTTTCTGTAAGGGCATTCTTTGGATATAAATCCAATAATTGATCCGCTTAGTTACGACACACTTCGCTCCCTATCTCTATATTAATTATTTGGGCATACAGTGAACGCAAGTACCGTATTTCCATTAAGCTAAAGATCAGAAGTTCCATCAAAGTTCGTGAAATAACCATCTTGATTTTGTATCTACATTTCATTCAGTTCGCCTAGGGGTAGCTTGGGCTGTTGGAGTTCGGATCCGTTAAAGAGGCTCGGCTCTTTTTAGTAAAATACAAAGTGCAGCAGGAGGGTTCTCACGAACCTCAATCATGCTGGAATAAGTTTGATCAGGAACTTCTGTTAATCAATAGAACGAAAAACCAGACCAAGTTGCAAATATTTTATTTTTCATTCGATGACTAATTTTGGGTCGAGACATATTTTCAAATCAGCATAACAAAGTCGAAAATGGCATTTCCGAATGTGTTGAAAAATATGTAATGTACATTACAGTACATACAGTTATCTGTAGGGCGATTTATTGACCACTGTACGTGAAATGTTTTCTTACAGTACATGTGTGCATTACCTTGCATGTGGATTGTAGATCGTCGAACATTGTGAGCGTACGAATTTGTTATTTTCAGCAGTACCAACTTCGTGAATAAAATAAATAGCATATCTTTTGAAACTTACGCAATGTCACTTAACAGTCTTCCTGAGCCTGATAACGTGAGTCTCGTGTACCAGCAATCCATTTGAGCAGCGTCCATTCCCTTAGCTAAGAGGTCAGTGCGTCCGCCTCCCATGCAGCGGGCCCGGGTTCAGTTCCCGGCCGTGTCGGAGATTTTCTTCGCTAGGGGACTGGGTATTGTGTAGTTATCATCATAATCGACACTAGGTCGCTCAATGTGGCATCGAATGAAAAGATTTGGAACTCAGCGGTCGAACTTCCCCAGATGGGGACTCGAAGCCATCAGCGCTATACGATCATTCCATTTCATTTCAGACAGCACTATCTGATCAAGTACTACTTGAATGAGTATTCCAGCGCCTTAAGACTTAAAAATTTCGACAACTTTTTCCGGGACGGTAAGATCCATCAGGAGAGGAATTTACGGCGGGCCGCATTAAACCAGTCAAAGACTGATGACTTAAAAAAAAAAAAAATCATCCACCTGCAACAGCCACACAGACTGCAGTCTCAGCACAAATGAGGCCATTACCGCCCGCACAGTGGTAATGTTTGTAGGAGAAATGTTTCTCATCTCGCTGAGATAAAAGGTAAACAGTAAACCGCCGTGACAGTTCATTGTTGCTATTTGAATTGACATATTGTCATTTGGTGACAGTGAATAGAGCTGTGGACCCTAGAAGATGGAGTGCCAAATGGAGAAATCGGAACACTTCTGACATGTTCTCCTGTTTGAATTCAGTAGAGAGTTTATAGCACCAGAAACATTTGTGCTGTCAACGGACAGAGAACGGCAATAAAACGGTTTTCTCGTTTTAAGGAGGATCTGTTTGACATAAGTGCTCTCCACGTTCAGGAAGATCGTCGGGATTTGATGAAGATCATTTAAACGCATTAATCCACAGTGGTCCACGTCAATGTACTCGAGAACTGGAGCCGGTCGTTGTGGCTGAGCGGTTCTAGCCGCTTCAGTCTGGAACCTCGCGACCGCTACGGTCTCAGGTTCGAATCCTGCCTCGGGCATGGATGTGTGTGATGTCCTTAGGTTAGTTAGGTTTAAGTAGTTCTAAGTTCTAGGGGACTGATGACCTCAGATATTAAGTCCCATAGTGCTCAGAGCCATTTGAACCATTCGAGAACTGGCAAATATGATGAACTGTGAGAATTCCACCATCACGCGACAGCTGCATGCAATGGGGAAGGTTTGCAGCTCGGGTGTATGGGTACCGCATATTATAAGTCAAAAACCACAAAAATCAATGGGCTTTTTTGTGTATCTCTTGATCGTCGTCAATTGGTTCGTGAACAATACCGACTGTTCCTATTTTGTATTGCTACTGGTGACGAGAAATGGTATCTTTATTGAACAACACCGACCATTCCTATCTCGTGTTTCTACTGGTTAGGAGAAATGCTAACGTAAGGAAAAGTAAGGAATGATTGGGCCGAAACAAAGCAGAAACTCCAAGTACAAAGACCTTGGCGCGTCCAAAACAGATAAACTTACGTGTATCTACTTTAATATACGTATAACGAGTAGTCTGACTACCAGAGTGAAGCGTATTACACTGAAGCAGAAGCAGTTAAGATGAACAACACGGTAACACCCTTGCGAGTTCTGTCTAACGTGGATAATTCTTGTTGCCTTGTGCGGCTGCAGCGGCTTTGGGGAAGTTTAACTAGTCGACATTCCTGCGGGGGAGCTGGTTGGAGCCGGTGCGTCCCATCTCGCAGAAATGGCGGCCCAAGTTAAATCGCGGTTGTTCCCGGCGACTAATCCCGGAGCCGTCGCAGGAAGTGCGCGTCGCTGCCCCGTCCTCAGGGAGGAACCGCCCGCTTGCTGCGGCTTCCGGGGCACTACACCAGCCACCGGGCGCCACCGCGCCTCCTCGCAACTTTTACGGCAGCCTTGCCAAAGCACTGCAAAGGTGGCTCACCGAGAGCTTCACAGCGCAACTAGGACTTCATTTGTCTTACCAACATACGAGAGCTAATCAAGGTTTTAATTATCACCTCAATACCATAAAGTTAAATAATTATTTTTTTGGTTGTCTGCAGCAACATGTCTGCATTTCTAATACACGCCGAAATATCTGCGCCAAGGTACCGTAGTTGATGCTAGTGGATCAAAAACAAAATGTCGTTGTCGACTGATGAAGCGGAGTAACATACGGTAATTCGTTTTCTACATTTGGAAGAAGACAGCGCTGCAACAATCCATGTTGAGTTGCTGGAAGTCTATGGCAACAATGTACCACATGAAATGAACGTGATACAGTAGTTAGACACAGCTTCCAGAATTGGCAAAAAAGTCTGAATAACGAAGATCGTCTATCTGTGAAGAGTGCTGCATCGCAAATGAAGTGACGGCTGCGGTGCAAGGAGTCCAACATATCGAAATAGAGGCGATGGAGAAAAAAGTCACGAATCAGTTTTCATCACCTTCCACGACCTTTAGTTCATGAACAAGGATGCCACTCGCAGGGTCGTCGATTGCTCGCACTCATTCAAGAAGCCCGCCGAATACAGGCACCATGGGAAATGGCAGAGTTGTGTCAGATTAATCGAGATGATTTCTTTAGCTTCCTGTTCACCATGAGATTGTACTGGGTCTATCACTACGACACCAGGATAAAGGAATAAAGCAAGCAACTTAACCATCGCCGAGAAAGGAGACCCCACAACCACGATAAGGCAAAGAGATGCCAAGTGTTATTGGGTCTGCCGTGGTGGTGTACTATCGCACTATTTTCGTGAGGGGAAAATCGTCGCCATCCGTTGTGGCCGAGCGGTTCTAGGCGCTTCAGTCCGGAACCGCACTGCTGCTACGGTCGCAGGTTCGAATCCCGCCTCGGGCGTGGATGTGTGTGACGTCATTAGGTTAGATAGGTATAAGTAGTTATAAGTCTAGGGGACTGATGACCTCAGATGTCAAGTTCCATAGTGCTCAGAGCCATTTGAACCATTTGAAAATCGTCAGAGCAGCATACTACCGAAGTCTACTGACGAGGTCACAGGAGACTATTAAGGATTAGAATCGCAGAAAGTGTCTTCTTCCTCTTTCCTCAGATGAAGAAACCACTGATTGCCAGGAAGTTACAAAGTGACCACTAGGTGATTTTCTGTGTCAAACGTTTCCTGAACCGACAAAGTACAAACTGTCACAATTAACATACAATTTTATAACATGGGCGGTCGTAGTCATTGAAATTCTCGGTAAATTGACCTTGAATAATACAACAAACAGCTTTTAATTCATGAGTTATTCACACGACCAGTTTTGTTGCGTTAAAGAAGCATTTTCGGGTCAAGAAAGAAAAGAATTCTTGTAATCCACATGAGTAAAAAATTAAGGACAGTCAATATAAATAAACCTCAATGAAAAGTCTCACATATACATTGAAGCGCCAAAGAAACTCGTATAGTCATGCGTATTCAAATACAGAGATACGTAAACAAGCTGAATACGGCGCTGCGGTCACCATAGCCTATATAAGATAACAAGTGTCTGGCGCATTTTGGATCGGTTACTGGTGTCACAATGGCAGGTTATCAAGATATAACGAGCGGTTGCAGGCGCTACAGTCTGGAACTGTGCGACCGCTACGGTCGCACGTTCGAATCTTGCCTCGGGCATGGATGTGTGTGATGTCCTTAGGTTAGTTAGGTTTAAGTAGTTCTACGTTCTAGGGGACTGATGACCACAGAAGTCCCATAGTGTTCAGACCCATTTGAACCATTTTTATCAAGATATAAGTGGGTTTAAACGTGGTTTTATAGTCGGCGCACGACGGATGAGACACATCATCTCAGAGATAGCGAGGATTTTCGCGTGAGACCATTTCACAAGTGTACCTTGAATATCAGGAATCCGGCAAAATATCAAACCTCCGACATCGCTCCGGTCGGAAAAAAGATACTGCAAGAACGGGACCAATGACGAGTGAAGAGAATCGTTCAAATTGACGGAAATGTTTCTCTTCCGCAAATTACTGCAGATTTCAATTTTGGGCCATCAGGAAGTGTCAGCGTGCGAAGCATTCAACGAAACATCATCAATATGGGCTTTCGGAGCCGAAGACCCACTCGTGTACCCTTGACGACTGCACGACACAAAACTTTACCCCTCGCCTGAGTCCGTCAACGCTGACATTGGACTTCTGATGACCGGAAACGTGTTTCCTGGTCGGACGATACTCGTTTCACATTGTATCAAGCTGATGTACGTGTACGGGTATGAAGACAATCTCATGAATCCATGGACCTTGAATGTCAGCAGGGGACTGTTCAACCTGGTGCAGGCTCTGTAATGGTGTGTAGCGTGAGCAGTTGGAATGATTAAGAATCCCCGATACGTCTAGATGCGTACGTAAGCATCCTGTCTGATCACGGGCATCCATTCATGTCCATTGTGCACTCCGATGGACTTCGGCAATTCCAGCAGACAATGCGACCCCTCACACGCCCATAATTGCTACAGAGTGGCTCCAGGAACACTATTCAGAGATTAAACAATTACGCTGGCCACCAACCTTCCCAGACATCAACATTACTGAGCATATATGGGATGCTTTGCAACGCGCTGTCCACAAGAGATCTTGACCCCTTCGTACTCTCGTGGATTTGTGGACCACCCTGCAGTATTCATGGTGTCAGTTACCTCCAGCACTACTTCAGACATTATTCGAGTCTATGTCACGTCGTGTTGTGGCACTTCTCGGTGCTCGCGGGGGCCCCACACGATATTAGGCAGCTGTACCAGTTCCTTTGGCTCTTCAGTGTATATCAATAAACTACATTTACGTATCCCGTAATCGGTTGCTACGAGGATACAGCACTGGAGGCGATCAGATGTGCACTGAACTGGTGGGGATCACCATACGATCGGAGACTTTAGTGAACGATGGAGATTACAACACGTCGGAGGCGCGGCGGGATTTTGAACTCCAAAGGCTGGGAAGCGCCTTAACTGTTCAAGATAGAATCTCACTGCGAAGTGTGTACCCAGCCGTAAAGCGATAAGATAAAATAATAGTAAGGGATCACGAATAAATTTTAAGATGTTTGATAAAGAAAATATAACTGTCTTAAAAGTGTAATTATCGCCACAATGACGCATCGAGCAATCATGCGTGGAACTCGTGGTACAATAGATCACTTCGAGGGAGAAATTTAAAGAAAAATAATTACATATGGATTGAAGACTATTGCAAAACGCTCACTATGCAGGAAGTGATGAATTCAACTGCTCTAATATTCGGACTAACGTAAATCTGATTCTATATTGTGTTTAGAAAACGGCTTATTTTACGAAACAACGGACGTATCGTTTTAACGTAGATAGGTGCTCGTTAGAGGTCTGAAATTGCTGTAAATACCATGCAACGCCAACCAGAAAATAGGCGCGCATTATAGCACTGTAACTAAGACTTAACAACAGAAACTGTCTTCAGTTCTGCTTAATGTCTTCCTCGACGTTGCAAGGTCTTAGCACAAGAACGCATGTGGATCGACTGTGTCGAATTAGAACTTCCTTTGTTCATTCAAACTAAACGTTTTCAGTAGACCACGCGGCGCCTGCCTCCGAGGTTAGCTACCGTAAAAATGCAGCATTTGTGTGGTGTGCTGAATATTGTGAAAATTATTGTTGTTCACTTTCCACGACGCTTATCACTCTAAATCTTCTGAAACCGCTCCACATCTGTGGTGTAAAGCGCTGAGCATAGTGCAAATAAAGAATATACACTCCTGGAAATTGAAATAAGAACACCGTGAATTCATTGTCCCAGGAAGGGGAAACTTTATTGACACATTCCTGGGGTCAGATACATCACATGATCACACTGACAGAACCATAGGCACATAGACACAGGCAACAGAGCATGCACAATGTCGGCACTAGTACAGTGTATATCCACCTTTCGCAGCAATGCAGGCTGCTATTCTCCCATGGAGACGATCGTAGAGATGCTGGATGTAGTCCTGTGGAACGGCTTGCCATGCCATTTCCACCTGGCGCCTCAGTTGGACCAGCGTTCGTGCTGGACGTGCAGACCGCGTGAGACGACGCTTCATCCAGTCCCAAACATGCTCAATGGGGGACAGATCCGGAGATCTTGCTGGCCAGGATAGTTGACTTACACCTTCTAGAGCACGTTGGGTGGCACGGGATACATGCGGACGTGCATTGTCCTGTTGGAAAAGCAAGTTCCCTTGCCGGTCTAGGAATGGTAGAACGATGGGTTCGATGACGGTTTGGATGTACCGTGCACTATTCAGTGTCCCCTCGACGATCACCAGTGGTGTACGGCCAGTGTAGGAGATCGCTCCCCACACCATGATGCCGGGTGTTAGCCCTGTGTGCCTCGGTCGTATGCAGTCCTGATTGTGGCGCTCACCTGCACGGCGCCAAACACGCATACGGCCATCATTGGCACCAAGGCAGAAGCGACTCTCATCGCTGAAGACGACACGTCTCCATTCGTCCCTCCATTCACGCCTGTCGCGACACCACTGGAGGCGGGCTGCACGATGTTGGGGCGTGAGCGGAAGACGGCCTAATGGTGTGCGGGACCGTAGCCCAGCTTCATGGAGACGGTTGCGAATGGTCCTCGCTGATACCCCAGGAGCAACAGTGTCCCTAATTTGCTGGGAAGTGGCGGTGCGGTCCCCTACGGCACTGCGTAGGATCCTACGTTCTTGGCGTGCATCCGTGCGTCGCTGCGGTCCGGTCCCAGGTCGACGGGCACGTGCACCTTCCGCCGACCACTGGCGACAACATCGATGTACTGTGGAGACCTCACGCCCCACGTGTTGAGCAATTCGGCGGTACGTCCACCCGGCCTCCCGCATGCCCACTATACGCCCTCGCTCAAAGTCCGTCAACTGCACATACGGTTCACGTCCACGCTGTCGCGGCATGCTACCAGTGTTAAAGACTGCGATGGAGCTCCGTATGCCACGGCAAACTGGCTGACACTGACGGCGGCGGTGCACAAATGCTGCGCAGCTAGCGCCATTCGACGGCCAACACCGCGGTTCCTGGTGTGTCTGCTGTGCCGTGCGTGTGATCATTGCTTGTACAGCCCTCTCGCAGTGTCCGGAGCAAGTATGGTGGGTCTGACACACCGGTGTCAATGTGTTCTTTTTTCCATTTCCAGGAGTGTATGATTTTTTATTTTTGTCCTAAAATTTTGTTACATTTTCTTCATTTAAACAACCTGTATTAATAATATTTTATAAAATATCGATATTTAAGAATTTATGTTTGCAATGAAAATTGGAATTTTCCGTGTAGTATGTAATTAGAAAAATGGAGACCTGCATTTTTAATGAAACTGATGCCTAGATGCCGGCCGTTGTGGCCGAGCGGTTCTAGGAGCTTCAGTCCGGAACCGCGCTGCTGCTACGGTCGCAGGTTCGAATCCTGCCTCAGGCATGGATGTGTGTATGTCCATAGGTTAGTTAAGTTTAAGTAGTTCTAAGTCTAGGGGCCTGATGACCTCAGATGTTAAGTCCCATAGTGCTTAAGTCATTAGAACCATTTTTTATGCCTAGATACGTGTTAATTAGCATATATTTGACGAATTTTACATCTCAAAGAAAAATCAGAACTGGAAGTGCCACTGTGATGAACCATTTTCAAAAGTCGGTGGAGGTTCGTAAACATTCGATAGACACAATCGGACACATGTTTTCTACAGTCTCTTTGCTTCTATTAATATAATCAAATACTTTCTTCGCGTCAGTTATCGCTACTGATTATTTTGCACTTGTGTGTCTCTGGCGTCCCCCCCGCTTACGCCCCCTCCCCCCCAATCCCACCCTGCCGCTTGTGTCGCTTGGTTCTTAGGGTGGTGTTAACCCAGGCGCACGTTGAAACAGAGCCGACGAAGGGAAGGGCATTGCAGCACAGCGAAAGAATTGCTTCTCGACTCAGTGTGTGTACGTCTTGGCAGGCAACTTCTATTGTAGCACCCACTTCGTGAGATTACGTTTGCGCTGTTGAACGTATTTACAACAAAACACTTCGTTGCGATTTCTCTCTATCTACTGTTCCCCCATAACACATGGGCACATTTTGCAGTGTGCATTCTCCTATCAGCTTGCTACATTGCGTGTGGTGCACTTGTGGGTACTGTTACTGCATGTGGCAGTCTTTGGGACCTGGAACATACGTGTTCCGCTGTCCTCCTCAGTTATTTACAGAATATCCGGTGTATCACCTACACTGATCTAGGGATGGCTTGAACCAATGCACTTTTACAACGCACAACTAAAAACAAAAGCAAACAAACGAACAAGGGTACCCACCAAAGCATACAAAAGCCTAAGTATATATCGATACCGTACTTAGAACTCAGACAAAACTGCCAGTTTGTTTAAAAACACAGACATCATAATCACTTTTGCCACCAACAACAACTTACGAAAGAAACTGGTCCATGACACTGCACAACTTATATAAAAAGTGAGTAAACCAGGAATTTATGAAACTAAATGCAATCATTGCAACAAATACTTTAAATGTTTTTGTAATGCCAATAGAGCTTGATGATGAGGGCAACTTGAAACATGTCGCTAAATAAGTAATTTAGCTGTCATCAAATTTTGTGACTGGTAGAGGTCGGTATTTGAAAGCCCTTTCATATTTTTGAAACAACCACAGTCGATTTATAGTTAATATGGCACATGTTTATCTAATTTGCGTTATACGCTTCAGATAAATAAATATCTTGTACCACACAATTCGTAAGGTACCCTATGTTCTTCCTCATCATTCGAAAAAGTGACAGCAACTCTGCAATACTTTAACACCTAACAATTTATGTTGGAGTGTGGAGACGTCTTATCGTCAGCTAAAATATAGGACAGGCAGACACTGAGATTTACGTTTACATTTGTCGTTTCTTCAAAAAATAAAATACATTCAGTTAAAACGTGATGAAGCAGAGCTTTGTGCGCGTGTGGGGGTGGAGTGGGACGTAGTATTATCCGTGAATCTGTGCAGCCTTCCGAACATTTCATTTCCTTTGGCCTTGTCAGCTGGTTCGTGTATGATATTGTATAGCTCCGTGTATGATATTATACAGCTCCCTCTTACAGCCTATATTTGACTGCGTTTTAACCAGCGTCAATAGTAAATATAAATAAAGGAAAGTGTGGGTGAAGACTGCAAGTATTTGTTGTGAATGGAACACACACACAGCACTGTATTACGCTACGTCATTCATTATATGTTCCACTAACCAGTTTTCAGTTGTAACGCCATTATCAGGAACAAAGATGTTAGTGGTGCAGTGAAATTTTCTTGGGTGAAATATTTTAAACCAGCAAATCTACAGAGTATCTCCATGTCCACAGAAGAAAAATGTTAACGTTAGAATTAGGAATAAAACAAGAGGGATTATTTCACTGTAAATGCGATGTAAGATTATTTAACTGAGATAAAATATGTAACACATCTTTGTTAAATAATCTTACATCGCATTTACACTGAAATAATCCTCTTGTTTTATTCCTATTTCTAACATTAACGTTTTTCATCTCTGGGAATGGAGATACTCCGTAGATGCACTAGTTTAAAATCTTCGATTCAACAGAATTTCACTGCACCACATGCTTCTTTTGCACCTGATGATGGCATAACAGAAAAAAAACGGTTCGTGTAACAAATAATAAATATTGTAGAATATTACCCCAGCGACGTGTCTAGTTCATTTATAATGTACAAAAGATATACCAAGAACCGTCGTGACAGTCAATCAGTGCAGTGTAAGTATTGCTTTCCGTCATTGAAATTGTTTTTATACTCGCACAAAATGTTTGATCTTAACCGTTCGTCTCAGTAGTCTAGCCTAAAATAATATGAGGTGACAAAATATGCTTAGTACAAATGTATGTGATTTATATCTTAACTGCAGACTTATACGATTCCCACATCTAGATTGCGGAGCAATCCTTCAGAATTCAGATTGCTTCCTACATTAAATCAAAGCAAGAAACATAATGCGAATGTTGAAACTGAACTTTTTGTACCAACAAAATTATATTACACCAGTACGAACTTGTTTTGCGCTGGGGTTTATAATTCGTGTAATTGTAAGAAAACAAAATCCAGCAGCTGGGAATGCGATAGCCGGTTTGGCCGACGCTTCGCAGTGGACAGACGACGGGGGGAACGGGGGAAAAACGATTATCGATCATGCCTCTAACGACTAACTTAATTTACGACTTCCGCCGCTCCAAATTATTAAATGGGCGTTCGCGGTAGTGCACAGCGGAGAGACGAGTCCGGGCCACAAAGAGAACTGCACGCCACTGCGTGATTTCGAATAAATCTGTCCCTCCGGCAAATTCTGTTTCCGTGTTACACGGAAGGACACGCGCGGCCGTGCAAGTGCGCGAGGCGGTATATAAAGCATAGCGCAGTTTCACGGTTGGAGGGGGAGGCACGGAGCGCTCGGGGGACAAAAATGACGCATGGACACATTCCGGTTGTTCCATATTCGAGAGAGTTGGCGCGATGACCGAGCGATATCCACGCCGCATTCGAGCACGCCACAGCCGCCGCGCCGCAGCCGTCGCTGCTCGCGTATTGTCAGACGGATTCTGGGAAGGGGACGCGATGGTGGCAGCGGCTGACTGCCGCCTCCGTCAGCAAGATTGTCAGCGCCACGCGGCAGCGGAAAGACCATCTGCGCCCAGCGGCTGCCACTTAACTCCGCCACAGCCGGATGGAGTTACACCGTTCTCGGCTGCCCATGCATATTTATGAATTAATGAATGAGTGCGCCATCAAATTATTCAAACAAGCTTTTCTGTCGACTCGCCGCATATTTGTTTCGATCTGCGTCGGTGTTAGTGCATGCATTAGCGGATTATGGTTTGTTCGTACAAGTGCTGATAGTATTTACTTTTTTATTCTGCTCGAGTGCGCAGCGTGGGTCCTGTAAAAGATTTATTATTTAACAGTGGATGAAATTGTTCTGCTGTCGGCTTTTGCATCAACTGTGGCCCGCTCTTCTCTTTTGTCTAATTCCTCTCCTCTCTTCAATGACATTCGCTTTACTGCAGTCTTTGCTGTTTTGCGCTTCCTCATGTCCTGAATTTCCGTAGTCAAGACCTAGCAACGGTATTTTTTGCTTTACATTATTTTATCATTACTAAAGCACTACTGTTACTTATCATTTCTTTCCATTCCCAATTTCTGTGTAAAATTCATGCAGATACACTACATTTGACATCTGTAAACATATTTTTTATTATGAAAGCTATTATATTGCTCGGGGTAAATTACTGGTTCCTAAATTTTACATCGTTTAAGTAGCGAAGTATAATTCATGAATGAACTAGTTTCAATTATTCCGGGAGAGGAACTGTCCAGAGCGGTCTTTCTTTTAGTGAATTGTCGTTCTTTTACTCCTCGCTTCCTTTACCTGCTGGAAGTTAGAATGAGCATTCGCGAATTTCCCCTTCCTTGATACTGAGTAAACCCCACTTCCACGACCTACCGTAAGCGTCCGTAGTTCTAAACTCCTAGAGATCAACTGTGTAAACTGCGCCTGATCGGAATACCGAAACCGTTCTGTTTGTTCATTCGGTTTAGTTCAAGAACAGTTCCGACGTTTGCCAACTTAATTACTTTAGAAAGATCAGTTCAGGCTCCAGTTTCGATGCTCTTCTCCCTTAACCCTGCTTTCACCCAACGAATTGTTAGGTCGTAGACGTTGGCTGTTGCTGCATGGCACACAAAGTTTTCTGATTTCTACCGACAAGTACGAATGAGAAGTATGGCGCTCGCTTTTCAAAAAAGAGTGAAAAATCAGATGTTCTGTGTTTCTGCATTCTTACCTTTAGAAACAATTACAAGACATTATTATTTGGTTTTTGTCGTCTACTCCCCATTCTAGAAAATACCATAAACATACAAAAAATTTTCTACGATGTAACGAAGGAAATGAGTGCAACCAAACGTGTAACGTTTCATAAAAAAATGGTTTTGTCCAGAAATTTCTATAGTTTCGTCAAAGGCATGTTAAAAACCCCAGATTTTCGTTTCCCATTAAAACAAGTGTGCGAAAACCCCCTAAAGGCACTCAGTGAGATGCTAATATTAAAGGAATGTCAATAAATTTCTGAATCAGTGTTCCTTGACCCCCATTCTAAGAAGTCTGCTTTTAAAAACTTGAACAAGTTTAAAGCGGTTACGAACGTTTAATGTCTAAATTTCAAGGAATAATCATTATGGAATAAAACCAGAATGATATTCCATCCTCAAACAAACCTCAGATTTCCTCTGGGATGATGTATTAAGTTCATCAAAGGTTTCGGTAAAATTCGATAGATAAACAATGGCTGTAGCTGTGAAACAAACATCAAAAGCTGCTAGTATTGTAGAAACAAATAAATACTTGGTGGGAACAAAGAAAACTGATATACCCTCACTTACATAAAATTTCAATGAAATGGTTGAGCATACAAGCTTTTGAACGCATTTTTTAAAAAGCAGATCAAATGATGAGCGAGAAATGAAATAGAGGCCCCACAAAGAAAATACCTAAACTACCTTTTGTGCAACATAATGGTTTATAATTATGTAAATGCAACATTATTTTTAATAGCTTACTATATAGTTTTATTTTTCACACCTTATTTAACGCCGGCCGAGGTGGCCGTGCGGTTCTAGGCACTTCAGTCCGGAACCGCGTGACTGCTACGGTCGCAGGTTCGAATCCTGCCTCGGGCATGGATGTGTGTGATGTCCTTAGGTTAGTTAGGTTTAATTAGTTCTAAGTTCTAGGGGACTGATGACCTCAGATGTTGAGTCCCACAGTGCTCAGAGCCCTTCTTATGTAACCTGTATTTAAATATGTATGTCTCATCGTAAGAATCAGTTTTTTTTTAACTATTAAGTAAGAACGAGTATTCTTCTTCCATACCTTACCAGGTACGAAGAAGAACTAGGAAGTAGAAGCAAGAACGTTCTTGGTGGGATGAGAATAAATTAATGTTTAGAGCTTCGTACTGCCCAGGGTCCCAGGTAAAGGCGCGGATTAAAAGTGAAAGCGCTCAACCCTTTCTGACAAAAGGACTATACATGCAAAGAAGGTTCTCTTACCTAATGACAGATGTAAACGGCTGCTCTTACTGCAATACCTGCCTCCACTGATTAGGAAAGATGGCGCTCGTTTTGTGCAAATATATACCAAAATATTTACTGACGATCTCAGCCGATATCTTGAATAAAACACCTTTTGTGGAAAGTACAAATGAAATTGGAGCAGTATGAAAGGAAATCCATGTGAAACTAAAATTTCCAATTTATCTAGAATTTCCCATTTTCTGTAATGTTTCATGGCAAAGCCCGATATTATTGTAGGGGTGCAAGAATTTAGTAAACAGTAAAGAATATGTTAAGCAATTAGTGACTAGGGCCTCCCGTCGGGTAGACCGTTCGCCGGGTGCAAGTCTTTCACTTTGACGCGGATGAAATGATGATTAGGCAACACAACCCCCAGTCCCTGAGCGGAGAAAAATCTCCGCCCCAGCCGGGAATCGAACCCGAGTCCTTAGAATTGACATACTGTCGCGCTGGCCACTCAGCTACCGGCGGCGGACAGCAATTAGATAAGCTATGCCCTCACAACAATATTCCCTAGTAATTAGTTGCTCTTCACTGTAATTCAGTGAAAAGAGCTTTCTTCTTTCTTATGTAGCCTACACAGCAGCTCCTCTGTGCTCAGAAACTGCTTACAGAATCTCGACAGAATGCTACCTTGGAAGCAAAATAACCCACGAAGAACGAGGAGAGGGAGACAGAAAAAACAGACCAGCACACGCAGAGGGCATTAATGGCGAATAGAAGTCTGCTTCATTTGAGGAAGAAATTTCTGCGAATGGAAGCTTGGATCACAGTCTTGTATTGTAGCGAAACATGGAAAACCGAAACAGAAGAGAATCGAAGCATTTGAGGTCTGGTGCTATAGAAGAATGTTGGAAATTAGGTGGACTGATAAAGTTATGAACGAGGAAATTTTCCGCAGAATCTACGAAGGAAGAAACAAACGGCAAACACTGACAAGAAGAAGAGACAGAATGACAGGCCATGTCTTAATGCATCAGTGATTAATCACATAGTACTAGAGGGTAAAAATTGTAAAAGAAGACATAGACTGGACTATACTGAAGGATTAATGAAGGTTGTAGATTCCAAGTGCTACTCTGAGAATAAGGGGTTGGTACTGGAGGAGAAATCGTGGGGGGCCGTACGAAACCAGTCAAAAGAAAGATATTCCAGAACAAAAGCATAGGAACCCGTGCGGAGAAGGGTCAGGCACATGGTAGAATTCAATAACTGTCTACGTATGTGGGTGTCACCGCTGCTCCTCTTCTCTCATTAGTCCGATAGCCAAGTGAACTACTTAATTAAACAAGGGGGGGGGGGAGGGATGACAGCAGAGGTTTTTCTGAGTTCTGTCATCTTGGATGCAACTAGTAATTTTCGAACAGAAATCGGGGTCATAGAGTATTACACGAGAAAATTAATGGCACCATGAACATAGCTGTATTAGTTATAGAGCTACGTCAAATTTTGTACAGAGCAAGATGAATGATAACACATAAACGCTACAGGACGTGCTCGATGTGTTTTCCAGCACATTGTAACGGTGTTTTACCCAATTTAACCATTTGTCTTTAAACAAGGCCTGTACGGAAATGCGAGCGCACTCATCAATAATCTGGTCTCTGAGGTTAGCAAGGTTTCTGATCTTCAACACGAACTGCCGTCAAATAACTTATCGAAAGTGATGGTTTGCTTCGCAATAAGAGGTTAGCGTACTAACGGGCCCTTCTTCACTCGGGGTACATGAACAGCAGCCTGTTGTCTGTTGTTAGACGAATATGTGCTACCATGGGTGACATCTGAAGACAGGCTATTTCCAACTTCTTTCAGCAAGACGGTGCTACACCTCATTACAGGCTAGCTGTATGGGCATAGATGTATACCAATTTCGCCGGACACTGATAGGTCGTAGCGGTATGTTCTCCGGACTTAAGTTGGTTTGATTTCCTTCTCACTCATCTCATATTACTTGAGGTAAAATTTATATTTATCCACCTTATTTGTTTTGAAAAGGTTATTCCACACCTATGACTGTATGAAAATTTCTGTTCGACCGGGACTCGAACCCGGATTTTCCGATAATTGCAAACGTTCGCTATTACCACTTCCGCTATCGGTGCGCGCTTCCATAACTGACGCAAACATCCATATGTCACACTGCCTATATCTCTACATCGTAGTCCAGTCCCATATGATAATTTTGGTTAGTAGTCCCATACCTAATGCAGCTGGTGACAAGGAATTCGCAGTGAGCGAATTAATTTCGAACTATTACGTACACTGGTGTATCGTCCACAGTACCAGTTCTTCCGGACTTCTGGACACATCACGATAACAACATTGATCACGATTCCCCGATGTCTCATTCTCCCTGTTGCGGGAAGTCATTTTGCGAGAATTAGGAGCTGAATTGAGTGGATTTCGATAAAAGAGTGTAGAAATCGTGACATTTGAAAGTATGTGTCGGTCCAGGGAGCGTGTACGGATATCCGAAGTGATTATGGCAGCTGCTCACCCTAAGCGGGAATTTCGAGTTCCGGTCCGGCATAAATTTTCGTATGTCTATACCTAATATAGCCGCTGTCAAAGTAATCGCAGTCAGTGAATTAATTTCGAAACTTTACTCAGAGGACAGGGGGGAAATTATGTCATTGAGGTATCTTTTAGAGGCGAACATTCCGTCAGCTAAGGGATACACAGTACTCACCTTACCGCTAAGATTGTGAATCAAAGGCTGGAGATCATAATTAGAAACAAATAATGGTACGTCGCTGTACACGGAATTCCAAACATTATAATGAGGTTGAACTTTCTGGCCTGTTTTCGTCGTCGTCTTTGCTTTGTGAACTCTCCTCCATGCTTCTTTCAATTGACAGTGTAACATATCAACAGTAATTTACACGAAGTGATTCATTTTCATTTGAATACTCTTACTGAACCCTGTTGCTTACAAATACACTGCCCACTCAAATTAAAGTGACCACTGTCAAAAGCCTGATTAAACACCTTTTTACAGCGGAACAAATACGATACGTGCAGGAAGAGAACCAATGAGGCTCTGGAAGGTACATACTCGGACGTGGAACTATTCCGACTCCACTGCGTGCCAGCTGCGCTAGGTTTCTCTGCTTAGAATCCATGGCTCACGCAACTCGATCGAGGTGGTCCTACAGATATTCGGACTGGGTTTAAATGTGGGGAGTTTGGTGACCAGGAGAGTACGATAAAGTAATGGTGCTCTGGACCACGCATGTACATTGCGGGCTGGGTGATATTTGCTTTTCCTGCTGGTAGATGCCAGCGTGCCGAGGAAAAACAAATTGTACGTATGGTTGTGGATGATCCCCAAAGATAGACGCACCCTAGTTGAAATGAAATGGCTCTGAGCACTATGGGACTTAACATCTGAGGTCATCAGTCCCCTAGAACTTAGAACTACTTAAACCTAACTAACTTAAGGACATCACACACATCCATGCCCGAGGCAGGATTCGAACCTGCGACCGTAGCAACCGCGCGATTCCGGACTGAAGCGCCCACCCTAGTGTTGATCCATTGTGCCTCCCAGAATGATGAAATCCAGGAGATGCCACGAAAATATTCCTCACACCATTAGTCTCCTTCTTCCGGCCTGACCGTTTCAGTGGGGTTGTTTTCAGACGTTTCACGGCGTACATGTCAACGGCCATCTGTCCGATGAAGCATAACACGTGATTCATCTAAAAGGTCAACTGTCGCTATTCAGTGAATGTCCAGTTGTGATACTGTCGTGCAAATTCCAGCTTCCGTCGCCGATGAATAGGAATCAGCATGCGTGTATGCCTCAGGCTCCTGTTGAGGAGGTCATGAGGTCGTGGGCAGTCAGTTGCTCAACAGTTGCACGTCTATTCGCCCGAACGCATATCAGCAGACGTCGTTCACCCCTGTCACCTATGGCCCTTGGTGCACCACATTTGGCTCAGCGCCGGTTTTGGATAGCGTCATTTTGACATGCACCGTATACTTTAGCCTCGGCGGCATGCGAACAGTTTGCAAACTGCGCCGTTTCAGATACGCTTCCACCCTTGGCCTGAAAGGCAATGGTCATGCCCTTTCGAACGTCAGATTAATAGTTCCGTTTCCTCGTTACAAAAATCCCACTGTTTTCCGTGTTTTTTTTTCTTCTTTATTGGATTTAGATTCCTCCCCAGAGGGGGTATGGGCTCTCAGCAGCACAATTCGCCACTCTGCAGCCTACAGAAAAGTTAAAAAACGGAATTAGGAGATATGAATAACAAAACAAAAGCAGACGATAAAACGGTGAGTGTTAAAAACTGAAAAATGGAGAAAAAGAAACGAAGAAAAATAAAGAAAACAAAAGGGATGGCGATGCTGATTAAAACTCATAGTAAGTAGACTGACACAATTAAAAAACACAGCGACTGTCTGGTTTCTGTTCACACGAGATAAAAAAAAGAACAAACACAACTAACGACAGTATGCTGGCAGTTTACAACACTGACAGGGGACGCACTACACTGGACACTCACTTAAAACAGCACTGTATAGGCGGCACAGTTGCAGATGGGAAGGGGAGGGGATGGGAAGACCCCAACTGATGAGGGGAAAGGGGGGGAGGAGAAGAAAGGAAAAAGGGAGGAGCTGAGGGAGGGAGGTGACATAGAAAAAGGGGGGCTGAATGGATGTGAGAAGGAGTGGGAAAGGCAGTGGAGGGGAGAGCAAAACGGACTCGGAGGGAGAAGGGAGGAAGAGAGAGGGTAGGTAGGCAAAAACAGGATTGGGGGAGGGAGCCCGGGAAAAGGACAGTGTAAGGGAGGGGCAGTCGATGGAAGCCACCTTGGGAAAGGAGACGAAGGGTGTAGAGTTAGAGGATAGGGAAGACACAATGGTGAAGGCGCGGCAGAGGGCGGGGGGCTCGAGAGGAGAGGAGTAACCAAGGGATGAGGGGGATCAAGGCGGCAGGAGGTGTAGAGGACGTGGGTACATTCGAGGAAAAGGAGCAGACGGGGGAAAGGAATCAGGTCATAGAGAATCCATGTTTTACGTGTCTCCCCACATGTTTTATATACCCTTCATTATCAGTGGTGCCACTTGCCATCTATGAGTCGTTATTGCAAGCTGATGTCGAACATAGGCTGTGGTCACATTAAAGAAATTGGGCTGTGTAGTATAAGTGTACTCTAAACAGCACATTTATTATGATTCAAAATAGAATTTCAAGAAAAAATTTACTGAGGGATTTTTCAGTCCTGTCTAGCTGTTCGTTTCCTACTGTTCCTTTTAATTTTATTGTTTTTTGTCGGGTGTATATGTTCCAGTTGATAGATGAAAGAAAGGAAGCGCAAAAATGCTCAGGAAAGTTGAAGAATACAAAAATATAAGTGACTTAGAAATGAAATAAATAGAAAGCGCCGGAAACCAAGTCAAAACGGCTGCAGAAAAAGGAATACTCGTCGCAAGGACTGATTCAGCATAATGAAAAATGAAATTAACCTTCTGTGAAATTAAAAGCAAAAGAGTCAACACTGAAATGCAGTTGGAATTCAACTGTTAAGCACTGAAGAGGGAGCTGACAGACGGGAAAGTACTTTTTAGCCCTTCACGATGAGAAGTGACGTGACTGAAGAAACTAAAAGGGATATCAGTGTGGAAGAGGATGCAGTATTACAGTCAGAGTTTGCCAGAGTTTTTAAAGACTTGCGATCGGATAAGGCGGAAAGCGTAGATAACACACCTTCCGAATGGCTGAAACTGAAGGAAGTGGTAACCAAGCAACTATTCAAGCATGTATGTGGAATCTGTGAGTCTGGAAACACATCATCAAAGTTTCGGGAAAAAATCATACGTAGCATCCAGACACAGCAGGAACAGATAAGTGAGAGGATTGTCACACAGCTACCTTCACAGCTCACGCAGCAAGTAGCTGACAAGAATAATGTAGGGAAGAATGGAAAGCAAAATTTGGACTCTGTTACGAGGGCAGTTCAATAAGTAATGCAACACATTTTTTTTCTCGGCCAATTTTGGTTGAAAAAACCGGAAATTTCTTGTGGAATATTTTCAAACATTCCCGCTTCGTCTCGTATAGTTTCATTGACTTCCGACAGGTGGCAGCGCTGTACGGAGCTGTTAAAATGGCGTCTGTAACGGATGTGCGTTGCAAATAACGGGCAGTGATCGAGTTTCTTTTGGCGGAAAACCAGGGCATCTCAGATATTCATAGGCGCTTGCAGAATGTCTACTGTGATTTGGCAGTGGACAAAAGCACGGTGAGTAGTTGGGCAAAGCGTGTGTCATCATCGCCGCAAGGTCAAGCAAGACCGTCTGATCTCCCGCGTGCGGGCCGGCCGTGCACAGCTGTGACTCCTGCGATGGCGGAGCGTGCGAACACACTCGTTCGAGATGATCGACGGATCACCATCAAACAACTCAGTGCTCAACTTGACATCTCTGTTGGTAGTGCTGTCACAATTGTTCACCAGTTGGGATATTCAAAGGTTTGTTCCCGCTGGGTCCCTCGTTGTCTAACCGAACACCATAAAGAGCAAAGGAGAACCATCTGTGCGGAATTGCTTGCTCGTCATGTGGCTGAGGGTGACAATTTCTTGTCAAAGATTGTTACAGGCGATGAAACATGGGTTCATCACTTCGAACCTGAAACAAAACGGCAATCAATGGAGTGGCGCCACACCCACTCCCCTACCAAGAAAAAGTTTAAAGCCATACCCTCAGCCGGTAAAGTCATGGTTACAGTCTTCTGGGACGCTGAAGGGGATATTCTGTTCGATGTCCTTCCCCATGGTCAAACGATCAACTCTGAAGTGTATTGTGCTACTCTTCAGAAATTCAAGAAACGACTTCAGTGTGTTCGTAGGCACAAAAATCTGAACGAACTTCTCCTTCTTCATGACAACGTAAGACCTCACACAAGTCTTCGCACCCGAGAGGAGTTCACAAAACTTCAGTGGACTGTTCTTCCTCATGCACCCTACAGCCCCGATCTCGCACCGTCGGATTTCCATATGTTTGGCCCAATGAAGGACGCAATCCGTGGGAGGCACTACGCGGATGATGAAGAAGTTATTGATGCAGTACGACGTTGGCTCCGACATCGACCAGTGGAATGGTACCGTGCAGGCATACAGGCCCTCATTTCAAGGTGGCGTAGGGCCGTAGCATTGAATGGAGATTACGTTGACAAATAGTGTTGTGTAGCTAAAAGATTGGGGAATAACCTGGTGTATTTCAATGCTGAATAAAACAACCCCTGTTTCAGAAAAAAAATGTGTTGCATTACTTATTGAACTGTCGTCGTAGATGACGATCACTCTTGATATCGGTAAGGTAAGGGCACTAGAGAAGCAGTGCTGAAGTTACAGTTGATAATGGAAACAAAAAAGAAAAATCAAGGCATGTTTACCTGATTTAACATGTGTGAGGTTTAAGGAAGACGGATAATATACAAAACGTACAAGAAACAATATGGAACAACAAGAATGGAAGACCAAGAACGATGTTTTAGGGTTAAAGAGAGTGTAAGATATATATTCTTTTGCTCCAAACTGTTCAATCTGTACATCGAAGAAGTGCGAGGCTCTTCCAGAAAGTAAGTACCGCTTCGTTCTACCGCCACCACAGCACTAGTATTGCAGTGCCTCACGCTCGCACTCGTCTTCTGGTTCACTGACGCCGTTACAGCCGAATTGTGTTAGTATGTTTACATTTGCTAGTGATCGTTCGACATGTTTAAGACAATCTGCGACTTCGCCGATTGTGAAGTGCGTTTTTTAACATGGTTTTTGAACGCAAAGAATGTTAAGCGAGCTCAAACTCATCGTCAGTTTGTAGAGATTTTTAGTGAAATGTAATCACTGATGGACTGGTGAGAAACTGGGTGAGACAGTTCAATGATGGACGAACCAATGCTCATGATGAAGCATGGAGTGGGGGCCTCCTGTGTCAATGATGGTTTGGTTCGTCAAGACAGACCTTTCACAACAAGAAAGCTTTGCGATGAGTTTCCACAAATCTCAAAACTGTTTTGATTGAGACTGTCCAGAATCGCTTAAATTTTCGCAAATTGGGTTCCCGTTGGATTCCAAAAAGCGTTACCGATTTCCACGAAACGAAGCGACTTAGCAGTCCTGTGAGATTTCTTACCTGATACAGTGATGAGGGAGATACATTATTAAACAGAATTATGACCGGTGATAAAGCTTATGTTTTTAATGTCACTTCAGAATCAAAACGTCGATGGAATGGAGCCACTCACGATCCCCCAAAAATAAAAAATTCAAAACAACGTTGGAAGCACAAAAATATCTTGTGCACTGTGTACTAGGACAGAGAGGGCATGCTGCTTGTTTAGATCCTCCTCAGAGGGGAAACCATAAAAAAAGGTGTGTGAAATCTTATGGGACTTAACTGCTAAGGTCATCAGTCCCTAAGCTTACACACTACATAACCTAAATTATCCTAAGGACAAACACACACACCCATGCCCGAGGGATCAGCCGCACAGGGGAAACCATCAATGTGATACGGTGCTGTGAAACATTCAGAGAACTTTGGCGCGCAGTTCATAAAAAAAGGTGACGAATGTTCAGTGAAGGCATCGTGCTGCTTGATGAGAATGCACGTCCCCATCCTGCTGGTGTTACTCGAAACCTTATTCACCAACTTCGGACTTTGGAGGAGGCGAGGTGCTTTGACAGCAATGACGACGCAAAAAAAAAAAAGAAAACTTCATCAGTGACTGTGGTCATTGGCGGCAGCCCTTCTATGAAGAGGGTATAGAAAAAGTTAGCTTCCACCCACCACAAAAGTCTGACCAATGGTGGCAAGTATGCAGAAAAATAATTTTAGGGATGCTCTTTTTTGAAAAAAATAAATAATGGTTCGAATAATAAAATGTTGTTATGAATTTTTTTCCAAAACGGTACTTTCTTTTCGGACATGGCTCGTACAAGACTGACATTAAATTTCATAGTGAGAGTGACATTAAATTTCATAGTGGCAGACTGCCAATCTTAAGATTCATTGATGACAGTGCTATTCTCAACGAAAGAGAAGAAGATTTACAGTACGTGTTGGGTGAAGTGAAATAGAGAATATGGATGGAGATTAAAACGAAGGAAGACGAATGTAATGAGAAATAGCGAAAACTGAGAATATTGATGAACTTAACTTTAAAAATGGGGCCATGAAATAGAAGAAGTAAAGGAATTCTGTTGGCTTGAAGCAAAATAACACATGGTGGACAAAGCAAGGAGGACATAAAAAGCTCATTACCACAGGCAAAGAGGGCGTCCCTGGCCAAGTGAAGAGTGCTATTATTAAAAATTAGCCTTAATCTGAGGGATAAATTTATGAGAATGTTCGTCTCAAGCACAGCATTGTATGACAATGATTCATGGACTGTTGGAAGACCGGAACAGCTGGGAATCGAAGTGTTTGAGATGTGGTACTATAGTATATTGAAAATTAGATGGACTGGTAAGGAAAATGAGGCTATCCGCAGAATCGACAATGCGAGGAAAAGTGTGGGAAACACTGATGTGAAGATCAGATATGATGACTGAACACGTGTTAAGACACCAGGGAATTTCCGTGATACCAGAGGAATCTTCAGAGGGTAAAAACAGTGAGATAAACCAGTAACTGGGATACATCTAGCAAATAAATGAGGGTGTAGGGCGCAAGTATTACTCTAAGAGAAGTAGATTGCCACAAGAGAGAAATTCGAGATGGGTCACGTCAAACAAGTCGGAAGACCAATGATGCAAAATTAATAAATATTTAAATATAATACAATAAAAGACCTGTGAAACCAAACAGAAGCAAACAAAGTATTCCATTAATAGCTGATGTGTTCTGCTCGATACGGTCCCTATTTTGATATTTATATCTGTCTCGCTGGGAATAATTTATGAGAATTCGAAAACGCTTCTTTTGTAATTCACGAGGTAAAGTTAAACGAATTTGAATGCACACAGGTGTGAAATGAAGTCGCAGTGTGGCAAGGTGTCGAGTCGTCCAGCCCACTCTAATCGTAGTGCAGGAAGCCACTACTGTGGAGAGTGAATTGCTACACATCTAAATACAATTCACATGCAAAGACTTCGTGTAATTTTACGAAGAAAAAAGTCTAGTTGCTTTCCTTCGATAGTTTGGTTTGCTACATATTCATGTTTCTCTTTCAAGATTCGAGAGCAATCGATTCATATTAACGTATCGAGAGTTGTATGATAAAATACAAAGTTTTATTAGTTGTACATTCAACATGAACCGTACAAGTGTTTCTGAACTTTTGTGACTTACGCCTAATGTCTCAAAGCAATCTCTTTTGAAATACCAACTTTGTGTCTTTCTCACATTATTTTGTACACGAATTGTGCAGCCCAAGATCTCAGCACATCGTAGTTACTTCACTGAAATAACTTGCTTCCCTTCTAACAGGAAATTATCATAGATCGCATGTCTAACGAATGCTTCCAAGAGTGGCGGGTCAGTGTTTAACATACGTCATCGAAAAATATGCTCATAATTAATAATCTAAATATCCTGAATAGAAATCGACAGTTTTTGTAGAAATAAGAGATCTTGCGAAACTCACGGCGCCCAGGCTCATACCATGTTTCCTGACTTCCAAAAAGCGCTCTATACAGTTTACTTAGTGGTAAAAGTAATAACTTAGGATGAATCGGAACAGTCTTGTGACAAGATTCAGGAGATACCAGTGAAGAGAACCCAAGAAGTCATTGTGAACGTCGAAAGCTGCATGAGGCTCTACGCGGATAGTACTGTTGTATGAGGGGCAGTCAAATGAAAACTAGGGAGATGGGAGAAAAGTTTACTATTTCGAATGTAATCTTCGTAACAGTTAATGCAATTAACCTATTGTAAGACAAGAGGAGTGCCTTCACGGAAAAAATGTTTGCGGTTGCTTGCGGAACCATAATTGCACCTCGTCGTCCGAAACAGATCGACGGCCAAGAATGTGTTTCATCACGGCTCCAAAAATATTGAAATCGCATGAACAGAGAACGGGACTGTATGGAGAATGTGTAATGATTTCCCAGTGAAACTTCTGTGTAGTCGAAATAATTTTGGCAACATTTGAGCGATCTCTCCCCATGCAATTTCCACATTGTTGGATCCATGGACGACATTCGAGTTGTGGGTGTGCTTCGAAGAAGTGCAGGCATGGGTACAATCATCGCTCTACAGGCAACTGCAAACATTTTTCCATGAAAGCATTGACCGTCTCGTCTTACAGTGGGATAAATGTATTAACACAGAGGCCTACCGACAATCTTTTTGCCGCCAACCATTCGCAACTGAAACGGGAAAGTGCGTTTTTTTGAGAAATTTTTGCCATTAAAATGCAGATTTGTGTTGAGGCTAATTCACACAATCATGATTTCGCCCTCATAGTCATTCTCAAGTGGAATTTGAAACATCAAAGTGTCGAACCTTCCTAACTGGCGTGTCATCTTCGAAACAATATGACGACTAGTTTATAGACGAGATAAACGTTATTTCGACTATGACATTTCAATTAGGCCGTTCGTACATTTCTGAGATTTCAAATTGCAGTTGAGAATGGCCGTAAAGCCGAAATCATGATTGTATGAAATAAATGAATACAGTCAAATGGCGGAAATATCTTTCGAAAAGTGCTACATCACTGTGGCCTCCTTCCCTAAGCCGGAAAGAAAACCATATGTTGGCTTGCGAAGTACAGCTGTAGATGTAGATGTTTGCAACTGGAGTTTATGAAACGAACCCGAGACGAAAGGCGCGGATCAGATTTATCTCCTCCGTCAATTCTACCTGGTAAGGGTGTAGTACTGAGGCACAGAACTCAAGAATGGATGGAACGAGCGTTGTGTAATCAATTCGTAGATGGATTACAAATGTTTTGGGTTCTTCCAATAAGTCCCCACTAAGAATCTCCTTTTGTTACAATTACTTTCATGTGATCGATCCGAACGGATGCTTTCAAAATTTTACAGTTTACACTGATTTATAGAGAATAGCGTAATCGAATAGTAATGGGTGTGCAGGACGTTAAGTTTATTTCCTTTGTGATGGACTATACTTCTTGCGGATTCTCTCAGTGAATGTCAGTCTGTCGCGATAGTAAATGGTTATAAACGAACTTCCATTTTAACGGAGAATGTTAGCTTTTGAGATGACTAACGTTAAGATTTTGAGGCTGATTTTAGAGGATGAATGCTCTGCTGCATGAAATTCATGCGTCTTCGCTGATTTGTTTAATTACACATCTCGCACTTGTGACTACATTTGCGCTTCTTATTAAATTATTGTTAAACTGTTTACCAATCGTTCGCAAATCTCTGTAAGTCTTCCATTCCCAATTTTGTGTGTGTATTTACTGAATAAACATTTGGATTGAATTGTGAACAGTTTGGTTTAATATGAAAAGGGAAAGCACTGCGTAATGTTCTCCAAATTTATATTTATTTAGGCACTAACTGGCTTTCGGCTTCTCAGCCCATCTTCTGGTGACAACAGAATGTTGCAAACACAGATAAACATGATGTGCTACTTACATAGATATTATTTATACAAAAGATACAAACATTTCGAAGTGTGTACAGAGGAAAACATTCAAATAATTACATTAGCTAAAAATGTGTAAGCAAGGTTATTATGTGACGATAGATAAAGCAACTGTCGAGAAAGAAGATGGGTTTGCAGTTTGAATCTAGTATTTGAAATGAAAACTTAATTTAACAAAGGGGAAAATGGAATTTGAGTCTCATAGTTTAATATTAGGCTGGCACTCTGTGTCATGTGTTTGTTGACTTTCAGCATTTCCAGTAGGCTCATCTTTCTGCTTTTTTTGGCAGAACGTAAAACATTACATTCTACATCGTACGAATGTTTTCAGTTGTGATCTGGAAAGGTCAATTTCATCTCCTTCTGTCATGTTCACATAGCCCAATTGTCAAAGTTCTGTCTGATTGACCAATATATCAAAATTTCTATGGCTCTTGGTGAAAAAATTAATGATGTGGAAATTCAAAATGGTTCAAATGGCTCTGAGCACTATGGGACTTAATTCTGAAGTCATCAGTCCCCTAGAACTTAGAACTACTTAAACCTAACTAACCTAAGGACATCACACACATCCATGCCCGAGGCAGGATTCAAACCTGTGACAGTAGCGGTGGCGCGGTTCCAGACTGCAGCGCCTAGAACCGCTCGACCACTTCGGCCGGCCGATGTGCAAATTCACCCGGATCTAACCTGGTATTGTTCTATGTCACTAGGTTCTTTGCAGATGTTCCTACTCATGAGTCTACTCGTGTGAACATATTAACAGATTTTCTGCATACATCCAAAGCAAATCTTACAATATTACATGACATAATCGATGCTACTCAGATGTTTGTAAAACAGAATTACTTCCAGTTTAAAAACAAAAATTAGCCTACAGTCAGTCTAATGCCCTATCCATGGGTTCACCTCTTAGACCTACACCATCTGTAATTTTCATGGACAATTTCTAACAGTTTTTCTTATAGAAAAAGCCAATCACAAAATACAGTACTGGTTCAAATATTCCGATGCTGTGTTGTGTTTGTGGACAAGACAAGACAATTAGGTACATTACTATAGTATTTGAAATTGAAACAAAAGAAAATTCAGTTTACAATGGAGTTGTAAATCTCTTCTACACCTTGAACCTTAATATAGATATCAGTGGCAGAAAACATGTATTTAGAATTTACAGAAGAAAACGTAGCGACTGATATGTAGTCCCTGCAGGGTCCCAGCAGCCACATAGTGATTCATCGTTTTTGACAGCTTTCACCAATTAGAACGTCGTTCCTTGACTTTGCTTAAGGCGCAGCAGTGGCAATTTCTTTCGCAGGCGTACTGATTTTCCTGGTGTATAAATTGTCTGTTATTCGTGTCACACACTAAATAGGAACTTATGGCATATTTAAATGTTCCACACCTCGAAATGATCAATAGACATGTCACGCGTTGAGACCCTATATGTTGCGTATGGAATCAAGCGGTATTGCATATCCAAAAATGGAACTTCAAGAATTTATAACAGCACATAAAAGCGACATACTGATTTTAACGGAAACCTATCTGAGGCCACCGCGAAGATGTAGATTAAAGAAAATGACAGCTTGTAATACAGTTAGGACAAACAGATGGGGAGGGGGAACTGCTGCTGTGTTCTTACGAAACACGCACTATTGGGAAACCCTACTGCAATTAACGAACTTAGAAGCAGTAGCAGTAGGGTTTGAAAGAGCGCATGGAAGAATAACATTTGTTGCTGCATATCTCAGTCTTTATCAACAAATAATTGAAGAAGATTGTTTTCACATTGTTGATGCATATGACAAAATTGTATTAAGGGGGGGAGGACCTAAATGCTAAACATTACACCTGAAACTCGCGGAGAACTAACCCCAGGGGAACATTACATGAAATGGAAGAAGCACTCCAATGTATTACCCTTCATCCGGAAGAACCGATTCACTTCTCGACAGTAAACAACCATAGACCACATGTCCTTGACATAATTATGATAAAGAACCTAGAACAAACCCAAGACTAACCGCAATCAATGATTTGAACAACAATTCCAACAACGAAAAACACATTCAAATTATTGGACCAATATAAAGTGTACCTCAAAAATGATGTGCGACCAACAATGGCATTAAAAAATAGACAAGAGATAGACGAAGTCACAACCACACTCACAAATAAAGTTCAAACAGCGTACAGACGCGCTTCGATAGCATGGAGAAGCGAAAACCGGCACCAAGAAAACTTTCCCGCTGCTTCAAGACCCGAAGAAATTAAAGAACACAGGGTGAAACAGATGGCACAAGTTTCGAAACCGTGCCGACCACAGAGAATTACGAGAATTATCGCGAGAACTACACCGTCGCGCGACTAAGTCGCGGGAATCGAAAAGTGGGAACACAGAATGGACCAGTTCTTCCTACAAAGCAAAGAGGACTGGAACGTTGTAAGATGCTTTCGCGAAAAAAAAAAAAAAAAAAAAAAAAACACGAAAGACTGCCATTGAGGGACCAGCTGGCTCAGTTTCCTATACGTTATTTAGAGTGGAAATATTTACAGAGACTTACAAAGCACGAAACACTGTCGAGATACCCAACGCGATAACCCAGACGCCGAAGACAATAGAGCAAGGGAAAGAGCGGATAATATCAGAAACACACCAAGCAAACAAGTGCCATTACTGACGACCACCACTGAGGTCCGAAAAGTAATTAGCAATTTGGGCATAAAATCAGCCCCATGCCCAGACGGCATAACAAGTGAACAAATGCTACCAAGAAAACCGATACTGCCGCTAACACGAATTTTCAATGGATGTCTCAGACACGAATATTTCCCGACGCAGCGGGAAACATCTCGAATTGTACCAATACCAAAACCGGAGAAATATTTAAAACTTCCCCAGAGCCACCAACCTGTTACCCTGCTTCCAACCTGATCCAAATTTTTCGAACGAGTATTACTACAAAGGCTAAAACAGCCACTGATCGAGAATGAGATCATTCGACCAGAACATTTTCATTTCGGAGCGCAATATCGGTAGAGATGCAACTACTACGCATATCCGAAAATATCGGATATAACATGAATAGGGACTATTTCAGGGCAGCATCTTTCCTAAATGTAGAGGTAGTGGTAGCTTGTGATGTAGTCTGGAATGGTCGCCTTATCGTAAAACTACGACATCTAAACTACATCTCAGATCCCTACATAAAAATCAAGGATCAGTTTCTCTCACACATTGTAGAATTTGGCAACATCAATGAAGCATAAAATCATTGGAAAAAAGGAATCTCTTAAGGGTCGGTATTATCGCCGACACTGTGAAAGACGTGCGCTTCATTCATCATTCAGTACTCGCATTTCATATTTCTAATCCACGCATTCTGGTATTCGGTAAAATAATAATTCAGGTAATATTAATAGTTTCTATGGGTTGCCTGATTTATTTGACGATTTTTACAGCTTGTCTCACAACTGTTCAAAATGTGTGTTAATGACATACCTATGAACCCAACGTAGATTGGCACAATTTGTAGACGACACCGCCTTATTTGCAAGTAACAGTAGAACGACCGCTGTGATAACAAGAATGCAAAGGCAGCTAAATACCGTAGAAGAATGGGCACTCGAAAACCATCTCATATTTGACGCAGAAAAAACACAAGCAATAATGTTCACGAGGAAGAGACCAGAACTACGCGACAGATTACTAATAAACGGAACACACATAAACTGGACAAATCAGGTCAAATATCTTGGCGTCATGTTGGACAATAAGCTGATCTTTAAAATACATGTCATTTATAAAAAAGAGAACATGATAAAACTAGTAGATACACTACTCCCACTTTTGGCCAGCACTGACAAGGGGATCCGAACAAAATTAATGTTGTATAAAACAACAATATTACCAGCTCTATTATACGGTTGTTCAACTTGGGCGACAATTTGCAACACAAACTAGCAAGCGCTGTAAAGAGTGAAAAACCAATGTTTCAGAATAATGCTCAAAGCCCCTCGTTGGCCTAGAGTAAACGTCTTACACGCTGAACTCAACATGCCAATTGTAACACAACGAACACAGTAGAAACACCGAAAATTGTTAGAAAAAATGGACCGATTAAGAAATATAACCAGACAGCTAGAATGTGTTGGAACAGTGTGGCACAGAGTGAGAATTCCCAGAGCCATAATGAGGAATTAAATACGATAAAGAAATACCAGTAGCAGTCACCATACTAGTCTTAAAGGGCGACAACAGCCCAAATGTCCTAATAAAGCGAAATTAAGCAAAATTATGTTAAAAACTATAAACTAAGGAAGTCCATCCGCCATAGGCGGATGAAATTCCAGGGGAAAAGAAAAGGTTGAGAATTGGTACGTAATGTTAGCCTGTTTTGGCATACAACGTAACCAGTTTGTGTTTTAAATAGTATTACGTAGTTGTAAGCCTATTCTGGCATTCAATGTAATCTCAGTCTGTGATAATTAGGCGCAAAATAACATATAAAGTAATAAATCGCTTTATGTTGTTGTATGAATGGTCCTTCTCGCATCCAACGTAATATCAATCTATGACAATTATCCGTGATATAAGCCCCAGCCCCTTCTGGTATCCAACATAATTTCACTCTACGACAATTAGTCGTAAAAGACCATATAACATGATAAATCGTCTTACGTAGTTATAAGCTTCTTCTGGCATTCAACGTAATTTCAGTCTACAACATTTAACGGAAAAAACCCGTATAACGCAATAAATCGTTTCACGTAATCTCAGTCTACGATGGTTAGCCGTGAAATACCGCATAACGTAATAAATCGTTTTATGTCGATTTATACTATACTCATGAAAGATCCTTCTCGCATCCAACGTAATATCGGTCTACGACAGTTATCCGTGAAATACTACATACATAGTAAATCGTTTATGTTGATTTATAGTAGGACTGTGTTTGAACGCGACGCGAAATGTTCGAACACTTTGCGTCACAGTTCAGGAAATCTCGGGGTGTGTTTGATCTTGAGATCGGACCGCAATCTAGTGTATTTTGTTGGTACTATCACAACGGCGTGGCTTAGCGTTTTTAATGCACTACGGATTTTAATAATAAAAATATCTGTGAAAAACTGACTGAAACACGTTCTAGGCTGCAGTTCATGCGTAACAACGGCAAATAACAAAATAAATAAAAGATTACAATCATGATTCCGTTCAATTTTCGAGTTTCCGCTCACCCCGCGATTTACTGATGTCTGATAGTACTATCTCCAAGACGAGTCTTGCCGCTGTAAATCGTTCTCGCAATAAAAATTAATCACTTTATTACGATTATTTCACTGTTCAGCATTTAATTCTTAATTGTCTTGATTCCATAATGCGAATATTGTTGTCTTGTTTTCAAACTGATTAACACCTGGTAACGTTTTTATCTGCTCTTCTAATATGTTTACGGGGACCTAATTGCTCACTTAAACCTATTTGGTAAATCATTACCTACTCTCATAAACAAATAAAACATGATACCGGGTTCGGACAAGCAATATTTTTTGTAGGACAACATTTTCGTCTTTGTCTGTTACCTTCACTTAAATATCAGCATAAATGTATATGCAGTGTTCGGTACGGTATGAGAACTTGTAAGTCTGTTCAGAGTAGAAGTCTGTGCTGTGGAAGGATTGAATGCTGTTTCCTCCAATGTTCCACGAAATTCTCAGAATGTAAGCAGAGCCATTGCTTATTGTTGAAGCTGTGTAGTAGCTTCTTGCGTGTCCCTCGCATTCGCATAGCGCGAGTCAAATGACACGAGATTGTTCGAACGAGGTCGCCACCGCATCGAACGATGCGGTACATCGAGAAATCTCGAAAGTGTTCGGACGCGAGTATCGTATGCCCTGTCCTAAATTATAGTACAGAACTATGAAAGCGAGCTTGTGTAACTGAATAAAAATCGGCATTAACTAAACAATTAAATTATATTTGTCATTCTTAATTTTGCTGAGGACCCTTGCAGGTATGTTTACTCATCTTACAAGCCGTAAAGCCGTGCATAGAGTTGATTGTCAGAGAACCGTAAGCTCTCAAAGCACAGAATCAAAGTTTTGAGAAAAATAGACAGACTACCAGTCTCATAGGACTGCTGCTATATTTGTTACCGGTAGGTTCGAGCAACAAGTAAGTATCAGACATACTTCGGGAACTCGAATGGGAATGTCTGGAGGGAAGCGACGTTTTCTCGAGAAACATCGTTGAAAAAATTTAGAAAACCGGCATTTGAAGCTGACTGCCGAACGATTCTACTGTATTCAACATACATTGCGCGTAAGAACCATGAAGAAATATTTCTAGAAATTAGGGTTCATACGGAGGCATATAGTAGTCGTTTTTCCCTCGCTCTATTTGCGAGTGGAACAGGAAAGAAAATGAGTGGTAGTGCTACAGTGGACCTTCCGCCACGCATCGTACGCTGGCTTGCGGATCATCTACACAGGTGCAGATGTAGGTGACTTGTTCTCTAAGTCTCAACATCCTGTACTTCCTATGAAAAAATAATGTGCATGCTTTATGCTCTGAAAATTAATTGTTGTTGTTGTTGTGGTCTTCAGTCCTGAGACTGGTTTGATGCAGCTCTCCATGCTACTCTATCCTGTGCAAGCTTTTTCATCTCCCAGTACCTACTGCTACCTACATCCTTCTGAATCTGCTTGGTGTATTCATCTCTTGGTCTCCCTCTACGATTTTTACCCTCGACGCTGCCCTCCAATACTAAATTGGTGATCCCTTGATGCCTCAGAACATGTCCCACCAACCGATCCCTTCTTCTGGTCAAGTTGTGCCACAAACTTCTCTTCTCCCCAATCCTATTCAATACTTCCTCATTAGTTATGTGATCTACCCATCTAATCTTCAGCATTCTTCAGTAGCACCACATTTCGAAAGCTTCTATTCTCTTCCTGTCCAAACTATTTATCGTCCATGTTTCACTTCCATACATGGCTACACTCCATACGAATACTTTCAGAAATGACTTCCTGACAGTTAAATCAATACTGGATGTTAACAAATTTCTCTTCTTCAAAAACGCTTTCCTTGCCATTGCCAGTCTACATTTTATATCCTCTCTACTTCGACCATCATCAGTTATTTTGCTCCCCAAATAGCAAAACTCCTTTACTACTTTAAGTGCCTCATTTCCTAATCTAATTCCCTCAGCATCACCCGACTTAATTAGACTACATTCCATTATCCTTGTTTTGCTTTTGTTGATGTTCATCTTATATCCTCCTTTCAAGACACTGTCCACTCCATTCAACTGCTCTTCCAAGTCCTTTGCTGTCTCTGACAGAATTACAATGTCATCGGCGAACATCAAAGTTTTTATTTCTTCTCCATGAATTTTAATGCCTACTCCGAATTTTTCTTTTGTTTCCTTTACTGCTTGCTCAATATACAGATTGAACAACATCGGGGACAGGCTACAACCCTGTCTTACTCCCTTCCCAACCACTGCTTCCCTTTCATGTCCCTCGACTCTTATAACTGCCATCTGGTTTCTGTACAAATTGTAAATAGCCTTTCGCTCCCTGTATTTTACCCCTGCCACCTTTAGAATTTGAAAGAGAGTATTCCAGTCAACATTGTCAAAAGCTTTCTCTAAGTCTACAAATGCTAGAAACGTAGGTTTGCCTTTCCTTAATCTTTCTTCTAAGATAAGTCGTAAGGTCAGTATTGCCTCACGTGTTCCAGTGTTTCTACGGAATCCAAACTGATCTTCCCCGAGGTTGGCTTCTACTAGTTCTTCCATTCGTCTGTAAAGAATTCGTGCTAGTATTTTGCAGCTGTGACTTATTAAGCTGATAGTTCGGTAATTTTCACATCTGTCAACACCTGCTTTCTTTGGGATTGGAATTATTATATTCTTCTTGAAGTCTGAGGGTATTTCGCCTGTTTCATACGTCTTGCTCACAAGATGGTAGAGTTTTGTCAGGACTGGCTCTCCCACGGCCGTCAGTAGTTCCAATGGAATATTGTCTACTCCGGGGGCCTTGTTTGGACTCAGGTCTTTCAGTGCTCTGTCAAACTCTTCACGCAGTATCATATCTCCCATTTCATCTTCATCTACATCCTCTTCCATTTCCATAATATTGTCCTCAAGTACATCGCCCTTGTATAGACCCTCTATATACTCCTTCCACCTTTCTGCTTTCCCTTCTTTGCTTAGAACTGTGTTTCCATCTGAGCTCTTGATATTCATACAAGACGTTCTCTTATCTCCAAAGGTCTCTTTAATTTTCCTTTAGGCGGTATCTATCTTACCCCTAGTGAGATTAATATTTAAAATTATATTTTTATTGGTGTTAACTGATCCGAGTCGACTGGCCGCTGCGGTTCCGCTGCAGAAGCAGCGTTTTCACAATGTCAGGAGGTGACTGTCAAACCAGAAAGCTGCTATGTGCACCCGAGTGGAGAAGTCCCAAGCGCTGGACAGCAAGGACTCGCCCATTCAGTATGGAGTAGGAAAAGAATAAGTCACACACCGACGATGAATATTCAGATGGGAGTAAGGATCGCAATCAAAATCAGCAGCCTGAGTAGGCAATGTGTCTCTATGTCTTCTTCCTTTAACGATGTCTGACCATCTGATCCTTCACTTTCTCTGGCTCATCTTAGTTCACAGACTACTCGAACTTTTCTTCCTCTCAACGTTGTCATTGACGCAGCATGTTTGCAGTGATACACAATGACCGACCGCCGTTTAGTGACCACGCCTCTCAGTGCAGTGTGTAAAACTTCCCAACCTGTGTGGCCTGATATGCGTCTTTCACACGTGAGTTCGTTCCCAGCCGTGGCTACTATCACTCCAGCACATTGTTTTACGTTTCGCCGCATTTCGAGCTGTAGTTCAAGGAGACCAACAACAGAATTACTTGTGTGTAACGTCCGTCTCTGCATGAGGATGGCGCGTTTCATGTCTGTGTTTCGTCGGAGAATCTGCTGGTGTTATACACATCCTTCTTATTACCTGCCAAAATTTCTAATGGAAGGCTTATTCTTCTGCTTAATTTTTCAAAGTTTCTGACGCCTTCTTGCATGCATTCAGGGCGCTTTTCTATCTGGGTTCCGTCTCAGTGACTCTAGGTGTCAACGAATTATCGACATATCTCTGACCATCCTCCAAGCTGTAGTTTATGTAGTGCAAACCAGCAAACCAAATGCCGTCCCTGCATTTAGGAAGCTCATACCAATGCCTCCTGGTGCTTGCGACAGCAGCATTTTTCTCATCGCTTGCCTGACTTTTCAAAGCATTTTGTCTCTTCTCGGACGAGGACAATGTTTCACTGGCCACCCCTGCGTATCTTATGGATGCTTTTGTCTGTCCACAGCAACAGCGTTTTTCTCACTGGCAGCGAGGCTCTATTCAAGGTGTCTATTCTTAAACGAGCTCATGCCATCCACAAGTTTCCCGTTTGCGAAGGGTGTAGAATGTCCACATGAACCTTCTACATTCCCTATTAGCGGTCCATGACTCTCCCCACGCCCCTAGCCCAGCACCGACTGGCAGTGAAAGACCTTCTATCTTCACTTAACCTGCAGAAGACTGTTGTTTGCTTATCAATCAGTAACGGAGGCGCATAATGTCTCTGCAATAGCACTGGCAAGTCAGTACTCGCGTAAAATGGATAATTTGAAAGGTGACTATGACTGCTTTGAATGTAAAATACGTAATGTCTATCATAAGTAATGGCGCAAGCGCATACAGTTGAAAGTAGTCGATACTAGAAGCCAAAAAGCGTTCGTAAACATAAGTCCACAAACGAACCGTATGGGAAGTAATTGCAACTTTGTGATTACCAGCTACTAATGGCGTAATAGTGTGTAAAAAATGCATGCTGGTCAGTGGTGTCGTCTTTGTTTACATTTTGAAGACGTGGAGTTGTAAAGAAAACGAGATGGATACGACAGTACAATACTCAATTGAATTGCCACTGGTGTTCACGGAGCGTCAGATGTGTTTTACGAGTGTTTGTGGTACATGCAACATTGTAGTAACGAGGAATATGCAGATATGCCTCAATGCGGTGCGTCAGTTGTGTTTAACGAGTGTTGGTGGTAACATGGAACATAACAGTAACGAGAATTATGCTGATATTCATTTCATGCATGGTGGGGTAACGGCAACGCATGGGAGGCTGCACGCTTATACTAAGTAGCATACCCCACCCGAAGACATCCCGAGACTTCTACAACGCTGCATCAACAGCTCCGAGAAACTGGGACTTTTGCACTTGCTCGGGAACGGGTAGGCTAAAATGTTTCAAATGGCTCTGAGCACTACGGGACTTAACATCTGAGGTCATCAGTCCCCTAGAACTTAGAACTACTTAAACCTAACTAACCTAAGGACGTCACACACATTCATGCCCGAGGTAGGATTCGAACCTGCGACCGTAGCGGTCGTGCGGTTCCAGACTGAAGCGCCTAGAACCGCTCGGCCACAACGGCCAGCAGCGGGTAGGCCTGCACGAATTAAACCCGTGTTGCTGGAAACAGTCGCGCACTCTCCAGGAATCTCGAGGAGGAGACTTGCCACACAAGTTCCTGAAATGAGCTACAGTGCGCTTGGGACTACTGCATCGCACTGCACTGTATCCGTACTACGTCCAAAGCGGTCAGTACCTTAGTGAGGCGGACTTTGGTCGTAGACTAACGTTCTGTCAGTGGATACGACAACAAGCTGTAGGCAGCATTACCTTTAACAAAAACTTATTATTATTTACAGGTGAGGCGGGTTACTCTCGTGGTGCTGTATTTAATTACCCAAATTCTCACGTTTGGAATGATGTAGGCTCCAACCCAAATGCTGTGCGTGAATCTCCACATCTGTTTTTCTCAGTGAATGTATGCTTAGGGATACTCGGTCATCATATTATTGTGCATACTAAGACATAAAATGACATACCACGGGGGATTATCCGAAGACACAGGAATTGGTAAATGTTATGTGTATGTACAGACAAAAAAGATGACAATTTCAGAAAAAGTAGATTATTTTTTCAAGAGAAAGAGCTTTACAAATTGAGCAAGTCAATAACGCGTTGGTCCACCTCCGGCCACTACGTAAGTTCCGATTTGGCACTGATCAATAGTTATTGGATGTTCTTCTGAGGGACAGCGTACCAAATTCTGTCCAATTGGAGCGCCAGATCGTCAAAATGCTGAGATGATTGTAGGCCCTACCCATAATGCTCCAAACGTTCTCAGTCTTGGAGAGATCCTGCGTGACCTTACTGGACCACGTTATATTTCCATGTGCAGGCGGGAATTATGTTGCTGAAACGTAACGCCGTAATGGTATGGGGCACAGAATATCGTCGGTGCACAGTTGTAATATAAGTGTACACCGGATGGCAATGAAAGTACTGCTGTGAAGGGAAACAGCACCCCAGACCACCGCCACTGGTTGTGAGGCCATATGGCGGGCGGCAGTCGGGTTGGTATCTCGGCGCTATCTGGGACGTCTCCAGACACGTCTTCGGCCTGGAATCTCATTAACTGGAGTAGAATGATCTTCAGTGATAAGGACCGCTTCGAGCTGAGCCCCGGTGATTGGCAAATGCGCGTCCGTATGCGGTCCAGACAGTGATGAGATACCAACCTGAGTGTCGCCAGCCTTTCGGCCCAACGCCAGGTGTCAGGGTTTTGGGTGCCATTTGTTTTCATAGCAGGCCTCCTTTGGTTGTCATCCGCGGCAGCCTTATAGCACAGCGGTACGTCAGCGATATTCTAGGCCTTGTTTTGTCGCACTTCATGGCAAGCCTTACATTTCAGCGAGATAATGACCGTCAGTATGAAAGAGTTTCTAATACTTTTCTTCGTGCTTTCTTACCTTGGCCATTAAAGTCACCAGATCTCTCCCAATTGGGGACAGTAAGAGCGTTATAGGCAAGGCCCTCCAACATTCACGGAAGTTTGACGATCTAGCATTCCAAGAATTTGGCACGGTATTCCTCAGGACATAAGGCAACTCCATTAATCAATGCCAAGACTAACTGCTTGCATAAGGCCCAAAGTGGACCGACGCATTATCGACTTGCTGAATTTGTGATGCTGTTTCTCTTGAATAATCTTGCAATTTTTCAGTAACTGTAGTCATTTGTTGTCTGTAGATGTACATCAAATCCACAGATTTCCTTCCCATTCGGAATGTTCCTCCGTGGTGCGTCTTTTTTTTTTTTTTTTTTTTCTCCTCAGACTGTGTTACCATACAACAAAACAAACTCAATAGACTGAATTAGCTTAGCTTTCTGCGGCATAATCTTGCAGGATTGCTTGCGGATTCTCCGTTAGAGGAACGCCAGAAGATGTGGTGCATCGCTGCTGTAGTGTGACGACGTCTGACGCGCCGATATGGCAAAAGATGATACTGGACGATGAGGTCACCTAATATGAGCCCCATGGATTTCTGTTTTTGGACCACCTTAAAGGTGTAGTGGACGCCATCCCAGTTGACTCGACTGACGAGCTGGAGCAACGACTTACCAATGGCCGGTTTGAATGGATTCATTGTGGCGCTGGGTACATTCCTGCATCCGGGTACAAGGCCGAAGCTTTGAACTCCTCCTTAAACACGATTACAGTCATGTAACTGTTCTCGTGTTCACAACACCTGCATTTCTAACAAAGTATCGCTAGTAAGTGTTATTAATGTTGTGTGGTGTTGCTACCTTTCCCTAACTGGGATGACGTATGCTCAGAATCGAAGTGCGAACAGGACTCGGAACCCCTTGCCATCCACAGCCGATAGGCGTCACTGGATGCGGGTATGAAGGGGAATGTGGTCAGCACACCGCTCTCCCAGCCGTTGTCAGCTTTCGTGACCAGAGCCCCTACTTCTCAGTCAAGTAGCTCCTCAACTGGCCTCACAAGGGCTGAAGGGCTGAGTGCGACCTACTTGTCAACAGCGCTCGGTAGACCCGGACGGTCACCCATCAAAGTGTTCGCCAATGCTGCCAGCGCTTACCTTCTGTCATCTGACGAGAACCGGTAACAGTCCTTTTCATCCATTGACAAAATAATGTAAAACTTCTTTGAGACTAAGCTATATACATTCAGAAACGGGAATGCATAGGAACATAACCTAGAGGCTACAATTTTAAATTCACAACACTGTATTACAATCTTTTTACATCAAATAAAGAGCTGTAACAAAAAAATCACTGTTAATATGAAGAGTACTACAAAAACACGCCGCCAGGCCCCATTTTATGCCGACAGCGGCCGCGTGTCGCTTCATGAACACTCTAACTAGAGAATGGCACAGGAAACTTCTAAAACAAGAAATGAGCGTATATGTAACAAAAACATAATGATTTCAAAACCCACAACCCGCCTCGAGCTTAGGATTGTACAATGACAATAACTATAATTAATAAAATATTTTCATAAATAAGAAAACTTTGAAATCCAAAATTAAAATAAATATATACTGCGTCAGTGAATGGCGCTGCAGAATTACTGAGCAGCTACTTTAATCGAAAATGGCAATACGCTCTTTCAATAGCCATCCAATAACAAACAGTGAATGGCTGCTATGATAAGCTGACTGGCGATTTAAGGTCACTAAACAAAGTGTGTTTCGATAAATTCGACTCACTTAAGAGTGGAATGGAAATTACACAAAAATTAAAAAAGCAACTTTAATACACTTATGAAAATAAAATAGTTGTCTTTTGAAAAGCACGTTGACATACTCAATTCACGTGAGGCTAATGAAAACTGAGTGCTGTTAGGAGTAGAGCAAGAGACACCAAACAACTAAAGCCTGGGCAATAAACAAAGCTTTGCAGATTCTCACCCATATCATGCCAATGCTAACCTCAGTGGTCGCTTGGGGTAGCCGCGTTGTCCGAGGCGCCTTCTTGACACGGTTCGCGCTGCTGCCCCCCTCCCCCCCTGTCGGGAGGTTCGAGTCCTCTCTCGGCCACGTGTTTGTGTATGTGTGTTTGGGTGTTGCCCTTAGCGTAAGTTAGTTTACGTTAGGGGACCGATCATCTCACCAGTTTGGTCCCATACGGACTTACCAAAAATTTCCAAAATTTCCAACCTCAGTTCTGTTCAGCCACATGGAATAATTTTTCCAACAGCGCACAATGTCATCCCAATACGGCAGCAAATAAAGGTGCTTACCATTAATCGTATTCCGCTTAAGCGAGCAGCCAAAAAGCCGCCATCCAGTACGGTTACAGCCGGCCGCGTTGGCCGAGCGGTTCTAGGCGCTTCAGTCCGGACCGTGGGTCGCAGGTTCGAATCCTGTCTCGGGCATGGATGTGTGTGATGTCCTTAGGTTAGTTAGGTTTAAGTAGTTCTAAGTTCTAGGGGACTGATGACCTCAGATGTTAAGTCCCATAGTGCTCAAAGCCATTTGAACCAGTACGGTTACAGCGGGCAATTTGATTCGCTTCAACGAGGGACTTCCGTTCACGCCGAGCGCCGCATTCCCACCTAAGCCGGTACACGGCGGCTTAATAACACTTCACTACACTGCTCGGCCTCCATTGATGTCGACTACAAGTTTAAAAGTATACTTCAGCACACCACCACCTCATGCCTGCCGTACACTTAGCTTCGACGAAGCACTGCAATCCACTCTGTGGTAAAAGACCAAATTCATTTTTCCGTCCACAATTGTCTTCACCGGTGTACTGAGCAGTGTTTTTTCATGTTTCAATCAGTTGCCGTACATCTAGACAGCTTATTTACTGTTAAATGCCCTCAAGTCGTTAGCACACATTTCCACACGCTTGTCAGCCACGATGTCTTTGTCTCTTTCAACATATTTATGCATTCAGAAAACTGGTGGTCAAATTTACAGACATGTTGTAACATACTCTAGATTCCCGAATGAGTGTTTAGTAACTTTTCACACAACTTGCATTGCGAGACACCTACCAATTTATCTGAAACTGACTTAAAAACACACGTCAATTTTCCCCTTACAGGACATGCGCTCTGTGTCGTGACCGGTATATATCCCCCAATTCTTAATTTCTCCCCAAACCCCCTTACATCTGGTTTGTTTATGTTGGTACACCCACCGTTTTGGTAAATGAGCCGCAGTGAAACTATCTAAGCAAAAATGTACCTGGTTACTCTGTAATCACGTTGAACTGACAGCGCATCCTGTTTTCAGTTGCAACAGGCTGAAAGGGTCCCGTGAAACTTGCCAGGCTAGCGGAAACCCAAGTTGATCTGCTTCAACCACTGTGCTCAGTACACAAGTGGTCTTGGGTCTCCGTTGCGGCAGGTGGAGCTGCTTTAATGGTTGCGACGGAGATAGGCGAGCTGGAAGCAGAATTTGTAAACCTCCGATTGGTACATAAGATTGTTACCGAGTTATCGTTGGGTACCTGTCACAAAACGCTGCAGTTCCATCGACAACCAGAAGGGATGACGAGATAGGAGGCAGCCGCTCCGGAGATGGCCCACGCAGGGGGTCGGGTGCGCGCCGTCTGTGGTGTCGGCCACGGCCATCGATCGCGCCTCAGGCTGACCACCTCGTTACGTTTACCTGCAGAGCGTGGCAGCCACCGCGATTCGATTGGCCACTACGCGGTGCTGCCGAGGCGAACGGCCGCTGGTCTCCTGGGACCGAGCATCTCGTCGTGCCCAGAGGCTGCTGCTGGCCACTTCCCTCAAGCCGCCTCAACTACGACCCAAACGAGGCTGTCTAAACTCACTGGTGTTTTAAAACACCGTACTACGAATTTATACTACCCGACCGTGATATTGTTGGCCTTGGCCCCCCGTAGCCGTTATTGGAAAGACGCTCGCAGTCCGCTGCAGTAAAAGAGTTCGGTCGTGACTAAGGAAAACATGCCACGTTGTAAATGATTTCAAGACAGTCGCTTATACAGGGTGGTCCATTAATAGTGACCGGGCCAAATATCTCACGAAATAAGCATCAAACAAAAAACTACAAAGAACGTAACTCGTCTAGCTTGAAGGGGGAAACCAGATGGCACTATGGTTGGCCCGCTGGATGGCGCTGCCATAGGTCAAACGAATATCCACTGCGTTTTTTAAAAATAGGAACCCTCATTTTTATTACATATTCGTGTAGTACGTAAAGAAATATGAATGTTTTAGTTGGACCACTTTTTTCGCTTTGTGATGGATGGCGCTGTCATAGTCACAAACGTATAAGTACGTGGTATCACGTAACATTCCGCCAGTGCGGGCGGTATTTGCTTCGTTATACATTACCCCTGTTAAAATGGACCGTTTAACAATTGCGAAAAATGTCGATATCGTGTTGATGTATGGCCATTGTGATCAAATTGCCCAACGGGCGTGTACTATGTATGCTGCTCGGTATTCTGGACGACATCATCCAAGTGTCCGGACCGTTCACCGGATAGTTACGTTATTTAAGGAAACAGGAAGTGTTCAGCCACATGTGAAACGTCAATCACAACCTGCAACAAATGATGATGCCCAAAGAGGTGTTTTAGCTGCTGTCGCGGCTAATCCGCACATCAGTAGCAGACAAATTGCGTGACAATCGGGAATCTCAAAAACGTCGGTGTTGAGAATGCTACACTAACATCGATTGCACCATTACCATATTTCTACGCACCAGGAGTTGCATGGCGACGACTTTGAACGTCGTGTACAGTTCTGCCACTGGGCACAAGAGAAATTACGGGACGATGACAGATTTTTTGCACGCGTTCTATTTAGCGGCGAAGCGTCATTCACCAACAGCGGTAACGTAAGCTGGCATAGTATGGACTATTGGGCAACGCAAAATCCACGATGGCTGCGACAAGTCGAACATCAGCGACCTTGGCGGGTTAGTGTATGATGCGGCGTTATGGGAGGAAGGATAATTGGCCTCTATTTTATCGATGGCAATCTAAATGGTGCAATGTTTGCTGATTTCCTGCGTAATGTTCTACCGATGTTACTACAAGATGTTTCACTGAAAAACAGACTGCTGATGTACTTCCAACATGATGGATGTCCGGCACATAGCCCGCGTGCGGTTGAAGCGGTATTGAATAGCATATTTCATGAAAGGTAGATTGGTCCCCGGATTTCTTTCTGTGGGAAAAGTTGAAGGATATTTGCTATCGTGATCCACCGATAACGCCTGACAACATGCGTCAGCGCATTGTCAATGCATGTGCGAACATTACGGAAGGCGAACTACTCGCTGTTGAGAGGAATGTCGTTACACGTATTGCCAAATGCACTGAGGTTGACGGACGTCATTTTGGGCGTTTATTGCATTAATGTCATATTTACAGATAATCACGCTGTAACAGCATGCATTCTCAGAAATGATAAGTTCACAAAGGTATCACATTGGAACAACCGAAATAAAATTTTGAAACGTATCTACGTTCGGTATTTTAATTTAAAAAACCTACCCGTTAGCAACTGTTAGTCTAAAATCGTGAGCCATATGTTTGTGACTATTACAGCGCCATCGACCACAAAGCGAAAAACGTGGGCCAACTGAAACACTCATATTTCTTTACGTACTACACGAATATGTAATAAAAAATGGGGGGTCCTATTTAAATAAAAAAAGGTAGTTGATATCCGTTTGACCTATGGCAGCGCCATCTAGCGGGCCAACCATAGCGCCATCTGGTTTCCCCCATCAAGCTAGTTTCGTTCTTTGTAGTTTTTTCGTTTGATGGTTATTTCGTGGGATATTTGGCCCGGTCACGATCAATGGACCATCCTGTATACACTGACAGAAAAAAATCTCAACACCGAAGAATAATTAATACAGAGTAATAAAACTTCGGGAATACATTTGTCTAGGTAACATATGTAAGAGATTTACATTGCAAGATCACAGGTTAATGTAAGCGCTTGATAAGCCATTGCAACTGTGAAGTGCTGTTACATTAGTAATTGGTGTAATCGCGAGAATGTTTAGTGCAAGCTTGGAAACGTGCGTGCATTGTGTTCTACAGATGCCGTATGTCAGTTTGTGGGAAGGAGTTACTTGCCTGTTTCACTTGGTCAGTCAACATAGGGATGTTTAATGCTGTCTGTGGATGACGCTGGAGTTGTCCAATGATGTCCCATAGTTGCCCGATTGGAGACAGATTTAGTGATCGAGCAGGCCAAGGCAACATGTCAACACTCTGTAGGCCATGTTGGGATACAACACCGGTTTGTGGGTTAGCGTTGTCCTGTTGGAAAAAGAACCGCTCGAATACTGTTGAAAATGGCAGTACAATAAGTCCAATCACAAAACTGAGGTACGAATTTGCAGTCAGATTGCATGGGATAACCACGAGAGTGCTCCTGCTATCGTATGAAATATCACCCCAAACTTAACCCCAGGTGTAGGTCCACTGTGTCTAACTAGCAGACAGGTCGGTTGCAGTCTCTAAACTGCGCTTCTTCTAATCAACACACGGCCCTCACTGGTAATGAGGCAGAACCGGCTTTCATCAGAAAACAGACCGCAATCGTGCCCTCCAATGAGCTCTTGCTTGAGCTCGTGCTTGACACCGTTGAAGTCGCAAACGACACTGGTTTGAGGTCAGTGGTATGCACGGTACAGGCATTTGTAGCAGTTCGTTGTGTCACTGCGGTGCCAACTGCTGTCCAATTGCTGCCTCAAATGGAGACAATGGCGAGACATAAATCAAACATAACGGTCTTTCCTCTCGGTAGTGCTACGTGGCCGCCCGGAGTCCAGTCTTCTTGCGACCATACATCCTTGTGACCACCTCTGCCAGAAATCATGTGCAGTAGCTTACATTACTGCCAAGCATTCTCATGCCCCATTACACGACTTCGTTCAAACTAAGTGAGGTGCTGATTGTGGCGTCTTTGCCGCTTTATAGACATTCTTGTCTAGCATCAACTCACTACGTCCAATCTGTAAGGTAACTAACTGAAACGACCGTTTGTATCCTAATAGCGTTCTCCGCCCGGTTGGCCAGGCGGTCTAACGCACGGCTTTCCGGGCGGGAAGGAGCGCCTGGTCCCCGGCACGAATCTGCCCGGCGGATTTGTGTCGAGGACCGGTAGAACGGCCAGTCTGTTGATGGTTTTTAGGCGGTTTTCCATCTGCTTCGGCGAATGCGGGGTGGTTCCCCTTATTCCGCCTCAGTTACACTATGTCTGCGATTGCTGCGCAATTAAGTTCTCCACGTTCGCGTACACCACCATTACTCAACCACGCAAACATAGGTGTTACTTTTCGTCTGGTGTCAGACGTTCCCTGGGGGTGGTGGTGGTGGGGGGGGGAGGGGAGTCCACCGGTGGCCGAACCGCACAATTGCACAATAACCCTGGGTTCGGTGTGGGGTGGCGGAGGGGTGAAGTGGACTGCGGTAGTCGTCGTGGGGTTGTGGACCACGGCGGCAGCGGGGCGGGGACGGAGCCTCTCCGTCGTTTCTAGGTTAACATACAATACATACATACAATCCTCATAGTGGCTCCAGTCTTATGCGACTGGCGGGAAATTTTAATAGATGTCATCTGTAAAATGTAGAAATGCGTATACCAACTTTTATTTATGTCGCACAACTCCTTCCTGGTGCTGTGAGTTTTTTATTCTTTTTTTGTCAGTGTGCTATCACTGGGTCAGCGTTTTCACGTAGAACATCAGTATAGAAACCCATGCTACGTCGTCCGAAGCGTCCTGACTCCCAGGTGCAATACTATTGTGGTCGCCTAATTAGTACATCAGACAAGCATAATTTGTCATTACCACAATCCACCGGGCTAACACTGTTTAACACAGCCTACAGTCTTAATAACGGCGTCAAAAGCTATTTAAATATGAAACTGAATGAAAAGTCCAATAGACCGTTGTAGCTGTATCTTTTTAAGTCGGTCAGAGACCCCCAACCCCTTTTGCAAATTTAAGTTGCATCTTCTGGTGTACATCTGTAAAGCAATATTTTTTAAATTATTGCCTTAATGATGAGGAATTGAAGTTATCCAAGATATATGATGTACGGAATGAATATGTTTAAACATGGGTGTAAAGATAGCTCAATAATTAAGAAACTAGATGAAACTAGGTGTGGATCACATACGCCCCACAAAGAACGAGTGTATACATACCTAATAACTTCATGCCAAAAGAAGGTTAGTTACAAATTGTCAGCCAGTCATGTAATATGTGTGGGATTAACACTGATATAACGGACCAATCGAGGTGCGTTATGGAGCCTGACAGTTCATCGAAGAAGGAACGTATGAGTGCAACCTTGTGAATACGGCTATTGCCATCTTGGGAGCGTCCGCAGCTGTAGTGAACAGGTTTTCTCTGTTCTAGATAAATTGAATTGAAAATAAATATTTTCTGACAAGCCTAATGCATTTGTCTTATCTGAGCAACAACTGAACGACAGACCGAAAGATTTCTTTATCCAAAGCATACTTCATTCGAGAACATTCAACATCGCAGTGCGTCAGCAATCTTTGGTTAATATATTAAAAAACTAGAAACCCGCCTCGATTGCGAAAAAAGCACCTAGTGTTAACCTAGGTTTCGGCGTAGATAACTACACCTTCTTCAGAACAATAAAACCCACAAGTGCCTAAGAAGACCTTTGTCAATGATTAAAAGAACACTATAGCTATACATTTATAAACGAAAAAAAGGAAAACACAAACAGTACATATGTACAAAGTCAAAACCACTACTTAACTTAATGGTGTACGCTCCACCTCACAAGGACCTATGTTCGATAGGCCATGACCCGCCATAAACTGCAGCTACAAAAGGTCGCTCACTTACACGCCCGACCCGCTACCTATGCACATGCGCAAGACAAGGGAAGTTACTTGAATGTGCATGCTTTTATAACTATATAGCTATGATGTTCTTTTAATCATTGACAAAGGTCTTCTTAGGCACTTGTGGGCTTTATTGTTCTGAAGAAGGTGTAGTTATCTACGCGGAAACCTAGGTTAACACTAGGTGCTTTTTTCGCAATCGAGTCGGGTTTCTAGCTTTTTAATATACTTCATTCGGCTGGTATACTATGTTGAAACATGAGATATCCATATGCTTTTTAATACAGACATTTTACTCAACGTACTAGTAACTTGATTTGTGGATGACCTGTTGCTCGTAAACCGTGATTTGAAGGTGATGTGGTGTGGCCTCGAACACTGACAGTTTGGCGTCAGCCCTTGACTGAAGCCTCTAACACGGAAATAATCTGGAAGGAAATTTATGATTCTTGTCGGCAAATAACTCCTTGTTCATCTACAGCAGATGTTGAACATTGCAAACCATCAGTCATACTATGATATTTTCCGGTGTTTCAAATACTCTAAGCTTCTCCTATTATTCGTTTATTACGGTTTTGCTAGCAGAAACACACTTTTTTATGAGGACATGCAATGAAAACCGTAAATATTTTTTTTCTCTGAGAATAGATTCAGGATTAGCTGAACGTGACATATGATGAAAGCCAAGAACTTCCTTTATGACGGATCATTATCTACCTAGGAATCTGTTCGTTCATCTGTGCTACATATTAATCAGCCACACGCGGAAGTCGCTTCTAACAGTGAGCTCTTACTATGGTACTTATTTGTAAAGCTCGGCCGGCCGAAGTGGCCGTGCGGTTAAAGGCGCTGCAGTCTGGAACCGCAAGACCGCTCCGGTCGCAGGTTCGAATCCTGCCTCGGGCATGGATGTTTGTGATGTCCTTAGGTTAGTTAGGTTTAACTAGTTCTAAGTTCTAGGGGACTAATGACCTCGGCAGTTGAGTCCCATAGTGCTCAGAGCCATTTGAACCATTTTTTTTGTAAAGCTCGACTTCCCTTCTTTTCTTCTTTCCATGGTATATTTCTTCCCGGGAAACAGTTTGTACACATATAACACACGCCACACTATATACAAGAACAAGCTGAAATATTCTGAATCTCGAATGGCGGTATCTTTCATATTAATTGAATTTGGTTTCTGATATGTTATTGTGCAACATATTTCAAATGCACGGAGCACTCACATTTTACAGCTTCTTAAAGAGGCAAAGGAAGTGACGTAAGTACTAATCTGATTATGTAAGCTTCAGAGGCTGATAACCCGTTTGGCAATTAATGAGGTAGCTGCGAATTACGCAGTTGAGAGAAGTGAGTTAAACAATCGATCCTGTTGGTGGCTCCGGCCAAAATGTTGTACTGTTAGAATAATTTAAGTTTAACAGTACAGTTTCATGTTGCTACCTTAGCAATTCGTGTATACGATTACCGTGAGAGAATATGCTATTCATCTGATATACAGGTTGTATCACCTAGAACCTGCACTGCAAATACTGCAGAACGGAAAGCGCTATTACTGTGCGGCTTTCACAGAATCGATTGTAAGTCAGATGCTCGTACCGTTAGTCAATCAACAGATTGGACTAATACATAGAAAGCGTATTTTTTGTTCAAACATAGATTTTTTAAAATGGAACAGTGCATATTGGCACTGAAAAACAAAGTAAAGCAAAGTAGTATGGCAGTGGTGTTTGCTTTAGGATTCTAGTGCGAGTCGTTTACGAGATGTATTTCAAAAATTCCCACACCGACTCTTCTACAATACCTGTGGTAGCACACACTAAGGAACAACAAAAGTGTATATGCTCGGTACGTGGACTCTGACCAGTAACGAGGCAACTGACCATCACAGTTTGTGTTGAAAATGACCACCGGCAGGGGCAACACGCGCTTTCAGTCTGGTATGGAAAGACTGCTGCACACGTGCTAGAATTTTATCGGAGATGTCCGAGCAGACTCCAGTAATACATCGTTGTATATTGTTGGGTGTAGTTGGTATGTCCTTACAGACAGCGTCTCTAAGCTTTCCCAAAGAAAAATGTCTTCGAGAGTCAAATCTGGAGAATGGGACAGCGAAGGTACAGGTCAAACGATTTGGGAACAATTCATGGAACATGGGCTGGACAGCCATCATGTTGCTACCATGTGGCAAATGGTTCAAATGGCTCTGAGCACTATGGGACTTAACATCTTAGGTCATCAGTTCCCTAGAACTTAGAACTACTTAAACCTAACTAACCTAAGGACATCACACACATCCATGCCCGAGGCAGGATTCGAACCTGCGACCGTAGCAGTCCATGTGGCACAAACAAGTGTCGGTGTGGAAGTTTCTCGAAATACGATGTCTCATAAACGACTATACTTAATTTTTTAATATCAATACACATTGTTCCATTAAAGAAGTGTTACCTTAGCACAAAAAAATACTTTATAAGTATTATTACAATTGTTAATTGGATAAAAATACGAGACGCTGACGACGAATCCTTCTGTCAAAACCGCACATCAATAGCTCTTCCCATTTCTGCAATATTTGCGGTGCAAGTTCTAGGTGATTCTGTATATACGTGTCCGAGCCATAGATATTAAAGAATCCGAATATGATTACTGCAGCTGTTGCTATAATTTTGATGCTAACAAAATATGAAGCAGATTAAATGCGCTCTGTGGAATGAGATAAATCAGAATTACGTCGACCCTTCAATAAGCAAAGCCGTTGTCCATTGCATGACATGCGTTTATTTGATTATAGTTGTCTAACATTAATTTCGGCCTTGTCACAAACAGTCGGAGAGCAAATTGATTGTTGAAACATAACTGTGCAAGTTGTGATTAATAATGTGTTTAACAAAATGTGATGTACAAAATTCAGTTGTATAGTGCACTGTTCACAGCGTCTCCCGAAATTCTTTGTAAAGGATTTTGGTGGAAAGGCCTGTCTCCTATCAACAATCTGCCAGTCGTAAAAAGTAAAATCTGGGTTTGCTGTCCCGTCTTCAAGCTTGGACTGCGGAAGGATGAGAAAGAAATCGGCCCTGATTCTTCGAAGGAAATATCCCGGCATTTATATTAAGCGGTTTAGGGAGGTCAAGGAAAATTTAAGTCAGGATGTGCAGATGGAGATTCGAACCACCGTCTTATGGAATACGTTTAGTAGAGAGCCACCTCGCTTCGTGTGTCAATAGTATAAAACGCCCTGCCCGGATGAAATATCTACGCGTAATAGCTCCTTCGTACAGCATTAACAGCAGATATAAATTCAATGTGGTGGCTTTCCTTCAGCTTGGAATAGTACACAGTGTCTCAAAACGATTCATCCGATTTCATTTGCGCAGGCGCAAAGGGGTGGTACCATAACGTCTTCTGAGACGAGTCATAAAGCTCTATGATTCGTCTGTCGTCTCGTTGAAATACTGTGTAGCGTTCACAACATTATCCGAGGCGACGCCCGTGAACCAATGGAACAGTAATTACGCCGGGAAAGTCTCAAACAGCACTCTTTCATATTGCCAACGACTCGCGAATAATAACCACTTTTAACAGGTACAACCAAGGGCCATTTATTTTAATTACTTTTGGAATCAAAGTTTTCGTTGACCTTTTGCAAATGTTCATTGTGCCCAGCAGCGGACAGTCTATAAGTCTCCGGAAGATACTTCTATTAACAAGAGGCACATAGAGGGAATTTTTGACAAAGTCCTTACAAATAAATTCTTAGTGTGAGATGAGGTGATCTTAGGGTCCAGTGATGTAATGCGTTCCATCATTGAGGTGGGATATAGTTAAGAAATGCGCTTAAATGCAGGAGTAACTGAATTGCATCTGCTGAAAAAAATATCCTAACGTCTTTTGTTGGTGTGTTAGCGCCATCTCGACTTCATGCACACTGGGTTTTGGACGAGCGAGGGAACTAGTGGGTTGTCGGAGGGACACGGCTGGAACAAAGGTAAACTTTTCGTTTGGATGTGTAAACTTAAATCTATCCCAAGTTTCTACGTAGAAGTTATACAATTACGAAATTGGTCATGCCTACACCGTCGGATAAAAATCTCAACACCAAGAAAGAGCTGTGCGAGATAAAATTGGTAGACGTGTTTCTACATCTGGAGGATGACATCCATTCAGATTTCTCGCCAGTAAGGTAAGAATGGCTATAGTAGCGCCACTGTGAGGAGGCAAGTCAGTTTTCCTTTAAGTACGCGCTGTAGCGGTCGGTGGGCATTAGTGTGAGACCGGACGCAGTGAGTTGACGTTAGTCAAGTATACCTTTAAGATAACGAAGACGCCATTATCAGCAGCTCACAGACTTTGAACGAGGTCGTGTAATAGGGCTACGAGAAGCTGGATGTTACTTCTGCCGTACTGCAGGAATGTATCCACTGTAAAAGATTGCTGGCAGCGGAGGTCACAGGGAACTTCAGTCACAAGAAGTGTGAGCTCCAGACGGCCACGCGGCACTACCTTGAGGGACGACCTGTCATGTTCGGCCTATGGCTCTGCCTCGTCGCACTGCATCTGCAGCAACGATTTGAGCAGTTGGCAACACAGTGACACAACGAACTGCTACAAATCGGGTACTTCTTTCTCAGCTCCGAGCCGTTTGCCCTGAAGCGTGCATTCCACTGACCGCAAACCACCGCCTTTCGCTACTTCAGTGGTGTCAAGCGACGCCGTGTTGGGGGGGGGGGGGGGAGCAGGGTGAATGTCTGTTGTGTTTTTTAATGAAACATGGTTCTCCCTCGGTGTCCAGTCATGGGCGTATGTTAGGTCAGTTGAGGATCTGCAACCAATAAGTCCGCTTGCTAGAACATTGCACCTACACACAGATTTATGGTCTGTAATGCGACTTCGTATGACAAAGGAGTACTCTGTTGGTTATGCCAAGCATCCTGACCGCAAATTTGTGCCTCAGTCTGGTGATTCGACTTATTGTGCTACCATTTATAAACAGCATTACCTGCGGTGTTTTCCAACAGGATAACGCTCGCTCACATACCGCTCTTGTAGCCCAAGATGCGCTACACAATGTCTATATATTGCCTTTCCCCGCTCAGTCACCACGTAGAGCCCGTATGGGACATCATCGGACGACAACTCCAGCGTCACGCATGACCAGCATTAACTGTCGCTGTACTGACCGGCCAAGTGCAACAGGCATGGAACTCCAGCCCGCAAACTGACATCCGGCACTAGTACGACTTGATGATGCATGCACGTTTGCATGTTTGCGTTTAACATTAATGTACCAGCATTTCACAGTTGCAATGACTTTTCTCGCGCTTACATTAACCTGTTATCTTACAACGTTAATCACTTAAATATGTTACGTATTCCCGAAATTTCATTACTCTACATTAATTATTTCATGGAGTTGGGATTTTTCTCCGTGAGCGTATGTGAAGCACGTTGTATTCCATAGCATATGATGTACGTAAGTCATTAAGCTGCATTCTTCGTCGACCTACTGCAATACGCTACAGAATTTAGGTTTGGTTCGTCTCAGCTTGTGTGATGATTCCTACTTACGTGGTAGTGTATTCCAAACATACGTGCGACTCAAGCTAATACGCGACTGGTCAAATGGATGCTGCGTGCTGCATTTCTATATTTTACGATACACTACCCAGTAATTTAAATTCAACAAGAGATCGGCAACGTACAGCAACCTGATTCTATAAACTCACTACATGTTCGACGTGGACTCACTTCTCGCACGAAACTTGCCGCCTGGCGAGTCGTGTGCACGGAAGGGTGCGTGACAGAGGGGAACGCCCGATAATTTCCCAAATCACACGTTTCCGCACGAGTGGCACGGCTCACTATTTCGACGGCGCGTGGGAGGTGACCTCTCGAAAATGAGGGAGAGTCCGGCACGAAAGCAAAGAAAGCTAATTATGTGAATTGTTTCTCGGGGGCTGTGGAGGAGAAGGCACTGCGACGGGACAAGGGGGAATGCGGACCCGGAGTTGCTACTTTCATGTCTCAGCCAAAGGGCGAGGCGGCGTAGCGTCGGCGCGCACAAAGGCGAAAGCGAAAGGCAGGCGGCGTAGCGAGAAGCGGCGCTGGCCGATTCGTCTGTGAGGCGACTCGAATAATTCTGGCCCCCTACCCCTCCCTACTTTCTCTCCTCACCACCGGCACAACCCACCCACCCCTGCTGCGTTACCCAAGTCCAGCTGCTTGGTACCTGCGACTGCCCTCTGCGACAAAGCTCCTCTTCCAGGCGCGGCCTTTGATTACACCTTCGCGACTTCCTTCTTGATCAGAAACGTGGACACAACCGTAAAGGGGGGAGTCCCCCGGACGGAGACGTGAATCGAATTCTGCTTTAAAATATCGGCTTCATTGTAATTCTAGAGAGATCATCATCATGGTTGTCATCAACACGAACAGCACACAAGTTCCTTAATGCAACAGCAGTTTATGCCAACAATATAAGCCTATATAATCATGTGCATCTGTCATACGACCCTTCTTCCAAACGAGAATGATCTGCGCATTTTTCCAGTCGCTAGGTATGCCTCGTTGCTCCGCAGATCTACGATAAACTGCTCCTAGTAGGAGAGCAAGTTCCTTCGTGTAGCCATTGTAGAATCTTATGGGTACCTCATCTGAAAGTGATTCCTTTCCACTACTAATTGATTGTACTTGCTTTTCTATTCCGCGATCGGTTATCTCAATGTCTACCATTTCGGCTTCATACTATGGATGAAAGGAGGGTCCATGTTACTCTTGCTGCATTTTCCACATACTTGGGATTTTCGATTCATCCTCAGAAAGAGAACCGGTATGCTCAAGAAGGTGTGCGTTGTATATTTACACTCTCACCCTTGCGCTGAGGTAGTGTCAATGTAATTTACATTATATCCAAACAAAGAGAAAAAGCTTTAATATTTACTTTCCTTGATACAAAGAGGAACATCTGAAGTGCAACCACTTTCTCTTTAATGCCTATGTTCTTAAAAGGAGTCACTGATGTCACATCTGCAAACAGCGGTGACGAAACGATAAATGTAATTATTCTATGTTACAGAAAATTAAGCACTTGAAGCTAAAATTAACTCAGAAGCTTCAGTAAATAATTAATAATAAGTGTGTTAATTGCCGTGTTATTTTTATGTGTGATAGGAAGAGTACTGAAAGCAGATGAACAGGTAATGGTAACATAAAGGTTTAAAAGTTCTTTTTTCTGATTTTTGGGAGCCAGTAGTTATTTACATTAAAAAGTTCTACTTACCGCCAAGATGCAGATTTCATATGAACGCTTTCGTGGACATAGAATTACCAGCAAGTTAAAACCGTCCATTAGAAGACGCCAGTATGGTCCTTTGCTTCAAAAGGTACAGGTTGGCTAGAAAAGGTAGTGCCATTTCGGTCTATCGGCTGCTTTCCAAGGGAAGAGGCGACTTGTGACTTGAATTCACTGGATCACATTGGATAAGTCAACATGCTCATTTGCGAGAGGCAAAGTCAGCTACCGGATCACCTGGATTTATAGCTAACCACTGTCCTGTAGCAGCGTTCCTGAGTGCTGAAATCTCAGAAGTTTAGAGAAGAATGCAGGTTTTCGAGGACCATACTCTTTAAGCATCCAACAGCTCATCTCGATTAATGGATATTACGATAATATCTCGAAGGGACTACAAAGCCATCCATGCTCAGATAACACTAAACGTTCTAATCTCTTCGTTTCATCATTTGACACAATATCTCTCTTTCGCTTACCTTCATTTTCTTTTGTATGTCGACATTTCTTGTCCATCATTTGCTCCCTTCCACCGATTAGTAACTGCTAGTCCAATAACAATTGAAAAGTTGAACAAGCTCCACTAATCATCTTAGTGCTATCAAATCAGTTGAATATGTAAGCTTCCTGTAACCGTAAATGCGTGCTTAACCCAAAATATGTGTTTGTTTGAGTCTGCCTACGGTTCGTATTCACATAGCGCTGTCATCTCCTCAACTGTCCTTCATATCTATTTGTTACAATCTTAGTGACTGAACACGAGACCAAGCTTACTTACGTTTGCAAGCACGTTTGGGGGCTTACTGATTCCTGTGTCGTAGTCAAGACAGGTGGCCATTTTAGCAAAAATGGACAGCACTAGGCAAGGAACGGGTTAAGTCCGATTCCTAGGTATTACTTCTTATATGGAAGTACAGACTTCCTCGGTGACTTTCAATGAAGAAATCAGCCGAGTTGTAGCGCCGTGCTTTCGCAACGTTTCGCCAAATTTACAACTCACCATCTTTAGGTGAGGTGTCGTGGTGATGTCCAGTTCGTTCCTTTGTATTTTACACGATGTAGAGGAATAGGAGAGAACGGGAAAGAGCGAGTGGGGAACTAGTGACTTCCAGCTGCACACTGCATTGTGGAAATGAAATGGCGAAAGCAGAAAATTTGTGGTGCATCGGGACTCGAAACCGCATTTGTCGCTTCTCGAGAACAGTTGCCTTAACCACTTCAGCCATCCGGATACAGTCCCTCATTGACCCGTATTTCCAACTTATCGATCGCCACAATACTTGGTCCCTCGTTCGTTAAGCCCCTAGTCGCAAATTATCGAATTCCGTAGGAGTCCGGACGATATTAGTAGATCTGCAGTGTAACAAATGTCATGGAGCCGTCACGGTATCAAAAATGGTTAAAATGGCTCTGAGCACTATGGGACTTAACTTCTGAGGTCATCAGTCCCCTAGAACTTAGAACTATTTAAACCTAACTAACCTAAGGACAACACACACATTCATGCCCGAGGCAGGGTTCGAATCTGCGACCGTAGCGGTCATGCGGTTCCAGACTGTAGCGCCTAGAACCACTCGGCCACATCGGCCGGCTGCCACGGTATCACAGAAATGTATGTACTACATACGGGTAGTGTGTACATTGCATATGAAGTAGAGGAACGGAGAGGAAACGGAAAGAGTGTGTGTGAAACAAGCGACTTCCAGCTGCATTGTGGAAATCCAATGGCGAAAATTGAAAAGTTGTTTGCCGGACCGTGATTCGGAAACTCATTTACCGAAGCCAGTCGTTTAAGGCAACCGCTCTTGGGAGGCGGCAAATCCGGATACGAATGCCGGTCCAACGCCCAACTTTTTACCTTTCGCCATTGCATTTCCGTAATGCCCTATGTGGCCGGAAGTCAGTAGTTTCCAACCCACCTACTCCCTTTCCATTCCTCTGTTCCCTTTACAATGTATACACTGGCCGCGTCATCGCGAGTGGTGTCTGTTCTGTAGGACATGTCACGCAGAACAGCAGAGAGATACAGGTTGAGTGAAGTAAGACGTAACACTTCTTTCATTTCGTGAACGGTTCCAGCCATCGAAACGAGGTCTTCGACAAATAATATACGCTACGAGGCACACACTTTGGTGTATAATATTAAATCTTAACGCGACAAACATATTGAAGGAGCCGAGCGGGGTAGCGTCTTCCCACGGTTCAAGCGGCTCCCCCCGTCGGTGGTTCCACTCCTCCCTCGGGCATGGGTGTATGTGTTGTCTTTAGGTAAGTTAGTTTGTCAGATTAAGTAGTGTGTAAGCCTAGGGACCGATGACCTTAGTAGTTTGGTCTTGCAGAATATTAGCACAAATTTCCAAAAGATATTGAAGGAAGTATAATTTTTTAAATAGAACGATATACATCTCTAACTGCATTCGAAAGCACTTGAAAAGAGTGCAGTGATATTGGTTGTTAGTTCTGAGGTTGAAACTCTCCGCAAAAAATTCCGAGAAGAATTCTAAAGTTGAAAAGCAAGTCGGCCGAAATCGGCTACTGGTCTCTAGATACGCTCATGCCAGGCAGCGTCGTTGTATCATGCCTTTCGACTGTTTACTTGTCAGCACTGCAGAAGTAGCAGGAACGGTGTTGTCTGCCGGCAGGTCCTTTCTGCTTCAGCATTTCTCGCATGCAGACATGAACACTGATGAGAGCTCTGTGTGAGGGGTGTTAACACCGCGATAACCAATTCTGGCCGCATTGATTTCCAGTTTCAGTGCATTTGTCGGACTGCTATGCGAAATTTTTTTAACATCAGTACTAAAACTCTTCATCAATAAAACTGTCTTTTCAAGGGCTATTGAATGCAGTTATGAAAAGTATGTCGCTCCATTAAAAAGAATCATTTTCGTTTTAATACCTCGCTTGATATCAGAGTTCAGAGCATTACCCATCAGAAACATTTCATACGCCTCGTCGTACTATCAATAGCGGGAAACCTCGTTTCGACATCTGGAACGGTCCCGATATCGAAACGAGGTTTCCCGCTACTGATAGTATGATGAGGGGTACGTAGTGTCTGTTTATTAGTCAGCAGAGAATACACGGTCCAACGGCTATAACGGAACTTTATGTACCTAGTGGTTATAATTAAACTTTCCTTATTTAACAAGTTATAACACGGAAACTAATTACCGTACGAGTACCAAAGTTGGTAGCATAGATGTCCAGACTATGAGGTGCATGATTTCCACACGTCACAGCGCCACCGTCCAGTTCTAACTATGGCCACCAGTTGCCATGATCAGTCGTCATGGTTCATAGTCTCACACACCTGACCAGTCGCAGTGCTCTTGTTTACGTATCAACATGAGCTTGGACAAAAAGTGCAGGTGATTATTGGTGACGCTCTGTTATCAAGATAACAGTAATGCTACAGTTGCACTCCGAGGATACCAACGGTTGAAAGGATTACAGAACCGTCCGCTTTCTCCACCTGCTATGTGGAGCATGATGAAAGAAGTTCGAATCAACTAGAGAACTGAGCGTCGCTCCGGGAAGGCGCCAATTTCTGGTTGCATCATAGGTGGTTGATGAAATCTCAGTTGCCATGGCAGACAATGCTGCATGCAATTCCCGATAGTCAAGCAATGCACGTGCTGTGTCACAACAGTTGAACATCCCGTGGTCCACTGTACGGAAGCTGCCTCGAACCATTCTCAAATGGTATCCGTACAAGATTCATATCGTACAGAGCTTGCACCACAGGACGCACAACGACCTGTTGACTTCGCTCTCCACTTTCTCAGAATTGACGAGGTTTGGCCCTGAATCATCCTATGGACAGATGAAGCAAATTTTTCTCCGACGGGTGAGATGAACACACAGAATTGCCGAGTGTAAGGATCTTCACCTCCAGTCCCTGTGCATGAAGCTCCTCTATATGGTGAACGTGTCACCGTATGGTATGGCTTCACGGCTACGTTCATCATTGGCCCGCTGTTTTTTGAACAGGTTGGCACTCAAGGACCAAAGACGTGCCGTGTGACTGGCCAGCGCTACCGCCAGCATGTCATACCCGTCCTACAGGAGAGAGAGTCGCACTGAACTCAAAAGTTTGCATGCAAGATGGGGCCCCAACGCACATCGCTCGTGAAGTTCACCTGCTTCTCAGAAACACATTGACAACTATCGAATTTAAAGTCGATCGTTTCCAAATACTTACCCGACATGATCACCTGATGTCACTCCCTGTGATTTCTGGTTTTGGGGCCACTTGAAGGACAGAGTTTACCAGGAGAACATTCACACATGAGCTGATCTGAAGCGCAGCATATCAAGAGAGGTAGCCAGCATACCTACGGACATGCTTCGTTCTGCTATGCAGAATACAGTCCTGAGCATTCAGACTCTTCTGGACCCTGATGGGTGCCTTATTGAGCCCCGTTTCTAGCAGTAATGGTACCGGCATGTAACGGTATGAGTTACCGCTGCAGCACATTAAAGGTGTTTCAACAGAATTAATTCTGCACTATTTCTTGTTTCAGTTGAATTGATTCTGCGTTATTTCTCTTCCTCATGTCCTCGACATTAACGCTACCAAGTTTCGTACTGTATGGTAATTAGCTATGAAGTGTTAAATAGGGCGTAATAAACACCAGGTACATGGTTCATGAAGTTCCTTTATAGCCACTGGACCGTGTGTTCTCCGCCAGGAGCCGGCCGTTGTGACCGAGCGTTTCTAGGCGCTTCAGTCAGGAACCGCGCGACTGCTGCGGTAGCAGATTCGAATCCTGCCTCGGGCATGGATGTGTGTGATGTCCTTAGGTTAGTTAGGTTTAAGTAGTTCTAAGTTCTAGGGGACTCATAGCCATTCGAACCATTTTCTCTGCCAGGAGACGACCAGGTGGGCCTATAGTATACCTGCGGAAGAGATGTCACAGTGTCGGTAGTGTCCACGCAGCATCACAGGTTTGGCGGAGGGGGGGGCGGGGGTCGAGTTCTAGTAATACCTGTCTGTTCTCCCCACTGCCTCCATCGCTTTCACGTCACAGAGTTATGGACACATTTTTCCTGAAGATCGTGCCGAGCTCTATTGGAAACCGCTGTCCCGGTTGACAAAATCGTCAAGTGCCCTTATTTCCAAAAGCATTACTCCTTTTTTAATTAATGTAGCGTTATATATCTTACGATTTCGACGCCTACAGGACGTTGAAGTTTTGGTGTCCTTCTTTCTCACTCCACAGTTTGTTAAACGAATGAGAAAGCGAAAAGAATGGCCGACGATGAAATATCAGGTCTGTGAACGGCGTACGGCGCGTCAAGGGCAGCACGTTGGCGCTTAGCGGCGCGCCCGTGCGGCTGCAGTACCTAAGTGGGGCTGAGGTGAATATTTGATGGCGGCCGCGGTAGCGCCGGCCGTGTCGAGTGGACTGCAGAAGACGGCGAGCACGGCCGGCCAGCAGCGGCGATCAACAATTCATGGCCGCGCCGGCTGGGACCGGCAACCACTCCGCCGGGTCGCGCTGGCTCCGTTTAATTGCTTCTTCCTTAGCCTGGATAGTGGTCCGCGGCAACTACATCACAAAGAGCATGCGCAACGTATACTTTGACCATACTGTGTACTAGCGGCAAAGTGCTCCTATCGTAGCACGTAAAAGGCGGATGTGCTGCTTTAAAAGACACTGACAGAAAAGTTAGGTACCACCTGGGTCATTCTACCCTCAACACCTTTAAAAATTTTCCCAAAAAATTTCGCATGCAAATATATTCACGCTCTTTCTAATGTGAAACTCACCTCTCCTCAACCCCAAAGGCTCCCTTAACTGTAACTCGTTGACACCCAACAGTCCTTCGCTACAAGTTGCTCACACCCATCTACTTCCAGTTACTCAATCCCAGTCACTCACTCAGCCCCACTAGTTGTCAGTATTAAATTAGAATTATAGTAATACCTTCAGCTGTTGACGGACGTTGATATATATCAACGGGTAGAGGAGAAAATGTGTCCTCCGACCGTGACTTCGAACCCGGGGTCTTCTGCTTACAAGGCAGACGATCTATTCATCTTTTTTTTAAAAAAAAAAATCTCATTTTGCTCTATATTGGTCTACGAATTTGTTCGTGGTGGACGTTCGATGACAGCCGTTCAGGTTCTTTGTTGATCCGTTCACTCAGGTTTTTTTTTGTTACAGAGGGTAGCAAACCCTCTGACCGAGCATGCTTAGCTACCGTGCCGGCAATCCATCTGCGTCACCGAGGGAATAGTGGATAGCCCGACTGCAGGGACTATAGCGCGCACGGCTCCCGCGAGCCCCACATTCTCACCTTGTATGTCCACACACTACATTCGTAGTGTCCCACCACAACACACTCATTACTCGTGGGAAACGATCTTACCAAGTCCTGTAAGAGTTCGGGGATTATGTGTGCATCCGCACTGATGAAGAAGGTCATGGTCTAGTGGTTCTAGGCGCGCAGTCCGGAACCGCGGGACTGCTACGGTCGCAGGTTCGAATCCTGCCTCGGGCATGGATGTGTGTGATGTCTTTAGGTTAGTTAGGTTTAAGTAGTTCTAAGTTATAGGGGACTGATGACCACAGAAGTTAAGTCCCATAGTGCTCAGATCCATTTTTGAAGAAGGTCATGACCGGTGTTGCCAGAACTGTATACTTATATGGATATGGTGTCTGTTCTTTCAAACATGACCGAAATTGAACAGACACCATATCCATATAAGTATAGTTGTCAGTTTCTCTTTGCTTCTCTCTGTCACTGTCTCCTGTCTCATAACCAAGTCTCCTTCGTTCTATCTTACTATTACTGCCTCCTCTTACGTCAATATCTTACTCTCGTCTCTCTTACTACTACTGTCTCTTTCATTCAATCCTACTGTTGCTGTCACTTCTTATTGTCATTACCTATCTCTTCCTCTTCGTTATTGTCATGACCCTGTCTTTCATTATCACTCGTTCTCACCCACTTACACTTTCTCCTTCTCTATATTCCTCCCCCACTGACACAGCCCCCTTCACCATTTTCCTAGCACTATTCTGTCACCATCATATATATTTAACTGAATCGGTATCCCCCTCTTTCTCCCATACTGTCACTGTCTCCTTAGCCTTTTCTATAACACACCACTGCCTATTATACGCCCGTATTTATTACTTTTCCGTCTCTTTCCCACTGCGAATGACCTCTTATATATCAGCATAGAAAAGCGGAAAATGTCCATGGGCCAAACTTTTTGAACAATTTTTAGAGGTGTTGAGGAAGCTAAATGAAGCAGCTGGTACTCTACATTTCATTTTTTTTTTTTTGAGAAACACGTCTGCCTTCTTTGCGCTCCGATGGGAGCATTGCTCCACTGATTTCCTTGTTCTTCCTGCTACATCACGGCATGTCACTCGTATGAAAATAGCTTTACGAGAACTTAAATAACGCAAAATTAATAATTTTATGTCCACAAAAATTTCGAATGTACTTCTTTACCACAACTTGGAGTCCCTAGAACCCTTATAATGATAACAGAGACATTTTACAGCATACTTTTCCGCTTTCGCCTACAAGTGGGGTACGAGCACAAGTGGGGTAAATTTGTACCTCTGTATCTCGGAAACGGACAAAGAAATAAAGAAAAATTTCAAGGTTGTTAGAGATAGCTTTCTTAGGAATATATCGTAAAAATTAAATTTGCTACATATAGCCATCTTAGAATCAACGGCTCGGTTTCGATACCCAAAACGAATATGTTTCCGGTTTTCTCAGGAACAGTTCATGAACTAAGTGGTGCCTCCATAAGCCTCTTAAGGTGCACTGTAGACCACATCTTTTGCAAAAGAACCAAACGATTTGGTCAATTTATCTAAACCGGAGGAAATGTGTAATATTCAAACTTCGACACCGTAGTTCAGAATAGTTACAGGAAGACGATGACTCTGTTTGGTTTAAAAATGGCCCCAAGCCAACGGGCTACACAAAACAGCTATCACCGATAGAGCCCGAGATATGAGCACCCGGAAAAATCCCGTTTTTGTGCGGGGCGTTTTAGATTGTATCAGATAGCGCATGATACCGATTAAGGAAACTTTGTAAGGTCAGCTGAAACACACTGTATTACACTGAGATATGGTTCCGGAGATATCTAAATGCGGTTCACACTGAGGCGATACGATATGCGATACGGCACGTTTCGATAAAGTTCTCTCGACGAGACTTTTATCGATGGGACACTCGTCTTCCCACTGGGATCATACTATATGCGATACGATGTGCAATTCGATTCGCCATAGGACAAGCAACAGCACATCACGAATAGCGTTTCTGTTTTCAGTTGCAACTGCCGTGAGTCCTTCTCAGAGGACGCTACTGTGGTTTACCATTGTTTAACGCTCAAGAAATTGGGAAAGAAAAGGAAGTATCTACTGGGTGTACCTGCTCAATGCTATAAATACTAAACACGTTCAACTGTGGTTTTTATTGTGCTCTCCGAACGCGAATATAAAGTCCACGAATTCTACAGAAGAGTCCATAAATACTCAACATTTTGAGGCAACAGCACCGACAAAGCAGCGGACGAACTTTCTTCTTTATATTTCTGCTCCTGAGAATCTCCTCATTACCCTAAGGTAAACTGCTGACAGCGTGGGAACGGCGTTAAAAATAGCTCCTTGAAAAGTTTGCTTTTTGAGTCTTATGGTACTTTATTCAGTGTAGTGCATACAGAAGTAATGGTTACAGATAGAGAAAGTTAAGGCAGTATTTCTACAACTATTCAATTTCTGAGGCTAGTATATGATTCAGTTTGAGAAGTATTTAGAATCGAGAAAGCTAGGGTAGTATTTATACAACTGTTCAGTTCAACAGAGTAGTATGTGATTTAGTTCGGTGAGTATGCTAGATTTGAAGACAGATCTGCTACTATCGATGGTGGAGCAGTGAGTGGTGAACTCTCTGTAGGGGTAGAGAATGATTTTGAAGAAATGGAAGAAGTTCATAAGGATTAAAAAAGTCCTGCGATGTCATCCTCGGCTTCTTCCAGCTGCTCATTGAGAAGCAAGACGAATTTAGCTTCTGTTGTCTTATACGCCTATCACAAAGTTTCCTAAACTCAGAAACAAAGACTGAAAGCACTCCCAGTCAGCATCATCCGTGTTTTTTTTTCATTTTAGTAAGTTTTCAGTTTCCAGTTTTGGCTTGTACCCTGGGCAAACGAAAAAGAGAAACACAAGGCAGCTCCGCATAGTGCATTGCATAGCCATTGAATCTATGGGCAAAAGCGGAATGAAAATCAGGTTATTATCAAGTTACGATACTAAGAATCGAATGAGGAACATTGCATTGTGAAGGACACGTGCAAAACCCAAAACAGTGGTGTTAATTTTCTAACATGAAAAGCAAAACTTTTACTGATAAACCAACTATAGGTGCGGATGTAGCTTTGCTTCTTCTACATAAAACAATTTTTTGAGGCACAAAGGAAAACCCGAAATTTCCATCCACGTGTATCGTATGACTAGAGTTGGCATCGAGCAACCAGCACATCGTACTAAACCGGGCAATATGGCAGAGTTACGTATCGTTGTCTTTTTGCTTTCACATCAGTGTGAATCAGTCATATAGCTTCTGCTAGCTTTCTATGCGATCCGCAGATGCGGGCTACTTCTGCGTCGCATAGCGTGTTACATCGTTTACCGTGTTGCAGAGCCTTAGTGTGAACCAAGCCTAACGAAGTCCAGTGGAAAACAATACCAAAATGACTGTTCTGTTACAGAAATGTCTGTCATTAAAAGTCTGGTACTTGAAAGTGTAAGATGAACCACGAGACATCCTGGAAATATCTCGTGCAGTATAAGTCCGAAGCTTCCCATGGTAAATGCCAATTTGAATAATGTGCTTCTGGTCATAGGCCGCGCCAGTTTGAAACTAAAAGCACAGTTAAAAGCTGACATAAATATTTCGTGCAAGTGGGGAAACCTCCGAATCATTACTACTGGGAATGAATAACCTACATCTACTTATTTTTGTGTACCCTGCAAGCTACTCAACGAAGTAAGGCGGAGGGAACCTCTGGTACCACTGTCTGATCATTCCTTTAGTGTTCCATTCGCGAATGGCACGTGGGAAGAAAGATTAACGGTAAACCTCGGTATTAGCTCTAGTCTCTCGAATTTTCTCGTTGTAGTATGTTGTCTCACCTTCCCTGGAAAATACTGACGTGGAATTTCTATAGTAAACCATTCATCTACATCTACATGGATACTCTGCAAATCACATTAAAGTGCCTGGCAAAGGGTTCATCGAACCACCTTCAGAATTCTCTATTATTCCAATCTCGTAATGCGCGCGGAAAGAATGAACACCTATATATTTCCGTACGAGCTCTAGTTTCCCTTATTTTATCGTTGTGATCGTTCCTCCCTACGTAGGTCGGCGTCAACAAAATATTTTCGCATTCGAATGAGAAAGTTGGTGACTGGAATTTAGTGAGAAGTTTCCGTCGCAACGAAAAAGCCTTTCTTTTAACGTTTTCCAGCCGAAATCCTGTACCATTTCTGTGACACTCTCTCACATTTCGCGATAATACAGAACGTGCTGCCTTTCTTTGAACTTTTTTGATGTACTCCGTCAGTCCTATCTGGTAAGGATCTCACACAGCACAGCAGTATTCTAAAAGAGGACGGACAAGAGTAGTGTAGGCAGTCTGCTTAGTAGGTCTGTTACATTTTCTATATGTTCTGCCAATAAAACGAAGTCTTTGGTTAGCCTTCCCCACAACATTTTCTATGTTTTCCTTCCAATTTAAGTTGTTCGTAATTATAATACTTAGGTATTTAGTTGAATTTACGGCTTTTAGATTAGACTGAGTTATCGTCTGACCGATGTTTAACGAATTCCTTTTAGCACTCATGTGGATGACCTCACACTTTTCGTTATTTAGGTTCAAAATTCAAATGGCTCTGAGCACTATGGGACTTAACATCTTAGGTCATCAGTCCCCTAGAACTTAGAACTACTTAAACCTAACTAACCTAAGGACATCACACATCCACGCCCGAGGCAGGATTCGAACCCGCGACCGTAGCAGCCCCGCGGTTCCGGACTGCAGCGCTAGAACCGCACGGCCACCGCGGCAGGCGTTATTTAGGGTCAACTGCCACTTATGGCACCATTCAGATATTTTTTCTAAATCGTTTTGCAGTTTGTTTTGATCTTCTGATGACTTTATTAGTCGATAATCGACAGCATCATCTGCATACAAACGAAGACGGCTGCTCAGATTGTCTCCCAAATCGTTTATATAGATAAGGAACAGCAAAGAGCCTATAACACTACCTTGGGGAACGCCAGAAATCACTTCTGTTTTATTCGATGACTTTCCGTCAGTTACTACGAACTATGACTTGTCAGACAGGAAATCACAAATCCAGTCACATAACTTCACATAACTGAGACGATATTCCATAAGCACGCAATTTCACTACGAACCGCTTTTGTGGTACTGTGTCAAAAGTCTTCTGGAAATCCAGAAATACGGAATCGATCTGAAATCCCTTGTCAATAGCACTCAACACTTAATGTGAATAAAGAACTAATTGTGTTTCACAGGAACGATGTTTTCTAAACCAATGTTGACTGTGTGTCGGTAGAACAGTATATGTTCTAAAACCATCCGTGGTGCACAATGCCTCTCTGGTAGCATCTCCATAACCATCTCGCTCGGACTAAACGATCCCACGACGAAAAGCGCCCCTCGTCATCGGGTCTTCTGTATCTCTTCCATTCTGTTAACCTTCCCAGATGAGCAGTACTTTGGAATAGGTCGAAAAGTGTTTTGCAAGCCACTTCTTTCACGTATGAATTACATTTCCATAAGGTTCTTGCCATGAATTACGATCTGGCATCTGATTCTCCTGGTATTTGTTTTATTTGATCATTCCAGTTACTGTGGCTCAGTTTAGTTACTTCGAGATATTTTGTACTAGTTACAGTTTGCAGCAAAGAGTTACCAATAATTTAGCTGTACAGTACTGGATTGCTTGTTCTATGTACATGCGACATGTTACATTTACTTACGATGACACTCACCTGCCAGACCCAGCACCATTTACCAATGATCTGCAGGTCTTCCTGCAGTTAGATACTGTCTTCTGGCACTGCCACCTTCACAGAAACAATCGCATCATCAGCAAAGAGCCTCATGAATCTTCCGACGTTATCCACTGCATCGTTTATCCTGGGTTTAACGGGTGTGAGTGCAGCTATTTTTCTATGTGGTACCTTAATATGTAGAAACAGCAAGGTTTTGGTTGTTTTTTCTCTGCATCGAAAAGTTTTCCAGAAAACACATCACAAACGCTACGACCTGTTGCTTTCTGCACGATCGTACCTGTGCCACTTAGTGGACTACTCCTGTCAATATAGACTAACCATTTTGTGTCGACGCGTCAACACCTGATCTGCTGCCCTGGGGAAAATAAGAATTAATGACTTGCTCCTGCCACACGTGTTAAAAACATACGACTTGTAACAGCCGCATTTACTGGTCTGTATATGAAATAATTACTGATGTAATGTCGCTTAGCACTATAAATGTCTGCCCCAATATCCTTTCCACACTGTATGTGCACGTATCAAAAAAAAAATTTTGCGTCACCTCGGTTGCGAGAATTCCGGAACCTACACAGAAATTTGGAATGGAGATCAACGTAAACATCATTTCCGACCTTTTTATTGTTGGTGACAATCATCATACAGCGAGACCTTCAGAGTTGGTGGCCCAGATTGCTGTAAACACCGGTACCTCTAATATCCAGTAGCAGGTCCTGTATTCGTCGTGCTATACTATTCAAAAGTTCATTAAAGCGCTGCTGCTACAGATTATCCCACTCCTCAACGGTAATTCGGCGTAGATCCCTCAGAGTGGTTCGTGGGTCACGTCATCCATAAACAGAGCTTTTAAATCTATCCCAGGCATGTTAGATAGGGTTCATGTCTGGAGAACTTGCTGGCCACTCTAGTCGAGCGATGTCGTTATCCTAGAGGAAGTCATTCACAAGACGTGCACGATGGGGACGCAAATTGTCGTCCGTGAAGACGAATGCTTCGCCAATATGCTGCCGGTATGGTTGCACTATCGGTCGAAGGATGGCATTCACGTATCGTACGGCGCCTTCCATGACCACCAGCAGCGTACGTCGGCCCCACATAATGCCACCCCAAAACAGCAGGGAACCTCTACCTTGCTGCACACACTGTACATTGTGTCTAAGGCGTTGAGCCCGACCGGGTGGAATCCAAACATGTCTCCGACGATTGTCTGGTTGAAAGCATGTGCGACACTCATCGGTGAAGTGAACATGATGCCAATCCTTAGAGGTCCATTCGGGTTGTTGTTGGGCCCATCTGTACCGCGCTGCATGGTATCATGGTTGCAAAGATGAACCTCTCCATGGACGTCGGGAGTGAGGTTGTGCATCATGCAGCCTATAGCGCACGGTTTGGGTCGGAACACGACGTAGTGTGGCTGCACGAAAAGCGTTATTCAACATGGTGGTGTTGCTGTCTGGGTTCCTCCGACCCATAATCCGTAGGTAGCAGTCATCCATTGCCGCAGTAGTCCTTGAGGGCCTGAGCGAGGCATGTCATGGACTTTCTTGTCTCTCTGTATCTCCTGCATGTCTGAACAACATTACTTTGGTTCACTCCGAGACGCCTGGACACTACCATTGTTGAGAGCCCTTCCTGGCACAAAGTAACAATGCGGACGCGATCAAACCGCGGTATTGACCGTCTAGGCATGATTGAACTACAGACAACACGACCTGTGCACCTCCTTCCTGGTGGAATGACTGGAAATGATCGGCTGTCAAATGGTTCAAATGGCTCTGAACACTATGGGACTCAACTGCTGTGGTCATTAGTCCCCTAGAACGTAGAACTACTTAAACCTAACTAACCTAAGGACATCACACACGCCCATGCCCGAGGCAGGATTCGAACCTGCGACCGTAGCAGCAGCGCGGCTCCGGACGGGAGCGCCTAGAACCGCACGGCCACTGCGGCCGGTGATCGGCTGTCGGACCCCTCCTTCTAATAGACGCTGCTCAGGCATGGTTGTTTAACCTTTGGGCGTTTTTAGTGACATCTCTGATCAGTTGAAGGGACTGTGTCTGTGATGCAACATCCACAGTCAACGTCTATCTTCACGAGTTCCGGGAACCAGGGTGATGCAAAAGTGTTTTTGATGTGTGTATTTTAAACAGTAATGGCCTGACACACTTTCTTGGTGTAATCCTGTAATTACCTTTTCATTTGTTGATATTGTTCTGTTAAGCGTGACGTGAGGTGTAGAGTTCTATTTGCAATAAGGTCTTCAATCGAGTAACAAATCCGACCCGTTAGTTGGAAAGTGGCGGTGAGGGATGCTCTCATACGCCTTCCTGAGGAGGGGAACACAGTATCGGCCTGAGCGCCGAACTTTATTGTTGTTTTGAAATGAGGTATATCTGCATTACACCTTTATTTGAAGTAATGCTGGGGGGAATTAACACCATGAATCCTGCAGGGCTGCCCATAATTCCGTAAGAGTACGAGAGGGTGGAGATCTCTTCTGAACAGCACGTTGCAAGGCATCCCAGATATCCTCAGTAATGTTCATTTTCGGGGTGTTAGGTGGGCGGAGGAAGTGTTTAAACCCAGAAGAGTGTTCCTGGAGCCACTAGCTAGCAATTATGGACTTGTGGGGTTTCGCGTAGTCCTGCTGGAATTGCCCAAGTCTGTCGAAATGCACAATGGACATGAAAGGATGCAGGTGATCTGACAGGATGCTTACACACGTGTCATCTCTCAGAGTTGTATCTAGACGTATCACGGGCCCCACATCACTCCAACTGCACACTTCCCACACCATTACAGAGCCTCCACCAAGCTTGAACAGTTCTCTGGTGACATACAGGTTCTATGGATTCATGAGGTTGTGTCCATACCCGTACATGTCCATTCACTAGACACAATTCCAAACGAGACTCGTCCGACCAGGCAGCATGTTTCGAGTCATCAACAGCCAATGTCTGTGTTGACGGGCCAGGCGAGTCGTAAAGCTTTGTGTCATGCAGTCAAAAAAAGGTACACGCGTGGGCCATCGACTCGGGAAGCCCATATCGATGATGATTCGTTGAATGGTTCGCACGCTGACACTTTTTCATGGCACAGCATTGACGGCCCAGCATTGAAATCTCCAGCAATTTGCGGAAGGGGCGCACTCCTGTCTTTTTGAACGCGTCTCTTCAGTCTTCGTTGGTTCCGTTATTGTAGGATCTTTTTCCGGCCACTGCGAAGTGGGAGATTTGATGTTTTAGCGGTTTCCTGATATTTAGGTACACTCATGAAATGGTTGTACGGGAAAATCCCCATTTCATCGCTACATCGGATATACTGTGTCCCATCGCTCGTGCGCCAACTTTAACATAACGTTCAAACGCACTTAAATCTTAGTAACCTGCCAGTGTTGCAGCAGCAACCGATCTAGCAACTGAGCCAGACATTTGTTGTCTTACATAGGCGTTGCCGAGTGTAGCGCCGTATTCTGCCTGTTTACATATCTCTGTATTTGAATATGCATGTCTATACCAGTTTCTCTGGTACTTCAGTGTAAAGCTTACTACGGAAAATAATATTTTGGTTCTTTCACACGAAGCAAGTTAGCTAAATAATACTTGTCTAATTTTGCAACTAATAATATAAATCCTCAATGTATGCTCCTTTAATTCACTGCCCGCATCTCGTGGTCGTGCGGTAGCGTTCTCGCTTCCCACGCCCGGGTTCCCGGGTTCGATTCCCGGCGGGTCAGGGATTTTCTCTGCCTCGTGATGGCTGGGTGTTGTGTGATGTCCTTAGGTTAGTTAGGTTTAAGTAGTTCTAAGTTCTAGGGGACTGATGACCTAAGATGTTAAGTCCCACAGTGCTCAGAGCCATTTGAACCATTTTTTTTTTTCATTCACTAGCCCAGCCGCCATATCTTTCACATTAGGTCCAATTTTCTTCAAAAAATTCCCAACAAATATCTTGGTTTGAAAAACCTCTTTTGAGGTATCAAGGGTGTCAGCTCATTCCATACATCTGATTTCATTCTCGTTTGCAGTGTAGTTCTAGGAACTTTAAAACGTTCCACATTTACCCTTTCGGTCATTTCGCCTTCCACAGCACTTGAAACCATTAGCTTCATTGTCATATCAGACCACTGCTCTCTACATTCATTGCCATGTTTCTTACTGAAATCTAGTAACATGCCGTAGAAACAAAGAAAAGATTTCTTAGGTGGTCTCTTCCTCGCAACTTTGATATGAACCATGATGCCCGACTGACATTGCACACTAAAACATGGCAGGAACAGAATCCAGCCTTAGGAAAAAGGATTTCATTGTTACAATACAATCTATATAATAAGCAATTTATATAATAAGCAACCAGTTGCATAAAAGAAATTTAATTTCTTTACCGGTTATATATGAATACTAGTATCACAATATTGCCTCTTACCTTCAACAGTCTAACCGATGCTGAAAATTAACACCGGTCGCCAGCACCGACACTCAAAAACAAATAAAATTAATTTGCGACACAAACGCTCTATTTTTAGCAAATGATGGAGTGATATCTGTTGTTTATTGCAAACGGCTTACCCGAGAAACACAAAGTGGCCCGTACCTCCCGGCAGCTCATGCTAAATTGGGTTTCCCTATATGTTACAGTAAACTTTGATGAACACATAATTTTTTAGTCCTCCTCATGCAGGTACTCTTACCAAGAAGTTTGTTTCGGTGCTGTCAAGTTTTTCATAACAATTTGTACATGGAACAGAAGGCGTTATCTATGAGACATGTTTTTATCTTAGATTTAAAACTTGTTTCATACCCGTCGGATAATTATTTTATTGTGGAAATGATGAAAAATTTTTGTTACTACGTACTGAACTCCTTTCTGAGCCACTGCCAGCTTCAATAATTAGTAATATATGTCATTTTCTCCTCTAGTATTGTAGGTATGGACATCACAAATCTTCTCAAATTGTGATGAATTTTTATTTAACGAAATCATTAGCGAATATATATACTGTGATGGTGCGGTTAAAATGCCTTACTCATTTATGAAATACCTACAACACGACAGTGGGTGAACACCACATATTAATTTTACTGCTGGCGGTCTATGCAATCAAATCGTTATTCTGATAAGTTACCCCGAAAACTATTCCATAAGACATTGTTGAACGGAAATATGCAAAAAAGTCATGAAGCTGACTCGTCTGTTTCCAAGACAGTAGTTGAAACTAACTGACTGAACAAGTCAGTTATATGCTACTTCCAGCTCTACATTATCATCAGTATGTACGCCAAAAAATCTGGAGTATAGTAGCCTGTTTATGGGCTCTTGTTAATGTGCTATATCAACTGTTTGTACGATTGTATTTGTTGTAAAGAACTCAATATTTTATGCTTTTTATTTTCAGAAAACCTCTTAACAGTTATCTGGAAAACGACATTAACAATGTATTTCTGTTTATTTCTCTCTCATGCGATTTACTATACAGCAGTATCACCTGCAAAAAATACTATTTCTGCCTGATGAATGTAAAGTGGGGGGTAAGTAACTTATATGAGGAATAGGACTGAACAAAAAACCAATTTTGTGGAACCCCTTGTTGATTTCTCTAGTGTCACTAAAATTTTCTCTCCTTTCAACATTGTTTGAATTATGCAGCACGACTTTTGCAGTTCTCTTTTGGTAAGTAGTACTTAAATCAGTCGTCTGAAGCCATCACTTCCATAAAACTTACGTTTATGTAAGAGGGTAGCATGGTCTGTACAATTTTAACGTCTTGGGAACTCACAAAAAATACCAACTGGCGTTATTTTGTTATTTAAGGCTTGAAATGCTTAGTGAGTGAATGCTTCAATACCATTATGTCTAGCAACCCTGTTGGGATCCAAACTATGATGTGCAAAGTAAATTGTTTCTACGTAATTGTGAGACTGTTCTTGAGCACATTAATTTCTCGAATATTTTAGAATAAAACTTTTGTAAGGAAACTGCCGATATATGTTCGTGTCTTACTCGTTACCTTTCTTGTAAAATGTTATTATTGGTTGCATATTTTAATGTCTCGAAAAGTTCCTTGCGTCAGTGATGCACGAGACCATTACTTTCAACAACTTTTCAGAATTTTGTTTGAAAATCCATCAACACATCAGCTTGTGTTTCTTGCAAATTTTGTAATTCTGTTAATTTCAGTGAAGGATGTTGGTGCTATTTTTAGTTGCTTAAAATTTTGTGAAATGACGTTTTTAACATATCCCCTTGCTTCTTCAGCAGAACTATTTAATTCTGTTATTCCTGCTACATTTACAAATTCACTGTGAAAAATACTTGCAACCTGCAAATTTAAGTTATAACATTCATATAGTTTAGTTGTTGTGGTATTTCTTGTGCACTGATTATTTGTCCTGTCTCCTGTTCCACAACACTCCATAAATTTTTAGTCTTATAATCTTCATTACTGATTTCTGTCCTGGACATTTTAATGACTTTCCTTAAGCTGTTGGAGTATATTTTGTAGAATGCAAGTAATGTCAGATCTTGACTTATTCTGTCCATTATATGAATTTACACTTTCGTCAAAAAGGGTGACAAATGTTGATGTATATGAAATAAAATCGTCATAACTTCTTAACAGTTTTTGTTAGGACTTTCAAACTGCACAGTTGCCCGTGGGCATGATGAGACAGTATGAGCATGCATGGTTTGGTGTAGCAACTAAGCCCACTTTCATTTGAAAGGGTTCGTTAATAAGCAAAACTGCCGCATTTGGTGGGCTGAGAATTCACATTTCGTGATCGAGAAGTCTCTTCACCCTCAACGGGTGTCTGTGTGGTATGCAATGTCAAGTCACTGAATAATCGGTGCGATATTCCTTGATGGTTCAGTGGCTACTGAACGATACGTGAAGATTTTGGAAGATCGTTTCATCTCTATTATCCAAAGTGACCCTGGTTTCCACAGATTGTGGTTCATGCAATACGGAGCTGGACCCTATGGAAGCGGGAGAGTGTTTAATGTCCTAGAGTAGCACTTTGGGGGCCGTATTCTTGCTCTGGGATACCCAGAGGTCATTGGCATGGTCCTTGATTGGTCACTATATTCTCTGAATCTGAACGCGTGTGACTCCTTGTCGTAAGGTTATATTAACGACAAGGTGTACAGCTATAGCCCCAGAACTATTGCTGAGATGAAAACAGCCATTCAGGGATTCATCGACAGCGTCGATGTTCCGAAACTCCAGCGGATCATGCGAATTTCGCTATTCGTCTGCGCCACATCATTGCCAATGACGGCAGGCATATCGAACATGTCATAACCTAAATCCGAATATCTGTAGTGACGTTTGCATGTCGAATAAAGTGTACGCACGCCTTAGTTTAAGTTGTCTTTCACATAGTTCAATAATTTTCAACCTTTACATGAAATTTTAACCGCTTTCGTTATCCATCCCTAATTGGTTTTTTTTAATGGACATTCTGGATAACTTCTTAGGAAAACTACTATCAGATATTAACACAAATTTATTACGGAATATACTGAATTTCACATTAGCATCTCTTCCTATATATACCTCTGCCCAAACAACTTCTTTTAACTTAAGCTTAAAGCATTGTACCACGTTCTCATTTACAAGCATCGCTGCTTTGTAAGGAATAGATGTGTAAGGTGCTACATTGTTTTATTTCCATTAATAGTACATCGTCGTTATCAGGTAGTCTAGTAACACTTTGATACACATTAACTGCTTCAGTGTGAGCACTATCTGTAAAAATGTTATCAGTCGTGGTCCTGCTGTCTTGTTACATTTAAGTTGGAAAATTCACAACTGAAATCGATTTTAAACAATCAAATAACGTTTCATTTTTCCGTCAATCCTTTAAAAAATTTACGTCGAATGCTCCACAAAACTGCTAACTGCCTCTTCATGTCTGACAGATAGCTCAATAACGCATCTAGATTTCTGATAAACAGCTGAAAGTTTCCTAGAGGGTATCTGTGTACTGTTACAATTACGAGAGAAGTATACTGGAGTAAAACCTGACAAGCACATGCTTTTAGGTCCTGATCTATAAAAAGACTGTTTGTTTTAAATATTTTGCATCTTCTCCTTTTTCCATGTTAACTCTGCATAAAAATGATGTTAGTCTGTAATCTCTGATATGTAACTTCTCTACCCCAGTGGCTACATGGTGTTCAGAGATGGAAAGGACATCTATGATTTCAGAATTTACTACTTCTTACATATGCAAGACACTCATCTATCTTGATTTTTAGTTCCCTAATATTCTGACAGAGCGAAATGATTTTACTATTCTGGAGACTGTTACATATGTTTAGGTCCTATCTTGTTCTAATTTCTTCAGAGATAGACTGGCTATAACATGAGTCTACCTTTTCTGTTCTCCAAATAGTTATGCTCTATAATTCTACAACAGACTGACGTCAGTGATGTAGGCCTATAACTACATGCATTCTGTCCTACTTCGCATCTTGGAAAAGTGAATAACGTGAACTTTTTCCTGTTGCTAGGTAGCATTTCATTACTCCAGCGATTTACGACAGACTGCTGCTAGAAAGGGAGCAAGAGTGTTTTTGATCTCTGATTACTAAACTACGTATGGAAGAAGAAAGTAAGGGATATAAAAAACGAATGTGTGCTATTTAGGTCGTCATCTCATTTCTTACCGCAGAATGTCTGACACAAGGACCAACGATATGACAGAAGAGAATATGTTATATACTGACATACATTTTAAGCAAAGGAAAAGCAGAGAATGGCAGCATAACTTCTTTGGTTTGGGAGGTAATTTTTTAACCACTACGCTAGGCGAGTACTACTAAGTTTTGCAGACGCACCCACTGTTTCACACAGAATTCGTAAGTGGCTCTCAATTTATGTAACTGGAACTGCGATTTTTAAATTTTTTGAAGTTATCATAACGTGTACAACTTGCTGTACTCGTGTGCTACTTAATCTCAAGTTAAAAGAGTTTTCAGAGAAGCTGCAAGGAGTGATCTCTCAAGTTATTGTAACATGTTCTGTATTTTAAAGTTGTTACAGATATGTAACAATTCTTGCATTTGTAAGTCAGTGAATCGGTACCAACCATCCACCTTCCTGCACATTTCCTCCACACCGGTTATCGTTAGTCACGTATTTGGTGGAGTAGACATAAAGTGTTGACTGACCAGACATTACGATGCGTCGGGAAAGATCAGTAGTTGCACCATATGACAGTGTATTCCCCGTAGAAACACTTCGAAACTTTACACTGTGAAATTTTATCTTAACTTAGAATTATAAATAACATCCGAGTACAACACTAATATTTAACTAATTCACACAGGTATCAAAACAAAAATGGTTCTGTGTTGTGTTCACAATGGAGGGTCAAGTCAACATCTGTAGCTCACAGACCTGGAACCTGAAATAAAAATAGCATAGTCACTCACACATTCATATAGGTTCACACATTTCGTATGCATAATGATGCAAGAATTACTATGGCGGTACAATTAATCGAAAAACTCACTTAAACAAGTACTGCTGAATTAGGCACTGTGATGGAATACGCTACTAGTAATTAAGGTGCTGAAAATATCCACAAGCGCAATGCAGCATATGCAGATTGCTATGGTATATAAATAAGCTTTCTATTCATGCTGCTGACGCGTGTATTAGCACGGCAGAATAAAACAGTAATTAGTGGCTGCTGTTGTTAAATAGCTAATTCAGTACAGAGGAGCAGGTAGCAATTTAAATCATGATTCTCTAATCACATACAGTGGACCTATTCTGACGGCAAAAATGGCTAGGAGAGTTGTCCGGGATTTTAGAATTTCACTGTGCCCTGATCTAGATTAGCCACGACGTGCCGCCGCCGTTTCTCACTTTGCAACGGTGTTCACTGTCCGCGTCACTCGTAAACTGAGCACACTCCCTCAACCGGCTTGTGCAGACCACATTCAGGCTGTCCACATCAGCCAGGAACAACCGATAAGAGCATTTGTTATTCCTATCGTAGTAATACTTTTCCAACCAGGTTAGACAGCTATGTCTACTGTCGTTGCTAAATGGTTACTACTACTACTACTATCTAGTATACATCTGCATTTCGAAAGCTTATGCGATCCTGTCTGTTAGATAACAGCACCTGCTTTTTTTACAATTCATACTACGAATGTAAATTCACAATTTGGGGCAACACATATTTCACAGTACAGTTATAGAATGTTCGAATAATATCACTATACAGAAGAAAAATACAATCAAATACACAATACAGAACTACGTGTAGGAGTATGGATGTTACAACCGTTAACGAACGTCAGCCCTACTTAGGACATTAGCTTACATGTCCGCGAAGTTAAAATTAATTGCAGCAGTAGCTACACAATCTGATCAAAGGTATCCATAGGATTAGGGATGTGTTCACCCTTCTCCTTCATCACGGTTTTAATTGTGCTGGAGACACTTTCAGTGAGACGTCTGAATATCTGGAGTAGTGGCATCTCATTCTTCCCCAAGAACCGTAACCAGAGAAGGCAGTGATGCTGGACGCTGGGATATGGAAAGAAGTCCACGTTCTAACTCATTAAAATGGTACTCCACTGGGTTCAGGTCAGGACAGGGTGGCAGTCCACAGACCATGCCTCACATATACTGCCTTGTGATAGGGCGCTTTGTCACGCCAATACAAACATCGTCTCTGAAATGTTGCTCTACTATACCAATTACAAAATGTTATAAAATGTCTTAATATGTTTCCGTATTTAGCAATAAGGGGACAACACCCTAACCACAAAAAACACTCTCACACCTTAACACCACCTTCTCCCTACCTCAATGTTGGTACTATATACGAAGGCAGGTAATGTACTCCAGGCATTTGCCAAACCCAAATCCTACAATGGGATTGTCACCGAGAACAGTCATCCACAGTCCAGTGGTGTCGCTCTATACACCACTTCAAGCGTCACTTAGCACTGGCCCCAGAAATTGTGGCTTATGAAGAACTGAACTCCCTAACCAAAGTCACTGTGTTAGCTGGACCACTAGTAACACTTTGGAACCAACGAGTTACTCCTTCCGCTGATTTCATGTGATTTTTTACAGCCAACAAGCCATTAGTGAACGGGTAAGTGCGTAACAAAAAGCTGGAGGGGTCAACAAATAAAACGAAAAATGAGACCAAAAGGAATGAAACATAAGGGAATCAAAATCAGCTAGCTTACCTTTGCTTATGACCATGCAGATTCTTCCGAAGATAAAGAATCAGTCAGCAAAATAACCCTCTTCGGGAGAATATCAGAGACAGCACGCCTACAAATGTTCACACCCAAATAGTTGAAAACTGATTTTAGAAAAATTAACAAAGTTTAAAACGTTAATTACCTAGGAGGAACCATTCAAATCACAGGATCTGACAAAGGAAGCAAACAAAACTAGATCCCAGAAGAAGGAAATGGTTTATCAACTCCCGCCCAATTTGGGGTACTGTTGAACCGCATGCTGTGCACGAAGATACACTGCACTCGCCGTATGTGACTGTGCGGTGTGGATTCACAAACACTTTTACTCTTGGTCCGTTCTTATTCGAAGGGACGAGCTGTCAGGGCTATCATGACGTCTGCACGTTATAGAGACCTGCTAGTACAGCATCTGATTCCTGCGTTGGAAGAGCGCAACTGTGTGGAAACAACTATTTTGATACAAGACGGGGCAACATCTCACGCCGCTAGTCCAGGTTAAGACCTGACTTATGCAACCTTCCACGAACGTGTTACGTCCGGAAGTTTTCCAGATGCATGGCCTACACGATCACCTGCTCTGAACGTGTGACTTTTGTCTCTATGGACTATTTAAAATAACGCATTTACCAGGGACATTTTCAGTCTCTCCCTCATCTGAAGGCCAGTACACAGGAAAAAATGAACAGCTGTGGATCACGTCGTTTTACCAATGCAGCATGTCGTCGTCGTTAGCGGTAAGTGGTAGCTTATAATAAAATCTGCATTATGGCTTTCTTACTTGTTTGACGTTTCCTGCACATGCCCCATTGCCAATCCATTGCTATACGTATTTCTTGCATTTACAGCGCCAGATTTGCACCTGGAGGCCAATATTGGAACTGAAACTTCCTAGTAGATTAAAACTGTGTACCGGACCGAGACTCGAACTCAGGACCTTTGCCTTTCGCGAACAAGTTCTCTATCACCTGAGATTCCTGCCAGGGAAATTCATATCAGCGCACACTCCGTTGCAGAGTGAAAATCTCATTCGGGAAACAGCCCCCAACTGTGGCTAAGCCATGTCTCCGCAATATCATTTCTTCCCAAAATTCTGTGAAGTTTTGAAGGTAGGAAACGAGGTACTGGCAAGATGGTAGACACTCGGCTCTCAGCCGTGTTGCGAAGCGACGTGTTCGGGGCTCTGTGCGGCGATTCGCAAGCGAGCCGTTGTTTGCTCGCACGGGTACTAGTATTGCAAACTAATCACCTCGAACGACGATGACGTTTTGTTACAGAAAGGCAACGATTAAATTAAAGTTCCCTGTCCAGTACGCAAGACCTAAGGCATACGATGTAGAGCTTTTCCTGCGTGAAGTAATGCTCGTCGATCCACGGGAAGATCTCGATATACATCCAGCAAAGTTTACTCGAAATTTCTCGATGAAACAGCGTGCGAACGGTTTATTCGCCGTTCCGCCAATGAATATCTTTTCCATCACGTTTCCTGCAGAGAGCCTCCTCTTCTTTCCTCGTTTGGGCGACTTCTGCTTGCGGGAACGCGTCTCGACCATGCATGACTCGGCGTTCAGAACATACGAATCTTCGAGCTGCCTTTTGAAGTTCCGGCCACGCTTGTCGTGAATGCGCTGCGGCCTTACGGGAGAAGTACTAAGTCACGTGGAAGAAAAGTGGCACACGTTCCAGACGTATCCTATTCTGTATGGAGTGCGTCATGTGTGATTCGAACTGCGCAAACACATCCCGTAATACGTGACCGTTGGTGGCTGTCGAGCGATCGTCATTTATGACGGTCAACGGCGGACTTGTTCAGTGTGCAGGCAGGAAGGGCATGTACGCTCTGAATGCCTGCAGAGACTCCTCGTCCAGATACGACGTGCAGATACGACATCGCAGCCGACGACGCTGCCTATTACATACGTTGAGGCAGCGAGGAACATGACGGACGCTGACGTTGCTTCGTACCAGTTACCGACCTCCGCGGAACAGGTCTCCGAGCCCACGACGACGCAACCTCCATCGGAACCGTTGCCATGCTCGACAGCAGTGACCGCGTCTGCACTCCAGCCGTGTGAGGAAGGAGAGCACCAGAAGATCGATTCTAGCTCTGACACGGAGATGCGGCAGGTGCCTGTTGTTTGACGTGATCCACAGGACGCGGACACTCGTTCCCGCAAGCAGAAGTCGCCCAAACGAGGAAAGAAGAGGAGGTGCTCTGCGGGAAATGCTTCGCGAGATGGTGACACGTTGCAAGTGGAAGAGGAAAATCCATCTGCGGTCCGGGGTATGGACCCCACTCCAACTGTTCCTGATTCGCTGGTTGCAACGTTCGCCCAAGGACAAAGCCACATTGACGATGCTCAACTCACCGACAAGCCCCCTAGCGATTTTGCGGCTAAGACACTAGATGAACGTCATGCGTCGCCTAGCGTACCACACCTCCAGCTTGGTGATAGGACGTCCGAGATGGATATGGAAAGAATGATATCAGACTCGAGTGACAACCAGTTGCCCACGGCCGGCGGATCGGCGGACGGACATCTTGTCTCTGTCGGTCAGTAATATATACTGTACGGGAAGCAGGGGCTGTCGGACGGGGACATGGCGCTTTCTGGCTTAAACTACTGCAGGATACTTCATCGTACTATCCATTGACCCAGATGTATCGGATAGGTACAATCAATATCAACGGCATTAGTTCTAGGATCAAAACCCAGCTGTTAAAGGAAATGATTCGGGCGGCGAACACTGATATCGTGTTTCTTCAAGAGCTACGGCCTGACCTGTGCCTGGATGTTTACGGATATGCGTCTACGTCAAACTAACTTCCGACGGCGGTGGTGGAACGGCCATATTACTACACGATGGCATCGAACCATCGGATTTTCAGTATTTGCCGTCATCGAGAGGCATTGTGCTCACCATCGTTGAAATCCGCCTTTTCCATCTGTATACCCAGTCTGGTACAGCGAAGTGTCGAGAATGAACTCTCTATTATTCGACTGAGGTAGCGCCAAAGTTTCAAGACGCTACAGAGCACTTCGTGGTGGGAGGGGACTTTGACAGCGTATTGCGCCTTAAGGATCAGTTCCCTCACCGTGTCCCATATCCAGTCCTTCAAGCTATGGTCAGGGATCTCGCTTTGCATGAGACACGGACACTCATCCACGGTGACCGACGTGGATATACACACTTCACCAGCCACTCGACCAGCAGGCTGGACAGAATTTACGTCTCCCGAAGTCTTAGCAGCGACCTGTCGGTGCCGAGCTGTGGCCAACTGCATTCACCGACCACCAGGCCTTCATCAGCCCTGTGACTCAGCCACGACAGCAGACGATCCATAGTCGAGACCTTAGACTCTTTAACGTCAACATTCTCCGGCTTGCCGTGTAGCCGTCACTATTACCTGGGACAAATGTGAGCGACGTCATCACACCTATGATTCCACGACAGGATGGTAGACCTGCTGCGCTAAACCAGCTCTTTGCCGCACGCTCATGGCGTATGGACGACACAGGGAACTTTGGCTCCGATCGATTCTGAGTTTTACTACACGGTCTTGCGAGAACTAGCGTCGTAACAACGTTCTCCAGAGCGCCAAACTGCCGTCAAACAGGCACAGGCACGGCTTCTGCATATCACAACTAACCGATTGGACGGCACGCAGGTTCGAGTGAGACTAGAAGGTTCCATTCCAGAGGAACGTGCTTCTCTTAGTTACATCGTCAGAGAACGGAACCATCGTAAGAGACGACTCATCACGGCTGTTATTTCGGCAGACGGACAACGTGCAGAGACACACAACGCCATCTCCCGTGTCCTCACAGATTATTACCGCACTGTATATCTAGCAGATCAACGGCGTGACAATGACGTTGAGGCCGTCCTACACGACCTGCCACATTCAGGACGGGTGCTGGGAGACGCCACATTCCTGGAGGCCGTCACGTGGGAGAAATGCGCAGCGCATAGCCCAGTCGCGGGGCGTGAGAAACAAATCCCCTTTACATGGTGGTCTACCGCTTGGATTTTATAGCGCTTATCCTGTGCCAAAAGCAAAGGGGGCGGGGGGTGCAGACCGCAAGACTTCCGGCCATTGACGTTAGTGAATTCGGATTACAAGCTGATCGCCCGCATTCTTCGTGTTCGCCTTCTCGCTGTTGTCAAAAATGCCATTCATGCCGACCAAACTTGTCTGAAAGGTGGCAGTAATATAAACACACTATTAAGCTCTTATAGAGAAGTGGTGGCTCTCATGTCGGCATGCCACTTAGAAGGCGCCCTCGTGGCAGTTGACCTAGACCTCGCATTTCACCGAGTTGAGCACCATTCTTTGTAGGCTGTCTTAGAGAAGATGGGACTGTCCCCAATAGCGGCAGGTGTGATTTTCCTTTTCGTCCACGGAGTCCATTCCTTAGTCCTGGTCAATAGCAACCGCTCACCACCGTTCACTATTCAGCTCTCAGTGAGACAAGGATGCCGTCTGTCTTTCTCTTCACCGTCGCCCTCGAGCCTGCACTACATGGTCTACGACAGCGTTTGGAGGGCATTCGCCTCCGCAGTGGGCATTTTAAATGTTATCTTGGTGAGATTGGCAGAAGATATATGTTCGTCGATCGCATGGCTTTAGAGATACGGCGAGGTTGCCAGGAGCCATATCAACCTGCGGAAGTTGAACTACATGGATATGGGTAGAGGACTGCATCTGAATACGGCAGTGCCCATTACTAAGGTCCTGGCGATGAAATGTTTGGGAGTGACATTCCATGGGAACGTGCAGCGTACAACAGCAGCTACGTATCGCAGAATACTCAATGTGACCCGCATGCAAGTTCGTCTCCATAAATTTCGAACACTTGACTTGATCACGCGGGCACATTTTGTCAACATCTACCGCACTCCGAAACTTAATCATTACACACACGTCCTCCCAAGGGCCGCAACGGTAGCTGCCAAGTTCCAGGCGGCCTTAGGCCATTTCGCCGGCGAGGGTAGAGTGTTCAAGAACCCGTTACGAGACGCTAACGTTGCCCACACATGCAGGCGGCATCGGAATGAGAAACGTACACAACAAGTCGCGCACTCTTTTCCTGCGGACGATGCATCGCCATCGTACTTCACAAGGACACCCTCCCTGGAACACTGATTCGGGAGGTGGTGCCTCAATCCCTCCGGCCCCCAATACCTGTTGGACATATCATGTCAGCACTGTATCACATTTGCACCTATCTGGTCGACATGAGTTGTCTGTTGGACGACCACGCAGGATCCTAGGACCAAGGACTTCTACTGCTACCTTCAGCGATCACTGCCTGCTAATGTGGCTGAACACTGACATCCGGCTGTTGGCTGGAGGCGGGTGTGGAATAGAATACACTCACCTTTTCTTCCCACCACGATCAGGGCGCTGTGGTATGAGATAACTGAAAAATTCCCAACCCGACAATGTTTACAAAAAATGGTTCAAATGGCTCTAAGGACTATGGGACTTAACTTCTGAGGTCATCAGTCCCCTAGAACATAGAACTACTTAAGGGGCTCCGGAAAGGCTCAAAATCATGAAAAGTTCAATTTTTACTTTTTTGGGTTTTCTCAATCTGCAGACTATTACCTTTTAATAGATATATAATTTATTCAATTCCGAAGACTACAACTATTTTTAAATTTTTTTTGAAATGTGTTCTACTTGGGCTTGACCCACTGTGGCGCTGTTAAACTGCTGTAAAATGGTGTTATTATTAACGTCCGTGTTCCTCAGGTACATTTTAGTGATGTGAGATAAAGTATGTGTTGTGGCTAACCTGTGATGGTTCAATATATATCGCTGGTGTGATTGTCGATTGTTTCATGTTTATTTACTCCGTCGTTATCTCGAAAACATTCGTAATTAATTCTGTTTCTTGAGTCTCTGTTTTGTTGAAGTATAATAATGAGTAAAAGTAAAGTTATTAGAAATCCTCTGAAGGCTTTTAAGAAAAGGAGAAATGTTGGAAAGCCAAAGGTATGTGTTATTACTGTAAACAATAAAGACGATAACCAAGTGAGTGAACCTAACCTCTCAAGTACACCTGCCCATAGCAGTCAAAGTGGGAAAGGAAATACTTCACAGAAGAAGCTTGGTTCAATGAGTGAAAACTATGAATGTTTTATGGGCGAATCGGATGTGAATGAAATATTTGATATGTCGGTTCTCAAAAGAATTTTTTCAAACTGTGTAAGATGTATTCATTGTAGTGAAGTTGGTCTGGAACTCTCCATAATAAAGCACGTAGGACTTGCTAGTGAAATACAACTGAAATGTGATAAGTGTTCATACATGACCACCTTTTGGAACAGTGTTGCAATAACTGCAACTGAAGAAAATGGTAGCAAAATCTACGAACTCAACATTAGATTTGTTTATTTCTTGCGTTCAGTTGGTAAGGGTGCTACTGCAGGTGCAATTTTCTGTGGCATCATGAATCTTCCAAATCCCCCAATCAAGTTTACGACCTATAATAAATTAATAGGGTCTAAAGTAGATGTCTGTATAGAATCTATGAAGAACGCTGTGGAAGAGGCAGTAATGGAAAATAATGGTAACAGAGATTTGACTGCAGCGTTCGATGGTACCTGGCATAAACGGGGACACACATCTCTTCATGGTGTAGTATCTGCCACCAGTATGTATACAGGGAAAGTTTTAGATGTAGCAGTAATATCAAAGTATTGTAGATGTCCACAAAAATATAAAGGTACACATGAAAATAATTGCAAAGCTAACTATAGTGGCAGTAGTGGAGGAATGGAAGTGGCTGGTGTTGCCAGTATATTCCAGCGTTCTGAGGCGTGTGATAAAGTGCGATATGTTAATTACCTTGGTGACGGTGATTCTAAAAGTTTCAAACATGTTCAAGGACTGAAGCCCTATGGTGATGATGTTGTAGTGCAGAAATTTGAGTGTATTGGACACGTACAGAAGCGAATGGGAACAAGACTTCGGCGACTGAAAGCTTCGTACAAAAAACAAAAACTCAGTGATGGTAAAGTGTTGGAGGGGAAGGGAAGGTTAACTGACAGTGTAATTGACAAAATACAGAACTATTATGGAATGGCTATTAGGCAAAATACACAAAGTGTCGACGAAATGAAGAAGGCTGTTTGGGCTCTTTTTTTTCATACTTCTTCAACCGATGAAAATCGCCAGCATAGCTTGTGTCCCAAAGAAGAAGACAGTTGGTGTAAATATAACAAAGGATTGCTAACTGGTGAAGTGTACACTCATAAGCATAGTCTACCTCATGCAATAATGGAGGTGATAAAACCTATTTTCAGAGACTTAGCAGCACCTGAACTGTTGAAAAAGTGTATTCACGGAAAAACTCAAAACCCCAATGAAAGTGTAAATAGTGTTATATGGTCGAGAATCCCCAAGACTGTATTTGTTGGAATAGAAACACTTCACTTTGGTGTGTATGATGCTGTTGCGACTTTCAATGATGGCAACATTGTAAGGTGCAAGGTATTTAGAAATATGGGAATGAAGATAGGTTCTAACATGGTACGAGCGATGCTTGCTTTAGACAAGCCTTCGGGCTGCAGACAGGGCTGTAAAGAGTCTAGAAATACAAGCAAGAGTAAACAGGAGGAGGAACAAGAGGAAGCTGGAGGAGGAGTTTGCAGAGGATGAAGATAATCCATCCTATGGACCTGGAATGCACTAAATAGTTAATCCAATCTTTGTCGCTCGATTCCCAAAACTTTTATTTTCTCATACTAATTACATGTTTTCTAACGATCTTCCAAACATATTTGTTTCAAACTTTCAGTAAATGTTACACAGTACCTTCTGCATAATTTAACACAGCCTTTTTCCAAAAAACTGTATATTTTTGAATATATAAATAAAAAATTGCAAAAAAATGTTGTGAATTTTCATTACAATTGAAAAAAAAATCATCTTTAATAACTGAACTAAAATTTTGTAAAATCCCTGTGTTAAGTTGTAGCCCATATTCCAATAAGTAATCTGTAAAAAGTTCAACTTCCTACCTCAAATACTTTGTGAAGAAAGATGTAATTTATAAGCGTTATTTTAACATTGCAAGTATAGGGCGTTCCGGAGCCCCTTAAACCTAACTAACCTAAGGACATCACACACATCCATGCCCGAGGCAGGATTCGAACCTGCGACCGTAGCGGTCGCGCGGTTCCAGACTGTAGCGCCTAGAACCGCTCGGCCACTCTGGCCGGCACAATGTTTACACAAGATCCTCTCTGCCCCAGATGCGCCGCTGTCGACACCGACATGCACCGTTTCGTTTGTGGTATGGCTGCCTACTGCCGGCTCCTCACACGGTGCATGTTGGTATTCTTGCTACGACGGACGCCTCAGTCCGTAGAGGCCACCCAAGTGATCCATCCCGACGTCACTTACTAACTAGCTACTCTTCGTAAAGCCACTACATGGGTTAAGGGTATGGCACTGTCATTCTTCTTTAATGACAGCCTTGCTGGGTTGTTAGATTTTTGGTATTATTTAAAGAGCAACTACATGGTTTTACGGTGCAAAGCGTCGTATGGTTCCCTCTTTGCGAATTACTTGGGGCCGCTGTTTACGGGCCCACCAGAAAATGTGCGTGTGAATTCCTAAGAGGCCAAACTGCTGAGGTCATCGGTCCCTAGACTTACACACTACTTAAACTAACTTATGCTAAGAACAACATACACACCCATGCCCGAGGGAGGACTCGAACCTCCGGCGGGAGTAGCCGCGCAGTCCGTGACATAGCGCCTAAGACCGCGCGGCCACTCCGCGCGGCGCGCTCCCACCAGATCATTTTTGTGTACCGGGTGTTGAGAAGAGAGTGAGATATAGCTCATGATGGACTGATGAGATACATCAACGGTAATTATATGGTGTTTCACCCTCACTGAACGAGAGGACCGCCTGGACATCCCGCCGACTGTCTGCTGTGCACATCCCCGAAAGAAGATAAAAAAATTACAAAGTAAAACATAACAAAAGAAATGAAAATCAAAATATAATGTAAGTATTGTATCCCTTCTTTTGTCCTTTCCTTTTTTTTTTTAACCAAAAGTTCAGACGTGTATTCACTCTTGTTGGTGGGCGGTGGGCGGAGCTGAAGTGGTGGCAAACAACCGTCCTAGTTAGATTTTAGGGATAAAGTGGCGGTGGCACTAGCTTTGTTGGTTTTTTTTTTGTTTTTTTTTTTTTTTTAGGTTACACAGGTTTTGGGGGTAGTATGGGTGATAGGGGCCAACGCCTGACGTGGAAGAAGTCTAAGAAATAAGGCGACTTCGAGTCTCGGTCCGAAACACAGTTTTAGTTTCATATCGGCGCACACTCCGCTGCAGAGTGAAAATCTCATTCTGGAATATTGGAACTAATTTTTTGTCCAGCATAAATCAGTTCTGTTACAGAATTACGATACGATATTGTAGCCCACATTGGATCTCTGTCAGTAGCTGCACTTTAATTATAACCATCCGGTATATTATAGCAGAGACGAATGGAGAACCATTCTAGCGACAATATGTTTAGGGAAAAAGCGATTTTGAAAAATGATGGATTCTTACGGCCAGGTGCCTGGAAACGAGCGTTTGCAGACGGCTATACTGGTCGGCTGTTAGCATGCTATTGCTGTACGAGTCTATGGATAGTGGTTGAAGGTTGGTGAAGATTACATCAGATCATCTGCATCCTTTCATACTTGAAGCCAATCCCGATGGTGATTTCACCTTCCAGCAGAGTGACTGTCTATGTCCAAGGCCTGAATCCTGCTACATGATGGTGAAATCGTGTTGCTACATTGGGCACGTAAATCATCTGATCTCCATGACAAACATCTGGGAAGCTTTCGTCGTTCTGCACATAATTTACAGGAAGTACATGACGCCTGCATAGATTTCTAGTGCCAGAACCCTCCTGAAATCTACCCAGGACGTGTCGAAACCATGTCACGCAAAATCGAGGCTGTATTGCGTTCCACAGGTAGACGAACACATTATTCACCGGGTGATGATAATATTACGGTCTTTTATGTATTATAATATTATGGTTTATTAGTGTATTATTTTTATGGTAACATGTAGCCAGGGGGATAAAAGTACGGCGAAGACAAACAAATGGAAACCGGCGAGCTCAGTAACAGCAGTAACTTCGCAGGACGAGCGCTCATGCTTATTTCTAGTTTAGCTAACTCTAAATGAACTCCCCAGTTTGAAATTACACTACTGGCCATTAAAATTGCTGCACCCCGAAGAAATGCAGATGATAAACTGATATTCATTGGACAAATATATTATACTAGAACCGACATGTGATAACATTTTCACGCGATTTGAGTGCATAGATCCTGAGAAATCAGTACCCAAAACAACCGCCTCTGGCCGTAATAACGGCCTTGATACGCCTGGGCATTGAGTCAAACAGAGCTTGGATAGCGTTTACAGGTACAGCTGCCCATGCAGCTTTAACATGATACCACAGTTCATCCAGAGGTGTGACTGGCTTATTCTAACGAGCCAGTTACTCGGCCACTGTTGACCAGACGTTTTCAATTGGTGAGAGATCTGGAGAATGTGCTACCAAGGCAGCAGTCGAACATTTTCTGTATCCAGGAACGTCCGCATAGGACCTGCAACATGCGGTAGTGCATTATCCTGCTGAAATGTAGGGTTTCGCAGGGATCGAATGAAGTGTAGAGCCACGGGTCGTAACATATATGAAATGTAACGTCCACTGTTCAAAGTGCCGTCAATGCGAACAAGAGGTGATCGAGACGTGAAACCAATGGCACCCCCTACCATCACGCCGGGTGATACGCCAGTATGGCGATGACGAATACACGCTTCCAATGTGCGTTCACCGCGATGTCGCCAAACACGGATGCGACCATCGTGATGATGTAAACAGAACCTGGATTCATCCGAGAAAATTACGTTTTGCCATTCGTGCACCCAGGTTCATCGCCGGCCGGAGTGGCCGAGCGGTTCTAGGCGCTACAGTCTGGAGCCGCGCGACCGCTACGGTCGCCGGTTCGAATCCTGCTTCGGGCATGGATGTGTGTGATGTTCTTAGATTAGTTAGGTTTAAGTAGTTCTATGTTCTAGGGGACTGATGACTACTGCTGTTAAGTCCCATAGTGCTCAGAGCCATTTGAACCAGGTTCGTCGTTGAGTACACCATCGCAGGCGCTCCTGTCTGTGATGCAGCGTCAAGGGTAACCGCAGCCATGGTCTCCGAGCTGATAGTCCATGCTGCTGCAAACGTCGTCGAACTGTTCGTGCAGATGGTTGTTGTCTTACAAACGTCCCCATCTGTTGACTCAGGGATCGAGACGCGGCTGCACGATCGCTTACAGCTATGCGAATAAGATGCCTTCATCTCGACTGCTAGTGATACGAGGCCGTTGGGATCCAGCACAGCGTTCTGTATTACCCTCGCGAACCCACCGATTCCATATTCTGCTAACAGTCATTGGATCTCGACCAACGCGAGCAGAAATGTCGCGATACGATAAACCGCAATCGCGATGGGCTACAATCCGACCTTTATCAAAGGCATCACAACAACGTTTCACCAGGCAACGCCGGTCAACTGCTGTTTGTGTATGAGAAATCGGTTGGAAACTTTCCTCATGTCAGCAGGTTGTAGGTGTCGCCACCGGCGCCAACCTTGTGTGAATGCTCTGAAAAGCTAATCATTTGCATATCGCTGAATCTTCTTCCTGACGGTTAAATTTCGTGTCTGTAGCACGTCATCTTCGTGGTGTATCAGTTTTAATGGCCAGTAGTGAATGTGATAAAACAAATAATATTACCTTAAATTACTCTTTAGGTGAAAAGGAGAAAAAAATACTCTGGCGTCATTTTACGATTCGCGTAAAATGATTCTTGCAAATTTTGTCCCCTCATATAAAACAATAAGCCTAGTTCACGATTGATGGTTACCAATGTCCCAGCCCAGAGTGTAGTTAGAAAAAGTGGAAGATGGAATTTCACGTATCGTCGACGTCGAAGTTATTTGAGATGGAGCACGTGCTCAGATTTGGGAGGGACGGCGAGGCAAATCGGACGTGCCCCTTAAAAGGAACCATCCCTAAATTCGCCTTAACCAATTTGTGGAAATCACGGGAAAATCTCAATTTGAATGGAAAGACAGGGATTTGAACCGTCCTCCTTCGTGGTACAAGCCCAGTTGTTGCGTAGTCACAGTCTCCTGAATTGCAGGAAGAACGCCGCACCGTGCGTCAGACCTCGGAGCGGCCATCGTAAAGTGGGACAGCGAGCGGTCAGTGCAGGGAAATTGCGTATTAGTCTCCGCAGCTCTGGCTTCCAGGCCCATATGTTTACGTCCGCGATATCTGATGGGCAGGGAAATAAAACACTTGCCGCGCCGCTGCGGACTCTAAAAACCGGTGACGGCCCCCGTGGTGCCGGTGGCGCCGCCGCCGGCGGAGGCAAAAACGGCGCCGCCGCACCGCAAGGTCAGCGGCAGTAAAACAGGCGGCGGCGACGCCGGCCGTCCAGGGCGGCGTGGGAGGGGTGAAGGGCTGAGTACCGAAACAAGAAAGCGGCGAGCGCGGCCACCTCGGCACTGCGATTTCTGGAGCGCTATTTCACTGTCACCGCCACGCATGGGCCTGAGCGCCCGTCTCAGACGACAACACACTTCCCAGCGAGTTTTACTGGAGAGGACGTCCACCCCGCTATATGCTGCACATATCTCAAGGCGCAGATTAAGGTAACGTATCATATCTGCACAGTATCTGGTGTAAATAATTACTCCGCTGTTTATTTACTGCCACAGTCCCGCAGTATTTTAGACAGGACATCCTTTGTAGCCCGGATTGATGTTAAATGAATTTATTCATCACGATACATTCCGTCCTCAAAATGAAACGTGCATTAAAACGAATCATCCAATTTAAAAAAAAATCATAACTATTATGTTATTTGAGATGCGTGCGTGGACAACGTATTGCTGAAAAGAGCGAACTCTAGAATTTTACGTGGATCCCGTTAGGTAGCAACAGTGTGCGCGCTCTTCAGTTCTAGTTAAAGTGGTGTCAGGAGCTGGCCGGAGTGGCCGAGTGGTTCTAGGCGCCACAGTCTGGAACCGCGCGACCCTAGGTCGCTGATTCGAATCCTGCCTCGGGCATGGATGTGTGTGATGTCAGGTTAGTTAGGTTTAAGTAGTTCTAAATTCTAGGGGACTGATGACCTCAGGAATTAAGTCCCATAGTATGAAATTACAATGAAATGAACACCCTTAGCTGCTTACAGGCGTTGACATACGTCAATAGGGGACAGATGAAAATGTGTGCCCCGACTGGGACTCGAACCCGGGACCTCCTGCTTACGTGGCAGACGCTCTATCTATCTGAGCCACCGAGGACACAGAGCATAGCGCGACTGCAGGGATTTATCTCTGGCACGCCTCCCGCGAAACCCACATTCTCAACGTATTGTCCCGCACTACATTCGTAGTGCCTCCGCCCATTATACTCATTACTTGCGGCGCGTTGCCGATTCCCGTAAGAGTTCGGGCACTGTTTGTGCAATTGCACAGAAGAAGAAGATGGTCAAGTGGCCGGTGAGCCTTAACTATATATATACTAAGATGGTATCTGTTCATTCGGATATGTCCGATAGTGCTCAGAGCCATTTGAACCATTTTTTTTTTTTTAATCAGGACAACAGTAAGCGGTTCACGTTCTACTTATAGTGCAATGCTGGTCAGTAATATCTGTTCAGGGGGACTTCCGTACTAGGTATTGTGTGGATCCTCCTACTGCATAGAGCATTTGGCGATGGCACGAACAATTCCGAGAAACAGGTTGTTTGTATAACGACAAATTGCCGGGACGTCTCCGAGTGTCTGACACAGACGTAGAATGCATCCCACATAGTTTCACAAGGAATCCGCAGAAATCCGTTCACCGTGCAGCTTGACAGATCAACATGGCCCCGGTGTCTGTCTGGCGTGTACTGCGTCGACGTTTACACATGAAACCATATAAAATTCAGCTCCTGCAAGCTCTTCGTGAAGGTGGCAAACAACAACGTGTGGTGTTCTGTAATTTTGCTCTCGGCAAGGAGGATGGCAGTTCTACATCTACATTTACATCTTAGTGGTTACTCTGCAATTCACACTTAAGCGCCTGGCAGAGAATTCACCGAACCATTTTCATACTACTTCTCTACCATTCCAATCTCGAATGGCGCGTGGGAAAGAGGAACACTTAAATCTTTCCGTTCGAGCTCTAATTTCTCTTACTTTATTATGATGATCATTTCTCCCTACGTAGGTCCCTGGCAACAAAATATTTTCGCATTCGGAAGAGAAAGTTGGTGATTGAAATTTCGTAAATAGATCTTGCCGCAGAGAAAACCGCCTTTGTTTCAGTGACTGCCACCCCAACTCGCGTATCGAATCAGTGACACTCGCACACTTATTGCGCGATAACACGAAACGGGCTGCCCTTCTTTGCACTTTTTTGATGTCCTCCGTCAATCGTACCTGGTAAGGATCCCACACCGCGCAGCAATATTCCAGCAGAGGACGGACAAGTGTAATGTAGGCTGTCTCTTCAGTGAGTTTGTCGCATCTTCTAAGTGTTCTGCCAACAAAGCGCAGCTTTCTCTCGCCCTCCCCACAATATTATCTATCTGGTCTTTGCTATTTAAGTTGCTCGTAAATGTAATTCCTAGGTATTTAGTCGAATTGACAGCCCTTAGATTCGTGTGATTTATCATATACCTAAAATTTTTCGGATTTCTTTTAGTACCCATGTGGCTGAAATCGCACTTTTTTTTGTTTAGTGCCAACTGCCACTTTTCGCACCATACAGAAATTCTCTCTAAACCATTTTGTAATTGGAATTGATCGTCTGATGATTTTTCTAGACGGTACAGAGCATCATCTGCAAACAATCTAAGGGGGCTGCTCAGATTATCACCTAGATCATTTATGTAAATCAGGAACAGCAGAGGGCCTATGACACTACCTTGCGGAACGCCCGATATCACTTCTGTTCTACTCGATGATTTACCTTCTATCACTACGAAATGTGACCTCTCTGAGAGGAAATCACGAATTCAGTCACACAACAGAGACGATCATATGCACTTAATTTTATTAATAGTCGTTTGTGAGGAACGGTATCAAAAGCCTTCTGGAAATCTAGGGATATGGAATCGATCTGAGATCCCTTGCCGACAGCACTCATTACTACATTGGAATAAAGAGCTAGCCGTGTTGGTTATGTATCAGTGAGTCATTTTCTTCAAGGTGATTCATAATGTTCGAGTACAGTATATGCTCCAAAATCCTACTGCTAATTGAGGTCAGTAATATGGGTCAAACGCTTACTGTTTAATGACGAGGCAACATTCCATTTAAATGGAAAGATGGACCGTCATAATGTGAGAATATGGGGTACGGAACAACCACACGAAGTTGTACAACATGAGATAGAGTGTCCAAAATTTAATGTGTTTTGTGCAGTTTCGCGGGAAAAGGTATATGCTCCACTTTCCTTTGCCGTGAACACTGTTACAGGAAGCACATACCTCGATCTACTTGAGAACTTTCTTTTCCCACAGCTGGAGAATAATTCGAACGACTTCATTTACCAACAGGATGGGGCACCGCCAGAGTGACATCTGGAAGAGCGGGAATTTTTAAATCAAAGGATTACTAAACGATGGATCCGTCGCACTGGACCAAATGATTCAGCCTTGCATTACTTGCTTCCGTGGTCACCGGACCTGACTGTATGTGATTATTTCCTGTGGGATTTTATAAAAGAGTCTCATTATGTGCTCCATTACCAGTAATAATGAATGAACCGAGACATCGCATAACAGCCGCTGTGGAAGCTGTAACTCAAGACATTCTCGCTGTAGTGTGGGAACAATTTGAATACCGAAATGACATATGCCGTGCTTCTCAAGGGGATGTATTGAAAATTTATGAAAAAGTATGAAAAAGAACTTTTTGAGTTTCCCGTTCATCAAAAAACCAAATTCACTGTATTTTTTGTTAGTTTCAGCAATATAGACGTGCCAAATCGGGTGATTCCTTTTGATACACCCTCTATATTATAAAATACATTTTTTCTGTTATAGCTTTCATACCTCATTAAGAAGTGCATCAATGTATCTCATGCGTTTTAAAAGGACAATCCATATGCGTAATAAGACAGGACTCTCTGTCTTTTATGCAAAAGAACGCTGAACTCCACTAAAACGTGAACATTAGATCAAATCATTTGTGTAAGAGTTATGTGCCTAGACGATATGGATTCGAAACTAATCATTGCAGTAAGTACGAGATAACATGTTTCATATGTTCACGTCTGTCCAGCTCGGTAATAATACTTCAGCAGGTTACCTCATTCTATCTATTAAATGACAGGATTCACTCCTTGTGTGATATTCTGTTTTCCTGATTTACAAAAATTGCTCGGGAAGTTCATGGTTTCTCCAAATACGAAAAAATGTTGCAAGATAGAACACTTTTATGTAACTAGGTGGTGGTAAGTTCCTATGGGACCAAACTGCTGAGGTCATCGATTCATATGTAACTAGGAACAAATTTAAAACTGTTGTAATCGAGAACATATTATCAGTGCTGTACATAATGCTCTGTCTGTTACATTGTTACTGTAATACATAATAAAATAATAGCAAGTGAAATCAAATAAAAAAAGTGTAATCAAAAATCACTTACAAAATTAAATACGTTTCGCAGTAGAAGCTATGGTAAATTAACGTAAATTTCCATTTTCAAGGACGACAATACTGTTCAGATGTTAAAGAAACTTAGTTCATTTGCAAATATCTCATATTCAGAATTGGGACACCACCTTCCGTTTAAAGCTACAAAATGGCGCACGACCGACAAAGTATGGTCCACATGTTACGTAACTGGTGTTAAAATATATTGAATTTTAATCAGTATAAAATTTTTAAGTGAATAATTAATACTAGCTTACAAATAGCTTTAATATTTTATGCAGCATTTAATATGTAGAAGTAAAAACATTTGCAAATGCTAAACAAAGCACAACCTAATGGTTCACAACAGGAACAGCAGAAAATGCCATAAACTGCTTATAGCGGTCTGTAATGCGCATCCGTTCTTTTGATGCTAAAATTGGTCGCTAGATTTAAATTCCTAGCACCTGCCTCAAGTTACAACACTCTCCTGAGATGTGTTCATAATAACTTGGGTTAATAGATTCTTAAGCAAGACGTTTGACTTAGTATTCTCATGAAGAGAAACATTCTTTATAGAAATGACCAAGACTCCTATCTTATTCTGCAATGGCGTATGAAAACATGGTTGATAAGAGTATGGCATCCTCTCATAAGGTGGGATATGAACTGTTGTACTTCACAGAGAGGTAGGAATAGCTAACAGTTTTGTCTTTACGAAATATTTTGAAAACAAGGTCTATAATTAAGTTTGAACGACTTTAGTGATATCTGTTGCTACAGACTGATATGCTGTTAACTGTTGCTACACTTCAGTACATAACTTGATATTCTTCGTTCACTAGCGGGTGGTGTAACTCAGTTAAGTTTATGACTTCACCATTACAAATGTTACCTGTGGTTCTTATCATTGCATTTTTGGGAAATTTGCGACTCACTCCTTACGAAATGATTTAGTCGAAAATGCAGAACACGATTTCAAAATATTTATTATAAATTTCTAACATCACGAAAAACTTCTTGACGTCGCAAAATCTGTTACAACACTGATCCTGTCGTAGCTTCCACCATGCCGCTTTATATAACTTTACACTAATAATTGTTGCACATATGAATTGTCATTTGAGTACATTTCACAAATTACATTTAACATTTTCCAATTTCGGCTAGTCGATTAGTAAATGCAGATATAGTTTTGTATGAAATCTCGAATGTGATATTTTAAGATAATTTGTTTTTCTAACTTGCGTAAATAAGAGATCTTATCTGTCCAAACAGTGTTTTATGTAAAATGTTAATTACTTCAATATAACGTAAAAGTGTACGTTCCTGTTATGTTTTAGCTGTAATCTTCTATCGTATTATCTAATAGACTTATTACTTTTGCACCAAGGTTCGAAAGATTTCCTTAACTGTGTTTGTTTACATTACATGCCAGGTACGAAGACCTTTACAGTACAGTATTCACGCTGGTTCACTGAAATAACAGAGTAGATTGACTAATTACGTCCCAAAGTGTCTGTAATTAATGCAAATCCAAAACATTTAAATCACAAAAGATTGAAGTGCTGTACCAAGCTGTCGATATATCACAGATATCGTTGACGTGGTATCGATCTGTTCTGAGTATCGCAAATAAAACGTATGGACGAGTTTCTGCCTAGGCATGCATGCACCATGGTGAGAAATTTTTTACAGCATGTAATTATAATTATCTATTTGTGAGATAAAATGTTAACCTAACTTATTAATCATGATATATAGACGTTGGTATAAAATATTAGTTAGTTAAAATTAGTGTATGTTTTCATTACAGTTCAATGCATTAATTATCACTAGTAACAGGTTCAAATGGTTCAAATTGCTCTGAACACTATGGGAGTTGACATCGCAGGTCATCAGTCCCCTAGAACTTAGAACTACTTAAACCTACCTGACCTAAGGACATCACACACATCCATGCCCGAGGCAGGATTCGAACCTGCGACCGTAGCGGTCGCGCGGTTCCAGACTGAAGCGCCTAGAACCGCTCGGCCACGCAGGCTGGCACTAGTAACAGGAATTCATAAAATTATACAATTAACATTAATCTATGTAAGAAATTTTCAGTTCATTTTGTATTCCCTCTCTGCTAATTATCAGTTCTCAGTTTCCAGTTAGGACGACTTGTTTTAAATTACAAAGATAGTTAAGTTTTTATAAATGCCTCACTAAAGTCCTTCTTCCACTGCAGGAACTCATAAACTGTCCATAACTCAGATGTGTAAAATGTCAACGTCTAGTTTCCCATTTCTCATTAATTTCGCTCAGGCGCTTTTCATATCAACTCATCTGGTAGTCTCTGAAATAATATTCATTCACTCACACCATTATTACAGAAAAACAAAAATTTCTACTGCGTAGTTGATGCACATGGGTAGGGTTGTTGCTTTTCTGTGTGAGTCACAACCCAGTGTAAGGAATTACTGATATTGGCCACATCTATCTCAAGGTCATGAAATCTAGGTAGTTACTGCTTACAAGGAACAGTGTTTTACACCTCTGTGTAAAATAGAATTGCGAAACAACAATTTCTAGTAGTTAGGCATTATTAAGCGATTGATTTAAACTAAATTATGCTCTCCTGGATAGCAATCAAGGTAATATAATACACGAAATAAGAAATGTACAGAACTAAATTATGCACAAGACACAGACTGACGAGTAATATCAGTAATCCTCTTCCAGTCCATCCAGTCACATTACCATTATATTAGTAAATTCATTTGTAGCAACGCGAGCGCAAGTGTACCTACAACCCGTAGATGTGGACCGAAATTTATAAAAACGATAATACAAATAACGTTTACTATTAAAAGGTACCAAAAGGACATGTATGTACTGTCATCTTCTCTGGTCTGTTTCTCAACTTTTCATAAACAATCAGCTCAACAAATTTAGTTTGCAGATAGCTACATACATTCAGCAGTATGAATAACTAATTCTTTTGTGAGAACATACGAATCGTATACTAACTGATAAGATATAATAGTTTTTCAAAGCCATGTGTATACTAATTATTTAGTCACTGTATTTAGTAATCATAATATTCGCATAAGTAGCTCGACGACATCAGAAATATATGTTATTATAAAGTCACGACGAGTGGAAGTTAAAGTTTCTTCCTCTAAATAATATTCAATGCATTAGTTTAGAAGAAGTCCTTAGCAACAAATTCTACAAGTCCTCTCAGCATAAATCACTAATAAGTCGAAAGTATAAATAATTTCTTATTTTCACCTTATCTTCAGTCAAAACACAAAATAACGTAACTAGTATAGTTGTACAGTTTCAAATGTACGTTGCTATACGCTAAGCTCTCAAATTTAGCTAGGGTATAGCGTTACATTAAAAATATTCTCAATGTTTCGGTAGCTGAATTAGTTGCGGGTATTAATTACAACAATACTACATACATAGCGAACCATTAGTTTACGAAAAACCATGTTTCTGTGTCTCGAAGCATTTAGGAAGTTTTAGGGACATCTATGTTACTAAACACATTACATGTGAGATGACATTTGAGAGACTGAATTGTCAATTAAGGCACACGAGGAAAACTGGTCATGCCAGTACCAAAACTGTTCATACATTTCACTTTAGTCGACAAATGACGTCATGAGTACATCAAGCTATTATTATTTACTCACATTGCCGGTTACAATAAACAAATAACTAGTTGGGCGTGCAATAATCGAACTGTACAATTTACAGCGTAAATACGTAACAAATTTTGAAATTTGTGATAAGGTCTTATCGGACCTAAGCCTACATACTACTTAACATAACTTTAACTTACGCTATCGACAACACAGACACCGATGCCCGAGGGAGGACTCGAACCTCTAACGGGGAGAGCCGCAAGGACCGTGACAAGGCGCCCTAGACCGCTCGGCTACACCGCACGGCTAAATAAGTAACAATATATTATGCATATATAGTATATATGGGCGACGTACGCAAAAACACAATATTGCTGTATTAACCCTGCATTCAAAGCACTGGTATGATAACAATCTCAGTGCACATCACTGGAATCGTCACAGGGCTCACAGTTGAAAACACTGTCAAGCCAGTAGGTTGGAAATAATGTATTCCACTACTTACCTATTGGTTTGGATTTTCTTCTACCTCATCAAAAATAATGTTTGGACATCTGTAAACTACGTTATTAAAGCGATGAAGAATTCGGCTCATGACAGGAAAAAGCCTTTTTGGAAACCTGATAGAGTATAAATTAACTCTTAAGGAAGTTGTAAGTATAAAACTAAAGATTTACATCGTATTTCAAGAACAATACATAGGTATCAGCGTAAGCAATGAGCAAACAAGTGTTAAGAAACATGTAAGGAAAAGATCTGCCAGCTTTTCTTTGGCATCATTTCACCTTTTCCCATTGCAAGTACAGTGAAGTTACATAAAAAGGCGCATTGCATTAGTTGTATAGAAAGTTTCTGCTGATATCTGGATTGGCTCTGCTAATGATTGGTTTATATGATTCATTGCGATATAATTCCATGTATCACTGAGAAGCAGAGCTCTTGTTGGTATCAGTGGATATGACGAGGCTAATCAACTTTGCGTCTGTTCTGCAGGTGGGCGTTACGAGCCGGTACTGTTGGACAACGCGTACAAGGTGCACATGAAGCTGACGATTCGTGCCGTCGGTCCCAACGACTGGGGCACCTACCGCTGCGTCTCCAAGAATTCGCTCGGCGACACAGACGGCAGCATCAAGCTATACCGTAAGTATGATTGCTGTCCTCCTAGTAGTCAGCACTATGGGCAACTCACGTAGAGACAGCTGAATGGCTGTATCGACTCCTTCAGCCGCGATGAAGGCACCGAAGTGTCGTGACGTGGACTTAACAAGACACGGCAAGTGTTGAGGGCTGCGGTAATCGTGATATCATTCAAACGCCCCATGAAACCCATCGAGACAAACTGGATATAGGTTAAAGATTCTCAAATCTTCATTGATTGCAACCGAGATCGGATGAGGGAGATGTGGGCAGAGGGGCACACACTCTCTGTCCTTAGTCACTGCTGGACTATTACCCAGCTTTCCGTAACCCGCTGCATACGATGGGTAACTGACACAACACTGAATGTTCTCGAAGATAGATTAAATGTTTTTGTCGTAACATGTCCCTGCACCGCACCAGTTTTGCGTTTCATGATATTTATGCTATACTTGTGATGGATGTTACGGAATGTAGTATTGTGTGTTTGTTGTTGATAAAGCAACCGTAAAAGGATTAGGTCCGAAACATAGCCTTCTCCTTTCTAAAAGCATCTTGTTAGCAATTCGTCCATAAGGTACTATGGACGAATTGCTAACAACAATGCCATATTCCTACAGTACGATTTGTTTTACAGGGTTGTTATAATTAAACTTTCGCTGCTTGAGACAGTGTAGATGGAAAATAAGTTACCGTAGGCGTATCCAGATTTATAGGAATGATGATAGTCAGTCCCTGCGCTGCAGGATTTTTTGTAGTTATTAGTTTTAGTTTCATGACTTGCCGCTAGGCGCCATGTGGGGTTAAAACACAAGCATAAGTGTGCATTACATTTGCAGACAGTCAAGATTGATCTGTACAAGGTGAGTAAGGCTTTACACATAAAGCTGTCTTATCAAAACAACAGTAACAGTGCTGGTGCTCTTTGCAAGTGTGGACACACAGCTCGCGAGGTCAATCGATTACTCAGTAAGACTTTTGGATAAAAGCGACTATTGACCAATCGATCTAAACTGCGTGACCACAGGGATCACCAAATCTGAAGCTGTGTGACTTATGCCTGTGGGTTTATCTGAAGGACAGGGTTTATCAACTGGACACTACCACACAGTGGACGTTGAATATGAGTATAGCGAGCAAGGTAGCTAACATCCAACCTGAGATGTTACAGGCAGCAGCAGAGCAATCTCTAGTACCGTTCCAGGCTGTCAGGGATGCAGATGGCCGACACAACGAGCAACGTTTGTAAACCTGGAACCTGAAGATGCAACGCAATTAAGAGATGTTACCCTCTCATATGGAAACTGAAAAGTATTTCTTTCAACGGCTTGTTCGTTACTAAACTATTGCATATACTTAGAGATGTGTCCATAAAGTTTCAGTGTCCTTCGATCACTTGTTTTTCATGTGGTTCCTCTCAAGTACAGAAGGTTCAATTATAACCACCTTGTAGATTAGGAATAAGTTCGGACTTCTGTAAAATCTGGTGATCGGGACTTCCAGGTTAACATCCTCATTCCGTACCACAAGGATTTGAACCGGCAACCTCAGAGCTGAGTGTCACTGCAAAATCGTACATCACCGACATCACCTATGGAGGGGGTTTACAGTACCTCATCGTACAATGTTGATTCAAACTCTATGAACAAAATTTCTAGAGTTACTCAGGCAATTTCTTGAGTATTTTGAAATATGACGACTGTGACTCTGGTGATTGTTACACAGTAATTACATTTCGTTTGATTTCTTATCCCCACATTTTCCGCGAATTCAACAGAAATCTGCACTACAGTGTAAAAGTTGCCTGTCCCCTCTCTGTCTTGTCAAAAATCAAGTTGTCCATTCAGTGTCGGTACTTGTTAATGACTACAGTAAAACACACGTTAGTCCTCGCTCTCATCGTTGCATTAAGTAGTGCTCTGTTCTGATTCAGCTCCGTTTCTGTGTTAATTGTGCGTTAATGATGATACTAGAGGCGTTCAATAAGTAATACAACACATATTTTTCTGAAAGCGGATTGGTTTTAATCAGCATATCAGTACACCGTATTATTCCCCTACTTTTCAAAATAATCTCCGATAGAGCGATGGGCTTGGGCCTTACTGGGAGGATCGGTATGCCCGTGTGGTACCACTCTACTGGTCGACATTGGATCCAACGTCTTGCTGCATCAATAACTCTCCCCATCATCCACTTACTGTTTCCCGCGAAATGCGTCCATCATTCGGAAAAAACGTCGAAAGGTGCGAGGTCCGGGCTGTAGGGCGGATGGGGTCCAATGAAGTTTTGTGAGAACTCTTCTGGGATGCGCAGAGTTGTGTGAGGCTTTGGATTGTCATGGAGAAAGAGAAGTTCGTTTGAATTTTTGTGGCGACGAACACACTGAGCCGCGCCGGGTTGCCCCGCGGTCTTGGGCGCCTTGTCACGCGCGGCTTCGGAGGTTCGAGTCCTCCCTTGGACATGGGTGTTTGTGTTGTCCTTAGCGTAAATTAGTTTAAGTTAGATTAAGTAGTGCGTAAGCTTAGGGACCGATGACCTCAGCAGTTTGGTCCCGTAACACCTACCACAAATTTCCAATTTCCGAACACACTGAGGGTAGCACAACACACTTTGGAGTCAATCGATGCACCGCGAGGGGGTAGATCAAACAGAATGATCCCTACGGAGTCCCAGGAGGTTGTCGCGATGACTTTAGCGGCTGAGGGTGCGGCTTTGAACTCTGTCTTAGAGAAGAGGTGTTTTGGTGCCACTCAATGGATTTCCTGTTGGTTTGTAAGTGATAACCCATGTTTCATCACCTGTGATGATGTTCGACATAAAATTGTCACGGTCAGCCTTGTAACGTGCAAGCAATTCCGCACAGATGGTCCTTCGTTTCTCTTCTTGTGTTAGGCAGCGAGGAACCTTGCGGGCACACACCTTTGAGTACCGCAACTGGTGGATGAGTGTATCAGCACTGCCAGCAGAAATGTCCAGTTGTGCAGCGAGGTTTCGGATTGTAATCTGTCGATCACCTCGAATGAGAGTGTCCACATGCTCCAACTTCACAGAAATCACAACTGTGAAAGGCCAGCCGGCACGCGGGAGCTCGGACTGGTTTGAGCGACGTTATTGCGAATATGACAGACGTCTCGGCCAACGACTCACCGTGCCTTTGTTCAAAACCAGGTCTTCGTAGACGTCCTTCAAGCACCTATGAATATCTGGGATTCTGTGGTTCTCCGCCAGAAGAAACTCAGTGACAGCTCTATGCTTGGAACGCAACTCCGAGCTACACCATTTTGAATGCTACGTACAGCGTCATCACCTATTGTAGTTTTTCGGAACTGTAGCGGCTGAAGCGGGAATACTCCACGATTTCCCATAGTAAAGTCCACATTTTTTTCGGCCAAGATTGTTCGAGTAATGGAAATGTGTTGCGGTCCTTATTGAAAGCCTCTCGTATCAAGCAGCATGAATTGGTTTACTGGTGAAGAGTTCGACGATATGTAGCTCTTGCTTAGGTGTCACTGAATGCAATGGATGGGCGGCAAAACGACGCTAGGGTGCGTTCCTTACGTAGCGACGGAATCAAATCACAGTACTTTTACGTGAGGGTTGTTACCATGCTCTCTGCTTCCTGTTGCACGTTTTAGAGACTGCAGGTTACATACTTGTAGAGGTATTTTCTCAGAGACGTGGGTAATCGGTGTAACAAACCGAATTAATCAATTTACGTTACTACTCTATAGAAAGCGACCGGAGACCATACGTCTCCCATACCAGAACACTCGGAAAATATCCCTGTATCTCTTAAATTTTTTCGTTGGTGTCTTGCTACGCTCTATAAATAAAGAGTTTCTAGTAAAAGGGCAACAGCAAAACATCACTAATTTATTCATGAAGGGTGCTACATACAGACCAAATACGAGTAGTATTGTCTAAAACGTCAGATGATACCCCCATAGAGTAAATTCTGCTTGTAAAGCCACATTAGTATTGAATGTGCACAGATATGAGCAGTAATAAGTCGCAGTTACTGAATGAAGGGTCCAAACGTAATAATTTAGTGATTAACAGCGCTACCTTCGGATCGCTGGATCCGGGTTCTGTTCCCGCCCGGGTACAACCTTTTAGTCAAAAAATTGGTTCAAAGGGCTCTGAGCACTATGGGACTTCACATCTATGGTCATCAGTCCCCTAGAACTTAGAACTACTTAAACCTAACTAACCTAAGGACAGCACACAACACCCAGCCATCACGAGGCAGAGAAAATCCCTGACCCCGCCGGGAATCGAAACCGGGAACCCGGGCGTGGGAAGCGAGAACGCTACCGCACGACCACGAGATGCGGGCACCTTTTAGTCGCTCGGGAACTGGGTCTTTATGTAGCTCATCTTGTCTTCATGAGAAAGTCGCCAGTCTCATATGGACGAACAACATCTGAAAATGTCTCCTACCCAATACCATCATACTATCATTTCCAGTCACTTAATGAACCGCGATGATCCTGAGGGAGGTCATTTTCCTGCATTGTTGTTTTCTTGTGGTGCAATTACTTTATTTCATAATTTAGGTATTAGCTAATTACGCCCCTTTCGACGTTTTCAAACCACTCTTAAATTTTTTAAGTGTATAGCATGATACATACACATTTCACACATCTGCGTGGAGGAAGCAACATATTATGCCGTCCTTAATAAAAGTTTCTCACACTCTTGGTTGTTACGACACAACTACCTCACACGTGTAGTTGGTAAGCAAAACCCAGCGAGGAGGCGCAGTGGATAGCATACTGGACTCGCATTCGGCAGGAAGACGGTTCAAACCCACGTCCGGCCATCCTGATTTAGGTTTTCTGTGATTTCTCTAAGTCGCTTGAGGCAAATGTCGGGATGGTTCCTTTCAAAGGGCACAGCTGACTTCCTTCTCCATCCTTCCCTAATCCCATGGTACCGATGACCTTATTGTTTGATCCCCTCACCGAAGTAGCCATCCAACCAACCGTATGAAAATGGAGAAAAATGCAATTTTTGGGCTGGATTTATCACTGTACTGGTGTACTGGTGATATACATTAATTTCACATTTCAAATTAAACGCCCACTGCGTTTGATTACGGAAAACTTCTAAATATTGGTTGTTAATCCCCGTAACAGAGACTTCCCGTAGCAGCAAGCATCTTATTGAAGATATACAGCGCATAACATGCTGTACCTTTCCCTGAGTACCAAGTCGTCTGAAGTCCCACAGACATTAATTCGCTAGCTCCTATCGCTAGGGAAAAATGTGCAACGGAAGTCTAACATCCGGATTTAAGGTCTGCCGATCATTGATTGAATTTCATTAAATTTTCCTTAGTACTTCTCTGTAGCTCTAACATCCGGATTTAAGGTCTGCCGATCATTGATTGAATTTCATTAAATTTTCCTTAGTACTTCTCTGTAGCAGTGTACATGGGAGTCATCACACCATAATTCTGTAAGGAAGAAAATTGTATCAACTACCATAATGATTAGCTGGGTCAGCGAGAGCAACATAAAGGCACATCCGCTTACACACAATTTTCTGCCAATGTCGATTCTTCAATGCTGCCTTCTACAGCACAGCGGGAAGAAAACACGAAACGTAATGACAATTACGCGTATGAAGTGAATTCTCGCCGGGTAAAGGGCAAGTTCTACTCCATCTGAATTTAGCTGAATGATGGCAATTGTATCACCCGCGAGAGCCCGACAGTGCTTATGAAAATGACTTTAAGGTTACACAAAGTTCCTTATTGGAAAATTCCGAACTAATTACTATCCGAAGTCACCACTTAAGTGCGCACGGAAGCGACCCGTCAGTGTCACCATCACAGCGATTCGTCTTCTAGAGAACTCTTCCACGACCCAGGCGCTTCTGCCTCGCCTCCGACCACAGGCACCGAAAACCTGGAGAGAGCGAACTGACCAACCAATAAAACCAAATTCTTTCGTTATTGCAGGCGTCCCCTACAATTAGAAGCAAGAGAGACGACGTCTGTTTAGTCATTCTCAAAATTTTTCCATTGGTGCAACGTCTGAAGTTTGAACGAAGAGAGCCTATCGCACAGGGACGAGCAACTAAAACTTGCACAGATAATGCTCAGACAACCGGCCTGAGTGGCATCACAAGTCAGCTTTGAAAGTTGAATTCATCCGTTGGTTCCAGGCCTCTGGTGCAAAGCTAAAACAAGAAAGTACACCTGAATTCACACAGTTGCAGTTACATCCACATTCATTTAATCCAGCAATCATCCATGTTTAGGACAGGTGGATACATCTAAGTGCTGTCCCGAGCGTAATCTTCGTCTGTGGCACTGAAAAGAATGAGAAAATTCAGGCACAGAGAAAGGCAGTGCTGTGAAATTAATAAAAGCAATTTCTCACTTTGATACTGAGCACGACACGTAGATGTATCCACCAATATGAAAGGTGGATTGCCTGTCACCTTTCATTGCTTCCCCGATCGAGATTAATACCACTGACTTCACACCTGAGACATTTGTGTATGGAAGAACCATGGCTGTTATTTAACAGATATCGTTTCCTCCACACGTGTGGAATATACACTGAATCACCAAGAAACTGGAATAGGCGTGCGTATTCAAGTACAGAGATATGTAAACATGCAGAATACGGCGCTGCGCTCGGCAACGCCTATGTAAGACAACAAGCGTCTGGCGGTTATGACTGGCGGTTGCTGCTACTACGACGACAGTTAATCAAGATTTAAGTGAGTTTGAACATGGTGTTATAGTCGGTGCACGAGTGACGGGACGTTTCAAAATTTATCGAGTGTATGGACGTGTAAGGGTATGGAGACAACCTTATGAAACCATGTACCCTGCATGTCAGCAGGGGACTGTTCTATCTGGTGGGGGTTTTGTAATGGTGTGGGGCGTGTGTAGCTGGAGTGATATGGGACCCCTGATATGTCTAGATACGACTCTGACAGGTGACACGTGCGTAAGAATCCTCTGTCGTTATCTGGAAAAGTTTATGTCAACATTGTGCATTCCGACGGACTTGGGCATTTCCAACAGGACCACGCGAGACCCCAAACGTCCATTACTGCTACAGAGTGGCTCCAGGAACAATCTCCTGAGTTTAAATACAAACTCCCCAGACATAAAAATAATTGAGCATCTCTGGAATGCCTTGCAACGTGCTGTTCAGGAGAGATCCCCAACTCCTCGTATTTATGGGCAGTCCTGCAGCATTCATCGTGTCAGTTCCCTCTACCACTACTTAAGTCATTAGTCGAGTCCATCCACGTCGTGTCACGCATGGCGCTGAGACATTGTCTACGGCTACATCAACATACATACTGTGCAAACCATCGCACGGTGCTTGGTGGAGGATACCCTGTGCCACTACTAGTCATTTCCTTTCGTGTTCGACACGCAGATAGAGCGGAGAAAAACTACCGTTTATTTGCCTCAATGTGAGCCCTAATTTCTCGTTTCTTATCTTTGTGATCCTTACGCGAAATTTATGTTGATGGCAGTTAGATCGTTCTGCTGTCAAATTCAAAACGTCTTTTCTCTAAACTTTTTTCAATAGTATTCCTCAAAAAGAATGTCACCTTCGCTTCAGGGATTCACATTTGAGTTCCCGAAGCTCAAGATAATACGTGTTTGATGTTCTGACCTACCGGTAACAAATCTAGCAGCCCTGCTCTGAACTGCTTCGATGTCTTTCTTTAATCCGACCTGATGAGGTCGCCAAAAACTACAGCAGTACCCAAAAATAGGTCGCACCAACGTCCTACGTGCGGTCTCCTCTGCAGATGAACCACACTTTCTTAAAATTAGCCCAATAAATCGAAATCGACCATTCTCTTTTACTACCACAAGCCTCACATGGTTGTTCTATTGCATATCGCTGTGGAGCTTTACGGCCAAATATTTAAAGGACGTGGCTGTGTCAAGCAGGACACTGCTAATGCTGTATTCGAATGGCACAGGGTTGTTTTTCCTACTGAAACGCATTAACTTATATTTTTCTACCTTTAGAGCCAGCTGCAATTTATCACACCAACAAGAAATCTCGTATCGTTCTACAGTCACTCACATTCGACAACTTCTCGTACACCACAGCATGATCAGCAGACAACCGCAGATTGCTGCCCACCCTTTACGCCAGATGGTTTATGTATACTGAAAATAATAGCGGTCCTATCACACTTCCCCGCGGCATTCCTGACGATAACTTTGCCTCTGTTGAACATTCGCCGTCGAGGACAACACACTGGGTTGTATTACTAACGAAGTTTCGAGCCACTCAAGTATCTGCGTACCTACTCCGTTTTCTCATACCTTCGTTAACAGTATGCAGTGGGGAACAGTGGCAAATGCTTTTCGGTAATCTAGAAATATGGTATCCGCCTATTGACCTTCACCCACAGTTCGCAATATATCATGTAGGAAAAGGGCAAGCCGGCCGGGGTGGTCGAGCGGTTCTAGGCGCTACAGTCTGGAACAGCGCGACCACTACGGTCGCAGGTTCGAATCCGGCCTCGTGCATGGATGTGTGTGATGTCCTTAGGTTAGTTAGGTTTAAGTAGTTTTAAGTCTAGGGGGCTGATGACCTCAGAAGTTAAGAAGGGGTAGGACGTCAAACGGGCCGACTTGGAGCAGGAGAGGTACCACAGGACATTTTAATTTCTACTGTGTATACTTTTACAAATAAATTCATAAAACTTTGTCAGCATGACCAGGAAGGACTGAGGACTCACACTCATAGCAGTGGAAGTTCAAAAATGTAGCAAAATACCTTTTTCTTTACATGTGAAATTTCATCATTTTTTCACTTACAACTGGCTGCATTTGTTTCTGTAGGTACACTTTTCTTTCTAAGAAAGAGAGGTTCTTCGATGTATTTTGCACAGCATACAAGCAGTACTTACAGGTGTATGGAAATCTAGAATTTTCCAAATCTATTAAAAACTGTGGTAAAAATTGAGATAATTAACTGTAAAATTTGAGTTTTTTCTAAACATGAAGTTTAAAATGTAACAGTTCGTTCATTTTTTCATAAATTAAATAAACACTAGGGTTTCATACACATGTAACTATAGTTTGTATGCTGTGCAAAATTCATCGAAGAATCTCTCTTACTTAGGAAGAAAAGTGTACCTATAGCAACAAATGCAGCCGGTAGTAAGTGAAAACATTATGAAATTTCACATGTAAAAAATGTATTTTGTTACGTTTTTGAGCTTCCACTGGTATGAGTATGAATCCTGAATCCTTCCTGATCATTCTTTCAACGTTTTATGAATTTATTTGTGAAACTATAGGCAGTGGAAACCAAAATGTCCTGTGGTGCCTCTCCTGCTCCAAGGCGGTCTATTTGACGTCCTATCCCCCTTAAGTCCCATAGAGCTCGGAGCCATTTGAACCATTTGAAAAGGGCAAGCTGGCGCCATTCGAGTCCATGAATTCTCTTTGAGAGCCGTGAACCCATATACACAACACAATTGATGGGTGATGAGGCTTTTCGACGCTATATCCCATGTTTTTGAGAAAGTGCACTCCTGATTTCTCTCATGCATGCTGCTGAGACATTCTCCTGGCGCCATTCGTGTCCGTAATTTCTCTATGAGAGCCGTAAGGTCGCAGAAGAAGAGGCGCCGGGGGAAACAGAGAAAGCAGCAGGAAGAACAGCGTCCAGAACACGCTCCAGCAGCTGCCCGTAAATAGAAGCGTCGGGGCGGCGGGCGTCTCGGTGAGGCGTGACGCCGGCCCGCACAGACGGCTGCAGCCAGCAGGAGGCCTGTTGCGTCTCGTGAAGTGGGGGCGGGGGAAGGCGCGAGAAGGCTGGCGGGATGGTACGGGGGGAGTAGGAGGCCTTGCAGCGGGAAGCCATTCTTCAGGGCAAACCTCGCCGCCTCCCCTCAGCGCACATTTGTCTTTTAAATTCAATTCCGACCTCCAAAAAGAGAGAAGACACAAGCCGATTAAGGACTTCTCTTATTTTTCCCGGGCCTACCCTCGCGTTAACTTCTGCGTACTGAAGAGCGGCGCGGAATGTATGAGGTGAGCCTCCGTCGCGGATAATGTTAAGGGGAAGGAGACGGAGAGGGAATATTAACGCTGGAAAGCGGGCCATTACTGCCCTAACGTGCACGGTAAACAAAGCGGGCGCTAATTGTATAGCCTCTGCCGTTATGTTTTCGTTGTGAACTGGAAGGCAAATTTTCATGCTGACTGCTTAAAAGTTTCTGGCTTACTGGTTCAACGTACCTCTGCCGTGAGCTATTCGTGAGAGTATTCAACTTTCCTTCCATAAATTCGGCTGAGATCGCATCATAATGATACGTTGGAATTCGTACTCTTCGATAGTAATGTCATGTATTTATCAGACAAAACTTAGCAGGTACTGTGTATCGCCGATTTTGCTCTATGAATTTGTAGCGCTATTGGAGAACGTTACCTTTGCAGAAAGATGACCAATGGTTCAAATGGTTCTGAGCGCTATGGGACTTAACTTCTGAGGTCATCAGTTCCCTAGAACTTAGAACTACTTAAAACTAACTAACCTAAGGACGTCACACACATCCATGCCCGAGGCAGGATTCGAACCTGCGATCGTAGCGGTCGCGCGGTTCCAGACTGTAGCGTCTAGAACCGCTCGGCCACTTCGGCCGGCAGAAAGATGACAACAATGGTTTATGCATGACGGGCGAATACCCAGTTTTCCACTTTCAGTGCAACTGTACCTCACTGCAACGTTTCATTGTAGGTACAGTGCTCGAGGAGGTCCGCCAGCATGCCATACCCTTTCACCTGACCCGAATCCGTTAGATTTCTGGCTATAGGGACATTTAAAGGCAGTGGTGTGCACCTAATCTGTAGTCAATGTATAGACGTTACGGGATCATGTGACCAAAAGATATGTCGTAGTCCGAATGTGCCCAGGTTTATTTGAAAGACTGCTTGATTCACTGCACAGAAGGGCTAAAGGATGTGTGTTAACCATATGCAGCATTGCATTTAGTGTTTACTTCTACCTAATAGACAGTTGGGAATGAGAGAACGGACCGGCCCATATCTCACCACGTACTGGTTTCCGTATATATCACTGTAGGTCCCTTTCTCCCGGTTTAGACCAGCACTAGCTCCTGCAGAAATATCTGACAAGTTTTTAAAAATACTGTCGGATTGCCTTCATGTTAAATCAAATAAAAAAGCAGCGACGTTATTATTATATGTCCGAATCGCAACTTGTGTTGGTGACACGTGACATTATTCCATTCATGTGAGTTTCTCGCTATGTATGTAAGATATGCAGGAGTATTTCGGAATCTGGGACGTAGATGAAGGGGATGACAGAACTGGAAGTGTAAGGATGTGTGACGAGTCGCGCCCGAGTTGCTCAGTCTGAAAATATCTTATCACGGAAGGCAAAGACAAAGTTCACGTTCAGAACTAGTATACCATCCTACTCGGCTAGAAAGCTCGATAAAAGACGTCTAAGCCACAACAAACATCCTAAATATTTTAGTACGATGTTGGATAGAATATTGACTTTCAAGGGTTATTAGTCTTGATATACTGCCAAACTCTGAACTAAAATGTAGAATGGAAGCTTCTAAAGTCATTCTTCGCCAATGCTGTAATGATGTGCCCTGGTCTTGGTATGTTGAGAAGCAGAATATTACTCTCCAATTTGGCTCAGCATTACCCACATAACCTGAGGGAATGTGAGGGCACGATGCATTCGTGGTAGGTAATTATTCTCACCAGAGTGTGTCTGTGGTAGAGAGAGCGTGACCAAACTTAATGGTTTGAGGAGCGTCCTGTTAGAGTGGTCCGCTGATTTCTTAACGACAAAGGAGAAATTTTCAACTATATTTTAAAAGGTTTTGAATATGGAGACTAATACGCTGTTACACTATACTTCTTTCCATCCTTGCGGGAGTGACCAAACGATGCATAGATAAGCTAGTGCGACGTGGTTCAACGTGAAAAAGCGTGATAAATTCTTAGACAACTTAAAGTAGCTGTTAATGCTTGCCTACGATATGCGGAAATGTTACGTTTTTTTCCATGAAGTCATCGAAGTAAATCTGGCAAGCAACATGACTTTTATAGTTATATTTTATAGTTGTAGATCAGAAATTTACATTTATTCACGACTGGCTTCAATTACGGGCGTCTTAAGATATGTTAGACACTGATTAAGAGTTAAGAAGTATATAATGCTAAAAACAGATAATATTGTCGAGGACTATGACAGTCTTCATTGGAAATTGTGTTATCTATTTATTAGCAGTAACGCGTTTCGCCCTTTTAGCTCAAGTTCAGATTAACATAAGAAGTAATATAGTGAGCCAACATCCGTCATTTAATGTCAGCATATGGCACTAAGATCAAATTTTAGTCCTTACGTCACATGCTGGCATTAAATGTCGGATGTTGGTTCACCACATTTAATGCCTGCACATGGCATTAAGACAAAATAATTTTTTTTAATTCCATGTGCTAGCTTTAAATGACGGATGTTTGCTCACCACATTACTTCTTACTTTAATCTTAAGGTGCCCCACAAGAGCAAACGCGTCAATGCCAGTAAACAATAAAACAATTTGCAAATAAAACTGTCTTATTTCTATAAATTCATAACCGGTTGCTGTACTAGGCGCCCATCATGAAATGGAGCAGATCTCAGATAACATTGTAATCAATGCGTCGTCTATGTAAGCAGAGAAAAGCGAATCTGGGAACGCTATCCAAAACCGCTCATGAAAAATAGAAAACTGGGATCTACAGGACGATACAAATTTTCTAAGAAATCAGACTATTAAATGAACTTCTAGAAAATTAAATGATAGTAAAAATGGACTTCGCACGATTTAATGGCCTACCGCGATACACACGTAAAAAATAACGAAGACACAGTAATGGAATCTTTCTTCATAGAGATCAGATCCCTAAAACGAAAGTGCCTAATCTGTGTCTTCAAAGAACCTTCTAATGTAGGCGGGTTTGGTCTATTTCCAACCTGCCCCCTAAGAGTGGAATTTATGTATTAGCATATAATTATAGCAGGTGACATTAACATAAATTTATCCACAACTGTTCATTCACTTACTTTAGCTTGCGCCTAACTATCACTCAACAAGTGCTCATACATTCATGGATATCATCATCATCACCATCATCAGCCAGGAGGATCACTTGGAGATGTGGCCTCTTTGAGTCGGCGTGCAACACAAAATCCTAGCAGGTTCTTCATTTCCGCCAATCTTGAGTTTCCCGTTGCCAGTTCAATTCGGTTGTCTTTAAGTCTCTGTCCCATCTGTCCAGTGGTCTTCCCCTTAATCTTTTTTGATACACTGGACTCCAGTCTCATTCAATATCCACATCTCACAGTCGTAAGCTATTACTGGCAGTATACATTGGTCAAAGCTGGGCCAACGTCTTGGGCTTCAAAACTGAGGCGTATCTTCCATACGCTTGCCAGTCTAATTCAATTCGTCGAAATATTTCTGGTCTTAGGTCTCCTTCCATATTTCCCAGTTGACCCATATAGACATATTGTGTTACCTTGAAGTTGCGTACTTCAAAGATGTATTTTCTTCCGGTGTCGATTGATTCATCATGATCTTGGTATTATCATAGTTCATTTTTCGGCCAACTTCATAGCAGACTGACGCAAGTTCGGTAACCAGTATCTGAAGTTCTGCTATCTACTTGCAAGTAGGCAAGTAGTACAATATCAACGAACCTCAGGTTAATCTCTTTCCCAGAATTTGGATTCCCTTTGTTTTCCAATCCAATATAGACACTGCTTTTTTGAGGACGGCTGAAAATAGTTTTGAAGACTTAGACATGTTGTTTTATGTCCTTTCCAATGTGAAATTTGTTGGTGTCTTCAACAACATTCATAAAAGCTGTGAAGTATGTGTAAAACTTCATTATAGGCCTGTTCCTTGCTCTGTTATACCCTCAAACAAAGCTGGGTGACTGATCGAATTGAATGTCTTTTCTAAATTTCTGAAGGCGAGGCAAAGAGGTATATAGTACTCATTTGTTGTACTAATTGTTTCTCATTGAGTGAAGGTGTGATCAGTTGTGCTAAATATTGCGCGGAACCCGGCTAGCTCAGTGGGTTGGACAAGCTCAAGTATAGCGCTCAATCTGGTAGTAAAAATTGTAGTAGAAACTTTGCACAGAATGGGCAGCAGGCTGATAGGGCGATAGTTCTTTATATCTTTAGTACTACCTTTCTTCTGTATTTGGCTTATTTCGCCTTTTTTCCAATCTCTTGGTAATTTTCCACTGTGCAAAGAATTTGAAAATGTAGCTAAATGCTTTATAGATTCGAATCCATCAGCTTTAAGATATCGACTGAAAGGTCATGACTACCTGGAGCGGTTCATTTCTCCATCTTGTCTATAGCATGTTGACTTTTAAGGAGACTATTTCTGGGATTTGGGAAGCAGAGGCTTTCAATTCGTCTAGGATTAGGATATCATGATTGAATTTACTGTACAGATTGCAATAAAAGTTCTCAATATCTTCGGGTGTTTCTTTCTTATCTTTAATTCGGCCACGGTCTGTGTCCAGCGATATTAAAAAAAATGTGTGTGAAATCTTATGGGACTTAACTGCTAAGGTCATCAGTCCCTAAGCTTACACACTACTTAACCTAAATTATCCTAAGGACAAATACACACACCCATGTCCGAGGGAGGACTCGAACCTCCGCGCGGGACCAGAGGCACAGTCCACCAGCGATATTAGCTAATACTTTCCAATCATAAGATTCCGCTTAGCTATCTTTACACTAGATTTACTTTCAAGACTGACTTTTAGTATATCTCCTTCATACTTCTGGATGTCATCTTTCATGCTCTTCTCAGAGACTTGCACAGTTCTGTATATTGTATCTTACCTTTGCCTATTTCTACTTTCAATTTTCTTCTCTTGTCCATCAAACTTATCGTTTTATTTATCAGCTTCTTTGGTTGTTTTTGAGATTTGCAAAAGCCACCCATTTCTTCAACTGTTGTGTTTGTCTTTGTTACTGCTTCTGCTTCACTTTCTTTTAATTTTCTCTTAATCCTTCCTTGAAATTCCTGTCCCTATTCTTCGAGATTTTTGAAATTTAATTTTTTTCTTTTTACTTTAATTAGTTTCAGTTCTTCATCTTCTGTATTCAGTTCAAATTTTGCTCTTTTAGTCGATGATCACTGTTTGTATCGAACCTGTTCAGCACAGAGACATCTTTAACGTTTTGAGGCCTATTGGTAAGAATGAAGTCTATTTCATTATTAAGTGTAAAGTTAAGACCCTCTCCAAGTCCATTTGCTTCTCGATGAACGTATTAATAATAGGTGTTTTTATGCATTTTGCATATTGAACCAGTCTCTCACCCTTTTTTTTTGTCTAATCACGTGTGTCAAAAACTGATTCATCTGTGTTGTACGTTCCAGCTTTGGCATTAGAGTCACCAATTCAAAATTTATAAAAGCAATCTCACAGACATATTTGCAACAAAATCCCCAAACAAAGTAATTCGTACCATACAAACAACTGCACCTGGCTTATCTGCCCACGATACAATTTTCAGGCTGACTCGCTGGAAAGTAAAAGGAAGAAACCACAATTGACTACATACACAGTATAGGCGCAAAAAAAAAAAAAAAAAAAAAAAAAAAAAAAAAAAAAAAAAAAAAGAGAAAGATTGGATACGATTTCCGATCTTTTCCCATAAATAACCGAAAAACTTTGTGGCAATAATAAAAAACTTCCTCAACTATACGACTAATATGCTCCCCTGCAGACCAGAAGAGTGAGAACGAAACCCTCACTACGGCTAAATGATGAGCTAAAGCAACTCCTGAATCTCCGAGACACTGCGCATTGGATATACAAAGTACATCCCAAACCTGAAAATCAAATTAGGTACAAGCTAAAGCGGAACAGAGTCAGTCAAGTCGTGAGAAAAGCTAATCTCAGGCACGCTAATACAGTAACCAACAACACACGTAAACCGGCTGCCGTAAGCGTGGTCCTGGTATAGGGGAAATAAAAGCTGCAGCTGACACCATTATCCTAGCCAAGGAAGTGAACCGGTATTTCACATTAGCTACAACGACGACTCTACCTCAAACGAAACAGTCTATTTCATTACAGATTTATTTATTACTGAATTGCGGTAAACGACAGCAGTCACGAAAATTTCTGCCTTAAGGGTGTTACTAGAAATACCGTCAAAAAGTCTATCATTCTTATAAGATCAGCATCTGTTAGACAAGATGGCATCATGGTGTAAATGGCGAAGCCTTACATTAACCCACTACTGTATTAGGTTCTAAATTCTTTTCATTATACATCAATAATGTAGCACCAGTTTTTCCCTACTGTATTTACTACATTTGTATATAAGTGCGAAACCAAAAAACTTAAAGCACCTACCGACAGTTACAATATTGACCTGCATGAGTAGAGAGTCACTGCAGTTTCTTGCACTAATCGTGTCAGCATGCGTGAGAGCTTTTGGCCAGTGCCATATTACATCTGTACATGTAATATTTGAAGGTCACTGACAACACATGAGAAGTTAACTCAGGGGCAGGGAGGGGAATGTATGGGAAGCGGAGGTTGTCCAATTGCTCTGGTGCAATAGAGATAATTCGACTTCCTGTGCTCTGCGGTGAGAAGACAGTTTGGTCAGTTTAATACTGCTGTAACAAATTATTCAAAATATTGCATGATTGCAGTGTGACGGGTAATGGGGAACAGCGCCGCACTTTAGACTGTGATGCATTGTTGGGACCATACACATATGCACCCACTTTATTTTCTACTATTTTGGATGGACATGTTCTTTGGCAAACAATGGCTGTATTGAGAATGGGCATAGCGCGAAACCGGTCAATGACTAAATAAACATTCATTTTAGTTGCAACTCTCGCTGTATCGTTTTGCGTCGTATTCCAAAACTATCCCAAGAATCAGATGGCATCACGCTGACATTACACTGGCGTCACACCAGTGTTACAACTGAAGTCAATGTCCTGATTTACCATGGCCTGTGCTGCATGAAAAACATATTACCTGCTCTATGTGTGTTCACGAATGTGACTTTTCCCTCATTTCCCTGGTTCAAGAAGTAACCTTTGTATTAGAGGCAGTTTTAGAGAGTAAAAACTCTAGGAGAGGGTAGATATTGGAATACATCCAATAAGTAACAGAGGACGTGGTATTAAAGTGCTTCTCTGAGATGAGTATCAGAAAAGTCATTTTAATTATACTAATACCATTTTAATTATATTAATACTATTAAAATTTTTATCTTAGGTAACTTTGATGTAAAGAAAAGTACTGCATGTGTGAAACCCTGGTGCGATGTAAGAGAGGTCCTGAAGGCCCTAATCTGAGCAGGATAGATGAATAAAAAGATAAAATACATAAATAAATAAAATATCGCAAATATAGAGAACAGGAACTGAAGGTCGGTATGTAAGAGAACAAATGAAATGAAAGAAATAAATTATCAACACCAATAAGAGGGTGTAGTTTGTGATAAAATTGTAGAGCTGCAGTGAAACTATGTTTTCTTCCGCTTATAGGTCCATTTCTCTATTTTTCAAATATCACCAATATCCAGGAGCGAAACAACCAAAGCCGGCCGCGGCGGCCGTACGGTTCTAGGCGCTGCAGTCCGGAACCGTGGCACTGCTACGGTCGCAGGTTCGAATCCTGCCTCGGGCATGGATGTGTGTGATGTCCTTAGGTTAGTTGGATGTAAGTAGTTCTAATTCTAGGGGACTGATGACCTAAGATGTTAAGTCACATAGTGCTCAGAGCCATTTGAACCATTTTTTGAAACAACCAACAATGAAGCAGAAGCTTACAAAAAAAAAAAATAAGTGTATACGCATGTGAGATAGGGTTATACATTGTATCACAAGACGAGATTGACGGTATGATCTCTAATTGTATTCTCAGTTGGTTCTGATTAAAAGAAACCTCTCTTACTCTCTCTCTCTCTCTCTCTCTGTCACACACACAAAACTATAATCACTGTAATGACGTAAAGTTGTGCACCGTATGACGTGTTGCAGGTATCCCGCCACCATCGACTCCGCACCGTCCGCCTGAAGTGACGACGACGGAACTGCCGGTCGTCACAGGTAAAAGCTATTCCTTCATAAATTCTGTTGCAGTTACCTTCGTGTCTTTGTTTCAAGAAAGTGAGTGTCGCTATAAAAATGCGTATAAGAGGGACTTTAAGTGGATTAGTCTGTCGTCAGTCTACATTACACAAAAAAGGAAAATAAATAAAAATAAGGTAGCTGAAATGTCTGTATTTAGTGCAACGTGAAAGTAGTATTATATTTCCGTAATGGTTTTATCTTTGGTAACTGTTGTTTCTAGTTTGTTGGACAAAAAGCAAAGGAAACATTGGGTAGTAAGCTCTGTGTTGGCTCTGCAGGCAGCGCTGCTGTCATACTAACCATACAGTATATCAACACTCAGAATGGGATACGGCCATGCCACGACAGTGCCTACCTATTTGTTCTTTACTTTGCAGTACCTGTCTTGTGAGTCAGCAGGAGCTGTCTAAGATGTCGACCCATTATAGAGCTCAGACCTTTTCAACGAGTGTCCTACGAACTAGGGTCAGGGCATTTGGCTTCCCAACTGGAAAATTATTGGAGGATGTTGCCAATTATACTATTTATCCTACAACTTCATATGCTAAACTCTACCTGCCTAACGTGCTTCTATTGCGCAATAGCATTTGAACACTATCACATCGAAAGTTGCTAGAGGTAGCATGGATCTATGGATCTGCTGCCTGTCTGGAGCAGATGTTGGTCGTCATGAGTTGCCGATATGTCCCATTATTCAACGGTGACCTTTTCAGTACTCACACTCACGTCCATGTCCTGCAACACTGCGTAGGGCAGGTGCAAGTATTGTATGAGCAGGAAATGGAATTCGAAAACTCTACACATACATGTGGGCCCTGATGATTCATATGGAGCAATTGCAACCGTTAACAACATTGGATTCACCTGTGTTTCAGGTTTTGCTATCTCTTTATATATTAGATATAAGCATGTTTTATTCTATGTGTAGAATCAGCTCAAGAGCAGAATCTGATATAAACACGTTTTATTCCATGTGTAGAGTCAGCTCAAGAACAGAATCTGATGGCGGATTATGAAGTAGTTGAAGCAAGCTTGGGGTGTAGTGAGTTCGGCTGTGGTCTGCATGAGCGTGGGCTTATAATTAATATATTCCTTATTAAATATTGTATTACAACATCCAAGTGCAAGTGCAAAAATTGAAAGCTTAGCGGTCAATAACACAAGTAAAAAATTTAGAATACTGGTATCACCAGTATTCTAAATTTTTACTTGTGTTATTGATTGCTAAGCTTTCAGAAATAAAACAGTATTTCGCCCACACGGAAACACAATAATTCGTAAGTCTAGTAGGCAACAATAATACACAACAGAACATATTCTAAAACATATCCATACATTGGATAGATAAAATAATCTTACTTAACCCAGATGAACTATACAAGTGGGTTCCAACAAAAAATTACGGCTTGCTAAGACCATGATTAACTTCCCAAGCGGTCACATTAAACAGCTAAGACAAACGAACAGCTCAGTGTGATATCTACAATGTGCTACCATCTTCCACCATCCACCAGGCCAGCCCAAAAATACAACACAACTACGCAGTTATACAGAAGAAATATCTACGTGGATCATAAGGAATGCAGCATAATACACAGTAACTTATCACTAGTATACAATCATGAAACTAAGGTCTTCGTGTATATAATTTCACACTGAAAAAATTAGTCTCTCTTACTCCATGGCCCTGCTGTGCAAAAATGCGATTCATTTGGGACTGTCTCCAAGACCTCACTTTGCTTCTGTTCAACCGCATAGACACGAGCCGACTTCACTTGTCTTCTAAATGAGACTGAAAGTCCTTGCAAAGGCTTGCACCACTATGAACAGAGTTAATGAAACTAATTTGAAAAAACTGTGTAGTTGCTTAGAAACAGTCACTGGTGTTTTTCTGAATTTGTTTATTGTCGGGTTTAACTCATCAGCCGATGACCTAGTTTATAAACAGACAAGAGTAATAAATGCTATTCTACAATTTTTACAGAAATACAAATATGTATAATACTCAGTTGTGGAAGAACAATATTTAAGAACAAAAGGCTATCCGATACAGAATACATACAATTTTAGATAAAAATACATGACACGTTGATGTAGGCGTCAGACAGTGCCGTTACTAGTACGCAGAATAACAGGAAGCAACATTAGTTGCACCACTGAAATACTTCACAAGCAATGACCAGCGGCACGCTGTGTGCTGGGTGGACGGGTCGGTCAAGCTAGGTGTCATAACAGTGTCGATGCACGTTTATAGAACACCACACAGATTCGCGGCCAACGTACGTGTTACATTCAAATCTTTAAGGCACAATTGCCGGTAGTGCATTTCAGTGCATAAAAAATTTAAAAATTGCTTGCAACTCACGGGCAAAAATACTATCTTGGTTACAAAAATTCAAGCGACATATTGCATAAAACCAGCGAATAAAAATCTTTACAAGGCTTTTTATTTGTATACAATGTAAAATTGCCAAGAAATGAGCAAACGAAATATTTTACTGTCCAGATGGGCTATGTAATTTAGCATAAAAATACATTTTCATTTATATTACAAAGTTCTTGTGTCGTTGCTCATCCGACCAATTGCAAATGCTCGGATGAGCAACGACCCAGCCACACAGACTTTATAAATTATTTTCCAATAATTATATTGGCCCGTGTTGGTGCACACAGCCGCAGTGTAATCAGCCAAATGTTCTCAACCTTGCCACAAACAGTTATGGCTCACATTAACCGTCACATAGTTCTGCTGTATAACACTGCGCGTTTCCACCTCTCCTCTCCAGCGGCCTAGACCAGCAACCATGAATATGAAGATATGTACAGCTGACACGCCAGGACCGGCGCAGAATCCATTTTTTATCCACCATACAGTACACTTCGTCATTGTGACAAGTAGAAGAGGCCGCATCTGCACCATCCCATAGGTTAGCTTCTCCACTAACTGCGGCCACTGCAACTCCATGGGTCAACTTCACTGAAGCAAGGAATTGTGGTCGGCGAGCCATAACAGGCACCCGCACCGCCCTACAACTTGTCCATCAGTGTCGCTAGAGGCCTCTGTCTATGTTCCAAGTCGATGCTTCGCTGGCCCCCAAACTGTACACACTTCTGCACTGAATTACACTTACCCAACAAAGCTCAGAGTGGCGCTGCTGCTAGCCACACACCTACAACACACCAAATGGTGCGAGTTCAGAAACTTACTCTCATATGCGCGACTGGTTGCAGGGGCGGGAACAAGTGTACTAAACACATCAAAAAAGTTTTTCATCACACCAGTTCCATGACTATTGAAGATAGACGTTGACTGTGAATACTGTATTACAGACACAGTCCCTTTGATTTTTCAGAGATGTCGCTAAACCCGCTAAAAGATGTAAACAACCATGCCTGAGCAGCGCCTATTAGAAGGAGGGGTCCGACAGCCGATCAGTTCCAGTCATTCCACCAGGAAGGAGATGCATGGCTCGTGTTGTCTGTAGTTCAACCATGCCTAGACGGTCAACACCGCGTTTCGATCGCATCCGCCTTGTTATTTGTGCCAGAAAGGGCTCTCAAGAAGGGAAGTGTCCAGGCGTCTCGGAGTGAACCAAAGCGATAATTGTAAACTCAGGCTTCCGCGGCCGTTGTCACAGTCAATAAAATTCTTCTGGATTTGAGGCCACATTGTCATCTGTAAAATTCCGACGTTTCGGTGACTGTTGCAAGGAGCCTTACTCATGGTGTATTGCTAACTCCCTGAGGAAGGCGCCTTGCAACAGTCGCCGAAACGTAGGAATTTTGCAGATGACAATGCGGCCTCAAACCCAGAAGAATTTTATTGGCATAGTGATGATGATTGGACATGGAGGAGATACATAGAGACAGGAACTGTCGATTACATGCCTCACTCAGGCCGCCGAATGGCTACTACTGCAGTGGATGACAGCTTCCTACGGATTATGGCTCAAATGAACGCTGACAGCAACGCCAACATGTTGAATAATGCTTTTCGTGCAGTCACAGGACGTAGTGTTACTACTCAAACTGTGCACAATAGGCTGCATGATGCGCAACTTCACTCCCAACATCGATGGCGAGGTCCATCTTTGCAACCACGACACCATGCAGCGTGGTACAGACGGGCCCAACAACACGCCTAATGGACCACACAGGATTGACATCACGTTCTCTTCACCGATGAGTGTCACATATGCCTTCAACGAGACAATAGTCCGTGATGTGTTTGGAGGTAACCCGTTCACGCTGAACGCCTCAGACACACTGTCCAGCGAGTGCAGCAGGGTGGAGGTTCCCTGCTGTTTTGGGATGGCACTATGTGGGGCCGAAGCACTGCACTGGTGGTACTGGAAAGCGCCATAATGGCTGTACAATACGTTAATTCCATCCTCCGATCGATAGTGCAACCATATCGGCAGCATATTGGCGAGACATTCGTCTTCATGGACGACAATTCGCGTCCCCATCGTGCACATCTTGTTAATGACTTCCTTCAGGATAACGGCATCGTTTGATTAGTTTCCCAGGCATGAAACCTATCGAACATGCCTGGGACAGAAAGAAAAGCGCTGTTTATGGACGACGTGACCCAATAACCACTCTGAAGGATCTACGCCGAATCGCCGTTAAGGAGTGGGACAATCTGGACCAATAGTGCCTTGATGAACTTGTGGATAGTATGCCACGACGAATACAGGCATGTATCAGTGCAAGAAGACATACTACTGGGAATTAGGGGTACCGGTGTGTGCAGCAGTCAGGACCAACACCTCTGAAGGTCTCGCTGTATGGAACATGGAATGTGTGGTTTTCCTGAGCAATAAAAAGGACGGAAATGATGTTTATGTTCACCTCTATTCCAGTTTTCTGTTCAGGTTCCGAAACTCGTGGAACCGAGGTGATGCAAAACTTTTTCTGATTTGTGTACGATATTTAAGTTTCACAGCGCAATGCAGTGACATAAATGTACCAAGTGTCTGAAACTGTACTAGGGTAAAAAGTCAAGAGGTTGTAGTATGCAGGATGAAGAAGACTCTGATAACATATATACACGCGTTGAGCGATTGAAAGCTATGATTGAGTAAATACTGCGAGGTAGGTGTCTCCTTTTGATGATCTGTAAGTCACTCTCACCTGATGTTTCTCCTGTGGTGGAAGCCATCACCACCCCGTCTCAGGCCTCGTGATCCGCATATGAAGGAGGTGTCTGTTCCTTCAGTTTAGCACTGTGCGCGTAGCATAAAGCGTCAAGATTACTGTATTACTCGACCTAAACACGACCAGCATCTTTTAATGGCACTTCGGTGACTGTCAGGTAAAGTGCTTACTGCATTTGATTTCAGGATTTAAAAATGACATATGACCATCTAACAGCAACAGACTTGCACGATTTAAGGATGACATTCATTACCTGCCTAATCGCCTGAGTGCAGCTTGTCTCTGTGACCATCCAAGAAGGCTGTGGAGTTATGTTGGGCAGGGAGATTTTTCGACCGCTTATTGTGTAACTCACTTACGATGTGAAAATATGTTATGGAAATTCATCATTTGTTAACTAAGCTCCCTGGACCAAACAGTTATTCACCTCGAGGAAACACGACGCTAATACCGTCCAACGTCTGGCCCTGATAATGGTCTAAAACCGGTGAGGAGGAGAATCCACACATTCCTGTAGGTATCGTACGTCCAGCTGATTCCAAATAGTATATAGGTCGATTGAACTTTTCACCCAGTTTTCCAGTCCCCAATATCTTCTGTGGAATTAAAATATGATTATCTAGCGGGTTATTTGTGGTCCGATAGGGTACATGAGTGTTCGTAAAACAGGAATGTTTAATGCTGTCAGTCAATACGCCTTTCATATAATTTCCTGGTTTTATCAAGTTCTGCAGGATGATCATGGGCACGTTTGAACGACATCTCGTTTCTTTCATTGTGTCACGTCTGCTCGTCAAGACCCATCTTTCCTGCACTGATTCCTCTTTACTGCACTGAGTCCCTACATGCGGTTCCCGCCGCCACACTACTTCAATACTACGACACACGTTAATTGTTTGAGATCAACAGTAATTCGAAAGCGATTACTTCACCCTTTTAAGGGATGATCAGTAATTCGCCGTTGAACTTAAAATCCTACCTTCTTCTAGTCAGGCTGCACCAAATACCACCAAATGAATGGAATGGTAGTTTTAAGAAAAGAAGTTTTGAATAAATGCAAATGCTGATTGTGTACCTAAATACTTGGCGTGCCTCTTCCTTTGCCTCAGGCACAAAGGCTTAACTGAGCTTCGCAGCTGGCAGCGAACTAATTCACAACTCGAGTCAAAACTTAATGTTTGCTGAAGGCATAAATAACTTTTCCTGGGTTATAATTTTTTTGACGGAAAGATGATGCGATTTTCTAATCTAGTAATCCACGTCCGCATGCGGCTGCCAAAATGAAAGGTGTTCTACATGTTATACAATAGCTGGCGTCTCCCGAAATACAGGGCGAAGTGTCGCAATGGTAAACAGCCGTAAAATAGGGGGGACCCACATTTGGGAGGTCGGTGACTCGAACACCGGCCTGGCCGTTCTGATTTAGGTTCTCTGTGGCTTCTTTAAATGTCTGAAAGCAGACGTAGGTTAGTATCTTTCAAAATAATACAGCCAGTTGCCTTCTCTATATGCCCTCAATTCGAAATTTTTTTCAGCCTCTAATAATCTCATTATCGACGGAGCATTTATCTGTAACGTTTTTTCCTCTTCCCACCTGTGACATCTTCCTTCATCTTCCCTTCTGAATATGTGTGGGATGTAACTGGGCAACTAGATGAAGCAATTGTAAAATTACAGCAACGATTTAAAGACGGCATTCATTACCTTCCTAACTGCCTGACTGCAGCTTGTCTCTGTGACCGTACAAAAAGTCTGTGGAGTCATGGCCGAAGGGGGAGGGGAGAGCTGGCAAATATAGCCGTATTGATGAGAATGTAGGGACATTTCTTGCATTCAGACTTCTGATTGGTTTGCCACAGGTCTTCTATAATGTAATGCTCCCGCTATACATTATCTCTCATTTCCATTTTCGTTAATATGAAACCTTCCATTGAACACATTTTTCAGCATGTCAAAGAACATTCGAACGAGATCTGATGAAGATCCACAGCAAAGAGACAGAGAGATAGATAGAGAGAGAGAGAGAGAGAGAGAGAGAGAGAGAGAGAGAGAGAAAGGAAGGAAAAGAGAGAGAGAGAAAGATAAACCAACTGCTTGTTGATTCTTGACTCGTTTTGTCGTTACATGGAAGGGGATCATATCGCATAAAAACAGTAAGCTTAAGTTAACTCTTATAGTTAAGGACATCGTATGTTATTACATGATTTATTATTGTAGTAAAGCATATCGTAATTATGCCCAAGCACGTACGAAACATTTAAATTTTTATCTGTAACATGTTGCACCAGAAAGATAGGTGGAGGGGGGGGGGGGGTTCCATTGATGTTTAGAAAAACGGTGAAAATTGAGAAAAACTTCCAAATATTCCCGGTTGGTATCCTCCTTCCTCACATAAAAGCTGGCTAACAAGAACTGAATCCTACAATAGGGCGGGTCTTGTACAGCTTGTTCTACGCATAAGGGTCGAAAATGAATTGTGTCTAAATAATAATAATAATAATAATAATTCCAACTGAAATGCGATTAACAAAACGCACTAAAAGACATATTATCTCCACATCTACAATGCTTCCTTGTCTTGGATCGTGGGGTTCTGTATTCTGGCGAAAGTCAGTTTTAACGAGCTATCTTCAGATGCTAAGCGAGAAGTCAGGAAGCCTTAAAAAGAATAAAAATTAATAAATAAAACAAGATAACCATCCAACCATTCTTTCAACAAATTGACTGTCTGGACTGGATAGTTGATAATTATTGTTAAAAATATGTCACTAAAATTTTTTCGTAATATATCGACCTTGACTCTTGCAGGATACAGATAACTATCATTTGCCATCATGTCAGCGGAGGAAATAATAGGCCAACAATTGTGGATGAACAGAAACCACTCTGTATAAATGACGGGTACATTTTCGGATGTACGCTCCTTCCTGCAGTCATATAAATCCTGTGTAAACACAAGCGGAATATAGTACATTCACCACAATTAATCGTAAAATACGATAACAGAGATTGTTTCGCTATTTTGTTAACGAGTACCTTGCCTCTTTTTATGACCACGAAGTTTCTTTTTATAATGGAATACATGTAAAGCCATGAATAAATCAATGAATGTATGAACTTATTGAATCTGATGGAAAACCAGAGAATGAAACGAAAACTAGTATGTCGAGCAAGGTCAGATCAGTAGGGATCAAGATTTGTTTCGAAGTCTCAGCAGCCTGCAGTGGCCTACTAGAAAGCATAAACTGTATTTCACATATTTTACCACTCTTTATTGTTTTCCTCTGCGTATAAAATTTGTCGTTTGGTTAGTCAGGAATAAATGGCAATTTAGAGAATACGAGAGTATGAGTACGGAAAGGTAACATTTTGCTTATTTTCTCCAGAACCCCTGTCATTGACACTGACGTAATCGGATGAACATCTACAGCATCACACTGTGAAAAGGTGCTAAAGAGATAGATTGGTTACCATCACGTAAGCGAAATGATTACGCTGTACGTCTATGATTGGATGTATGTTCTTTCATTCAGGAAGAAGGAAACAATATGCGTTTCGCTACACTAATATGTAACAACATGGTGTTACCTGTTCATGAATGACACTTCCTTTTAGTGGAATAATTCGCGGCAAGGCAAGCCATGGTTTTACATTACTGCTCGTCGTTTTCATGGTACCTCTTTTATTCTTCTTGCTTCTGGAAGGAACGTGATACTTGCACAACCATCTCCAGTAAAAAGAATAATCCAGAATGAGATTTTCACTGAGAAGCGGAGTGTGGGCTGATATGAAACTTCCCGGCAAATTAAAACTGTATGCCGGAACGAGACTTGGACTAGATAGACCCTGTACATTAGATTAGTAATATCATTAAGTTACGAGCAGTGTAAAATGTCTGGAAATCTAGTAATTTATATGTAATTGACATTTCATGTGATGTTTAAAATAACTTTCCGTGAGCAACAATATACGTTCATTGCAGCTGTTTTCATTCCACGATCTAGTGCCTTAGCTATCAAAGTGGGTACACCAGGACAGGCGAGCACTGAGCTATACACAATGCACTTGTGGACTGAGTTTCATGAAAGTCAGTTTACCTGATATTTATGAGAGCACGTGCTGAGACAATGGTATTTGGGAGTTCTCGTAGTCGCCAGCTTCGTTACGATTCAATGGGAAGAAGATTTGTTGATTACGGTGTGAGTTAGCCGATAGGCCACAGACGCTCTCGACGACTGATAGCCTTGTTTGGAAACTTGCACCTGCCCTGAAATGGATAACCTTGTTTGCGAGAACAGGGAATCCGTTTACGCTCCTCTGTGGCTGTCTAATGTGTGGAAGGTGCAAGGTGAACTGCTTAGTTGGAAGCTTGTCGATTCAGTTTCCGCTGCGCAAAGTTCCAATCTAGATGCGTGAGGTCGTAGCACCATCAATCTTACATCAAAATCATTTACTTATGAATTCAGCTGGATAAGTAAAAACACGTTTTCACGATGAAGTGTTTTATTACAGTCAACATGGCTTGGAGGTTTAGACGGGAAGCAGATATACAACGCAAAACCATTCCCAGATATATTAACAGTATTTGATAAACAAAGTGCTAATGAATTTCCTTTTCTAAGGCAATATGAATCGTACGGAAGAGACTGTATTTGTGTTGCGCAATAAGATATTTTACTAAAATTTTACGTTAGAGGTCCATTCACGAACATTGACAAGAACATTAATCAGAAACCTAATCTAGTATCAGAAAAAAACAATTTTTAAAAATAACATACTTCCATCGAACTCCTGCCACAGATATATGGACACACCCAGCGGGCTTCCGCCCACGTGAAAAATTAACACTGATACGAGTATAGCCGAGCAAGATCAATCATTTACAATTCTAAGGAAGATCATCAAAATTTCTTGCAACAAGCAACATTTAAGTAAGACGTCATTAGGAAACTTTTAACGGGGCCTGCCCTTAAACCAATGGAAGTTAATATTACAGGCCAGCTGGCCAAACCCTACGTATCCAACGAACATCCGCGCGCAGAAACACTAGCTGTACCTATAACAATGTTTAGGGGGCTGAGATGCTAAATTTCTTTATCCAGGTTATAGTAGTAGGCTGTCGCATTTATACATACATGGGGATCGTCTGTGAGAGCCTACAGACAGATTATATCTGGCCATTAAATACTTCAAGGAGAAACTTTTATAAGAGGAGCATGTGTAACAAAACAGAATTTAAGAAAAAATCGCAGCATCAATAAAACAACAGTATAAAATTACGTTTGCTAACAGGAATACAAACGGAGTGAGCACGGTATTATTCCTCGTACAAGCGCTGACACAATCAAACTTGGTTAGTACCGATATTTTCAGTTTTGGTTGCCGTTGGTGCCTCCCACCAGTGGCTCTACGCTCTGCACTAGTAATGCTAGACAATGTAGTAATAAACGTGCGTCAGTGATTCTACCGCAGACAGATGAGGTCGCAGCATAGTCCTGGTATTAAAACGGAACGCGCAACTCGTGCCACAAGTGGTAGGCCGGAGCAATGTCGGACGCTATCGCTCTCCTGCTGCCCGATATACACCCCAGTCAGCCGCGACTCCACGAACACCACTGCCCTGTCGAACCGTAGTGGAAAACGGCCCCTCACTAATGGTTCAAATGGCTCTGAGCACTATGGGACTTAACATCTATGGTCATCAGTCCCCTAGAACTTAGAACTACTTAAACCTAACTAACCTAAGGACATCACACAACACCCAGCCATCACGAGGCAGAGAAAATCCCTGACCCCGCCGGGAATCGAACCCGGGAACCCGGGCGTGGGAAGCGAGAACGCTACCGCACGACCACGAGATGCGGGCCCCTCACTAATCGTCGCCGTCCTTCCTGCACGCTGCTTGACAATCGCTTCTCACCACGACGCCAGTCCTCTAGGCCAGAGTCACAATCAATATCTCTGAGCAAATACGCGATCGTGGAGAAAAACTGATACGCACGTATCAGATAAACTCCGACACAGACGCTTCCTGTCAACAGTAATTGGGCTCTAAACCTTTCTCTCACTTCCGCCCTCCTCCTTCGTGGTCAATAACGTGAAGGGTTGCTTGTTACAATTTTGCGACCTACGGACGTGAACAGAGGTGAGATGCAAACAGTCAAAAATGGTTTCGTTTTACGTAGTTTCCTCTGTTCACAGTCAAGCCAGGCCAGTATTAATAAGCGGGAACAAAAATACCCAACAAGGGCGACTGATCCCAAAACTGTGCGGCCTAGGTATAAAAATTTCACTGAATCAATACATAGCTTAAATGGAACAGAGACTAGCTTTTATCGCGAGTTATCGCTGTTTTTCACACTTCAGGGAAAGTAAATCTTCGTATCCGCGAGGTGTGTCATTATGAACAGCAAAAACTGTAGCAGATGAACAAATGCGGCAACAAACATAGATCCGCAAAGGAGTCGTTTTCAAGATAATTACGGTTGTGTTATTATCAGCGGCCATTGATTTCAGCAAGAAATATTATCCTTCTTAGTACAAATGTATTTGAAATGTAAAGTTTCCAATTTTTCAGTCGCCATGTAACTTACCTACATTTCACCCGTGGTCCATTGTTGGGAACTGCGATACAAACATGTTGGCATACTAGCGCATTTTGTTGCTGGTGGGAGACAACATTTAAGGCGCCAAAATATTCCAAAATGCCCCACAACGAATAAGACGATCAGGGTTAGTAGCTGGACCTCGAAGACCACCAGACTTCAATTTCCCGGATTTTCCTTTCTAGTGTTATTTTGAAATTTAAATACATACAGTCAAATTGATATTAATGAAGCTGGAGAACTGGCACTAGCTAAAAGAAGATGACATAGCAATTTTCATTATACACGACCCACTATTCAAATTAATGTGACCACCGCCTTTGTTTGACTTAAACGTGCAATAAATCACGGACGGCGGTTGGCAGCACTAGCAGTGTAGGTTATATAAAGCAGGTTGTAGGGACGCGGGGAAGTATGCAGTCATCCGTGAAGCGGAAAGGGAGTAATTTATCTGACGTCCAAAAGGGGAATATCGTTGCCTTTTAGAGCAAGGGTGGAAGAATTTCAAAATTGGTTGAGTTTTGAAACTGCTCGCTTTGGTTTAAGAGCAGTCCTCCTGTCCTCCTGTAAAAAGGAAAGGCAGGCCTAGAGAAGTCGCCGAAACTGAATGGGCTGCTGCCCAACAGAGCAGGAGAGGAGAGCGTCTGGTTGGTTTGGAAGCTGCCAGCAGAAGAGAGCGGACGGCGTGTCCGCTCCCTGCGGCTGGCCGCGGTTCCACTCCCAAGCGACCACCTCCAAACCTTCATTTCATCTAGGTTCGAGCAAAGACTCCATCTTTTGTAGGTCTATCTTTTCTAAAGTGTTAGTAAGTCTTTGTTCCCCTTTTTCGAATGTTCTGCGTTGAGTCGCCATCAGTAGGTCGTCGGCGTTGTAAAACTTTAGAAAATCATTGGTGTATATGTCGTTGGTGTACAAGTGAAATAAATGCAGGGCCAGAATCGAGCCCAGAAGAAGACCGTTCTTCTTAGTGTTAGGATTTACTTGTAGGTTGTCCCACGTTAACTTTAAAAGCATGGTCTTTAAGCATATTTTCCTTTAATACTGAAACCTTTGAACTTGGAACGGTTTAATTTAGTTTATTCAATACTCTATGTAACCACAAGATTTTATGTGCTGCTGTGAGGTCGTCAATGCCACTGTGGGTTTCTTTCTCTTTTGGAAATCTGCTTCCATAAATTATTTTAGTAGTCATAGTTTCGATTCGCCCTAAATCCTCTTGGTGGAGTGTTGCGGGTGCTATGTCATCAATTATTGCACATATTCGGTTGTACAGAAGTCTCTCCAGAATACGATATTCCAGTGCCTATGTTGTTAAGAAGCAATGTTCATTCAAACATGTACGCATGTCCGAAGGTTCATTGCTTCGTTCTTCTTAAAAACACAAGGTCTGCAATATCGTTTCTATCCTCCGATACAAGTCAGCGACTTTCAGTTAAAATGCTCTCCCCTTATAGGGGCTTACATAATGTGCGTATGAGTAAAGGTGACACAGGTACGACGACATAGGGAAGTTTTCGTCTAGACGTGAGTAGTACACGGATAGCCAAAGCAGTTGAGGCGGCCATTCGCATAAAGAGGGAAATGCGTATTCGAGTCCTTGTCCGGCAAAATTTCATTATCGCCATTCCCTTAAACAGATGACGATAGTTCGTTCTCGCAACTGCGAATACACTTCATATCTCTCCAGCATCTTGTAACAAGTGCTTTGTAATGCCTAAAGATGACCACTGAAACTGGTGATGTTGAAGAATTTAAGCAGCGAATTGTAGAATGTAGTCAAGATTGACGAGATGATTGAGGGCGGGGGTATTTGAAAGAACTTATAACTCCAGAGCAAAGTGCACAAAGCCGAAGAACTGTCAGAACGATACATAGAACACCTCTTTTAACACACACTGGGGGTACAGTAAATATGATATGTAGTGTGTTCACGTAGCACTCTATTTCTCTTTAAGACAGGCCATGGATGAATTGTGTGCCCAGTTAGATTGAGTCTTTGACAGTTTATATTTCAAGTACATTTGTACTAAACAGGACAACTAGTGTAACTTCTGTTATGGTACACTTTCCTTTATGTGAATTTTCCTTATTAATTATGTTACACCCCATATATGAGGGAGCATTATTATAATTAAAATTGCAGTAAAGACACGCTTTCACGTTTTCAACTTTTATATAGACTACACGCTTCATTGTCAACAATGTTCTGTAGAAAGAAATGTGAAGTAGATGCCATTGTAGTGTCCTCCGAAGGCTTTGTACGATATTCCAGAAGACACTTGACAAATGAAATATCACAGCGTATTTTAGAAAATATTTTTTCGCGTTAGTCTAGCAGTGGAAGTTATATATATGCCTGTATATTCTGACACGGTCATTCACGCTGTACAATTTTTCCGTCCCCCTTGGACGTTTGCCCTGGCGAACCAAGCAACGGGCGGAAACAGCAGCAGCCAGAGCGCTTTGGAAGACGATTTTATTCTTTTCCCCGGAAAGCCGCAGATACAGCATAGGGGACGTCTTGGCACTCACCACCATGCGCTCCCCGGCAGGCGACATAGCTGACGACTTAAAATTTTGTATTTGTGGGGATCCGCAGCCTCCAGACGCTTGATAAACGTAAACATGGTCCGCAGAAAGATGTAATGCGATGTCTATTTAATCCTGCGATTTGCTAATTTCGACTAAGCGTCATTGTCAAGCACCTGTAGTATCAATATGGGAGAGCACTACATTGTCTGCATACATCGCCATGTGTAAATAACACTTTAAAATAAAACATTACTGTTCAAATTTCTTACTTACAATTGTAATATCTGTATTTCATGTCAATTTCAAATCACTCTTAATTACAAGTAGCAAGGAGCCATATTCCCTAATTTTACGAAATGATCCACACTACACTGACAACTTTTAAGATCGTATTCTGAACTTCGGTCTGTATACAACAAAATGGTAACTGATAGCAGTTGGTAATTTCTTGTCGCAGATATACATTCATCCAAAGACTTGAAGACTCTCAGTAACACATGTCATAAGACGGTACATACGTTGCGGGCGTGCCAGACTTAGTTGATGTCATGCATAAAAAACGGTCAGCGACCAAAGAATAGATTAAGGACATACAAATGGACATAAAATATTATGTACGATACGTGGCGTATCATCGCATGCCACATTATTTTAAATATCATATTAACAAAAATATATATGAGGTACGTACAAAATTCGACAAATAACTGAAATACAATACTCCTTCTATTGTTGACGTGCCAGGTATAACGACTGCCATAAGATATTTCTAGACACTCAGAAGCCAGACCTGATTACTTGTACAGGAAGATAACTCACAGCATTTTTTATTATTTTACTGAGCAACCAGTATAGATTGCGCGAAAGGCTATTTTTTACTTGTAATTAAGAGTGATTTTAAAATACACTGATGTTACAAATGTAAGTAAGAAACTTTTACTGTAAGGTTTCATCTTAATGTCAGCTATGTAAAGTGTTACTTATGCATGGCGATGTATGCTGACAATGTAGTGCTTTCCCATGTTGGTTTTACAGGTGCTTGACAATGATGATTAGTCGACATTAGCTATTCGCGCGAATAAATAAACATCGCATGACAGCGTAGTATGGACCATGTTTTCGTTTATTATAGCTGAGCTGGCGTCTTCACGTACGCTCAACAGTTGGAGATAGACAGACACACACAAATAAATCCTGATCGTTGGTCTGTACTGAACTGCAACAACGTCACTTCAAAATTGTATTGTGTTTATAAATTGTAGGAGTTTGTCTCCCTCTTGTGTAGTGTTTAAACAGGATGCCACTTCGCTTATCCATTCAGTCATGGACGAAATCAGTAAGTGAAAAAAAATTCTGCTGTTATTACTCGGTCGCATGAGTTAAGTCGATGAAATATTTCATATCATCTCTTTTGTTATAGAAGTTTGATTGTGCAATAAATCTCAAATTTGTCAACTCTTGCAGTCTCCGGAATTTTTTGGATGATATTTTTTGTGATGTCAGACGGTACATCGACAGCCACATACATACTACACACCTTCAAAGAAGATCAGGTGACTAAGTAGTGAGGGAATTAACATATTTATCAAAATATGAGAGGTGTTAGAGTTAAAGTTAGTGAACTCCTTATATATGTTGACTGTGACATTATTGGTATATCAGAACACCACTTACATAATGTGACAATTCAGAGGCTTTCTTTATCAAGATACAGATTATCTGGCTGTTTTTCGAGTAGTTCTTTACGGAGTGGAGCAGTGGCCATGTACGTATAACACGGTATTCCATTTAAGTCCATAAATCTTTTAAAGGACTGCACGAATATTTATTTGAATGTTGTGTAAGGGCACAGAATTTAGTGAAACTAAACTTCTAATTGCTGTTGTTTGCAGGTCTCCTAACTCTGACTTCAGAGCATTTCTGCTCAAGCTAGGGAGGGCTCTTGGTTCAATTTATAGGAAGTACCAAAAATTTGTTGTATGTGGTGACTGGAGTATTAATTTTCTATGTGACTGTGCAAGAAAATGGATGTTTGAAGATCTCCTAAATTCATATGATGTGATGCAGATTGTATTTTGTCCAACTAGGGGGCAGGGGAACAGCAGCACAACTATAGACAATATTCTTATTCATTCTTCATTACTATATGGGCATTCTGGTAGTAAAAGGGTGAATGGCCTTTCCGATCATGATGCACAAATTTTGACACTCAAACGTTTTTGTACTCAAACAAATGTTGTATATAATTACAAAGTATGTAGATATGCTAACCCAATGGTAATGGTGTTTATTAAACCTCGTTAAGAGACAAGAGTGGCTACCTGTTTATAGTGTTGATAACATAATGACAAATATAATGCTTTCCTTAATACATTTCTCATGGTCTTGGAAATTTGCTTCCCATTAGAACGTTCTGACCATGGTACTAGCAGTAAAAGACAGCCTATGTGGCTGACTAGTGGGATAAGGATACCATGTTGAATAAAGTGTGAAATATATCAAAATCTTAGAAGTAAGTACGGTAGAGCTACAGTGGCCCATTACAGAGAGTACAGTTTGATGCTTAAAATGTTATTAGGAAGGCAAAGAGTATGTGGTACTCAAACAAAATAGCTAATACACAAAACAAAATTGAAACTATATGGTCAGTCGTGAAGTAAGTGTAAAAATGTTTCTGTTACTGATAAATCAGATATATGTGCAGTATTTAACAGTCACTTTCTGGACGTAACTGGTAAATTAACTAAAAATTTAGATTCCAAAGGAAAAAATACACTGAAAAGCCAAAGAAATTGGTACACCTGCCTAATATCATGTAGGGGCCCCGCGAGCGCGCAAAAGTGCCGCAACACGACGTGGCGTGGACTCGACTACTGTCTGAAGTAGTGCTGGAGGGAACTGTCGCCATGAATCCTGCAGGACTGTCCATAAATCCGTAAGAGTCCGAGGGGGTGAAGGTCTCATACTTCTGAACAGCACGTTGCAAGGCATCGCAGATATGCTCAATAATGCTCATGTCTGGGAAGTTTGGTGTCCAGCACGCTGACCCACAAATCCGTAAGAGTACAAGAGGGTGGAGATTACATTTGAACAGCACGTTACCGCGCGTGGTATCTGCGCAGTCTCGGCGTCTTGTCACGGTCCGCGTGGCTCCCCCCGTCGGAGGTTCGAGTCCTACCTCTGTGATGGGTGTGTGTGTTGTCCATATAAGTTAGTTTAAGTTACATTAAGTAGTGTGTAAGCTTAGAGACCGACGACCTAAGCAGTTTGGTCCAGGAAGATCTTACCACAAACTTACAAATTTTCTAACAGCACTTGTAAGGCATCCCAAATGTACTCAATAATGTTCATATCTGGGGAGTTTCGTGGTCAGTGGAAGTGTTTAAACTCACAAGATCATTCCTGGAGCCACTCTGTATCAATACTGGACGTGTGGGATGTCGCATTGTCCTGCTGAAATTGCCAAATTCCGACGTAATGCACAATGGACATGAAAGGATGCAGGTGATCAGACAGAATGCGTAAGTACGTGTCACCCATCAGAGTCGTATCTAGATCTATCAGGGGTCCGGAATCACTCCAACTGCACACGCTCCACACCAGCTTCAACAACCCCTGCTGACAGGCAGGGTCCATGGTTTCATGAGGTCGTCTTCATACCCGTACACGTCTCCACTGGATACAATTTGAAACGAGATTTGTCCTTCCAGGCATCATGTTTCCAGTCATCAACAGTCCAATATCGGTGTTGACGGGTTCAAGCTAGGCTTAAAGCTTTGTGTCGTGCACTCATGAAGGTTATATGAGTGGGCTTTCGGCTCCGAAAGCTCTTATCGATTGTTTCTTTTAATGGTTCGCACGCTGACACATGTTGATGGTCCAATATTTAAATTTGCAGCAGTTTGTGTAAGGTATGCACTTCTGTAGCCGGCCGCGATAGCTGAGCGGTTCTAGGCGCTTCAGTCGGGAAAAGCGCGACTGCTACGGTCGCAGGTTCGAATCCTGCCTCGGGCATGGATGTGTGTGATGTCCTTAGGTTAGTTATGTTTGAGTAATTCTAAGTTCTAGGGGACTGATGACCTCAGATGTTAAATCCCATAGTGCTTAGAGCCAATTGAGCCAATCTTTTCAGTCGTCGGTGGTCCCGTTCTTGCAGGATCTTTTTCCGGTCTCCGCCATGTCGGAGATTTGATGTTTTAGCGGATTCCTCGTATTCACGTTACTCTCGTGAAATGGTCGTAAGGGAAAACCCAACTTTATCGCTACCTCCGAGATGCTTCGCCCCATCGCTCGTGCGCCGACCATAACACTACGTTCATGCTCTCTAAATCGTGATAACCGGCCATTGTAGCAGCAGTAACCGATCTAACAACTGCACCAGACATTATCTTATATAGGCGTTGCCGATCCCAGCACCATATTCTGCCTGTTTACATATCTCTGTATTTGAAGTTTGTAAACTGTTCACGTGCGGTCATGGTTAAAGTATACCGTGCATGGAAAAGTGGCACTTTCCAAACCGAGCTGCAACTGAACTGTGGTGCATAATGGGTCAGAGATGACAAGAGGGAACGACTGCTGCGGAATGTGCACCGGCTGATAGACGTGCAACAGTTGAGCAACTGACAGCCAAGATGAACCAAGGGGCTACCAACAGTGTCTCTCCAATCACTGTTCGTCAAGCGTTGCTACGTATGCGCCTCCGCAGCAAACACCTGGTTCATACACCCTGCGACAGTTATGGAATGTTTCGGCAGCATTTTCTATTTGATTTCGTCTTTCTGGAAAGCACGATTGATCGACGCGAGTATGCGTTTATCCTTTGGGTCTATGCCCACTCCTACATGTAGTTTGCTATTCCTCAGAAGGTCAGCACCGTGACAAACAGTTCGCAGTGTACGGGTGCGGTTCAAAAAGCGCCACGATGAGTTTACGGTACTCCCATGACCACCAAACTCCCCGGACTTAAGTCCAATAAAAAATTTGTGGGACCACCTCGATTAGGCTGTTCCGCGCCGTAGATCGTCAACAGAGAAACATAGAACAGCTGGCCACCACACTGGAGTATGCAATGCCCCGCATTCTTGTTGGCACCCTCCAGAAACTCTGGTCCGCAGCGCGTGGTCTCGCGGTCACGTTCTCGCACGGGGTCCTGGGTTCGATTCCCGGCGGGGTCAGAGGTTTCAACCTGCCCCGAGATGACTGGGTGTTGTCTTCATCATTTCATCCTCATTCATGAAAGTGACGAGTTTGTACTCAGCGAAGGTTGGGAATTTGTACGGGCTCTGATAAGCGCGCAGTCGAGCGCCCCACGAACCAAAAATCATCATCATCATCATTCAGAACCGCAGTGATATTTTTCCTGGAAGCGCTGCAATCGCCAGTGCGGTGTCACCGCCAGACACCACACTTGCTAGGTGGTAGCTTAAATCGGCCGCGGTCCATTTAGTACATGTCGGACCCGCGTGTCGCCACTGTGTAATCGCAGACCTGGCGCCACCACCAAGGCAGGTCTCGTGATACGAGAGAGCACTCGCCCCAGTTGTACGAGAACCTAGCTACCGACCAGATGTACGAAGCCTTTCTCTCTCATTAGCCGAGAGACAGAATAGCCATCAGCTAAGTTAATGGCTACGAACTAGCAAGGTGCCATTAGCCATACAGTGATTGTACTTAAAGTCTCCTGTGTATCGTCAAGATCGATGTACCACACTGATTAAGTAAAGTTAAGTATTAAACCTGCTCCGTACTTTTCTTCCTAACATTAATTACGTATCCTGTTCCAGTACTTCACGCCCGTCTGCATTAGTCTAGCTTGCCTTTTCAGCCATCTCGACTTCACGGTGTCGGCCCAGCTACCGACACAACAGCCAGTACTGCAGAATGTAGTAATTCTGCAGTATGTAGTTTCTGAAAGGTGGTCCATTAACGTGACTGGACAGTGTACATTCATACTGTTCACACATCTGGAAACCTGAGCTGAAATAATTATATTAAGGTACCCGCTCATCGTCAGAGAGATTGCGACCACGTGATTACCTGGTGTACAAGGCATAAGGCCCAAGAAACTGTTAACAAAATTTATGAAAACATTAAAGAAAATGTATTGGCAAAAACATACGATGATTTTACGTTGGCATATGCTAAATGTGGTGAAAGCACATTAGCATAAAAGGCCCGTTATAAAAATTAGTCCGAACTTTATGTTAAAAAATTACTAGCAAAGAGGGTCGCAACATTACCCTAACTGAAACAGGCCTGAAAAACGACGGATTGGTGATCATATTCTCCATTCTGATACTTCGCCTTTCAACCCGAATGAGATGATCACCGAATCCGTCCATTCCCTTAAAAAGTCAGAACCCGAGTGTCGAAAATGTTGAAGAGTGCCTGACCGTCTCTATGAGCAACCCACAGGAGGTAAGGAGTAGATTCTACTAATCCGGTAGACAAACCCTGACACAACGCTCTCCACTGCAGGTTTGTCTCTGACTTGTACTTCCTCTCTGCCAACAATTTGGCCGGTGTTAGGTCGGCAGAAAAACTGAAGTAACACGTGCGTCTTTGAACTATCACTGCTCAGCACACGAACCTACACAAATAAATCTCTTACGCATTAGCAACATGTTAGCGAAACGGAATGATCAGATGTGAACCAGAAAATAAATTAACAAAGTTGTGACCATCCCTTCTTACGAGACTCTCGGCACTTCTACCAATTATAAAAATGACCAGTGGGTCAGTGATACTAAAAACAGAGAGTACCATGAGTGAATGTAATTGAATCTGATTGCAATATAAGGAAATGTCACCAAGAACAAGAGAGAGCTTTTTTTCACAAGGTGTATAAATGGCATAGTAATTAATTAAATGATTTGCACGATCCAAACAAGTGCAATAAACAACTGAATTTACGTGAGTTCCGCTTAAGCAACTGTGCTTAAAGCTCAGTTGCAGAAAGCGGGATGCTAAGACCAGTTTGTTAGCATAGCTCGTAAATTTAAAACATAAAGTAGTCACGCTTTATGTAAACTGATGAATTCTGGCTCAGTCAGAACGGGCAGTGATTGACTTATCTTCTACGTAAGCATGCACAGAAAGGCGGAACGCACGATTCACCGTATTTGCTAAATAATGAAATTTTGATCGTAGGAACTACTCAAGAACAAGGCTATGTTTTAAATGTGAATGTATGCTTTCCCGGCGTATACACCCGGCTGGAAGCTCGAGAACTCTTTGCCAAGGCTATGTTTGTTGAAGGCAAATAGCGCCTAACATGGAATGGGTTAATTCCGATTGCTAAGTGCAAATTGGTGAAAAACCATCAGAATTGAAAAAAATAATGCCAATAAAATTTTAAGAACTTTGAAAATATTTGCTTGGAAAACATATAAATATTCCCAAGACATAATTAAGGCACGATGGCACAAGCAACATTTATGTAAAAAGCATGTAGTACAAAATGCTACCTGACGTGAAGTAATGGAACAGAAGAAAATCTATGTATCTCGAAAAATATTGAAAGAACATCATTGAATTGGAAGGATTTTAAATGGCTTACTATTTGAATGAAAGGTCACCCAATTTACAAAGCCGTAAGTGTAACAACTCAGCATGGAAAACACGCTCTAAAACTGAAAATACGGTGAAACTTACACTTCTCGCCTCTCACTACGAATAAGAAAGTAGGTACGCATTATCAGCACAATATCTGCGAGTGAGCAGCAGGCTCTGATTTTGCTTGTACTAAAATTGTACACAACCATAGAACATCTTACCAAACCGCAGTGTCCCACTCGAGCCCACGGAACCGGAAATTCAGAGAGAGTCATCAAACCGTCTTACTGGGTGTGGTAAAGGAAGTTATGCATGCATGTATCTATAGTCCGGGTCAGAATATGCCTTTTCAGTGTACCTGTGAAGTAGTAATATGCCAAAAATTTTCAGTAACGAAAGTTGCAAATGTGCCAAACGGCAATCACCATTAATAGTAGTTGAGGGAGGCTTTATCCAGCAGTGGATACAAATGGCTCACGGTGATATTATTGAACAAGATATCGATCTCACGTATTCTTGCACCATCACTCTTAGCACACTTTTGTTTACGTCATGTTGATTTTGGTAACGTTCTTCTCTAGTCTAACGTGTCAGTCACCTCTCTAGACCCACCTAAAACATTAAGAACACAAAGAACACACTGGGTGTGTACCAATTTCTTCTGCCTTGTTCGACGTGGCCATTTACAACTTCCTGTCCAGTCCCAAATCCTTCATTCAAGAGTAGCAGTCACACCCAACGTTCCTAAATACACTCTGAGGACCCAAAGAAGAACGCAGAAGTGCCGCAACACGACGTGGCATGAACTCAACTAATGTCTACAAAAAGTGCTGGAGGGAATTGACACCACGAATCCTGCAGGACTGTCCATAAATCCGTAAGTGTGCGAGGGGGTGGAGAGCTCTTCTGAACAGCACGTTGCAAGGCATCCCGGATATGCTCAATAATGTTCATGGCTGGGGACTTTAGTGGCCAGCGGAAGTGTTTAAATTCAAAAAAGTGTTCCTGAAGCCTCTGTGTAGCAATTCTGCACTTGTGGGGTGTCGCATTGTCCTGCTGGAATTGTCCAAGTCCTTCGAAATGCACAATGGACAAGAATGAATGCAGGTGATCAGACAGGATGCCGACCAAATAACATGTTTCCCGTCATCAAGAGCCCAGTGTTGGCGGGCCCATTCGAGGCGTAAAACTTTGTGTCATGCAGTCATCAGGGATACACGTGTAGGCCTTCGACTCCGAAAGCCAACATCGATAATGTTTCATTCAATGGTTCGAACGCTGACACTTGTTGATGGCCCAGCTTTGAAATCTGCAAAAATTTACGGAAGGGCTGCACTTCTGTCACTTTGAAAGATTCTCTTCAGTAGTCGTTGGTCTTGTTCTAGCAGGATCTTTTTGCGGCCGCAGAGATGTTGGAGATATGATGTTTTACCGCATTCATGATATTCACGGTACACTCGTGAAATGGTCGTTTGGGAAAATGCCCACTTCATCGTACCTCGAAGGTTGAGTGTCCCATCAGTCGTGCGCAGACTAGAACACCACTTTCAAACTCACTTAAATCTTGATAACCTGCCATTGTAGCAGCAGTAATCGATGTAACAAGTGCGCCGTATTTTGCCTGTTTACGTAGCTGTATTTGAATATGCATGTCTATACCAGTTTCTATGGCGTTTCAGTGTATATTGAATGTATTCTAACCTCTGTCTTCTCCTACAGTTTTAGCAGTTTATGGGTCCCTATAGTTCCGCACAATTACTCCCTGATGTCTTTCTACTTTCCTATCATCTTGTCAATGTTTAATACATACTCGTAGCTGAATATTGTGGATAACCGTTTCATTTACAATTTTATTAGCACACTTAATATTCAGTGTCCATTTGTAACACAATATTTGGTACGTTTCAGTTCTTTTCTTTTCCGCTTTTCTCACAGCACTTGATTCACTTCTATTCAATTATGTGCTCCAGACGTTCACTCTCAGGAAATTCTTTTCCAGCTGAAGGAAGGCATATGGTTGATACTAGTAGGCTTCTTGACCCGCATGCCTGTGCTACCTTCCTTCGTTGGTGATGCGTCATCTTGCTTCCAGAGTAGCAGAAAGTCTTCATTTCTTTTACTACGTGGTCCCATTACCTTGATAAGTTTATCGCTAATCTCAAATTTTATGCTGCCCAATGCTTTTGTTTATTTTTTTTTTGGTTCAGTCTCAGTTTCATATTCTTTGATCATTGCAATCGTCATTCGATTCAACAGACCCTCTAATTTTCCTTAGTGTCACTGGGGACAGCAATGTCGTCAGCGAACTTTATTACTGATATCATTTCACCGTGATTTCTAATCATACTTCCTATTCTTTTTTATTTCCGTCATTGCTTCTTCGACTGACAGATTTAAAAGCAGCGAAGAAAGACTGCACTTCCGTCTTACACCCTTTGTAATCCAAGCACTCCTCTTTTCGTAACCTATTCTTATTCTACCCTCTCGGTTGTTGTAAACCTGTGAAGTACCCGAAGTACCCGTCATTCGCATACCCCATACCCATTTGTCTATTTTTTTTAAACACGTTGCACCATTTTACGTTTTCCAACGGTTTTCTTAGGTCAACAAATGTTATTAATATGTTCTGGTTTGCCTTGCCTCCATTACCAATCGGTCTTTCCTTTCCTTTTACTTTTCCCAAAGGAAAATTAAAATATAACGCCCTCAACTTTCCTATCCATTTTCTGTATCCATTATTACCAGAAACTTGAATGCGTCATCCAGTGAGAAAATTGAACGATACCTCTCGCATTTTAAAGTCTTTATATCTCCTCATTTGTTATTGTACCTGCCCGCTTAATTATTAGCATCTTCCTGTAGTACCAAATCTCAGACACTTTGATCCTGAGTTAGTCCAGTTTCGCGGAGCCCATTACTCACTTCCATACAAAGTTGTACTCTACATCTATATAAGTTCTAGGCGCTACACTCTGGAATCGCGTGATGTCCTTAGGTTATTTAGGTTTAAGTAGTTCTAAGTTCTAGGCCCCCCCCCCCCCCCATAAACCACGGACCTTGCCGTTGGTGGGGAGGCTTGCGTGCCTCAACGATACAGATAGCCGTACCGTAGGTGCAACGACAACGGAGGGGTATCTGTTGAGAGGCCATACAAACGTGTGGTTCTTGAAGAGGGGCAGCAGCCTTTTCAGTAGTTGCAGGGGCAACAGTCTGGATGATTGACTGATATGGCCCTGTAACACTAACCAAAACGGCCTTGCTGCGAACGGCTGAAAGCAAGGGGAAACTACAGCCGCAATTTTTCCCAGGGCATGCAGCTTTACTGTATGATTAAATGGTGATGGCGTCCTCTTGGGTAAAATATTCCGGAGGTAAAATAGTCCCCCATTCGGACCTCCGGGCGGCGACTACTCAAGAGGATGTAGTTATCAGGAGAAAGAAAACTGGCGTTCTACGGATCGGAGCGTGGAGTGTCAGTTCCCTTAATCTGGTAGGTAGGTTAGAAAATTTAAAAAGGGAAATGGATAGCTTAAAGTTAGATATAGTGGGAATTAGTGAAGTTCGGTGGCAGGAGGAACAAGACTTTTGGTCAGGGTTATAAATACAAAATCAAATAGGCGTAATGCAGGAGCAGGTTTAATAATGAATAAAAAATAGAAGTGCGGGTAAGCTACTACAAACAGCATAGTGACTGCATTATTGCGGCCAAGATAGACACGAAGCTTACGCCTACTACAATAGTACACGTTTATATGCCAACTAGCTCTGCAGATGATGAAGAAATTGATCAAATGTATGATGAGATAAAAGAAATTATTCAGGTAGTGAAGGGAGACGAAAATTTAATACTCATGGGGGACTGGAATTCGACAGTAGGAAAAGGAAGAGAACGTAGTAGGTGAATATGGATTGGGGCTAAGAAATGAAAGAGGAAGCCGCCTGGTAGAATTTTGCACAGAGCATAAGTTAATCATAGCTAACACTTGGTTCAAGAATCACGAAAGAAGATTGTATACATGGAAGAACGCTGGAGATACTAAAAGGTCTCAGATAGATTATATAATGGTAATACAGAAATTTAGGAACCACATTTTAAATTGTAAGGCATTTCCAGAGGCAGATGTGGACTCTGACCACAATCTATTGGTTATGAACTGTAGATTAAAACTGAAGAAACTGCAAAAAGGTGGGAATTTAAGGAGATGGGACCTGGATGAAACGAAAGAACCAGAGGTTGTACAGAGTTTCAGGGAGTGCATAAGGGAACAATCGACAGGAATGGGGGAAAAATATAGTAGAAGAAGAATGGGTAGCTTTGAGAGATCAAGTAGTTAAGGCAGCAGATGATCAAGTAGGTAAGACGAGGGCTAGTAAAAACCCTTGGGTAACAGAAGAGATAGTGAATTTAATTGATGAAAGGAGAAAATACAAAAGTGCAGTAAATCAAGCAGGCAAAAAGGAGTACAAATGTCTCAAAAATGAGATCGACAGGAAGTGCAAAATGGCGAAGCAGCGATGGCTAGAGGACAAATGTAAGGATGTAGAGGCTTGTCTCACGAGGGGTAAGATAGATACAGCCTACAGGAAAATTAGAGAGACCTTTGGAGAAAAGAGAACCACTTGAATGAATATCAAGAGCTCAGATGGAAACCCAGTTCTAAGCAAAGAAGGGAAAGCAGAAAGGTGGAAGGAGTATATAGAGTGTCTATACAGGGGCGATGTTCTTGAGGACAATATTATGGAAATGGAAGAGGAGGTAGATGAAGATGAAATGGGAGATATGATACTGCGTGAAGAGTTTGACAGAGCACTGAAAGACGTAAGTCGAAACAAGGTCCCGGGAGTAGACAACATTCCATTAGAACTACTAACAGCCTTAGGAGAGCCAGTCCTGACAAAACTCTACCATCTTGTGAGCGAGATGTATGAGACAGGCGAAATCCTCTCACACTTCAAGAAGAATATAATAATTCCAATCCCAAAGAAAGCAGGTGTTGGCAAATGTGAAAATTACCGAACTATCAGTTTAATAAGTCACAGCTGCAAAATACTAACGCGAATTCTTTACCGACGAATGGAAAAACTGGTAATAGCCCACCTCGGGGAAGATCAGTTTGGATTCCGTAGAAATGTTGGAACACGTGAGGCAATACTGACCCTACGACGTATCTTAGAAGAAAGATTAAGGAAAGACAAGCCTGCGTTTCTAGCAATTGTAGACTTAGAGAAAGCTTTTGACAACGTTGACTGGAATACTTCCTTTCAAACTCTGAAGGTGGCAGGGGTAAACTACAGGGAGCAGAAGGCTATTTACAATTTGTACAGAAACCAGATGGCAGTTATAAGATTCGAGGGACATGAAAGGGAAGCAGTGGTTGGGAAGGGAGTAAGACAGGGTTGTAGCCTCTCCCCGATGCTATTCAATCTGTATATTGAGCAAGCAGTAAAGGAAACGAAAGAAAAATTCGGAGTAGGTATTAAAACCTATGGAGAAGAAATAAAAACTTTGATGTTCGCCGATGACATTGTAATTCTGTCAGAGACAGCAAAGGACTTGGAAGAGCAGTTGAACGGAATGGACAGTGTCGAATTAAGTCGGGTGATGCTGCGGGAATTAGATTAGGAAATGAGACACTTAAAGTAGTAAAGGAGTTTTGCTATTTGGGGAGCAAGATAACTGATGATGGTCGAAGTAGAGAGGATATAAAATGTAGACTGGCAATGGCAAGGAAAGCGTTTCTGAAGAAGAGAAATTTTTTAACATCGAGTGTAGATTTAAGTGCCAGGAATTCGTTTCTGAAAGTATTTGTATGGAGTGTAGCCATGTATGGAAGTGAAACATGGACCATAAATAGTTTAGACAAGAAGAGAATAGAAGCTTTCGAAATGTGCTACAGAAGAATGCTGAAGATTAGATGGGTACATCACATAACTAATGAGGAGGTATTGAATAGAATTGGGGAGAAGTTTGTGGCACAACTTGACTAGAAGAAAGGATTGGTTGGTAGGATATGTTCTGAGGCATCGAGGGATTACCAGTTTAGCATGGAGGGCAGCGTGGAGAGTAAAAATCGTAGAGGAGACCATGAGATGAATCCACTAAGCAGATTCAGAAGGATGTAGGCTGCAGTAGGTACTGGGAGATGAAGAAGCTTGCACAGAATAGAGTAGCATGGAGAACTGCATCAAACCAGTCTCAGGACTGAAGACCACAACAACAACAACAAGTTCTAGGGGACTGATGACCTTAAAAGTTATGTCCCATAGTGCTCAGAGCCATTTTGAACATCTATATAAATACTCCGCAGGCCACCGTATGCCGGAGGGTACACTGTACCACTACCAGCCACTTTCCCTTCTGTTCCACTCGCAGGTAGGGCAACGTAGAAGACTGACTATACGCCTCCTTAGGAGCCCTAGTTTCTCTTATTTTATATTCGTCGTCCTTACGAGAAACTTACGTTGGCGGCAGTCAGCTCCAAATGCCAGTTCTCTAAATCTTCTCAACAGTGTTCTGTAAAAGGAACGCCGTCCTCCTTCCATGGATTCCAACTTTAGTTCACCCAGCATCTCCATAATAATAGCTAGTTAATCGAACGTACGCCTTTGGATTGCTTCGATGCCTTCCATTAATCCGACAAAGTGGGATCCCAACCGCTCGAATACTGAAGAATGGGTCACAGTAGTGTTTTACATCTGGTCTCGTAGATGGGATACACCTCCTCAATTTACTACCAGTAAAACGGAATTGAGCATTCCCCTTCCCTACCACCAGCCTCACGTGCTCATTTCGTTTCACACCACTTTCGAACGTTACACCTAGATATTTAATCGATGTGACCGTATCAAGCAGTATGTAGTACGCAGTATGCGGTATTCGAATATTTCAGGATTGATTTTCCTATTCATCTGGATTAACTTTCATTTTTCTTCATTTAGAGCAAGCTGCCATTCACCAAACCAATTAGAAATTTTGTCTAAATCGTCTTGTATCCTGCTACAGTTACATCTTGTATCCTCCTACAGTCACTCAACCACGACGCGTTTCCGTACACGACAACTTCATCAACAATCAGCGGCAGATTGCTGCTTACCCTGTCCGTCAATTAATTTATACATATAGGGAATAAGAGCAATCCTAGTCCCAACATACATGTTCAGAAATTTCTTCCTCAAATTAATGCCAATGTTATATAGTAGTATGTATCTTTTAGTGAGGTCTTCCTCACCTGTGGTTATTTGCTTCTTATATCGTCCTTGCTTCGCCCGTCAAATTTTTTCCAAGATAGCAAAATACCTTCACCTACTTGTTATTTTTGTTTCTGTTCAGTTTTGCAGGGGCCAGGGTTGAGACCTGCACTGTTATTGGGATGACAAAATGTGGAGTGTGGCGGAGAAGATCAGTTGCGTCGCTGAACGATAAAGATACAACAACAAAGGAACAAGAACGTATTGCATTAAAGTAACTCCGCCCAGTAGAACGGTGGTGCATCTCACTGCCTCTGAGCGTGCTGATGCCGTGTCTTCGGACAGTGTTGTCCTTTCGGCGTCCGTTGACGTAAACATGGTGTCGGGCGGGCAGCAGGTATCGCTGGTGGCCGTGTAGCGCTTACAGCAGACATTGCCGCTCAGGACAGCGATTGCTTATTGGGAGAGCACTCTCTTGGACATCTAAGGGGTGTGCTCGGGTAGTCTCTCAGCAACTGTGTATGAACAACAACATAACCCTTCTACCAAGGAATGCCAGAGATGTCGATGACTGCTTGTAGGTGTTTGTCGGTAACAGTTGCGGTTAGCGCACCTCCTTAATACTGTAACACGTGCGCCGTACACCATCAGTTTGTCTTGGCCTGCGAGAGGTAGACGTTTTTTAGTCTTCTCAACAGTAGTTGAAAAGTCGGCAGCTGACAGCGGCTGGCCGTTGTGGCCAAACGGTTCTAGGCGCTTCAGTCCGGAGCCGCGCGACTGCTACGGTCGCTGGTTCGAATCCTGCCTCGGGCATGGACGTGTGTGATGTCTTTAGGTTAGTTAGGTTTAAGTAGTTCTAAGTTCTAGGGGACTGAAGCCCTCAGAGGTTAAGTCCCATAGACAGATAGCCCCATGGACAGATAGTAGTTTCGAAAGTAAAATCATCTTAACGAACGCTTAGAGCACGTCACAGATTGGGTATCAGAGCTGGTGCTCTGCAACGTAATACTATAACGCCTCAGAATCCTGAGTATTCTTTATTTTTCGTGTGAGAGAATGACGCTATGCTTGACCGGCGATGACCGAAACTGATCTACTTTCCTTGGCCCATCAGCGGTCTTCATCACCCCTCAGTATCACAAGAATGGCTTTCAGAGCTTAAGCTTATTGTCGTCTCACCATATCAGCAGGATGACAGGCGTTATTGTGAAATTTTAATCTCTTTTTCGGAATCAGACTGCGCTGTCAGAATGACTTCGTCTTCTCCTTTCTGAGGTCATGTTGCTGAGTTTACGATTAAGTCCTCTTGCTCGTGCGAAGTAAATGTAAAAATGTGGTAAGACCTTATGGGACCAAACTGCTTAGGTCATCGGTCCCTAAGCTTACACACTACTTAATCTAACTTAAACTAACTTACGCTATGGGCAACACACACAGCCATGCCGGAGTGAGGTCTCGAACTTCCGACGGGGGTGACCTGCACCGACCGTGACAAGACGCCCCCTGACGTCGCGGCTCGTGCGAAGTGAGGTAATGTCTTCTTGATTCGCTCTGCTATTTTCAGTGTCGCCTTTCTCCCCGTTTGTAATTCTGACTACGACACGGACCTTCGGTATGACTTTCTTTGTTTTGGTGCTGGCTGAAGTGTGAGAAAGTTGTACATTTGCCCGTAATACGTATATTCTATGTAACAACTTGTTATCAGTCCAGACTACTCATTCAACACGTTCGGCAGTACAGGTTCATTCGTGCGGATGATGACATTGTCATCAGTGATTTTTCTCTGATATACTAAATTTTGATAAATATTCAGCATTGGCGGCCGAAGACCTCCAGCGTAAGAAGTCAGCCTCATTCTGGCAACGGCCTTGTCAAAGAGGGCGGAGGAGCGGATAGAGGTTCAGGGCACACTCTTGTCCTAGGGGTGGGAAATTGCCCCTAAAGGCGGAAGAATCAGCAATGATCAACGACATGAGGATGCAGAAGGCAATGGAAACCACTGCATTAAAGACACGTAAAGTGTATCCACAGGACATGTGGACTGTAATTGAAGAAGTGTCATGATGATCTCTCCATTGGCAAAAGATTCCGGAATAGTCCCCCATTCGGATCTCCGGGAGGGGACTGCCAAGGGGGAAGTTACCATGAGGAAAAGGATGAATATCAACGAAAGGATAACGTACTACGAGTCGGGGCGTGGAATGTCAGAAGCTTGAACGTGGTAGGGAAACTAGAAAATCTGAAAAGGGAAATGCAAAGGCTCAATCTAGATATAGTAGGGGTCAGTGAAGTGAAGTGGAAGGAAGACAAGGATTTCTGGTCAGATGAGTATCGGGTAATAACAACAGCAGCAGAAAATGGTATAACAGGTGTAGGATTCGTTATGAATAGGAAGGTAGGGCAGAGGGTGTGTTACTGTGAACAGTTCAGTGACCGGGTTGTTCTAATCAGAATCGACAGCAGACCAACACCGACAACGATAGTTCAGGTATACATGCCGACGTCGCAAGCTGAAAATGAACAGATAGAGAAAGTGTATGAGAATATTGAAAGAGTAATGCAGTATGTAAAGGGGGACAAAAGTCTAATAGTCATGGGTGACTGGAATGCAATTGTAGGCGAAGGAGTAGATGAAAAGGTTACAGGAGAATATCGGCTTGGGACAAGGAATGAAAGAGGAGAAAGACTAATTGAGTTCTGTAATACGTTTCAGCTAGTAATAGCGAATACCCTATTCAAGAATCACAAGAGGAGGAGGTATACTTGGAAAAGGCCGGGAGAAACGGGAAGATTTCAATTAGATTACATCATGGTCAGACAGAGATTCCGAAATCAGATACTGGATTGTAAGGCGTACCCAGGAGCAGATATAGACTCAGATCACAATATAGTAGTGATGAAGAGTAGGCTGAAGTTAAAGACATTAGTCAGGAAGAATCAATACGCAAAGAAGTGGGATACGGAAGTACTAAGGAATAACTAGATACGTTTGAAGTTCTCTAACGCTATAGGTATAGCAATCAGGAATAACGCAGTAGGCAGCACAGTTGAAGCGGAATGGACATCTCTAAAAAGGGCCATCACAGAAGTTGGGAAGGAAAACATAGGTACAAAGAAAGTAGCTGCGAAGAAACCATGGGTATCAGAAGAAATACTTCAGTTGATTGATGAAAGGAGGAAGTGCAAACATGTTCCGGGAAAATCAGGAATACAGAAATACAAGTCGCTGAGGAATGAAATAAATAGGAAGTGCAGGGAACCTAAGACGAAATGGCTGCAGGAAAAATGTGAAGACATAGAAAAAGATATGATTGTCGGAAGGACAGGCTCAGCATACAGGAAAGTCAAAACAGCCTTTGGTGACATTAAAAGCAAAGGTGGTAACATTAAGAGTGCAACGTGAATTCCACTGTTAAATGCGGAGGAGAGAGCAGATAGGTGGAAAGAATATATTGAAAGCCTCTATGAGGGTGAAGATTTGTCTGATGTGATAGAAGAAGAAACAGGAGGCGATTTAGAAGAGATAGGGGATCCAGTATTAGAATCGGAATTTAAAAGAGCTTTGGAGGACTTACGGTCAAATAAGGCAGAAGGGATAGATAACATTCCATCAGAATTTCTAAAATCATTGGGGGAAGTGGCAACAGAACGACTATTCACGTTGGTGTGTAGACTATATGAGTCTGGCGATATACCATATGACTTTCGGAAAAGCATCATCCACACAATTCCGAAGACGGCATGAGCTGACAAGTGCGAGAATTATCGCACAATCAGCTTAACAGCTCATGCATTGAAGCTGCTTACAAGAATAATATACAGAAGAATGGAAAAGAAAATTGAGAATGCGCTGGGTGACGATCAGTTTGCCTTTAGGAAAAGTAAAGGGACGAGAGAGGCAATTCTGACGTTACAGCTAGTAATGGAAGCAAAGCTAAAGAAAAATCAAGACACTTTCATAGGATTTGTCGACCTGGAAAAAGCATTCGACAATATAAAATGTTGCAAGCTGTTCGAGATTCTGAAAAAAGTAGGGGTAAGCTATGTGGAGAGACGGGTCATATACAATATGTACAAAAACCAAGAGGGAATAGTAAGAGTGGACGATCAAGAACGAAGTGCTCGTATTAAGAAGGGTGTAAGACAAGGCTGTAGCCTTTCGCCCCTACCTTTCAATCTGTACATCGAGGAAGCAATGATGGAAATAAAAGAAAGGTTCAGGAGAGGAATTAAAATACAAGCTGAAAGGATATCAATGATACGATTCGCTGATGACATTGCTATCCTTAGTGAAAGTGAAGAAGAATTAAATGATCTGCTGAACGGAATGAACAGTCTAATGAGTACACAGTATGGTTTGAGAGTAAATTGGAGAAAGACGAAGGTAATGAGAAGTAGTAGAAATGAGAACAGCGAGAAACTTAACTTCAGGATTGATGGTCAAGAAGTCAATGAGGAGGAATTCTGCTACCTAGGCAGTAAAATAACCAATGACGGACAGAGCAAGGAGGACATCAAAAGCAGATTCGCTACGGCAAAAAAGGCATTTCTGGCCAAGGAAAGTCTACTAATATCAAATACCGGCCTTAATTTGAGGAAGAAATTTCTGAGGATGTACGCATTGTATGGTAGTGAAACATGGACTGTGGGAAAACCGGAAGAGAATCGAAGCATTTGAGGTGTGGTGCTATAGACGAATGTTGAAAATTAGGTGGACTGATAAGGTAAGGAATGAGGAGGTTCTATGCAGAATCGGAGAGGAAAGGAATATGTAGAGAACACTGATAAAGAGAAGGGACAGGATGATAGGACATCTGCTAAGACATGAGGGAATGACTTCCATGGTACTAGAGGGAGCTGTAGAGGGCAAAAACTGTAGAGGAAGACAGAGATTGGAATACGTCAAGCAAATAATTGAGGACGTAGGTTGCAAGTGCTACTCTGAGATGAAGAGGTTAGCACAGGAAAGGAATTCGTGGCGGGCCGCATCAAACCAGTCAGTAGACTGATAAAAAAAAAACACTTAATTTTAATACCGCGCCTGAACCTTAGCTGTAACTGCGACTACAAGTACCCCAATCTTGCACCGCCATCCCCATGGTGTGTTTTAGCGCTTGTTCTCTGGGGGACTCTCCTCTTCCGTGGCCGCAGCTGTCGAAGTGGAGGACCCGGCGGCAGGCCGTGACACCCCCGTGGCACGCCACTGCTATCGACCGACGCGGCGTGGCGCGGCGACCAAACAAACCAGACGGGACGCACGCCACGCCGCGGCCCTAATGTTGGGGGGAATTAATCCGCGTGACAGGCTTAAACAGCGCACCCCTGCTCGTGATTGTGTGCGAAATTAACTCCCGTCGATACGGACATTCCGGTCGCGTGCCGCCCTACTGAAATGACATAGTTACTCGAGGAGGAAACCGCACGCAAATGGAGAGGGGTAGAGCGAATGACACTGTATTAGACACGGTTAATGTCTTTAGTTGTGTGTACAAGTATTTAAGGTATTTGAAATAGCTTTTGGAAATACTAAAAATGCTTATTTATTTTACTACACGCGTTTCGTTTCATTCATTTCAGACGTTAGGGGTTAGGTTTTATCTGATTTCCACTTACATCTGGAAGGGTTGTAGATATTCAGATATTTTTGCATGTGGCATTAATGGTTTTGGTCTACCTTCACTTTGACTTGCGACATTACACATTTCGTGACGTAAAAAACGACCAAACGACAAAAAACGAAACGAGTAATGGAAAGTAGTTTAATTAAATCAAACGAAGCTGATAGACTTACATTAGGAAATAAGACACTGAAAGTAGTGCATGATTTTGTTATTTGGGTAGCAAAATGACTGATGATGACCAACAAAGAGAGAATATAAGATGCAGACTGGTAATAAAATGAAAATAATTTCTGAAAAAGGGGAATTTGTTAATATCTAACAAAAATTTAAATATTAGAAAGTCTTTTTGAAGGTATTTGTGCTCTTGTACGGAAGTGAAACGTGGACGATAAGCATTTCAGAGGCTTCTGAAAGATGGCGGTAGAGAATAATACTGATGTTTACGTGGGGTGAGGCCGAATAACTAATGAGGAAGTACTGAAACGGAAATGAAAACTCGCTAAATTTTAAGAAAAACAATTTATATTCAGATGTGTACAGCAAATAGTCATACCAACGTTTCATGTAGCTCATGAACAGGAGTCAATAAATAGGGCAGAATGCTCCAAACTTTTGGGCACACTTATTGATGACAAATTGAACTGGGGCAAGCATACTACTGAGCTCCTCAGACAATTACGTCCAGTTACTTTTGCTCTTCGTACAATTGCCAGTCTTGGAAACGACCTCCTGACATATTTTGCATGTTTACACTCAATAACGTCGTATGGTATAATTTTCTGTGGCAACTCATCACTTGGGACAAAATGACTGATTAAAAGGGAGCAATAATATTACGTGTTAACACAACTTCATCATGTGGGTACCTTTTCAAGAAGTTGGGCACTTTCACCGCACCATCACACTACATGTATTCGTTGATGAAACACACAGTTTGAGAAGAACATTGACGTCCATTCCTACAACAGTGCAGGAAACCCTGACCTCTATTAGCCATTATTACAGTTGGCAGAGTTGAACAAGCAACAATAAATTGTTCTGATCATTTTGTTAATAATATAAAATGGGTGACAGGTAGCAAAGCAAGCTATAAATGTAACTTAAAATCATTTCCCTTCGAAAAGTCTTCTCTTCCACGGACAAATTTATATTAAAGAAAAGACTATAAAAATGAATTAGTTAATGTTAATACTAATCAAGTATACATTTCCAGTAAGTTGACTCGTTCCATATCATTTCGATGTAACTGATTACCTAACTAACCGGAGACGAAGTAAATTTCTATAAATCTCCACTAAAGGAACTTTTCGGTAGAGAGTATAAATTCTAAGTTATCAAGGAATCGTCAGTTTGGTGATGTTGGGGAGTATGGGCGGTAAAATTTGAGGAGACCAGGATATTAATACAGTTAACAGGTTCAAATGGATGAAGGATGCAGCAGATACTCAGAGATGAAGAAGCTTGCACAGGATACACTAGTGTCGAGAGCTGCACCACTCCAAATTTAGAACTGGAGACCACAATAACAGCCACAATGTTTGTTTCTGTTCTCAGGTCTAAACGTATTAGTATGAAATGCCAACTGTCCTTGCCACCTCCATTTCATCTTCATGATAGCCCTGAAGTTGTCTCTGATCCATTTTTCGTTTATTTTTCTGTCTCTGCTGGTATTTGCGAAGAAGCATCTTTTCACTCCTCATTGCAAAACTCTTGATTTTACAACGGTTTCAACATTAAAACCCGGCCACTGATTTCCGTAACTAAAAACTGCAAATACATACAGTAAATTCTCCCTTTTCAGACATTGTTATGGTGTGGAGCTGTGGTTTACCTATGTGTCATATCTGAAGGTGTGTTCAGTTAGCCTAATGGTTAAGGCGACAGCTCGAGATAAGAAAGAAATCTGTGTTCGAATCCCTGTCTGCCACAAATTTTCAATGGTCGTTATACAGGATGTTTAATTATTATAAGTTATGGAGACTAATGAAACTAGGAAATGTACACAGATCCGGAAACCAATGATTTTCCCTGTATGGCAAGTTTGGTTACCTGACCTACTTACTGCAAGTGTTTACCCATATTTCCTGCTGCTCAAGGTAATCCACTATGTCGATAATATGAAAGAATGCATATGTGGTACAATCATAGTTTCCTGTGGCTGTTTGCGAATACGAAACACGAATCTTGGACAACAAGTGTGTCGGTCGTGGCTCATTACTACGATTCCGTCGTAGATCCCGTAACCAGGCCCTTAGATCTTATGTGGTGATATTTAAGGGTTTTGGTGTATTCCAGCCCTGTTTGATAGTCCAGAAGCACATTGTGGATATGTTGTAAAACGATTCTGAACACATCTGGGAATTTTTGAACCTGTACAGGTAGCGATGAGCAGTCGTGCTGAAACGTGTCTTCAAATGAACGGCAGTCACATGGAAAACTTGTTGCAATGTGTTGTTTCTCAAGTCTATAGCAGCACTTTGGATCATCACGGAGTTTGTTATAAAGTATTAACGAACTGAATAGTAATACGTCGTATCGGGGAAACGACTGTATTCTAGACGTATATTTATTGGGATTATTTGATTCTTTCATTGCGAAGTTATGCGTTGCTGAAAATTACTACTCTTCACAAGGGAAGAAGCGAGTTACCGATTGTTTTAAGCACCTCATGTTTGTCCATTATTAAACTCTTCTATCACCCCACACTCCGCTTCTAGAGATGAAATGTCTAAAAACTGCTCCCTATCGAAATGAAGATCCAAAAACAATTCATTCCAAACAAATAGCCCGCATCTCGTGGTCGTGCGGTAGCGTTCTCGCTTCCCACGCCCGGGTTCCCGGGTTCGATTCCCGGCGGGGTCAGGGATTTTCTCTGCCTCGTGATGGCTGGGTGTTGTGTGCTGTCCTTAGGTTAGTTAGGTTTAAGTAGTTCTAAGTTCTAGGGGACTTATGACCACAGCAGTTGAGTCCCATAGTGCTCAGAGCCATTTGAACCATTTGAACCAAACAAATATCGATCGATTCTATAAATTCTTCCGGGGCATTCGGTTACCATCCCTACTTTCAATCCAAGGAATGCTGTTCTTGTTTTGACCAGACGGGTATTTTTTCAACAGACATTTCAGTTAATTTTTGCATCATAAAGAGTGTAACTGTTGAAATAAATTCAACTGTTATCCACACAGAGGGTGAAAAGTCGATATTAGAAGTCGTATTAAATTAAGAAAAATTTTGGATATTTGTCGCAAGATCTTATGAACCAAACTGCTGAGGTCATCGGTCCCTAAGATTACGCAATACTTAATGTAAATTAAACTAACTTACGCTAAGGACAACACACCCATGCCCGAGGGTGGACTCGAACCTCCGACGGGGAGAGCCATGTGGGCCGTGACAAGGCGCCTTAAACCGAACGGCTACCCCGCACGGCTATTAAATTAAGAAACCGTTCCTTAACAGTGTTATGGATTAAAGCCGGGAAGAAAGTTAAATGCTATTGAGTGCCGCTTTACTATCAAAGTACATTACGACACTAATGAGACATCATTATTGCTTACCTGTCTAATGTATTCTGACTAACCTGTAGCTGCAACTGCAGTATAATACTTAAGGTTGCTACAAACGACTAGCAAACAGCGAACAAACGCTCTGGCTCTAGAAACAAATCTTGAGGTATGACTAATTTGTAGACAAAGATGTGCACACTGATGACTTATTCATTCTCGGCTTCGACTCCTGAAAACAGACTGGATACCCTCTTTTGTTACTTACAGACAAATAAATAAATAAACACAATAAAATAAAAACAATAAGAAAGAAGTTAAAAGGAGAGTATCAGATGTGCAGAGGTAACTGTGACGACAAAAACGAGAAATCGTCTTCTGGTGTACAATAAGATTTTTCCTTACTGAACGATAATTTACATTACATTAGGTTCTGCAGGCGACAATATCCATCTCGCTGAAGATTATAAAAGTGTATTACGGCTCTTGGTTACAGCCAACACATGCACATGACTCCTGACAAGTTGTTCTATCGCAACAATAATTAACATACTTTAAAGTAATGGATGAATTCAAGCAAAAATAGCAAGATTTTGCATACTTCTTTTATTTCTTCGTGAACACGAAATCGCCTTGTTCCCGTTAAGAATCTGAAACATTTACCCGACGTGGTGATTTATCAAGTCGTATAAACCGATCATTTGGCAGTGACAACGAATTCCAAGCCTTCTGAAGGATTCTTAAGAGATATACTAACCGAATTCAGTGCAACTTCTTCTACCAAATAATTTTCTTGAGCCCATGACAAAACACCTTAGGTTGCCACGGTACTAGTAATTCCGATGACTCCATTGCTAATTTCATTTAATGTGATTCACAACCAGCGTAATTTATTTATTTCATTGCAGAGGTATCATATCAAGACACGAAGGAAATAAAGGCATTAACTGCTTGATTGATTTATATCAATGGGGCAAGTTGACAATTTGTGAACGACTGGGATTCGAACACGAGTCTCCTGCCTACTAGGCAAAAAGCACTGTCTACCACGCCATCCAGACATAGTGGCCACCACAAAGCCACGGGCTACCCTACCATGCCTCCCGTCAGACCCAAATTATCAACTTACTCCACACACTACTGACGCAGTTGCCCTGCTCGTTAGCCTCTTTACTCGCGGCATTTCGCCGAGTTCGAGCATGGGGTGCATCTCCACTGAAGGGATGATTGACCGTCATCTCCTTAATGCATGTATTGGCTGCAGCCACTATGAATCAAGGCTGTCCACTGTGTACGGATGACGTAGTGGTGACCGCATCTGCCTTGTAGAAAACCGGGGCTCGAATCCCGGCCTGATATAAACTTTCAACTTTACCCATTGATATAAATCAATGCCCACTGGCAGCTAATGTCTATCATTCCTTTGTGTCTGCAGGGTCCAAAAGGTGTATGTTCCTTTGGACATGTCCGAAAGAACAGACCTCACATATCTGATTACATACATGTCTCTGCTTCTGCAAATACCGTTTATTCATGAACTTGATAGTCCCCTAAAACTGGCTGGAAAAATCAGATCGATGATCGGAGAGAGGCAAAAGGCCTACCACATCCTATAGGGCTAACCTATGAATGCAATGCACTGTTCAAACCAATCTTTCAATTGACTACAGCTTTACTTGCTAACCGGATCATAAATCCTTCTCTTTTACAGAGCATATTACATAACTGCATAGCTCTGAATGTTGGCATAGCTCCTACATTTCAAAGTGAAACTTCTGCTTTACAAACACAATGGAAGATCTGTGTATCACATGCACTTTGTGAACTGATTTTTACATAGATACGGATCAGGATCATATTTTATATGTTCACACATCTATGCTCAGGTACTGCTATAATACTGGACTTTCTGTTATAAGATTTCAATTTCCAAATAAACTATAAACCCGAAAACACAGCAAGTAAACATAGTTTCTTCCTTTACAATGACATGTAACTTTCACTATTGTTATGAGGTAAGAAATAAAACTGACTAATTCATCAGTTCATTTCCCGGTTAGTAATTCATACTAGTAAAGAAAATACAGACTTAACCCTTGTCAAGTTGTTGACAATAATATTAACGTATGAATGTTGCGGCAGTTTGTATTGCCGTCTCGTCCAGATATGGTATCATCTCTGATTAAAACGGTGTTGCAGGGATGAATGATAATACATTTTGTGTTTCACCAGTCATTCGTTACCCAGGCACATGGAGGGCGTTTCCTTGCAGGTGTGCAGAAATACTCTTAACAACATCTGCATTAGACACGAAACTTTTAGTATGTGTTTCAAACGTCCTCAGTGTTCAACGCCTCCAACATACTTGTGATTTGTATTTTTTTACCCAAAAACTGTTTTAAGAAGTTCCTTCTACTACATCGTGTTTTATCTTTTTCTCTCGATATAGTATCCTCTTTCAGTAAGTAACCAGAAAAATTAGGTAGATTGTACTATTCTAAGTTTCTTTGCTGTTTTCATTTATTTTTATTGTAACTTGGAGGAAACGAAAAATTTCACTTCTGAAATGCCTAGCAACCCTTGTGGCATGTCGAGAACATGGGAAACCTGACGGCACGGGGAAATTAAATGAAAATGAAATTCTGTGTCGGAAAACTTATTTTTGAATAACATGTTTTCACCTTCCAAGTATCGAAAATTTCCTTTGGGTCATATATCCACTGAAAGCAATTCACGCTCCCAATCTACTGCATTTGTTGTGTTTTAATGCATTATTCGCAGCTCGTGATTACCGAGCGAGGTGGCGCAGTGGTTAGCAAACTGGATTCGCATTCGGGAGGACGACGGTTCAAACGCGCGCCACGGGATCCCGGGTTCGATTTCCGGCTGGGTTGGGGATTTTCTCTGCCCAGGGACTGGGTGTTTGTGTTGTCCTGATCATTTCATCATCATCATCATCATCATCATTTGTAACAGTGACTCGATTTGATTGTGACAAAAATGGTCCCTGTAAAAATAGTGACTTTTTACGGACGCTGATGACCGCGCAGTTGAGCGCCCCACAAACCAAACATCATAATCATCATCATCAAACGCGCGTCCGGCCATCTGGACTTCGGTTTTCCGTGATTTCCCTAAATAGCTCCAGGCAAATGATGGGATTGTTCCTTTGAGAAGGCACGGCCGATTTCCTTCCCTATTCTCGACACAATCCGAGCTTGTGCTCCGTCTCTCATGATACAGATGTCGACGACACGTTAAACCCAATCTTCCTACTTCCCTTCCGTCCTTCAGCTTGTGATTCACGTACTCCATTTCTACAAACTGTATGTTATGATACACTTACGCACCATTGGCGTGTATGTACGTGATTAGAGTCGCAATCCTCTCTGACAGGTAACCGCCCACCATAGCGCTCTAGTGATTAATGATGATGGTGATTACCGTTTAGGCCCGTTAGTAGGCTACATATAGGGGGGTTGCGTACTGTCAGATGTTGACAGATCACACAGAAGGTCCCGGAGATGCCACGATATCAAGTGAGACAGCGTTACCAGCTCCAGAAAGTAATTGAAAGGAGCCTCAATTTTGGTCTCCATTTGACCGGCTGGTCGAATCTTGCAATACCCAGATTTGAGGGTAATTTACATGTAATTGTGGCCTGTAATTGGACTGCATGTCAACAATGGTGACTGACCACCATAAGGGGGAATCAACCGTACTTTGCACCAAGTACATCGTAACCCATCGCTGTACACGGCTGCTATCCAAGAACAAGAAATGGACCCTCTACAACACCCTATATTGTCCCGCACCATTGGTCGGAGACAAGAAGCATCCAGACTATGGAATTACAGTCCCATGCGTAGGCTGCCATTAACGCCACAACACAAACGGGAGCGTCTTGAGTGGTGCAGCGCCTTGGAGGTATGGACTGCTGGTGAATGGCGTCGTATTGTTTTCAGCGGCGAATAGCAGACTACACTACGTTGGATGACGATCCTCGCCAAGTATGTCCGGAACCTCGGGAGAGGTTCCACTCGTCCAATATTCTGAAGAATCACAGAGGTGTTACGGCTGGTGTCATGGTGAGTGAAGCCATCGCGTATGATTTCATGTCATAGCTGGTAGTGACTGAGGAAATTCTGACAGCACAACGATCTTCATGTGATACCTCTCATGCGACAGAATAGTGCTGCCATTTTTCAACAGGACAAAGCATGATCATATATGCACGCATTTCTATGAGCTCTCTACTTGATGTAGAGGTAGTTCTGTGGCCAGTAAAATTCTCAAATCTGTCCCAAATAGGACATGCATAGGACCACTCGGACATCAAATCTGTCCCAGCGTCGGTATCGAGGGTTTAAAGGATCATTTACAATATTTATTTGCCATCTTGCCTCAGGAGAGGATGCAACGGCTATATGACGCGCTTCCCAACCGAAAAGTGCATACACCGATGCCAGAGGCGGTGGTAGGTCGTACTGATAATTGAAATCGTATTGTTTAGTTCTCTGTAAATTTGATTCGATTTTATAACCATTGCGATAGCGTAACGTACCCTGTCAAGCCGTGAAGTGTCAACTCTTTTCCTTCTCCTTTTCTGGATGCTTCACTTTTTTTGTCATGTAGTGTAAGAGCAGTGAAAGAGGCTAGAAGTATTGTATGCAAAAACACAAAGTACGTTATATATTTCAGTGCTCCTACCGAAGTCGTCCTTCCTGAAAGAGAAGCCAGATTCTGAAATATGTTATAAAACTATTAAAAATGAAATATTCAGACAGAGAAAGATTACAGAAATGCGTCACTAGAAGAATGTGGGCATATTTCTGGAGAGAATATTTTTCAACAACGCTACGTCTTCTCCTTACTATCCTGTGTTTGTAGATTCAGTGAAATAAGTTACTTGAAACGTCATATTTTACCACATGTAGTTGTTGGAGCGTGCATAATATCAAGTCATTTCCGTCATGCACTGACAACTAGAAAATAAAGTAGTATTCGTACTTTGATACACTAAAAACGTCATTTCAAGAAATGGTGAGGACATTGTTACGTTCTTATTGGACTGTTAAGCAGTGTGGAAACAGAGCTGCAGACTATAATCCACATAAGATCCTTTCATCTTGGTGCTCCAGGATCGAAACTAACAAAGATATGGACATGATAATCACGTGTATAGTTCATAGAGATCTGAAGTTTCTATAACACAATTTAAGTGTATTTAAACACGGATTTTCATATCCGCTTTAGGATCTCTCGAGTGATAATTCTCATATGGTTAATAATCCAGGATCAAGGCACTGTTGACTGCACACCGCTCTAGAAGTTACGCGAACCTGTTCTCTGTTGTAATCTCAGAAGAAAAACTGAGGGAACAGTTTCTCGCCGAACGAGGTGGACAAGTTAAGGGCTCTTCTCGTCTCACCCACTATCTTGCAACTCAAAATGAACACGCTTAATAACAAAAATTTCTGAAGATCTGATGATGACCGCAAATTCTGTCGAAACCTGTCGTTGTAAATAGAGAAATATTTATGCGATCTTGGGTTTAGAAAGTTTTTACTGATCATTCTTCCCACGCGCTAATTGCGAGTGCAACAGGAAAGGCGTACCAGTTACTGGTACACGATGTACCCTTCACCACACGCTATTACGTGGGTTACGGAGTTTTGATGCAGAGGTCGACAGTCCACACGGAAGAGGAGGAGGAGTAGACTGATATTTAACGTCCCATAGACAACAAGGGTATTAGAGACGGAGCACAAGTTCGAAGAAGCCATCCGGGCATTCGCCGTAAGCAAGATAGTCAGTATGTATTGATTTGGTATAAACTTGGAAACACTCAGTGGGTATTATAATTCTTCTTCCGGCAGTGTAATTTTCTTGACTCACTCTGCAGTGAATGTACTGCTGTAATCGCCTTCATGTGGTCCCGATGAACACATTAGTTTGCGAGTGAACACGAATACCTCGCGTATCGTGTAACTCTGCCGTTCAGTGATTGTCGGCTCGGGAACTCCAGCACGCGCAACAGAGCACGTAATTTCCATTGCCGCCGCTAACGGTACAATTTTTTATGGCGACGCTATAGTCCTGTCCAAGTTGCAGCTGGAAATTTATGAGGATAAACTAACTTCAGCTTTACAGAAACAGCGAAAATACGCATCCTGGCGCCCGGTAGCCGGACGTTTTTTTAATACGGCAACTTTACGTGGGGCGGCAGCGTTACGGGCTCTTAAGCTGCCGTAAACTGCAGTAGCGACCCGTCCAGGCCGCGCAGCCCGCTCTGCCTGGCCCTCGCGATCGCACGGACAGAAGAGCGCTGCGCGGCTTTATTTACGGCACTTTTTTTACGGTCGGCGAGAGGGCCGGGAAGACATTTCGGAAGCTCGTTAATGTAATCTATGTCTAAACTGTTGTGTATCTCCCTCGTTGTCAGTTACTCGATACTACGCCGTCATTTCTCTTGTGCAAAATTCTACAACGACAGTTTGCACTGTTCATGTATTGGGAGAAGGACTGGAGTTGTAAAACTGCCATAACTAAGCGTAGACTACGGTAGCTTTACAGCATCATTGATTGGTTAAGTTCGTAACTGCGTTACCTGTACGCTAAGTGCGTTGTATATCTATCGGACGTTACCTCGCTTTTCTTGCATATGCGATAAGTGTCTTACGCCGTTACTTCCACAAGTCGTTCTTGTGCAATTCACGAACGATGGAGTCATCATTACCAGCAGCCGCAGAGTCCATACAGTGGTATGGGGCCTCCAACAGCAGCTTACACCTGTTCAGTTGTGATCAGCGGCCAACCGAATTACCCAGAATGCGGAGAAGCCGCAGACCATTACCTTTACTCGCAGTCAGCTCGAACTCAAAGATCGTCTCACACTGCAAAACATCGCACTCCCGTTGTCAAATCAGATGAAATACTTGCGAGTGATATTGAACTGGACACCCCTCTTCAAGGACTATGTTCAGGGAAAATGCAACTGGTTCATTGCTGTCCAGCCAACATCCGAAAGTGAGTGCTATACTACACCTCTACCGAACAACGATCTTGCCGTCAGTCTTATATGGGTACTCCTCCTGGTGCATTATCTGTAGCAGCAATTTCATACTGCTGCAAATCCTATCAAACTGATGCCTACAGTTAATCCTTGGAGCACCTATACCGGCAAGGATCTGGAATCTCCATCAGGAACTTCATATAGAGACCATCAGGAAATCATTCGTATAATCCACTCAAAATCAGCTCTCAACCATTGAAGCACTAATCCCCACTCCGAGGCATCTTTATGATGTGAGGTCTGTCACCCCTGAGAGGTGGCAAGGCATAAAGTAATGTAAGTTAATAAACAAAAAAGGAGAAAAAGTATTGCAACATTGTGCGACAGAGAGTTAAAGTCAGCTGTAACAAAAAGAAAAAAAGAAAAGAGAAAGAAATGGTTCAAATGGCTCTAAGCACTATGGTACTCAACATCTAAGGTCATAGTCCCCTAGACGTAGAGCTACTTAAATATAACATAGGGGCATCACATACAACCATGCCCGATGCAGGATTCGAACCTGCGAACGTAGCAGCAGTGTGGTTCCAAACTGAAGTGCCTAGAACCGCTCGGCCACAGCGACCGGCTCACTTCTAACAGTATTTAACATTAAATGAAATGTAATAAAGAAACCAATAGCTTAGGAGGGTGAAAGAACGTAGCGCCCAATACCCTTCTCACGCTAAAATAATGAGAAAATTTCCCCGTTCACCCTTTACTCATAGGAAGTAAGCCCACGAGGTGGTAGTATTTCTGTGAAACTACACACACGTACTCTCTCTCTTTCCATCTCTCTCTCTCTCTCTCTCTCTAACACACACACACACACACACACACACACACACACACACACACACACACACACACACACACACATTGTCTTATTAAATTTGACTACAGGTCGGAAACGATGAACCGCCACGGAGTAAAGATGTATAGACGGCAGCGTAACCTACGAAACAGTTTTGTTCTTCATAGTTATCCTCCAGTCTATTGCTTAAAAGTAAGCCGTATTATTAGCAAAACTGGAACTGTCAATGTTTAGTTCAGATTTTTTCTCAAAAATTCTTACTATGTTACGTGAAACGGAGGGATGCGGTAGTAAAAATTAAAAAAAAGGACACAGATTTATTTCATAGCTCTAGAAGAAGTGATTTTCTGAAGAAAGGTAAGAAAAGGCGAACATCGCTTCCATACTTGGTCGACGGAATATAAAACTTCTGTTTACACTGAAGCGCCAAAGAAACTAACATAGGCATGCATGTTCAAATATATGTAAACAGGCAGAATACGGCGCTGCGCCTATATAAGACAAGTGTCTGGCACAGTTGTTAGACCGGTTACAGCTGCTATGATGATAGGTTATCAAGAAAAAATCTGCATAAATGAATTCTAAATTCAACACTTTAATCTGTCAAAATAGTAAATTAATTAATATTAATCAATAACATAAAAAATATTTTAACCCATCGTGTTTTAGTCGGCGCACTAGCGGTGGGACACAACATCTCCGAGGTAGCGATGAGGCGAGAATTTTACATACGACCATTTCATGAGTATACCGTTAACCTCAATAATACTGTAAAACAGCAAATCTCCGACACCACTGCGACCGGAAAAAGACCCTGCAAGAATGGGAGCAACTACGACTGAAGAGAATCGTTCAACGTGACAGAAGTGCAACCCTTCCGCAAATTTCTGCAGATTGCAGTGGTCGGTGCGTTAGTGTGGGAACCAATTGACAAAACATTGTCGATATGGGCTTTCGGAGCCGATGGGCCACTCGTGTACCGTCGATGACTGCACGACACAAACCTTTACGCCTCGCCTGGGCTCGTCAATACGGACATTGGACTGTTGACGACTGGAAACATGTTGCCTGGTCGGACAAGACTCGTCTCAAATTGTATCGAGCAAATGGACATGTGGGGATGGAAAAAATCTCATGAACCCATGGACCCTGCATGTGTGCAGGAGACTGTTCAATTTAGGATCTGTAATGGTGTGGGGTGTGTGCAGTTGGAGTGATTTGGGACCCCTGATACGTCTAGATACGAGTCTGACAGGTGACACGTACGTAAGCATCCTGTGTGGTCACCTGCACCTCATCATTTCCAACGGACGTGGGCAATTCCAACAGAGCAATACGACACTCCACACGCTCAGAATTGCAACAGAATCATTCCAGGAATACTTGCCTGAATTTAAAGACTTTCGCTGGACACCAAACTCCCCAGACATGAACATTATTGAGCATATCTGGGATGCAACGTGCTGTTAAGAACAGATCTCCACTTCCTCGTACTCTTACGGATCTATGGACAGCCTGCAGGATTCATTGTGTCAGTTCCCTCCAGCACTACTTAGACATTAGTCGAGTCCATGCCATGTGGTGTTGCTGTTCCTCTGCATGCTCGCGGGGGCCCTACACAATACTAGACAGGTGTACTGGTTTCTTTGGTTCTTCAGTGTATTATTCATAAACAACTTTCATAATATTCAATAACAACATGAAACTCTCGCCTTTGGGCATGATGAAAAGAGTTATATTGAGTACAAAATAACAACAATAATTACATAGATTTTTAAAAATATTTGTTCATGTAAGTTACTTCCATCAAAAATAATTTCTTTGATTACACAAAAACGTTAATGCTACGTAACCAAGTAATTTCTATTACTTATAAAATGCAATGAATATTTTGCAAAGATATGAAATATAAATTGGGCTATACTGAACGATGTGCGATTCTAATTATGTGCAATACAAACAAATAAGCAAACAAACAAAGAAAGAAAAATCGCCTGCTCCCGGAGTCTCTCACACGTTCGACTATATTTCGTTCCCTACGAATATTAACGGTAATCCTTCCATTTACTAAGTCACTTACGTATTGTATCAAAGTCTCACAACCGTATATTTGGTAGAGAGTAACCAAGAATGACATTCAGCTACAAACGATTGGTTCTGCGTGCTGCTGGCGATATGGTGCCGCGGTCAAAGTACTGGGTCATATTTCGCAGTGATGAAATTCAGATCCTCCTCTCGACTTGTGCAACATCTAATCAGCCGAGCGCCTAGATTGTTTATCTAGCAAAATCACGACATATACATAAATCCACATCTACACCTACACTCCGAAGTTATGTTGTATACCGATGTCACTTCCCCACTATTTTGTTCTGGTCGGTAATGGTTCACGGAAAGAAAGATTTCCGCTAAACCTTAGTGTGGGCTCGAATATCTATAATTTTATATGACCTTTTCGCGAGATATATGTTGGAGGGAGTAAAATATTTTTCGACTCTTCTAGGAAGTACGCTCTCCGAACTTTAACTGTAAACCATCCCGTGACGCAGAACGCCTCTCTGCCACCCACTGGAGTTGTTTGATCATTTTCGTCGCGCTTTGATGCTTGCTAAATGAACATATAACGAAAGAAGCTACTCTTCCTTGAATCTTCTATATTTCCGCTGACAGTCCTATAATTATTGGTAGAACGAGTGTTTTGTAAACTACTTTCTTTGTTAACGGACTAAATTTCCCAAGGATTCTTGCAATTAATCTCAGTCTGACATCTGCCTTAACCGCAATTAATTTTGCGTGATCATTCGAAATCAGATCGCTCAATATGTAGATATTTTAGGGAAGTATCTGCTTCTAGTGATTGTTCTGAAATCGTCTAGTGGTACAACGACGGATCTTTCTATCTATGTAATCGCAATACGTTACATTTATGTTGAGGGTCAGCTGCCACTCGCCGTATCATGCATCAGTCCACTGCACCTCTTCTTGCATTTTCTTTATTTTCAACCGTCGGGACTTCTCTGTATGCAACATCACCACTTACGAAGAGACTTAGGGAACTTTCGATATTTAAGAATTTTTAGACATTGCAGCCCCGTCAGTAACTGTGATAGACTAATATATTGAAAAATCCGCCTTAGTTGCGAAAATTTTCTTGTCTTTACCCAGGTTTCGGCTACAATAATCTAGCCTCCTTCAGAAGCATAAAAATTGCTATAACTTGCCAGAGTAAGGCACAGTCAACACTAAAAATTAAAACCTATACTACCGTGGTACCATGTCGAATTAAAACTACTTAACTGAAGTCCAGCCCCGGCATCTCTTTACCACGCGGTCGGTTGGCAGCGGTAACTACGTTGGTTCGACATGGTACGACGGTACTATAGGTTTTAATTTTTAATGTTGACTGTGTTTTACTCTGGCATGTTATAGCAATTTTTATGCTTCCGAAGAAGGCTAGATTATTCCGGCCGAAACCTGGGTAAAGACTAGAAAATTTTCGCAACTGAGGCGTATTTTTCAACATATTAACTTCCGATATTATCTAGTGGGTCAGTTATACATCTGCCTCTGATATTATGGGCCAAGATATTCTTCCGAAAGTATTATGTGTGCAGTTTCATACACCCTAAAGTAACTGTTTGGTTGTCACTTCTCCGAATTATTTTAAAAATTCAGAAGTATCGGTGTCTACCACTTCTGTTTTGTTTGTTGCAGGCTTCTGTAAGGTATGATGCGAATCGCCACGGCTTCCTCTTTCCTCTCCTGTGCAACCACTTCGTCCCAGAGTAGCCCTTATACTCTATGTTCTCACTTACTTCATGGTATAGTCCAGTCTACGTCGTCCCCTAATCCTTCTTCTAGCCAGTGTTTTTCACACGTTCGCTTCTCACCGATTCTTCGGAGAACTTCATTTGTTATGAGTTGCCTTAATTTTCAGCGTCCTTCTGTAACAACGCGTATCAAACGCTTCGATTCTTTTCTCTCGGTTTCTCAAGTCTATGATTTATTTCTGTACAACGCAGCGCTCAGATGAAGGCCTATATTTAATGTTAGTAGATTTCCTAGAAAGACAAATACTCTCATTTCTTATTCTAGTGTTCTACTTATATCCTCCTTGTTTCTTCTGTCATGCGTTATTTTGATTCCCCGGTAACAGAGCCCCTTAACTACGTATGTTGCTTGCTCTCCGATTTCGTTGTTTCTCGCTAATCTCATTTACTCTGGGCATCATTACACTTTTGCTCTACTATTAATTCATATTATGCGCACATTGGGCTGTTCATCCCATTCAACAGATCCTCACTTTCACAGAGGATAGTACTCTAACTTCTTTCACCATGAATTTTCATCGTAGTCCCTAATCTATCTTCATTTCCGCCGTAACTTCTTCGTTGTAACAGGTTGAACAGTATGTGAGAAAGGTAGCATACTTGCCTTAGCACTTGTTAATCAGAGAGCTTCTCTATCATTGTTCCTTTCGTATTTCATCATCCCGCTTCTTGTAAATGTTGTATATTCTCCATATTTTGCTATAGCTTATACCCGTTCTCTATTTCAAACATAATGTGTCATTTAGCTTTGTCTGACAGTTTTCCTAGAACGACAACCCCAATTAAGATACCCGTATATCGATTTTCATTTTCTCCATTATCAAGCACAGTATCAGAATAGCCTTAACGGGTTCTTTATGCCTTTTATTCTTTTGCCTTTGTTCAAGCCAAAATGGTCGTTATGTAAAAGATCGTCAATTTTATTTTCCATTCTTCTGTATGTTATTATTGTCAGCTTCTTTGTTGCATGAGTTGTGGATTATGCGATACTTCTCATATTTATCAGCCTCTGATATTATGGCGCATGGCATTCTTCCTAAAGGACAGTATTATGTCTGCAGTTTCGTAGATTCTACAAACTGAAAATCTATTTGGTTGTTACTTCCCCGAATTCTTTTAGAAATTCTGAAGTAGTGCTAACCACCACTTCTGCTTTTTTTGTCAAGAGTCTTCTAAACCCCTATCAAATACACATTGGCTCTAAGGCATAGGTTGTCAAAATTAGTATATGTAGCATAGCAGACAAAATATAACAAATTACAGAAAATTTCTAACTAAAATCTACATTCTAGTCCTAAGCAGGAGTTTCGCACGAACATTGAATATAATACTCCTCCGGCGCCGGCCCGACACTACTTTTCTGTTGGAAGACTTCTCTTCGTTCAATATGACATACTATATTCTGTTTCCTAGAAGATCTTCAACCCAGACACACAGTTGATCTGTTATTCCGTAAGATCGTATTTTGTTCATTAGACCGCAGTACTGAACTGTATCAAAGTCAAGGAACACGGCATCTACCTGGCCGCCTCTATATACTGCTTTGTCGGTCTCATGGACGAAAAGAGCGAGTTATGTTTCATACGATCGTCAGAATGTGAAAGCATAACACATTTTCCAAAATTTTACAACTGATCGACGTCAGAGCTACACACTCTTGCTTTTATGCGTCTTTTCGACGACCTTTCTTGAAACTGGGAATGATCTTCGCTTTTTTCCAATCGTGGGGAACACTAGGCTCCCACAAGGCCACGATACACCGATGATAGACGAGGGGCAAGCTCTTCCGCTTACTTAGTATAGAATCGATTTCTTATCCCGTCAGGTCCAGCGATTTCAGCTGTTTTTCTATCCCACGGTCACTTGTTTCAGTATCAGCGATTTTATCTTTCGTGCAGCGATTTAAAGTAGGCAGTACAGTGCGATTTGTACCGTCCTACATTACCGTCTACCACAGCTGGTGCTCCTTGTCTAACGACCGGGATAACGACGATACAAGATGTAAGAAACTTAATGTTCGTGCACAATTCCTGTTTAGGATCGTAATGCAGATTGTAGTCAGAGATTTTCTGTTTTGTCATATTCTGCCTGCCGTGCTACATATATTGCTTGCGATAACCTATGCCTTAGAGTACAACGTGTGTTTGATAGGTGTTTAGAGTGTAAGTGGAACTCTCAGACGAAGAGTTTGGCACAGATGGGGAAAGAGGGAGCCGTGGTGGTTTGCATCATACCTTTCAGAAACCTGATACGTAAAAGAAAGGACACTAAAAGTCACTGAAAAACGTGATAGTCATTCAGATATTTATTGCTCGTCTGGTACGAGCGTAATTTGCAGAGACATACATTGTTCTGCAAAAATGAGTTGGTACCCTTGCCAACAGTAGGAACAGTAGCTGGTTCGTCTACTGACCATCAAGAACTGTGGCCTCCAAACAGCGGCTCGCAAGCTGCCTGCTGCCCTCGAAATCATTACGTGCAGCCTGCACAGCCATCAGTTTTTTGGTCATAATGTACGGAACAAGAGTATCGGAGACTTTATGTGGTTTCCGGTAGTTCCGCCTTGTTCAGCGGGTTATACTGTCAACGATTAAGAAAAGTTTACATTTTAGATCACTGCGCAGATTGCCTTTACTACCCGACCACGATATTGTTGCACTAGGCCCCCAGTGGCCTCTATTAGAAAGATGTAGTGACGTTACCGTAAACAAGAGCAATGGGACTAAGGAAAGCGCATCGCACTGTGGATGACTTCAAGACAGTTGTGGATATACTGTCAAGAGGTTCAGCGTGTCCTCGCGAAATAGCACGACACAGACACACGATAAGCCGACCGAAGTGCCTTCACTCCCAAGTGCAGAAATATTGTGGTCAATTAATAGCTAAATACAAGTCTAGATGTATCGACTTACCTTTGTGTTGTCAGATTCAAGAAGCATAACTTTTCATGGATACACTGTGCTTACATAATGCAGACTGGAATGGCACAACCTTAGTTACGCCATTGCGATATACGTATTCTTCGTTACTAAAATTCTGACTTATACATATCCGCCACGTTTTTTGTTACTGAACTACTAATATCATTTTAAGCTAATTTATAACAATTTTAGTAGCAAGTGCTTTTCTGTGATACCATGTTTTCCAGTAATGTAACAATATACTCCACTTTCGTAGGATGATATTAACTTACCTCCTGCAACTTGACATTCAAATATAATTGGAACATTGCTAAATATAAGATAACAAATCCAATTTTGGATTAGCCGTTTAGGAGTGCCGTATTTTCCACACTCATCAATAAAAAATGGGAGAGGCCTGAATACACGGCACTAAGTGATATAACCGTACTAGAACATTTCAAATAAATTTACGTGTACAGACGACCTGTCAACAGCCTATAGAATTTTCGAGGACACCGTTCCCGCCTAGTGAATTACGTAAGTTGGAGTGAACATCGTACCGATATTAGTGGTTTTTTTTTCGTTTGTCTTAACCTAATCATAGAGGAAGTGTTTGGTGAGAACTCCACAGTAAAGTTAGCTGCATATGAAAATTACATTTCAGGATCTTTGACGCTTCTTAAGTCACTGCCTATTGCACGAGGCATTTCTTGCAGCTTGTAAGTAGCATACTTGTACACATACGGGAAGACGCCTGTTCGTTTAACTCGACACGTTTAGGTCCTGTGACTGACTTCAGTTTCACAGTGTACTAATTATTTAATGTATCTGAAGCTTTTTTCTGCAGACCTTTCACAGTTGAAAGAACTATGTTGTTTCCATGGCTTGGTGTGCGAGTTTCACTCCCTTTAATTCAGTGACTGTTGTTTATGTTGACAGAGCGCCGTGAGGTGCCTCCCGCGCAGAGCTACAGACCGGCAGCGGAGATTGGCGAGAACGATCCCAGGGCCAACGACGTGATGGTGCGCCATCCTCCACAAGGTAGGCTAACACTTCTTCTAAACGTCAACATCATCTCATTTACGTAAATTTGAAACATTACGAGCCGATACTCTCGCGGTTCGAGGATTTCAACAAGTTACACGGGAACTAGAGCGTCTTCCCTCATTTTTCAAGTGAATTGGCAGACCGGTTGCGCTACTGGACTCTTATTCGGGAGCGATAGGACTCACTTTCACAGGCGACCGCATTCGGGTGTTCTGGCTTTTCTTTTCTGTCTACAGCCAGAAATAAGCTGAGGCTACATACTTGACTCCTTACTATCTGATTTCGTTTTTAAGCTTCGAAACATTTGACATGAACACTCAAGATTTGTATTTGTTCAGCTTACCTCGCGAATGTCAAGGAAGTTTTCCTTTTTCGTCAATGAAAATGTGAGCTTGCAGAACAGATGGCATCTTAGAATGGAACAGCCCAGCGGGGTAGCCGCGTGGTCTTGGGAGTCTTGTCACGGTGAGTGCGGCTCCCCCCGTCGGAGGTTCGAGTCCTCCCTCGGGTATGGGTGTGTGTTCGATTAAGTAATGTGAAAGCTTAGGGACCGATGACCTCAGCAGTTTGGTCCCACATGATCTTACCACAAAATTCCAAATTAGTATGGAACTTTAGTATTCCGAAGTCAATAACATTGTACTTTAACTGTCATTAATAAACAGTAGTTGAGTAGAAATGAATTTACTGGTACATGAAGTTTCGTGGTTTACTTGTCATCACTTGTTAGTGACGAATTATAGAATTTATTTGTGTGTGCACAAACAGACGTATGATGTAAATGCACATGTGAAAATGTTATGCAGCTGAAACTGATAGCATTGTTTCTAATGTCGCACGCTTTCAACAAGAATAAATTTCTTCCCCTCTTTGATACACCCATACTGACCATTTCTCGCAACCAATTTTCAAACATCGGTGTTTTGCCATAATTAACATCACTAGTTTGTTCAATCCTCAGTTGGACTCATTCCTCCTTTTAGTAGGCTGCCTGTCCCATATCGACTTGGATTACAATTTTTCACCTTGTCCTCACATGGCTGTGTAAATAAAAGTCTTCGTAAAGTTTCAGCTTACACTGTCCTAATTCTTCATTCAACAGTTGCACACTTCGTTATCCTTTTCGTCTCAGTATTTGATTGCATGTCCTCATAAAGCAGTTTCAGCGTCGGTTAATCTTCATCAATTACTTTGCTGGTGTTTTTGCTCCATTGAGTAAAATGCAAGAGGTGGATAAAAACATGGAAACACCAAAAACACAACACACTACCATGACTAATACGCTGTAGGAAAACCGTTGGCATTCAAAACAGCTTGCAGTCCTCTGGGAATGGGTAAATACAGGTAATTCCTGTAAAATAGTGAACACAGCATCACTATTGAGGAACAGTCAGTGTACCATAGAATGGACCTGATCAGCAAAAATAGTTCCATAGTCCTTGGCAGTAAGGCGACCTTGCTGTGTAACCATGCGGCCCATGGAATAGCACGATATGGCTGTCCAAATAATCACCAAATCCCCGCAATGTCTCATTCCTGGGAAGTAAACTCGGCCAGAAGGTGGAAACAGTGTGCAACAAGACTTACCCAATCAATTTACTATCTTGCATTGCTCCATAGTCCAGGTTTTACGGATTCGGCATTTGCATCACTGGTGAGTGGTTTTGAAATAACAGCTCACCTCGCGATTCCCTGCTTATGCAGCTCACTTCGTGTTGTTCCGATGTTGACAGGGTTCATGAAAGCGAGGTTCAGTTCTGAAGTGACTATTCCAGTTGTCCTCGTCTTATTTTTCGTCACTATGCTCTTCAGTGACCGTCACTATCACTCAACATACAAACTTTCGTCCCAGTTGTAGTTTAGCAGATGACGTTTTTTCGCTTTCGAAGTATGCGATATACACTGAAGAGCGTAATATAGTGTAGGGCCCCGCGAGCACCTAGAAGTACTTGCACACGACGTGGCAAGGACTCGACTAATGTCTGAAGTAGTGCTGGAGGGAAATGGCACCTCGAATCCTGCAGGGCTGTCCATAAATCCGTTCGAGTACGAGGTTGTGGAGATCTCTTCTGAACAGCAAGTTATAAGGTATCCCATATATGCTCAATAATGTTCATGCCTGGGGAATTTGGTGGCCAGCGTGAGTGTTTAAACTCAGAAACTGTGTAGCAATTCTGGGCATGTGGGGTGTCGCGCTGTCCTGCTGGAATTTCCCAAGTTCGTCGGAATGCACAATAAACATGAATGGACGCATGTGATCACAATGGATGCTTAAACACGTGTCACCTGTCAGAGTCGTATGTAGACGTATCAGGGATCACATATCACTCCAACTGCACATGCCCCACGCCATTACAGAACCTCCACCAGCTTGAACAGTCCTCTCCTGACATGCAGGGTCCGTGGTTTCATGAGGTGGTCCCCATACCTATACATGTCCATCCGCTCGATACAATTTGAAACGAGACTCATCCGAGTAGGCAAAATGTTTCCAGTTTTCAATAGACCAATGGCGGTGTTGACGGGCCCAGGCGAGGCGTAAAGCTTTGTGTCGTGGAATCATGAAGGGTACAGGAATGGACCTTCGGCTCCGAAAGCCGATATCGATGATGTTTCGTTGAATGGTTCGCACGCTGACACTTGTTGATGACCTAGCAGCAATTTGCGGAAGCGTTGCACTTCTGTCACGTTGAACAATTCTCTTCAGCCGTTGTTGGTGCTGCTGTTTTTTTTTTTAACTGGTTCAACTGGCTCTGAGCACTATGGGACTTAACATCTGAGGTCATCAGTCCCCTAGAACTTAGTACTTAAACCTAACTAACCTAAGGATATCACACACATCCATGCTCGTGGCAGGATTCGAACCTGCGACCGTAACTGTCGCGCGGTTCCAAACTGAAGCGCCTAGAACAGCTCGGCCACAACGGCTGGCGGTGTCCTTCCTGCAGGATCTTTTTCCCGCTGCAGCGATGTCGCGGATCTGATGTTTTATCGGATTCCTGATGTTCACCGTACACTTCTGAAATGGTCGTACGGGAGAACCCTTACTTCATCGCTACCTCAGAGATGCTGTGTCCCATCGCTCGTGTGCCGGCCATAACACCACGTGCAAACCAACTTTAATCTTGACAACCTGCCATTGTAGCAGCAGTAACCGATCTAACAACTGCGCCAGACACTTGTTGTCTTATATAGGCGTTGCCGACCGCAGTGCCGTATTCTGCCTGTTTTGATATCTCTGTATTTGTATACTCAAGTCTATACCGCTTTCTTTGGTGCTTCAGTGTATATCTTCGAGATGATGCCGCTTGAAACACCAAATACCTCGACTGCCTTGGTTACGGAAGCATCCACCTCACGAGCACCAACTATTTTCCCACTTTAGATGTCACTTAGCTCCGACATAATGCACTCTTAGCTACACATAACACTGTTCTGACCACGATTGACACTTGCAACTTATTGAGAATTTTGCACAACTGCTGTTCGTGGTCAAATTCTGCAGTATAACATTCAGGCCTGGTTAGCTTCTGCATTTGTGTTCAAGCATGCATTTATGGCGGTGTTTACATATTTTTGTCCAGCCCTGTACTTTGAATAATTGTCCGAATGAATCTTTTCTTGGTCTCATACATCGTTTTTTTTCTGACCGCAACAAGGAATTCATTTTATTCTTTGGAAGTTTGTCTAGAGATATCCTTTTTTGTGTAGCATATAGGATACGTCAGTAAAGCAAAGTACTTTTAATTATGGCAGCAGAACAATGACTATCAGTTTTCGTGAGACATATATTTTGGGTTTGTAATTTATAAAGGAAGTTGCAATACTATACACATTTTGGCCTACATCATAAGAGATAAAATAATTTTTTTTGTTCAGATTTTGTCTGTACTCTCTAACCTTATAATATAATAGAGTAATACTGATCGTTTGTTACAAATGAATACTTTAACCCGAAGGAACAACATCATGGCTGCGCTTATTTAGATTTAACGTTAGATGTTAGCTTGTGGAATGTAGACGTAGATGTACGGATTGTTAATCTGTAAACTCTTTTTGTTGTAACAATTTCCATCTATCACATAAATAGATGAAAGTTTTCTCATTCCATAAGAATGTAGTGGGATACAGCTGGTGAGTGCATGCGGCCGCCAACACCCCAGGAAGCAGCAGCTGTTGCGTTCGGCCACTGCCTAACCGTCAGCAGAGCAGCGCGACCTCGTTCGGAGGTCCACAAAGGAAGGCGCATACATCAAGCTCTGATTTTACAAGCAATAAAGCACTTTACAAATGCTCACGCAGTCGGTTTAACATCGGCATGTAGTTTCGACCTGCCAAAACAAAGAACAGGAGCGCGGAACAATAGGTTTATGTTGCACGTCTCTGCCATTGACGCCGGGCCGCATCCATTAGGCCACCAACATGTCGCACATACACGGCGCCAAGTGTTGATATTTATGGAAGCGATCGCTCCATTTGGCATCGCAGCGGTCGGCTAACGAATGGAGTAAAAACCGAAATGTCATCGACCTGGGGGCGGCAGCGCCGAGTCGGCGACGAGGGAAGGCGTGGCCGGCGCTAATTCCCAGCCGTGAGGGACGGCGCCTGTTCGTTATGACGTGACGGACGGCCTGTCAATGGGCGGCCGCGCCATCTGTCTCTTATAATGGCGGCCGCCGAAGAAGCCGATTGACGCGCCGCGCCCGCACAAGTGGGTTCAGCGCGAGGCCGTCTCCCCGGGATTTCATACTCGAAGCACCATATCTGCTGGTACCGCCAAGTCTACAATGTTATTCCGCGGCACTTTGTAGTGTGTCTGGATTACGCTACTACGCAGAATGTTGTCTCTAGCTCCGAATTAAACAATGGGCACTCTTCAGTAAGGCGAAGAACAACCAACAACCTCATTGTCGGCATACGCCCAAACCGTCAGCGTCGCACCAGAAAGGGTCCACACTCCGCTTGAACACTATCGGCCGCGCCGGTTGAGCATTAACAAGTATTTTCGGCACGTTGCCGCGGAACACATGGGAAATAACTGGCCTCAAGGGTGAAACCGATTATCTCCAACACACGGGCAGAAGAAGTATGAGAAACATGGTCAAATGCCTTGTTAAAATCCAGAAAAGCAAGGGCACCGTGAACAGTAGCCGAAATCACGTACTAGTACTCCTCTATTGGAGTCAAAATCGGGCGCCCAGGAAGGCAACTCTACTCTGATGCTCCCCAATCACTTTCCCCAGCAGAGAAAATCTGCTATCGATTATCCTCTAAACTATTTTATAATCACAACCAAGCAAAGTGAGAGGATGAAAAGAATCCACAGTGACATGGTGAAACTAGTTCGGTATTAATACTATTTTACCCAACTTAAAATCTGCGAGCACAGTTCTCCTCTGCATAAACTAGTTTAACGTTTCGGCAAACACCGCATACCAGAGGGGCCGAAAGTGAACATAAAACTCCTTAGGGAGGGCATGCCGGCCAGGTGATCTAAGGGATGGAGAAGCAGCAGTAAGAGTAAGCACCTCATCTGCCTGAAAGGCAGGCATTTTCAGCAGGCGTGTTCCTACCAATAAGCATCACTGAGCATCATCGGGAAAGGCTCTCGCGTTGTTTTCCACCGCCTATAGTTAATCGTAGTATTAGTCGAAAGCGCCAACAATATCACCTTGCTCAGTCAGTTGGTGGACTGCAGTATCTGTGAGAGACGTACACTACTGGCCATTAAAATTGCTACACCACGGAGATTACGTGCTACAGACGCGAAAGTTTACCGACGGGAAGAAGATGCTGTGATACGCAAATGATTAGCTTCTCAGAGCATTCACACAAGGTTGGCGCCGGTGGCGACACCTACAACGTGCTGACATGAGGAAAGTTTCCAACCGATTTCTCATACACAAACAGCAGCTGACCGGCGTTGCCTGGTGAAACGTTGTTGTGATGCCTGGTGTAAGGAGGAGAAATGCGTACTATCAAGTTTCCGACTTTGATAAAGGTCGGAGTGTAGCCTATCGCGATTGCGGTTTATCGTATCGCGTCATTGCTGCTCGCGTTGGTCGATATCGAATGACTGTTAGCAGAATATGGAATCGGTGGGTTCAGGTGGGTAATACCGAACGCCGTGCTGGATCCCAACGGCCTCGTATCACTAGCAGTCGAGATGACAGGCATCTTATCCGCACGGCTGTAACGGATCGTGCAGCCACGTCTCGCTCCCTGAGTCAACAGATGGGGATGTTTGCAAGACATCAACCATCTGCACGAACAGTTCGACGACCGTTTACGGCAGCATGGACTATCAGCTCGGAGACCATGGCTGCGGTTACCCTTGACACTGCATCACAGACAGGAGCGCCTGCGATGGTGTACTCAACGACGAACCTGGGTGCACGAATGGCAAAACGTCATTTTTTCGGATGAATCCAGGTTCTGTTTACAGCATCACGATGGTCGCATCCGTGTTTGGCACATCGCGGTGAACGCACATCGGAAGCGTGTATTCGTCATCGCCATACTGGCGTATCACCGGACGTGATAGTATGGGGTGCCATTGGTTACACGTCTCGGTCACCTCTTGTTCGCACTGATGGCACTTTGAACAGTGGACGTTACATTTCAGATGTGTTATGACCCGTGGCTCTACCCTTCATTCGATCCCTGCGGAACTCTGCATTTCAGCAGTCTAATGCCCGACCGCATGTTGCAGGTCCTGTACGGGCCTTTCTGGATGCAGAAAATGTTCGACTGCTGCCCTGGCCAGCACATTCTCCAGATCTCTCACCAATTGAAAACATCTGGTCCATGGTGGCCGAGCGACTGGCTCGTCACAATACGCCAGTCACTACTCTTGATGAACTGTGGTATCGTGCTGAAGCTGCATGGGCAGCTGTACCTGTACACGCCATCCACGCTCTGTTTGACTCAATGCCCAGGTGTATCAAGGCCGTTATTACGGCCAGAGGTGGTTGTTCTGGATACTGGTTTCTCAGCATCTATGCACCCAAATTGCGTGAAAATGTGATCACATGTCAGTTCTAGTATATTTGTGCATTGAATACCCGTTTATCATCTGCATTTCTTCTTGGTGTAGCAATTTTAATGGCCAGTAGTGTAATAAATAGCGACGATATCGCGACTGATGGCGAAGTAGGTTATAAAATGATGTCAATTCGCCTTAAATAAGAGACTGGGGTATAGATTAGACCTATAAAACCTCCATCTGTTGCAATTGAGCTGCAGCATTTTTGACTTTCGGAGAACGTCTTGGATCCGCAGAGGGGCGTCACCCGCTCGTTCATAGAATTCACGCAAGAGAGAGTAACAAAATTCGTAAGTTCTCCTAAAGCTGGAGCAGCACAGTATGATAATAAGGACTGACGTAGCATCAGCTTCGCTTAATCTGTTCATCAGTCCAACAGCAAAGAATAACGCACAGTGGAGAGGAGGAAACGCTTCCACAGGGCGCCAACTACATCATCAAGCGCGCTATCCATGAGCTTGGAGACATGCAGCATCCACTGTGGACGAGACAGTTTCGCAGGTTGCCATTCAGAGTACGCAGTAACCAACAGAGCACAGCGGTCAGAAAAGGAAACGTGGGTACAGCCAACCGCCACAATCCTATCACGGCTACAACACGTGGCGGTAGAAGCGTATATTTGATCAAGGTGGGATGTTTGTGTGCTCACACGTCAAGAAAAATCATCGTATGAACCAATTCACGGCAAAAATTGTAATGTGGAGATTGATCACTAGGACGTAAAACACAATGAAAATCGTCAACAAACGTGAGACACCAAGGACTATGCGCAAAAGATGCCACGAATTCGCCATTGCACTACCCGGACCAGACAGGGCATATAACACAGCCTACGTGAGGTCAGATGCACAACCTATCCCCGTACCACATTCAGTTAATTCAATATTGACAATGGGGATTCCCTCACGAAAGATAAAGGGCAATATCCATCGCACATTCAGGTGCTACATGAAGAAGAGTCTCAAAACTAGAGGCGCAAAACTGGTGAATAAAACTTGTAAACGTACAATATCAGCAGAAGAATCATAAATAAACTGACGTAAATTTAGTTCTGTTAAAATTAAGAGTAATAGAGGTGCAAGCATGTCTCACCAATCAGAATAAGAACGGGTGAAAACGGAAAGAAAAAAACACAACTTATTCCACCCTCGACTGTCATATTCTATAGCCGCATCCATCGACGAATCTGAGGGATGGGGGGCTAGTGCAGCACTCTGCTGAAACTTTAGGCTTCTGTTTCTTCCCCAACAGCAAGATCCGACTGGATTCGTTGTTTTTGCCTACCTTGTGGCAAGGTACCGTTCGCTGCCGGCAAAGTGGGAAGATCGTCCACCACATCCAAGTGAATCATTGCCGGTCCTGAATCGGAAGCTGTCTGCACAGGAGGAACCCCCAGCGACAGCGACCGTCACACGTCGACAAGACAGTCACATAGCAGACCGGGCATCTCGGGAGACAAATCATGCGAAATTATCCCCGAGTCCGGCTTCTCTAAGAGCAAGGAGACAGATCCGTCATCGGAAGGGCTAGAGCGAGGAAACAGAGAGGTAGTGTTTGGGGCAGGGGGGGGGGGGGATGAGAGGAGGGGGTTGTTGTAACTCAACACACTGAACATCCAAAACAGGCGCCGAGGGAATCGACACAAAGTGTTCCGACCTCTGAAGAGATTCAAAGGAAACATCCGCGGAAATGGAAGAAACACTAGAGCGCTCCATCCCAACTATCGGCTCAATCGTTCGTATCTACCATTTAGAGAATCAGCAGAAGCACGAGGTGCGGGGGAGGAGTAGGTGGGGGCACGGCAGGGTGTGTACGGCACCTCTTATTTTGGATCACTTGAGCATCCGCGTAAAGGGCAGTCAACAAACCCATCTTCCGTCGTCACCACCGTGAATTTACGCTGCTGTTCAAGGGAAGATCGAAAAACAAAAGCCCTTCTCGGACAACTGGTACCAAGCTGACAACTCTCATTACGCAAAACGCACGTCCTCACCTACCCATTTTTTGTGAAGTGTATATACAACAGACTTGTAAATGAGACGAGATATTTTGTTTCATCTGAATTTCTACGGAACTAATCCCGTTATAACACTGAAGCTTTATACTGGATGTACCATCGTTCAAGGCGAATGTTCTTTTCCTAAGCAAACGGTAAACATTATCTTTCTCAGGAGACAGGTAGAAAACACGAACATTCGCGAATGCAACATCAGTGATCGCAAGGAAGACTGTATCAAATGTGTAATTTTTCGACTTGTAACGGAATTCAAAGATTTAACAAAGAAAACATAAATCACGGTGTCCAAATATGGTGTGTGTACTTGACCCGACGTAAAACCAAAAGTATCTACCAATAAGCAGTAGTGGATTTCGAGAGAACAACGCTGCTCATGACGCGTCGACTTATCAGAAATAAATAAGTAAATAAAAAGTAAAAGAACCTCATTATACTTTTACGTGAATAGACCTGGACGCCATGGGAACCAAAGAAATGGACAATGCCGCTACGAACAGCACACTTAAAATAGCAAAAAGACGAATTCAGCGAAGGGAAGACACTCACAAAGATCAAAATCTCTCGAAAATATCTAACTTCCAATACTCGTAGCGCCGTGACGGAGATGAAGTAAACTACGTCCTACTCGTAAGCATTAGCAAGCCGAAGTGTAATGAAAGTGGACTCTCATATTCTCTATCATATGTATGATGATCATTACCCGGTATCCATACGGTCATCTGGTATCATAGAGGGTCCTGAAGATGATATAATGTGACACCGAATACGATTATAGTAAAAATGAGACTATGAAAACAGCTAAGAGTGTCATCCTGCCACTTAAAGGTGTAGAAACAGCTATTGCCTCATGATCCATTGGAAGCTGGAAGTACGGGTAGTTGTGTTTTGGTCTGAGGACAAGGGAAAGAGAGGGCCAGAGATGTAAGCTAGGAGCGCATTGATGTAGTTAGAAAAGGAACGCTTTTATAGCTTACTTGAGGAAATGATCACTCAAATGACAGCTCGGTCAGTCATACCAACTGTATCACTCCGGGACACCTTGCGACACTTCTACATCAGCTGCTTTTGTATGGTTTACAAAAAAGACCTTTAAATCTTTAGTATACCGCAACTAGTTTCGACAAGTTATGTCATGATTTCATAAAAAGTAATTTTTAAAATTATGTAGAGCACTACGGCATTATTGTAAAATATGTTACAAATCTTGTTAGTACTGTGGTAGCAAGTGGATAATAGCGTATTTTACAATAATTGACATGTCGCATACACCATTTTAAACTTTTTAGTTTGCCAGATGGTGGTATAAATAGTCGAAACTAGTACTTGAAGATCAATTTAAAAGAATGGATAGTATCTTGACAATAGGGTTTAGGATGAGCGTCAACGACTGTAAAACAAGGATACTTGCTGATGATAGAATTAGATTAGAAAATCAAGTACTAAATGTGGTAGACGAGTTTGAGTATTTGGACAGCAAGACAACTGATGACGGCCGAAGTAGAGAGGACATGAAATGCGCACTGGCAATAGCAAGAGAAGCGTTTCGAAAACATAATAATATCTGACGTGAATGTAAGTGGTGGGAAGTCTCCTCTGAAGGTATTTGTCTGGAGCGTAACCTTGTAGGATAGTGAAACGTCTTAGTTCCCTCAGAACCTCTCTGGTACTTTTCCAACTACACTGAAGTCCACCTTGCATACGTTGGGAGACTATCCATACTGGAAGACAGGATACTGCGTGAAAGTGGCTTAGCCTAAGCGTAGGAGACTGGTTCCGAAACGAAATCATTCTGGAAACATATTGCTTCTCTAACATCTCTAACATACCGTTCACGAAAAGACCATAGAAGAAAAAGATAATAGAGCTCAAACGGAAACTTAGTAGCAGTCGTACTGCGCACCATTCGCGACTGGAACAAACAACTGGAAAATGACAGAAGTACACGAAGTGCATACCATGAGTTTTCGGAGCATATGTGCTCATGTGAAAGTAGATTACATATGACAAACGAGAGCGAATTCGAGAGCCAGATACAGATATTCAATTGGAACATTGCTACAAGCAAGCTAGTAGAATCAAGCTGAGACCACCTTTCTTTCTCTCCTGATCGGGAGCTATTGGTGTCGACAGTATTAATTTCAAGGACCTGTTTCAAGCCAATGTCACAACAAAATACAGTACTGATTCACAATCTGGGTAAACGTTCATCGGATACAACTATGTTTTAAGTTTTTGCAACCGTCAAGCACACTTCGTCTTTTGTAGCAAAATCTGTCACTTGTCCTCTAAAGTACAACTTCAGATTGATCAGTGCAATTTTAGACCAGGAGATCGAAGTGTTTGCTGTTTTATATTTGTGAGTTTTTTAGTGGTTAATAAAAGGTTTGGAGGGAGGGGAGGGGGCACTGAACCAAGATGCAGCTTTCACTTAACTAAAGCTACAACAATGGAGTTCGGACTGATTCTCTTTTTGGAAACAATATTGCTTACGGTCGCCCTACCAGCACTGAGGTACCTCATAGTGTGCGAATGAAGGCCTTACGTAAATAAATTAATGGCCGTTTGATCGTTGACATATCATTTCACCGTAAAAGACTGGACTGGCAACTACACGCTGCCATTAGCAATATTCGATTGTGACAACCAAGCACGATGGTGTAGTGGATCAGGAAGTGGATTAGCATTTGAGAGAACAGGTTTCATGTTCCCATCCCGCCATGCAGACTTAGGTTTTCCATACTTTCGTTATGCAAGTACGACTCAAGACATCTCTCTCCTTCTCCTTTAAAAATGTTTCATAATGTCGTACACTCCGCTGAAGCCTGAAAGATTCGTTCTAGGGTCTTGATCCGATCATGTTAAAGTATTATTTACTTATGTGTACACTGTTCCATGCAGATGCAAGTGATCTTGTACCAATGTGAAATACATTAATAGGATGCACAATGACTCGTCCCACATTATTAAGACAATCCGTATAAATGATTACTTGAACACTTAAATGATCTACGAAACAAGTACGTCACTATTTTAAATTCAAGCAAAAACTTTCTCTAAACAATGGCTCCAATTCGAAGCTGGCCAAATAATTCGTTAAAATACTAAGTAGCAAAGAAGACTAAAATGTCTTCGAAACACCTCAGTGAGAGCAGTTTGGGAGATTCATGAGTAGAGACACTACGAAGAGCATTGCATATGCAGTTGTTGGGTGTTACAGCTGCCATATATGACCAATGCAACCAGGTCAGTTTACGTGTTGACAATGAAGAACCTAATCCCCACAATGTGTGTGTGCCTTGACAGAACATTTCATCTATTGTTCGTTTCTTTTGAATAATTATTTTGGTCTCCCTTTCAGCTGTTTTCCTTGTTTTTTGTGCATAACTATAAAACATCTATTTAAATAAGTCGTGATTCTGCTTAGGAGCTCTGTTATTTCAAGAAAATGTTTTATTCGTCAAAACTAGCCAACTCCAACACAAGGATATTTGACCTCAAGGTAAAACGTATCCTACGAATGTAGTTGCTGTAAGTAAAAATAGAATTACTGTTGCAATTACATCGAGTGCTACGTACATGTAATCGAATACATGCTAATACGAGTGTCATTCAGTAATTAAAGAGACAAATTGGTCTGGAGAAAGAAGCGTTTATTTTTACAAAACTTTTTCTACTTTTCAACATAATACACTTGAACATTTATTCACTTGTTCCAACGGGATACAATCTTTTTTATTCCGGCTGCAAATAACTCTTTATCTTGGTATCTGAACCAATTTCCCACAAACATTTTCAGGTCCTCGTTGTTCTGGAACCTCTTTCCACGTAATGCCTCGTTCAGTGCACCAAACAAATGGAAATCACTAGGCGCTAAATCAGGACTGCAGGGGGGATGAGGCAATACTTCTCAGCCCATTTTGACGATGGTTTCACGGGTCAGCTGAGCAATAAGTGGACGTTCGTTGTCTTGCTGGAAAATCATACCTCTCCTCTGAGATCCACGACGTCTCTCCCTCGCGGTTAGCTTCACCTTGTGTAAAAGAAAATCCGAGTAGTATTGGCTGTTCATTGTACCCTGCTCTTCGAGATAATCACAAAAAACTGGACCTTCAGTATCCCCGAACACCGTCAACATTATTTTCCTGCTGATACAGGGGTTTTGAGTTTTTTCTTGAGAGGTGAGTTGGTGTGCCTCCACTCCATGTTTTGTCTTTTTGATTCTTACCAATAATAGTGAACCCAAGTTTCATCACAAGTTAAAATTTTGTTGAGGAAGTGCTCACCTTCTCTTTCATAACGCTCCTTTAGCTCTGTACACACTCTCAACCTTGTTTCCCTGTGTAGCGTGCATCAGCTTGTTACAAGTAATGTTATGAACTGTACCAGTACTAACTTGAACCTTATCAACTGTCATTTCCACAGTCACACGGCAGTTGGTACGAATAACGTCGTAAATTCGAGTTTCAAGTGAGGGAGTCGAAACTGCAACTGGTCGGCCAGAACGGTGTTCGTCAGTCACTGAGTCGTGACCATTCTTGAACAGCTCTACCCACTTCTAAAAATGTGCATGATTCATACAACCTCCACGATAAACTTTAGACATTCTACAGTATATATTCACTGGTTTCTCGCCTTCAGCAAATAAAAAACGAACAACAGAACGTTGTTCAACTAATGTGGACGATTCAAGCGGACTCGCCATCTTCAAATGTATTTTTGAGGTTGTAAACAAAACAATGTCTGTGCATCAGGTGATCAGGGCTCATGCTAGTGATGCCAAATTGAGGCCGTAAAAGTACCAAACATGCGCCAACAGGGGCATCTGACCAGCACTCGCAGTAACATTGCAGAACTCGCATAACAATACAGATTCCACAGAGAAACTAGAACATGCAATGGAGAAATTGGTTTAAATAACAGAAAACCTCAGTGGATCCATGACTACCGTCTTAGTTCAGTTATGTTTGTTTTTGTAGATTCTATTTCATAGTCGGACGAATGGTGTAAAATTGGTGACTATGTTTGCTGCTTTTCTGTTAACGAAAGAGTTGTTTACGAGCTGTGCCTTCCACAGAGAGTGCGGCGGCGGACCTCCGACTCCGCAGCGCCCCTGCCGTCCGCAGCGCGGCAACCCGCCACTCTCCTCCGTCGGTGGGGCTGCTGCTGCACTGGCTGATAGTGCTGGCAGCTGCCGCCAGGTGGCAGTGAGGAAATATTCGCCGGCCGAGGGGCTGCCACTGGACGACGCTTCTTGCAGCGCCACTGACTTCTCGAAATTTAAAATGCAACAACCAATAATGACTCAAGTTCCTGTCTGTAGTGTGGCAATATTTAACTAGTTAAATGTGCTTCTACAGATAAAAAAAGAAAGAATGTTTTTGCTGCAGCAGTTTTATGAGTGAATTAATAGATTCACGAAAGGAAATAAGCCAGGGACAGTCTAAAAATGCTACAGAATGACATGTAAACCGTAATGTGTAAATATTCCATGTACATTTATGTCTGTCAAAACACAATATTAATCCATTAGTAAAGTTTGGAGATCATTATTGAATCTATAATAGCAATTATGTAACAAAGTATGTAATTTAATTAATCTGTACTAAAACTTTGCTGTATAACAAATCAGATCTGCCTCGCCCATAATTTGAAGAAACGGACCCTGGAGTCAAAGTACAAAGTAGTGAGCTTCTGAGACAACTGCTGTGGTATTCAAGACAACGAATTCGGTTGGTACCTGGTACAAATACCCTTCTGGACATCCTAATTCAGATGTTTGTTGCTGCCCTAAGTCAGAATAGTGCCGAGACAGCCCCATCTGAAAGGACATGCCCGATTTATTCCTTCATCACCAATCTACTATTCTCTCTTTCATTTTCTCACTCCCAACGCGATGTTAATCTGTAACCTGTATTCTTAGCTCACGAACCAAAATCTTAAAATGTTATGACATTCTGCAAAAAAATCCTTATTCCCTTTGTAGATAAAAAAAGGAATGTTGATAACCCAGAAGTAGCAAGTATTCATAGCTTCATTCCTGCCAATCTGAAGAAAAATTGTAGTTGGAGTTTTAACAGTTGGGTGCAACTCAATATTCTGTACTTAACACTACACTTCTATCTCACACTTTCGAAAATATTTTGTGAAAACAGCGATCAGTTTTACACTTGTACTTACAAAGACAATTTAGATCACATAAATAATATTCACTGGCGTCCACTTTTGGTCCAAAGGCGGAACATATTCAGGCCGTCCTCTGGAACATAGAGTACTATAAATATAGAGGGGCATACAGATAAAATATAAACAATGTAATAAAAATATAATTGGAAGCTATACTCAAAGTTGGTTTTTCGAGACGGATGCATGGAGCAGGAAGTCCAGAAGTCTCCAGATACTGTTAATTGCTGGAGAAGCAACGATGTGGTGTGGTTAAATAGCGGAAACTTCACCCTGTAGTCGTCGCTACATGTCATTGGAAACCAATAGAATGAATGATTATCGAATATGTGGGGAGAAGCTTTAGTTACTAACTTAATATTGATCTCTGTTTATCGTACTAACTGTAAGATTAACGACTGTCATAACTGTGATGCAAAGAATTAAAACATAAAATAACGCACAACAAAGGAGCAATAAGTTACACTGCCCTCTACGGGACAGTATATACACTCCTGGAAATTGAAATAAGAACACCGTGAATTCATTGTACCAGGAAGGGGAAACTTTATTGACACATTCCTGGGGTCAGATACATCACATGATCACACTGACAGAACCACAGGCACATAGACACGGGCAACAGAGCATGCACAATGTCGGCACTAGTACAGTGTATATCCACCTTTCGCAGCAATGCAGGCTGCCATTCTCCCATGGAGACGATCGTAGAGATGCTGGATGTAGTCCTGTGGAACGGCTTGCCATGCCATTTCCACCTGGCGCCTCAGTTGGACCAGCGTTCGTGCTGGACGTGCAGACCTCGTGAGACGACGCTTCATGCAGTCCCAAACATGCTCAATGGGGGACAGATCCGGAGATCTTGCTGGCCAGGGTAGTTGACTTACACCTTCTAGAGCACGTTGGGTGGCACGGGATACATGCGGACGTGCATTATCCTGTTGGAACAGCAAGTTCCCTTGCCGGTCTAGGAATGGTAGAACGATGGGTTCGATGACGGTTTGGATGTACCGTGCACTATCCAGTGTCCCCTCGACGATCACCAGTGGTGTACGGCCAGTGTAGGAGATCGCTCCCCACACCATGATGCCGGGTGTTGGCCCTGTGTGCCTCGGGCGCATGCAGTCCTGATTGTGGCGCTCAACTGCACGGCGCCAAACACGCATACGACCATCATTGGCACCAAGGCAGAAGCGACTCTCATCGCTGAAGACGACACGTCTCCATTCGTCCCTCAATTCACGCCTGTCGCGACACCACTGGAGGCGGGCTGTACGATGTTGGGGCGTGAGCGGAAGACGGCCTAACGGTGTGCGGGACCGTAGCCCAGCTTCATGGAGACGGTTGCGAATCGTCCTCGCCGATACCCCAGGAGCAACAGTGTCCCTAATTTGCTGGGAAGTGGCGGTGCGGTCCCCTACGGCACTGCGTAGGATCCTACGGTCTTGGCGTGCATCCGTGCGTCGCTGCGGTCCGGTCCCATGTCGACGGGCACGTGCACCTTCCGCCGACCACTGGCGACAACATCGATGTACTGTGGAGACCTCACGCCCCACGTGTTGAGCAATTCGGCGGTACGTCCACCCGGCCTCCCGCATGCCCACTATACGCCCTCGCTCAAAGTCCGTCAACTGCACATACGGTTCACGTTCACGCTGTCGCGGCATGCTACCAGTGTTAAAGACTGCGATGGAGCTCCGTATGCCACGGCAAACTGGCTGACACTGACGGCGGCGGTGCACAAATGCTGCGCAGCTAGCGCCATTCGACGGCCAACACCGCGGTTCCTGGTGTGTCCGCTGTGCCGTGCGTGTGATCATTGCTTGTACAGCCCTCTCGCAGTGTCCGGAGCAAGTATGGTGGGTCTGACACACCGGTGTCAATGTGTTCTTTTTTCCATTTCCAGGAGTGTACATATAAGGCGTCACTGGTTACTTAGCAAAGTCTGTAAGGCGTCTATAAAATTTTTGTTACCGGCTTCCATATGGCATCTAATGGAAACATTGGCTTAAGTTGCTTGGCGTAAGTATACACTGCAAAACATAATGTATTAAAACAAAAATTAACATAAAGTAAGTTAAATGAGACACAGAAATAATTTTAAGAGCATATTTAGTTGTAATGTAATGCTAATCAGTGGCTTATTTTCAGTCTGAACTCTAAAATATAATATAATGAAAAGTGTGTCAGTTAACTTGAAAGCAATAATACTTCACAGTTTACTAGCTAGTCATAAATCATTATATATTAACATTTTTAACAGCTAGCGATGCTGCACGTTGCTCAGCAACCAGCTGGATCCTTTAAATGCACATCGGGCTGTAGAGGACAATGAGATGGCGACATTATTGGCTTCTTAGACTGTGTAGTTTTTCGTTTTAATATATTGTATTTTTGTACCGTAAAGTTAAGATAAGCGACTGAAACCGACATTGTAATTAGGTACAATAAGCAACCTAGCAGCAAAAATTTGGTTGATGCGTTGTAGTCGTATGTAAGTAAACCGTGACGCCTTATATATACATACTGCACGTAGAGGAGCGTGTAGGTTATCGGCTTTTTATTACATCCTAATTTATGTTTCAGTTCTTTGCGTCACAAATATCATATTTGTTAACATTACAGCCAATTTTTAAGTAAGTAACTAAAGTTTTTCGTTGTGTATTCAATAAACATTCACACATGATGTGTGGAGATGACTAAGGGGTGGAGCATCCGCTATTTAAGCACTCCACACTGTTGCTTCTCCAGCAGTTGACAGCACCTGGAGACTTCTCTACTTCTGTCTCCACACATCAACTTGGGCATTATTTCCTATTATATTTTTATTAAATTGTTTATATTTTGTAGATATGTCCCTCTCTATTTATAATACTCTACAGAATGGTCCATTGATAGTGACCGCGCCAAATATCTACCGAAATAAGCGTCAAACGAAAAAACTACAGAGAACGAAACTTGTCTAGCTTGAAGGGGGAAACCAGATGACACTATGGTTGGTCTGCTAGATGGCGCTACCATAGGTCAAACGGATATCAACTACGTTTTTTGAAATAGGGATCCCCACTTTTATTACATATTCGTGTAGTACGTAAATAAATATGAATTTTTTGGTTGGACTACTTTTTTCGCTTTGTGATAGATGGAGCTGTAATATTCACAAACATATGGCTCACAATTTTAGACGAACAGTTGCAAACAGGTAGATTTTTTAAAATTAAATACTGAACGTAGGTACGTTTGAACATTTTTTTCGGTTGTTCCAATGTGATACAAGTACCTTTGTGAACTTATCATTTCTGAGAATGCATGCTGTTACAGCGTGATTACTTGTAAATGCCACATTAATACAATAAATGCTCAAAATGATGTTCGTCAACCTCAATGCATTTGGCAATACGTGAAACGATATTGCTTTCAACAGCGAGTAATTCGCCTCCCGTAATGTTCGCACATGCATTGACAATGCGCTGACGCATTTTGTCAGACGTTGTCGGTGGATCACGATAGCAAATATCCTTCAACTTTCCCCACAGAAAGAATCGGGGGACGTCAAGTCCGTGAATGTGAGGGCCATTGTATGGTGATTCGACGACCAATCAACCTGTCATGAAATATGCTATTCAATACCGATTCAAACACAAGCGAGCTATGTGCCGGACATCCATCACGTTGGAAGTACTTCGCTATTCTGTCATGCAGTGAAACATCTTGTAGTAACATCGGTAGAACATTACGTAGGAAATCAGCATACATTGCATCATTTAGATAGCCATCGATAAAATAGGGGCCAATTATCCTTCCTCCCATAATGCCGCACGATACATTAACCCACCAAGGTCGTTGATGTTCCATTTGTCGCAGCCATCGTGGATTTTCCGTTGCCCAATAACGCATATTATGCCGGTTTACGTAACCGCTGTTGGTGAATGACGCTTCGTCGCTAAATACAACGCGTGCAAAACATGTCATCGTCCCGTAATTTCTCTTGTGCCCAGTGGCAGAACTGTACACGAAGTTCAAAGTCATCGCCATGCAATTCCTGGTGCATAGAAATATGGTACGGGTGCAATCGATGCTCATGTAGCATTCTCAACACCGACGTTTTTGAGTTTCCCGATTCTCGCGCAATTTCTCTGCTACTGACGTGCGGATTAGCCGCGACAGCATCTAAAACATCTCTTTGGGCATCATCATTTGTTGCAGGTCGTGGTTGACGTTTCACATGTGGCTGAACACTTCCTGTTTCCTTAAATAACGTAACTATCCGGCGAACGGTCCGGACACTTGGATGATGTAGTCCAGAATACCGAGCAGCATACATAGCACACGCCCGTTGCGCATTTTGATCACAATAGCTATACATCAGTACGATATAGACCTTTTCCGCAATTGGTAAACGGTCCATTTCAACACGCGTAAAGTATCACAAAGCAAATACCGTCCGCACTTGCGGAATGTTACGTGATACCAAGTACCTATACGTTTGTGACTATTACAGCGCTATCTTTCACAAAGCGAAAAAAGTTGTCCAACTAAAGCATTCATGTTTCTTTATGTACTACACGAATATGTAATGAAAAATGGGGGATCCTATTTAAAAAAAACAAAAAAAAACGCAGTTGATATCCGTTAGACCTATGGCAGCGCCATCTCGCGGGCCAACCATATCGCCATCTGGTTTCCCCCTTCAAGCTAGAAGAGTTTCTTTCTTTGTAGTTTTTCCGTTTGATGCTTATTTCGTGAGATATTTGTCCCGGTCACTATCAATGGACAACCCTGTTTATTACAAAGTAAAATCTGACGATGTTTCACCCTTGAAAGGAAACCAGTCACCATTAGATGTGATCTAGACTGTTTTTCTAAACACGTACATTTACATTATTAATGAGTGTTAAAATCGAAGAACTGGTTGATTCTTCCATAATTACACTCTGAGGCAAAGACGAAAAGAAATAACGTCGCATCTCGAAGGAATCATCCGAATGTGACGGAAACCGGTTTATGTGACGCATATGTAGAGACAAAGAAATTATTACATTTTCAAAAAATTTGGATGAATTATTCGAGAGATAGAACTACACAAGTTGGGGAAGCCAATGACGAGTTGGTCCATCTATTGCCTTATGCAACGAATTACTGGACCTGGTAAAGTTTGATAGAGCCGTTGGATGTCCTTCTGAGGAACATCACACCAAATTTATATTCAACTGGTGGTTTAGATCTCTAAAATTCCGAGCTGGCTGGAGTTCCCTGCCCATAATCCTCCAAACGTTCTCAACTGAGGCGAGGACCGGCGATCTTGCTCGCGAAGGCAGTGTTTCGCAGGCACGAAGACAAACAGTAGAAATTCTCACCATGTGCTGGCCGATACTATCTTGCTGAAATGTAAGCCCATGGTGGTTTGCCATGAAGCATCAGAAGGTGGGGTTAGAATATTGTCGTAGAACGTCACCGGACCCATATTCGACTTCGAATCTCATTGACTATAGTAGAATTGCTCGGAGATGAGTCTCGCTTCGAAGTGAACCCTGACGATCAGCGGAGACATGTCTGGAGACTCTCTGGACAACGGTTTGGAGCATTATGAGCAGGGCCCTCGTACCACTTTGAGATTTTGACGACCTAACGCTCCAGTTGGACAGATCGTGGCACGGTATCCCTCAGGGGGACGTCCAATAATGCAATCAATGTCAAGTCGAATAACTGTTTGGATGAGGGCCAGAGGTGAACCAACGAATCATTCGCTTGCTCGATTTGTGAAGGTCTGTATCTTGAATTGATCGGCTAATTGTTCTCAAATTTTATAGTAATCATTTGCTTGTCCTTACATGTATATCACATTTACCGATTTCCGGCCCATTCTGATAATTCGTTCGTGGTGCATCGAATTTTCTTGTCTTACGGTGTATTGTTACTTGTATTGACAGTTGAGTACCATGGGGTAACTATTAAGTGTCACATACTTACACTATCTACGCTATATTGTTGTGAGTCATGTTTGCCACTAATACAAATAATTCAAGACTTTAACTGGAAAAATTTGGAAGTAGGCCTAAAAATCTGTTATAACAAGACTTAAATATTGTATGGTCAGTACATCGAAAATAACTTGTGGGAATTCGTAAAAAGCGTTGTTTGTAAAGACATTTCAACTACACCTGAAGATATGCAAGAGAGAATTGTCAAAGCATGTGCTTCGATTAGTACCGATGTGATAAGGAATACCACTCAGTCCATGATAAAAGGATTGCAGCACAGCATTGATAGCAATGGCCATCACTTCGAATTCCTGTAAATGGACATTCATGGCTCCTTTGTGACCTTCGTTGACATGTCATTGGATTCGTCTCGATAGCCGCTATCAGAAAATAAATACCATACTATAGCACCCCATTTAAAAAAACAAAGTTGACCTTCATATTTCTGACGCAACCCCACCTAACAACAAAAAGTCAACGTCATATTGTGGCCCCCGTTGTCCCATGCAACATTTGTCTCATAAACTTTTCAACTACTATCATACTTACGGAGCTATTGTAGGTGGCAATAGTTAGTGACTCACCCTGTATACCATCGGAATAGAAATACCTCAATTAACTTATTACACTGTGGCCATAGACCAATTTTCGTCCGTGCCACGAGCTGCTGAAGTGCTTAATGGTGTTCACAGTGGTAAGTACTTTTTTGATAGTGCCATATGACATTAATGATTCGAAAATACCGTGACTCATAACTCGATGTCTAAAGTATTAGCTTTAAATGATTCATTTCTCGTATTAAAGTGTTATAAAGTTAAGATTCTAGCGATATTAATCAAAAAAGCAGTTACTGAACAAAGGAATTTGTGCGAACAACAAAACATACTGCAGATACGAAGTGATCAGAGGAAATTACAATCGTACAAAAAAGGTGGAAACTCCAAGCATGCGACAATTGAGACATGGTAGAATGCACAGACCTATTGAAAAATATTCGTAGATGTCTAATGAGATACTGTGAGGAGTTATGATGAAATCATGGTATGAGAAACAAATGAACTAAGTGGAAGTGCTAAGCACGTAAAACAGAATCTCATGATGGGCAAAAACCATATTTTTATTGTTAAGATGACAATTTCTACGACTCTAAAACCACGAACAAAATAGTACAAGTATTCCAAGACATCCAAAAATTACCTCATAATTCAAGAAATGAATTAGAAACACAGATATGCGATAGTGAAAATACTAACATTCCGCATTTAAGTAAGATTACAAAACCGTTCAAATTATGAACTTGTAAATACATGCAAACGTTTTGAAAAGTGGAATTGAAGCTGTAGGATGTGAAAGTAGATTAACTGTTTTGGGGAAGGTATCAACGAATCATGTCAATATGTACAGAACTACATCACAACTGTCGCTGTCGTCCACTTTACAGATATCCCTGCCGTATTTTGTGGTCAGATTATGGGAGTTTTACCCTCACGACCTTCTCGTACTATCTCTATCTGAGAAGGAACGCCTGTTTTACAGGTAGAGAAACTATACACAGGAACATCAATCCAGCGTTTTAGTTTGAAGCTTATTCCAATAATTCTGTATTTGAAGTAATTTATAATATATATTTGCCTTCTGTTGTTTAGATATGGAATATTCGCTAAAATTATCACTACGCGAATTTTTATCGGGAAAGCAAACGATCTGGCTTTAAGGTCAATATAGCACAAAGGACCATCTGTAAGATGTAAACGAAAATACAAAACGAAGCGGTGAGTATGAAATACCAATTAGTTTTTGACCCGTGGGCTTTGAGAAAACTTTGACGCTTTCTCGACGGAATCTGTGCTAATAGCAGTTCAACCTAAGTGCGTATAGTGAAGAATATACGGACGTAACAAAAAGATTCGGCCAAAATTTCAGGAAACACCCCTCACACATGGTGAAATGTGTTATATGGACATAGCTCCAGAATCGCTTTATTTTCATGTTAGAGCTCACTTTATACTTCTTTTCATGATCACATTAATCACGGGACATACATGCAAACAGAACTTGGCGTTATATGAAACGTTTCCTTACAAGAAATGTTCGAAATACTCTTATGATTTCATTTAGCTAGAATGAACCGGAACTTGTAACACCTAGATTTTCCACCAGTGTTCGTGTTCCAGTGGAACGAAGGTCATGTTGATATATGACTCACTCATTACTTGTGTTCACGTGCGAATAAGCTCACTGCTGTACTAGCATCAAGCACGTAGCCCCAGCTGTTTAGTGTTCATCATGGACTGCCAAAGCATATAGCATTAACTGTTCACTGTTCATCACGGACTTGGTGTACGATATAGTGCAATGGAAATGTACTCAGATGCGGAGTTGGCAGGTGCCTATTTGCTGTACGGAGTAGCAGGTGATAATGGTCGTGGTGCTCCAACGTTTGCATCGAGAGAGATTTCCAGAATGATGGTACCCCGACAGGAGGACTTTTTGAGGAATTGGTCATCGCCTTATGAAGCATGGGACTTTTAAACCTACTACTTGCGACTGCGAGAGGCCTATAAGGATGAAAGCACCTCATCTGGAGTAGAAAACTTCGTACACTTGACGACAACTCTAGTGTCAGCGTAAGACAATCATCTGCAAAATTTAGTGTTGGCGACATGGCTGCCCGGAGAGTACTACACGAGGTACTGCTATATTTGCACTACGTGTAGCGGGGGCAGGAACTCTCAGAAGCTAATTATCCAGTGCGTGTATATTTCAGTGAACGGTTCATTTAAAAAAGCCTCACCTTAGCGCAAATGTGGTGTTCACGAACGGGGTTTCGTTTCAACGTGGCCAGATAGTAAATTTTCACACCCAGTACGTAAGGGCTGTCGAAAATCCTCAATAAACTGTGCAATAACGCCATCAACAGAGATCTTCAATGAATATTCCGACTGTCTGGTAGGGTCTTACTTTCTTCCACCCAAGCTCAACAGAGAAAATTTGGGTGGTATTCTATCGATTGTGATGGAACATGTGACTTAACGAGTCCAAAGAAACCATGTACTTCATTCATGATGGAGGTCCTGCTCACTTCAATATGAATGTTCGTAGGCTTCTAAATAACAGTTTCCGTGACGGATGGATTGATAGAGGTGGACCAATTCTTTGGACTCCATGCAATCCGCCCAAAATCACGACTTTTATTTATGGGCTCATTTGTATTTTCTTGTGTACGGAACACCCGTACAAGATGTACAGACTCTTCATGGCCGTATTGTGGAAGGCTGTGAAACAATACGCAGTTCTCCAGGGACAAATCAGAGCATCAGGGATTTTATGTGACGATGTGTCGATGCATATATCCTAATCAATGAAAATTTGATTTAGAAAGACGTTTCTTACTGAGCAGATAAGTTTTCTTCCCCTGCGTTTACAATGATTAAGGTGTTGAAATGTGGTAGAAACTGAGCTCTAATACGGAAATCAAGTGTTTCCTTACCCACGTTGTAAGCGAATGGGGCAGAGAGGGGTTATAGTACCGTCTGTGTTTGCTAATTGTGCCCACTCACCTCGCAAATCCAATCGTCTTCGCTTCTTCTCCTGCAGTCTAGGAACAGACATTTGAGAATTGCTGTAATAAACGATAACTAACAAGGGGTACAAAGGAGTGCCAATTACCAAAATTCAAATTTTAGCCTAGTATAGTCTATTGATGTATTTTTTTAACACTTGCACTACACAGGGCTGCACTGTTACACTCTTCACAAAATAACAAATATGTTGATCCACTGATACATACAGTAACACTACCCCACAGTACATTATGCCACACTGCAATCCAGAAGTGGCGTTCGTGGCAATATAGGTAATCCAAGTTTCATTTACCGGCGCGGATGCTCGCGGGCATCTAATCATGTTCTCACGATTGTTCTCGCGGTTTTTGACTTCGTGAACTGCGAATTTCGTCTCGTGAGGTAGACGAATAATTACACAGCATCAAACACCTTTATAGTCACAAAATTTACTTGTTCTCTTAGCTTGATTCCTTAACATCTTCACGCCAAACACATGGTTAGAAAACCACCACGTGACTCTCTCGCTCGTTCTGGCGCGAGAAAAAGACAAATAAGAGACCATAGCGATGTTATCATAACCGATACAGTGCTACTCGATACAAGCTTACATTCCCGCATGAAAATTATTTCTAAATTCTGAAGGAATTTACGAAAATAAGCACCAATGGGGGGTGGCCCACCAGAAGAAAAATAAAGGGAAGAAACATACATTCTTATACCTTAACCTACAGTGCAACCGAAGTACAAACACATAATCAAAAAAGAGCACATAAGAAACACGTATGAAAAATATTTACAAACAGGAAGTAATATAGCACTTATAAAACAAAACAGTGTAGGCAACTGAAATGCACTCAAAGATAACATAACATTACCAATTGTAGTCTGAACACAGATAAAAGAAGATGATGAGAGAAAAATAAAATGTCCACCTAAATGCCCAAAGCAGTATAAACATACCAGAAATACAGAATATTGAACTCACTACACTACTGAGTTTAAATACCAATATAGGTAGAACTAATAAATCTCAACGCTATCATACACAGTTTATATGATCACAGATTTAGAGAAGATGAAAGAAAGCAACATATGGGCCTAATATTTATCAAGTATTGTCACACGCAGCACACTATACTCATGAATACACCTTTAATAATGAATATGATGAATATTAACTGTAACTTAGTTCACACTGCCTGGAAAGGGGGAGGTCGCTGCTCCAGGATGGCAATTGTAAGGGATGTGTTGGACAGCTATTGGCAGCATCATGTGTGACATCCGTTGCTGTAGAAATTATCTGCTAACCTCATCTTGTACAGCAACATTAAACTCCCTCAGGCCATGAAACAAACAGTAAGCGACCCATGTCATTTCAGCCTACTTACATCTTAAGGTAAAGTTAAAAGGGAGATAGCTGTGGCCACCCTTACATGAATATGACATACAAACTTTTGCATCAGGATCCACTATAAGTACTATGAAAGTTAGACGGGAGGTGAGAAAACTTGGCCGTGCGGTTCTAGGCGCTACAGTCTGGAACCGAGCGACCGCTATGGTCGCAGGTTCGAATCCTGCCCCGGGCATGGATGTGTGTGATGTCTTTAGGTTGGTTAGGTTTAATTAGTTCTAAGTTCTAGGCGACTGATGACCTCAGAAGTTAAGTCGCATAGTGCTCAGAGCCATTTGAACCATTTTTGAGAAAACTTGGATTTCATGGTCGAGCGGCTGCTGATAAGCCACACATCACGGCGGTAAATGCCAAACGACGCCATGCTTGGTGTAAGGAGCGTTACAGTGGACGATTGAACATTGGAAAAACGTTGTGTGGAGTGACGAATCACGATACACAATGTGGCAATCAGATGGCAGGGTGTGGGTATGGCGAATGCCCTGTGAACGACATCCGTCAGCGTGTGTAGTGCCAACAGCAAAATTCGAAGCCGATGGTGTTATGGTGTGGCCGTGTTTGTCATGGAGCAGGCTTCCACCCCTTGTTTTGCGTGGCACTATCACAGCACAGGCCTACACTGTTGCTTTACGCATCTTCTTGCTTCCCATTGCTGAAGAGCAATTCAGGGATGGCGATTGCATCTTTCAACACGATTGGAGCACCTGTTCATAAAGCACGACCTGTGGCGGAGTGGTTACACGACAACAACATTCCTGTAATGGACTGGCCTGTTCAGGGCCCTGACCTAAGTCCTATAGAACACCTTTGAGATGTTTTGGAATGCCGATTTCGTGCCAGGCCTCACCGACCGACGTCGGTACCTCTCCTCAGTTTAGCACTCCGTGATGAATGGGCTGCCATTCCACAAGTAAACTTCCAACACCTGCCTGCGAGAGTGGATGCTGTTGTCAAGGCTAAGGGTGGGCCAACACCAAACTGAATTCCGGCATCACCGATGGAGGGCGCCACGAACTTGTAAGTCATTTTCAGACAGGTGTTCGGATATTTTTGAACACATAGTGTACGTCTCTTGATGAGGCATCGATGCATGAAGGCGGTCAGCCTTTGTAAGTATGTCTCATCGTCCACGACACTGTCTTTTGTATCCAATGCTAGGTCTGGGAGCGAGTGTCGGCCAGTGTAAGTTAGTTGACGCTTCATTTTGGCTCATAAATTTTCAACAGGATTCAAGTACGGCACTTGAACAGGCTAGTCGTACACGTTATTGTCACCTTTTGCGAAAACCATTGCTGAACGATTCGACTTGTGTGAACCGGTGAGTGGTCCTGCTGGAACCGGATCACTTCATTGGGACAGCGCACTCCGACCATCACACTGGACGAATGGCAGGATGCTATCTCTCTTGACCTGCGTATGCTGAGACATTGTTGTAGTAAATGTAGTAGTTCGCCATATACCCTTCTGTGGCACAGTGTGATGTTACGTATACCTCGGCTATATTGTATTATATTTGCAACACATCAACAAACCATATAAAGTAAAAAAAGAAAGGTGGTGTCGACAGGACGCGGACAAGGCTACGCGGCTTCAACGTAACTATTCAGCTCTGCACTTATTTGTTTATTTGAGGCAGAAACATCTCGTTTTTTCAAACAGGTAAAAGCAAGTGTTATAGTGTATTTGTAAAAACAATTTGCTGTAATTATACGCAATTATGGAAAATCAAAACAGTCTATAAGTAAAATCGTTACAATGATAAGGGAACAAATACAGTGCTAAACGTTTGTTATATGTTGCGCTGTGGCCGTTGTCAGTGTGTGTCACGTTCCCATTGGTGTGAGCTGTACACAACAGAAGGTACTCGAGCCTATCAAGAAACGCAGACTGTTTTGTTTTGGCGACTGTTCACTAGTTGGAACGATATTACTTTCATGGTATATATCTGTACAATGGGTAAGTAATATGTTCTCAGTTTTTCGTACAATTGAATGAAAGTTTTCGAATGTTTACTGGCGGCTAATTTCTTACTAGGCGTTGTTTGTAGTAGAGGAGGAACAATGATGCTAGAATATGAGGAAGTGCAGGCTTCTTCATAAGTGCCTGCAAGAATTCAGTACACGACTAAGTGAAAACTACAAGATATACATATAAAGCACACGTATCGGTTGATAGAACATCTATCCAAGTTTCGATTCGCAATACGTATGGCGGTGTTGTTCCAGTAGGCACCATTAAGCGGCTGGCATTTCAGAACATGGTACATAATGGTGAGATGCATACGTGAATTAGCTGTGAAGGAACAGCGATGATTTCGCATTAAAAATCAGTTATAAGATTCAACAGACAGAACAGTCTACGTATGGTAAGACACTTTCGGTGAGACTGGTGGCTTACGTGATGTGAAGAGAACAGTCCGGCTGCGACAGTTAGCAGAGAAATTGAAACTTAAAAGTCATGGGTAGGTGTCGACGACGCCTAGAAGCAGAGAACTGCAGATGCAGCAGTCAACAGTCTGGCTTATTTCACGCAAAGGGACAATGACTTCGTACGGAGTTTTGCAGCGACTTGCACCTCCTATCGAAGGACGTCAGTGTTCAGTGACGAACTCACGTTTCATGTGTCTGGAAAGGTGGATCGTCATTAGTTTGCAGAAACAGAAAGGGAGAATAATAAATGTGATAGCTGATATCGATCATGACGTGTTGGAACGTATATAGCAAGAATTTGACTCTCGTATTGACGTTTGCAGCTTCAGGAACAGTGCCCATGTTGAGAATCTGTGACGTGATTTTAAAACTATCAGAGATTTTCTATGAACTGATGGGTGTCAGTTCTGTCTATATATTGTAATTTTCGCCCAGTCGTCCTCTGAAACCGTGGAGGAACTTATGAATAACTCTGTATATTTGTCTGAGTGCTTGGCGTCAATCAGCATGTTTTACGTACTTCCATTTTTTTTATCTGTCGGTAGTGTCTTTCACTGAAGATGTCAGTAAAAGCATCTTCCAGGTACGTGAAAGCAGTTTCCTGTTTCTGATTCCGCTGATGAGGAGCCGTGCGGAAAGAGGAAATGCGAAATCGAAACACGGTGAGTGAGTTTAGTCGCAGTAGCAGGCTGACAGAGGCGTTGCACTCACTGGATGAGCGCCTTTTGTTCTCTGAACAAATGCAGTTTCACCGTGACAATTGTCGCCGCCGGTTCGTAGGGAAACCAGAAAGGCCGTCGATATGGCGAAGAACGTCCGAAGTGAAGTCTTCCTTTGGCACCGTGTCTTGCCAGACGTGAACTGAAGTGGCTCGGAAGAAGCAAACAGCATCTCGCCGAAAATTTCTTGGAATACACGGTTATTCAAATAAGGCGGCACATCAAACGCACGCTCCATTGCTGTTCCCGTGTAACGTTTCTTTGCATGCAAAGCAGATGCCGCCTTCCTTTTTTCAGTGTTAAATCGAGAGGAAACGAGGAGCTGGCGCGAGGAGGCGGCAGGGGAGTCTGCAAAGTGAACGGCCGCGGCTATTGTGAGTAGTTCCGTACCTGGGGCGGTCCGGCACCGGGTCTTCATGATCGATACATGGTCTGAGTGGACACCTTCAACAAAACAGTTAATTGACTTTTACGTCGAACAGTTACAAAAAATGGTTCAAATGGCTCTGAGCACTATGAGACTTAACATCTGAGGTCATCAGTCCCCTAGAACTTAGAACTACTTAAACCTAACCAACCTAAGGACATCACACACATCCTAGCCCGAGGCAGGATTCGAACCTGCGACCGTAGCGGTCGCGCGGTTCCAGACTGAAGCGCCTAGAACCGCTTGGCCACCGCGGCCGGTGCGAACAGTTACACTTCCACTCTGCAAAACGTCTGCGTCTGTTACGTAAATTTTCTATTGGGTACTTATCTGCTACAGTCTTTCTTGACACAACTGAGTTCAATGAACTAGGATACAGGTGTCGCTTTATCTGTACTTTCTTATCACCACAGACGTTCCATATTTTTTACTGACACATGTTCGTATAATTAGATGCTTCCAAAGTCAATTGCTGCAGAGAATATTAATCATTAACTTAAAGCCAGATTTATGTTTCAACACACAGTCACTTTTAGCTACGGGGAAGAAACTACTAAAGTGCTGCAAATCATTCCAATACATTATCTATAAAACAGTACTTCTCCTCGTTTGTCCCTAGCTATCTTCTAAGCAACTGGAGTACTTAAAATGGAAATACCAATTTACTCAAAACTGGTATGACTGAACATGACTGATCTATATCCATCTATTCAGAATACAATACACAGAACGAATGTATCATATTAGATTTTATAATGTTTTCATTTAACAGAAACGGCGTGCCGACATACTTGGGCGGCCGGTGAAGTCGCTTGCTGTCGTTGCTCACAAATGGTTCAAATGGCTCTGAGCACTATGGGACTTAACATCTGTGGTCATCAGTCCCCTAGAACTTAGAACTACTTAAACCTAACTAACCTAAGGACATGACACACATCCACGCCCGAGGCAGGATTCGAACCTGCGACCGTAGCGGTCGAGCGGCTCTGGACTGAGCGCCTAGAACCGCTAGACCACCGCGGCCGGCCGTTGCTCACACACTATCCTCCCAGGTACTATCACCTGCCTTGGCACACAGGAAAATGCGTGGATCATTACAAGGCACAGTATCACAATACATCCCGCTACCTGTAATTCGACTGTGTCCTGCAGTCAGCAGGAAAGAACTAACGATCAAGTTTGAACACACTTTAGTCCTCTTGGCGTGCACTAACTTCCAAACGAAAGAACAATACGAAAACCAACAATTTCTGTGAAACTTCCTGGCTGATTAAAACTGTGTGCCGCACCGAGACTCGAACTCGCGGGACCTTTGCCTTTTGCGGACAAATGCTCTACGAACTTTTTTTTTTTTTAATCTCATTTTGTTCGCTTTTGTTTGTTGCATCTGCTCTGGGCGGACGTCGTAAGACATCCGTTTATGTTCTTTGTTGATCGATTAGCTCAGTTTTTGCATTACAGAGGGCTGCTAACCCTCTGACCGAAAACGCTGAGCTACCGTGCCCACTATCAACTCAGCTACTCAAGCACGACTCATGCCCCGTCCTCACAGCTTTACTTCTGCCAGTACCTCACCTCCTACCTTCCAGACTTTGCAGAAGCTCTCCTGCGAACCTTGCAGAACTAGCACTCCTGAAAGAAAGGATATTGCGGAGACGTGGCTTAGCCACAGCCTGGGAGATGTTTCCAGATTGACATTTTCACTCTGTAGTGGAGTGTGCGCTGATATAAAACTTCCTGGAAGATTAAAACTGGAAACAATTTCTGTGGTTGAAAAAACCAGATAAGAGTAAAAGACAATGAAAAAAAAGTAAAGTACTGCGCTACATAACTGCAAGTGGTGTTACTCTGAACAAGATGCAAGTTTCTACTGAAGGCTATAGCGAGTGTCTACTAGGCTAGGGCCGACGTAGGTATCGGCCGGAGCTGTTTTAGCTGCAGGTACACGCTGCCGGTCTGGCTCCGCTGGTGTGTTTGTAACACTGATTCGGCGGAGTGCTACACGTAGTCACATTTGTTCTGATTGGTGGATCTCTGTCACATGGCTTTTCATGAAGTAGTTCCGTGTTTACGCGGAAAGTCTGTTGATGTTTACATCCACTGGCTGTCAGTTAACGAGCATTTCGCTCTCATTTAAGTATATGGCCGAAAGAGTCAGCCTACAGGAATTGTGAATCAAACCCTGTCGTCCAGGACTCTGTGCCACAAAGTGGCGCAGTTTCACCATGCGATGTGGAAACTCACAGGCGTCTATTGTCTATTGAGGCCTAAGCGCTGTAGTGTGCGAGTGAGACAGACGAGAACCTACGTCATAGGGAAACCCAGTAGAAGGCGTTTGTGGCCAGGAAGGCGTAGCAGTGTTAAATATGGCAGACCTAAGATCATCCATAAAGGGGAACATTTATGAAAACTATTTAATTCTGTAGTAATGCATGGAATGAAGCCAAAGTAATTTCAATCTCCCATCCTCTACAAATTTTCATGGTGATCCCAATGAAACTTGAACGTTGAACATATCTATAATATTTTAGGATTTACTGTTAAAGCGAAATTAACAAATTTTGTAACAAAGATCTGAATGCTACAATCTGAACGCTTTGGTCGATCTTAAAGATCGACATTTCATACAGAGGCGTACCATAAACTTCCACTGCCACGGCCTTGTACCCGCTGTCACGCTCGGTCTCAGCCTTTCATGCCCACAGCGTAGCTCCGTTCCAATTCCAACTGCTCTTACTCAGTCGTTGTAGCCAAATTTATCCAAACAAATCGATATAGCTGGCGCATGGCACAGTTGGATTATACACAGTAGTTAATTAATTGTTGTATCTTCCACTTCCCCATTTTTCGATTGTCACTTACAGCATAGCAATGACTGGCTTAGGTACCACTACTTGACCTACAGGTACACTTCCTTTAATATTTGCTAGACTACTCCCTACCATCTGTTGTCTAGCGTCCTGAGTAAGCTTTCTCAGTTGGTTTTTCTTAACTCACTGGTTTGAAATTGCATTTCAGATATCATGCCCTCATAATTAGCTTCCATCTTATTATTTAACTCTCTAACACTAGAAGCTAATTTATTATCTAATTCAGATTATAGTTGTATAAACATACTTTCCATTTCTTCCTCCTCGCCAGAGTCACTTCCCTTTTCACTAGTTTCCTTTCCCAGAAATTCCACTGACGCCTTACCATTTGGCTCTACTTCACTAACACTTCCTACAGTTTCTTTTTCAGTTTCACCATCCTTATCCGCTAAGTCCTTCATGTCTCTGTCCTTCTCTTATGTACTTATTTTAATTAATTATTAAAGTATTGCCTTCAAATTTTAAAACCGACGAGCCGCGCAATGCAACCGTCTCTCCATCAGCCCTCGATTCGTTGTGTGCACTACTAGCGGACCCCACGAAGCTGAGACTGTAACCGCGGCCCTTCGGTCGAACAGCCACATCTCGCCTGAGCAGCGACATTTCCGTTGGACAGCTCCAGACTCACTGATGAGCGTGATTCTGCCGCCAGCTGCCGACGCCAGCGACGTAAGTCAGCGACCTGCCCGGTGAGGAAGGGAGACAGACCAGGTGCTTACCTTGTAGTTCTGAACCCACCAGATAGTACGGGTTCGACCGCACTACCATAATAAACGAGTGAACTTAATGCTCAGTCCCGCTCAGCGAGCGCAACAGCTGCACACCCGCACTGCAATGAAGAGAGCACCGCCGATCGTGTTGCCTCCCAGTGCCTCATAGCCCACCCCAGGATCTACCAGCGGGGCCGCCGATGTCGTGAGAGAGGCATTGAAACTCACCATACGCCGAGATGAATAGAGCAGCACCCTCAGCGCCAAATGTAATTGGTTAAAATCGCCACGCCACCGGTCACTCATACTCAAATCCAATCAAATTCAATTAGTTTCCAGAACTATCCTGGCAGGCAAGGTCGTCAATGTGGTGGTCAGCCTATAGGGGGTGATTTATGAAATGGCATCATAGTCTCCGTCTAATGTCACACCTTCCAGATTCTGGACGCCCAAGGACTGTTCCGGTGCAATACTGGCAGTAGGTGAAACCCAGGTAACAGGTTCAGGGTAGGAAAGGATCAAACATCAATACGTGGAAGGGAGACCCATCGGATAGTTCGTCGTTTTCACCAAATTAACATTTATTTAAGAAAACATACTCATCAATTAAATTCTAGATTAATAGCAACATGAAAACCACAAGAATTATTGACATATAAGGTGACAAACTACTGAAATAGGCCAATATAAGCCAAAGAAAACATTATTCAATAAACACAAAGCATCTGAATAACTGTAAGAATTTTATATATATATATATATATATATATATATATATATATATATATATATATGCCTTCAGAAGGGTTTTAATCAGATCAGGGGAAACTTGTGAAACTAAGATTGACCGATATAATTAGAATGGTATTGGTCGTACACAATAAATGCATACCCTCTGTCTAGGTAAGATGATAAGAGAGAACATGTAACTGACAAGGTGTAGGTACAGACAGAGCAGCTGCAGTTAAACCCTTAACCAAGCAGAAAATTTCACTTAGTAGTAGCCCTACGCAATTCAATTATGACTAAAACACATCAGCGTAGGTTACAATAAATACACTTTATTAAATCACAATTAGATTTCAAATTCACACCTGGTACCTGATACAGTACCATGACATTGCCACCGGGTACAGTGCCACTCACAGGTGTTACCACTTCAGTTCATAACACCGCACCCCAAGCGTGTGCACACAAGCAGTTTGCCAATGAACAGAATCGCGTGGCTTCAAAGAAGGCGCACTAGCAACCTTTGGCCACTCTCAACCCAAGACACACTGCAGTACAAACAAATACATATTATTCACTGAACACGACACAATAATATAGCGCCGATTTTCCTTTAAACAATAAAAGCACAGGTCCAGAATGTCCATAGGCAGTATGTTGCGGTGGACTCTCCCCATCGCGAATTATCCTTTTAACTCCTCTTCAGATACCAGGAGGAGGCCCGAGTCACCAGAGCTCCAGAGCACAACCTTCGTCACCTTCTTTAGTGGCTGCCCAACATTCGACAAGTCGCTCGGCAATCCGACGGGGTACAGGCGTTTTCCATCCCAAATCTACCCAACCAAATCCTGCCGTCAGGCACTGCTGCTCCAGCGCTCCTCCTTCCGTCACGTGCCGTTCACAAATCACTCCGCCGCGCCGAGCCTCCACGCCTCAACTAGCAAAATCAAAGATAAATCACAAGCGAGGTGACTATCGATACCGATGCCGGAGGTTGTTAGGCCAGCAAAACGAGCCGCCACGGCTGAGTAGGAGCTTAAAATAAACCTCCAATTAATGCGCAGTGGTCGTTTAGGATGTTGCTCATAACTAGAATGGTTATCTGACTACGTAAAAATTAAAATATTCGTCCCTGCTCACGACCTGTAAAATTTGCAAACCTCTGTGTGCATTGTTCACTCCAAGGAATAAAAGTAATGCACTAAACGTAATGCACTGTCCTAAATTACTTCCAAGTAAACTCAAAAGCTCGGAGAGTATTAACCATTAAATTAAATATATGCAGATTGATGCGACACATGAAAATTTGTACCAAGGCCAGGATTCAAACTCCTGCTCATCAGGCAGATGCGCTAACGACTATGCCACCCTGGCACAATATCTTTCGACAACTGCACGGAACATCCCAGCAAGCCTCCCTCCTCAGTTCAAATTTCCGTTCACGATTCATCCCACTTTGCAATATCCCATAAGCTCGAACAGCGTTGTTTTGGAATAATATCTCGGGCATCCTGTCTGAACCCAAGGGTTAGGTGCTTCAATCGAAGGAGATTATAAAGTTCTAGACACCTTTCCAATCCCAGACATCTATGATGTGTATGTGCCGATTGAAGTGAAGAATGAAAGTTTGTACCTAGGCTGGGATTCGAACTCGAGTCGCATGCTCATTAGGCAGATTCACTATCCACTATGCCAAGTAGGCTGTGGCGTGAAATGGTATTGAGATTGAGGAGGGAGGCGTTGAGGGTAGTCTGTGCAGTTGTCCAAACCACTGTCCTGGGGTGGCATAGTGGTTGGTGAATCTGCATAGTGAACAGAACACCCGGGCTCAAATCCCTACCATGGTACAAATGTTCATTCTTCGCCTCACGCTGCATGTAACATCATAAATATTTGGGACTTGACATGTTTTCTGGGACCACATAGCTTCATTAACTTAAAGTTACTGTTATGTTTCAACAGATAATCACTTCCATCTATGAAGATGAAACTACTACATGACTGTAAATCGTTTCCAATATATTGTCCATAAAAGAAGTACTCTACCTCATGTCTCTAACTATCTTCTAAGCTCCTCTACTAATTGAAATGGAAATACCGACTCAATCAAAATTGGTCTGGTGCTAAGTGATTGATCTACATCCGTCTATTTCCGAATAAAATACACAGAATAAATGATGACTAACTGAAACCCTCAGCTGCCGACAGGTGTTGTTGATATACCTCGATGTGGACAGGTGAAAATGTGTGCCCCGACAGGAACTCGAACCCGGGATCTCCTGCTTACATGGCAGACGCTCTATCCATCTTTTTTTTCATCATCAATCCATTTTTTTTGAAGGCGTTGTTATGTATTTATTTGCATGTGTTTTTGTAATATTCACTAATATCATGAAATTATGTGAACACATCGGCGAAAGAAAAAAGAAATATAGATTATGGTTAAAGAAAAAGAAAAGAAAAAGGGAAAGCAAAAAGAAATAAAATCCGCGCAATCTGCGACGCGCTCTGCTATCCGCGGAGGTCAGAAGTAGAATAGATCGTAGGCGGTTGAAACTCAGACACCGCCGGGGAAGCAGGGGAGGGTGCCCTCTGAGCCAGGCACCCCCCAACTCAGTGGAGGTCTAACAAAGACCGCTCGAAGATAGTTAGCAAATAATGTTCGGTAACGTGGCGTGTTTTCGAGAGCTGCATGGGGTGTTCGTAAATAGGTCCAGAAGTCGAGGCGGGATTTAGGTCCCTCATGAAAGAGGTAAGCGACCGCCCACCCTTTAACCCACGTAATAGCATGACATTTGACGGCAGGAAAATGTCTGTCCTCCGGGTGTAGAAACATTCGAGGTTCGATTGTGTCTGGTGGCACCCGGAGATAGCAGGCAATGATTTGCTGCAAGAAGCGCCATACATCTTGCGATGAGGCGCATGTCAGACGGTGTTCATCAGTGTCCAGTTGCTGGCAAAGGAGACAAAGAGGGGATTCTGACAAGCCAATGTTGTGCAGTCGCTGCTTCGTGGCAAATTTCCTGTTGACTTTGTGATACCACAGTGCCCGAACGTTCGTAGGGAGGAAGGGCTGGTGGACGGTAGTCCACACTATGGGCCATTGGATGGAGGGATGTTTGGTCTCCATCACATTCCGGGGAACACAGCGCAGCAACAGGCTGTTAAAATCCTTAGTCCTGGGTGGGCGTGTATCTGGGAGACTGGTATGTATGTAACTGTAGTCGACGAAAAAGGTCGAAATATGGGACAAATGAGGCACGATATGGCCGACAGACACCGGTGGTGAGGTGGAAGCAGGTAGGAGGACCTCAAGCAAGCTGCGTGTTAGAGATGTACCCTGGCCCAGCCACTGTTTTCTCATGGTACTCATGTACAAGGCTGCAGCTCGCATACGGACATTGACGAGCCCGACGCCACCATACCGTGAGGGCAGGGTAAGTGTCTCATAACGGACTTTAAACATTGAACCAGCCATGAGATAATAGACAAAAGCCGCCTGAAGGTTGCTCCCAATTGCAGTTGGCAGAGGGAGAACTTTTTTTTTTTTTTTAAATTCTTTATTTCATTTCATAATAATTATACAATAATGACCCACCACCTTAGTGATTAGTGGGTCCTATATTTCTAAATTTGCAATAGCAGCTTTAATATTTTACTTACCTACAGACAGTTCTACGATTTCTACTAGGCAGACTAGTTCTAGTTTACTAGCTAACATAATTTCTAGTTACTACGATTGGTTAATACTAACTGCCTGCAGCGTTACAAGTGTGCCAGTTTTAATAATATAAACCTACTTAGATGCCTTGCTCATAGAGCTAATCCCTATGAGCAAGCCCCTGGCACAGGGCAGGCAAGGGTTAACTTATCGCTGCAGGTTCCTAACTTACTATCCTATTCTAATTAACTAAATCTAATTCTTATTCTATGTCATAATCGGTGCGTTTTCTTCATTCGGGATCGCCCCAGTCCCGCTGGTCCCGGTCGTGGCGGATTCCAACTGTAAAGTCGACCTATCCACGAACAGGCGGTACGGGATTGGGGCAGTGGTCGCATTCGGTGTTGTCTATTTATTTAAGCATGAAGGTCTCTCAAAAAAGTTGTCAATACTTTTCGTGATACCTCGTTTGCTAGCGTATTCAGTCTCTGAAATGTCTCCTCCCGTCTTAAAAGGTCATAGGTGTTTGTGCTTGGTAGTTGTCGTCTCAATGTCCCGGCTACATAATCGAAAAGGGGGCACTCGTAAACCACATGGTCGGGAGTACCCTCCGGTGCGCCACAGTCGCACGCAGGCGTCGCCCTTTTCCCAAACCGACAAAGATAAGTCGGATAGGGGCCATGACCGGTGAGAAAGTGGAACAATCCCCGAGTTGGCTCGAAGTACTTCATTTTCAGTCTGTCCTTTACATCTGGTAGGAACTGAAAGGCTCTTCTACCAGTTTCATCCGACTCCCATATTTCCTGCCACAGATCTACCCCTCTTTCCCTAATCTCCTGTTTTTCCCTGACTGGTGCCCCCATAATTTCCTCTACCTTGGTGATAACACCCTTTTTGGCCCAGTACCATGCAGCCTGTTCCCTAATCTTTATATCTAGGGGACAGAGCCCCATTATGATTAACAGGGCTCCCCTGGAGATGTTCTGTCTGTTCCCACGGACCTTAATATCATGTTCCTTTGTACCCTTCTCACCGTCACAGCAGGCACCACCCTCGTGAGCCTGTGAGCCCAGACTCCCGAGCCGTAACCCACTATTGACGTCAGTATGCTGTTATGGTAGAGTTTGATTAAATGAGGCGGGAGGTGGAATCTCTTACGTCCTATGGAAATTAGATTGTTTAGTAATTGTAGTGCTTTCTGGGTTACGGTTTCTATGTGCTTTGCAAAATTCCACCTTTCATCGATGATGATTCCCAAGTAGCGCGTTTCTCGTCTCCGAAGAACGGGTGTACCGTCAATTCTCACAGTCGGGTTTCTTATTAACTGTCCTTTAAGTAGTAGGTAGGTCGACTTGGATGGTGAGATAGTCATTTTGGTCTTTCGGCCCCATAGTTGTAATTTGTTTATTGCTCCTTCTATTTTCGGTTCTATGTCCTCGCGACTTCGGCCGCCGACCAGCAGGAGGAGGTCGTCAGCGTAGGCTATCACCTCTAGCACATCTTCGCTCTGTTGCAGGCTATCCAGAAGAGGCTCCATGTGGATGTCCCAAAATAGGGGACCCAACACGGAGCCCTGGGGGCAACCCTTGGTGATAGTTTTCCGGACATTCCCGCTAGGGGATGATAGCTGTACCTCCCGATCTTCACAATAGCTCCTCAAACACCCATATAGCAGCCCTGGGCACTCCTTCTCCCGAAGGCAGGAGAAGAGCGAAGGCCACCACAGGTTGTCGAAGGCGCCACTGATATCCACCATGATGCTAACAACATACTTACACGGGGCTGAGCCACAGACCTCGGCCGCCAGGGTGATGCCATCAGATGCCGATCGCCCCGACCTAAAACCGAATTGCCTACCGCTCATCCCGTGCAGCATGCGGTGAGCAGTCAGTCTATCCGCTAATAACTTTTCCAGAAGTTTGCCAAAGCCGTCCAGCAGGCAGATGGGCCTGTAGGATTTGGCCTCTGCAGGATCCTTCTCGGGGCCTTTCTTGATAATCACCACGTTTGCAGCTTTCCACATTTTTGGAAATTTGCCTTGCCTGAGGCATGCGTTGAAGATATGAGTAAGTGGTGCAACTAGCTGTGGGGCTAAGAACTGCACCACCTCCGCCACAATGCCGTCTGGCCCGGGGACTTTTCCTTTCTTTAAAGACTTGATATGAGCAGCAACTTCCTCCTCAGAGAAGGGGAGGACCGCCACGTCATTTGCATACCTATGAAGGTCTTCATCTCGTAGTTGACGCTGCTCTTCGGTGTCGTCATTTCTATCATCGTCAGGCAACAGCGACCGGAGGAGGATATCGGCAGTTTCCTGCCAGGATTCCGTCATCCCGTCCCCGTGCCTGAGCGATGATATCATTGTTGGGGAGCGAATCGTCTCCCTTACCAACCTATATGGCACACCCCAAGGATCAAGGGCCAGCTGATTGGTTACAAAATTTTCCCAACTAGTTATTCTGGTCTTTTGTAATTCTTTTTGGAAGTTGTCTTTTGCCTCCCGGTATAACTGCAGCCATCTTTGCTTTTCCCACCAGATGACACTGCGCTGGTAGTGCTTCCTCAGTCTCCTGACAGACTGTCGTAGTTCTTGTAGTTCGGCTGACCATGGTGCCGGTGTGGCCGCCACGGCTCTCCTCCTGGTTGGTACGGCCGCCTTAATCGCCCTTGTTATTGCATGTACCAGCCCTTCGGCTGTGTCGTCCACGTTGAAGTCCTGTCGTTCGTCTCCTTCTGGTAATGGAGGAATGTCGCACTCTGTGGCTAGGCGTTCCCAATCTGTTTTTCTGAAATTCCTTTGCACCTCCCACCCTATGGCCCAGCGGCACTCTTTGTCTCCAACAATAAAGGTGATTAGATTGTGATCGCTAGTGGTGGCATTGTCTTCCACTCTTCACTCTTGGAGTATGTTCACTGCGTTTGGCGTGAGCAAAGTCACGTCAATGTTGGTGCCCTGTCCTCCTCCAGCTACGTAGGTTGGGGGATTACCTGGTCTGTTTGCCACCACTAGTTGAAGAGCCATTATCATTTCTTCTGCTTTTGCACCATTTTCATCCCTTGTGCCACTGTACCATAGAGGGGATATGGCGTTAATGTCAGCAGTTATAATGATTTTGCGCCCCCGCAACGCCGTGACCACACTCACTAGATGATCTATGTGTTGTTCAATTCTATCTCCGTACTGAAAGTACATGTTGATAATGATAGCAATTCCAGCAGGAGATTGTATCTCCACGACGTTGCAGTGACTGTTGGAGAACTGTGACAAGAGTGTTGCACGCAGTGCAGCGTTAGTTATCAGAATGGGATGTCCCCAATGCTAACAGTTTGCCATGTGAACGCAACTTTTCCAGCCAGAGAGTACGGCTCCTGTAAACAGAGCATGTCCAGTCTCTTCTCCACCACTTCCTTTCGGAGTTCCTGCATCACTAGTCGACTGTTATGAGTGTTGAGTTGTCCGATTTTTATTCTGGTCGTCATGGGAAGTAGGTATGTATGTGGTCATGTGGCCAGGTTTTATTCCAGTCATGTGCCAGTCGTCCGTGTGCTATCACTGATTGATGATAAATGTCATCCAGGTCAAATTTCTCTCCTCGTCTTTCAAACACTTTTTTGAGTAAGTCCCGCAGTGCTCCGAAGTTAGTGGGGAGGTTCACCGACTTTAATTGTATTCTGTCCACAGCCTCTATCACCGAGAAGGTTACCCTTCGTCCGTACTCATGTCCTACTCGGACCACATGACGTAAGGCAGTGGTCAGGGTAGTCGGCTGCTCCAGCCTAGCTAGTTGCATGGTGTACTCAAGGTTTGGGTACACCCTCACCGGGTCTACGGGTGGCAACCTAACCACCGGGCTATCTTTGGTGTTGGAGTTGGCGGTGGAGCTCGTTATCGTGCTTTCCTGGACGGGTTTTGCAGCTTTATCTGTCACTACCACAGGATGCTCTTGCCGTTGTAGATTTTTAGTCGGCAGCGTGTCCCGGCATTGGGAGGAGGGTGCTCTAACCTCTGAGGGGAGCTCAGTTTGAATGCCAATGTCCCTGGTGGGGGACTCAGTTTGTATGGATTTGTCGACTGTTGGTACGTCGGCGCTGATAAGTGACTTCAGGAAATTCCTGAATCTACTTGCTCTCATAGCATCCCCCTCCTTTTGCTCGGGGATTTATGCTTTGGCATCCTGCATGGTATGCCGTTTTCAGCCATAGTCGATTCGAGATATCAATCTTTGTTCGAGCATCCTGTAGGTAGGGCAGTTTCGTCCTGTGGCTCCACAAGACTTCTTGCCACGACTCTTGCACGGGATGCAGACACATGTGGCCTTACAGTCTTTCCGGGTGTGTCCGTTATCACCGCATTTTGAGCAGGCCGACCCCCTGGTGCAGTGCCTCAGAATGTGGTCCAAGTCGCCGCAATTATGACAACGAGGTACCACGATGTAATCTTTAGTATTTATAGCGTGGAATCCCACGTATAGTCTGCCCAGTACTGTTATTTTTCTCCACATTGTTGCGGAGACATCGGCGACGTGATGTACATCACGGTCCCGAGGACTCGTCTTAAATCATAGTTTAAAACTGTTTTGAAATTCATTTTCATTTATATCCTCAAAGTTTTGTTTTCTGATTGCCTCAGACAGTTCCTCATTTGTCATTACATTAGGAACGTCGTACAATATGACCAAGGGGTTCCTCTTTTTTGGGGGTTCGCATTTTACTACTACGTTCAATTTAGGATTTTCAAGAAGTTTGTTCTTATCCTCTTCAGACGCAACTTCTACAATCACCGCGTTGCGGCTTGGTTTGACACGTTTTATCTTTATTTTATCTCTTACAGGGTCAATTGTAGTGGTCAAAAGTTCCTGGATCCTTTGGACGCTCGTATCTTTCCCAGGCAAGGTCCTAAGAAAGACTGCCGTCTCCTGTTTCTTGTCACCCTGTCTATTGCCTCTTTTGTATTGTTTTGTCTGGTGGGGGCTTGTGCAGCCACCGCCGCCCAGGTCTTGCTCGGTTGTTGTTGCTGTTGTCTCATCCGGGTGTTTTCTTTCTCCAGTTCCTCTACTCTTCCTTCCAATTTAGCATGAGCAATTGCCCATGCAGCCAATTCGTTTTTTATCTGTAAGGGAGAGAGAATTTGCGCGATGTGAACCAATTTTGATGCCACATAAAGATTAAGAAATTCAACCCGTTGAAATGTGTCCTGGCGGCGCAAGAGGTTCTGGCGGACGTCGTTGCGGATGACATGTAACAGGCGACGGAAATTCGTTGCCGCTGTGCGTGCGACAGTGGGGGTAAAGGTAATGCCCAGGTACCGGAAAGTCCGCACAAGCGGCAGGGGTGCCACTTCACCCTCCTGGAGGCCTCGTCCACTGTGCATAACAGAAGATTTGACGACATTCATGGCACTGCCAGCGGCAGCCCCATAACGGGTAATCAATTCTAGGACTTCTCGAATCTCAGAGCCGGAGCGAATGAGAAGGCGGAGGTAATCAGCATATGCCCGACAGCGAAAAGAGTGAGGCCAGAGAGCTTGGTCGTCAAGCCCCCAATAAGGGGCTCAAGGGCAATGGTATACAGGAGGGTAGAGAGGGGGCACCCCTGCCGTATCGAACGGCATATAGGTACCGGCCCTGCTAAACGTCCATTGGCTTGGACACGTGAACTGGTACTGTCGTAAAGACGCCGGATGACATCGAGAAACGGAGGGGGGATGCCCATTCGGGCTGCCACCGGAAATAGGAAACGATGACGCACTCTATCGAAGGCGCTGCCGAAGTCTATAGCGACGACCGCTGCACGGGGTCTGCAGGCCGCCGCCATCGCAATTAAGTCGCGGCATGCCCCTGTGGCAGTCTGTATGTTAACCTGTCCTCCAGACATCGTTTGCTCTGGTGAGAGGATATGAGGGAGTATTGTTCGGAGACGCATTGCCAGTAAGCGCGCGAAAATTGAGTAGGGTGAGCGGTCTGTAACTCGTGACCATCGAACCACGGGCTGGTTTGTGTACTGGTATGATGATGCCTTCAGCAAAGGCGGGTGGGATTGCTTGGTCAGATGTTATCAGTTCTTGATACATATTTGTCCACCGTGGTGCCATGAGGTCCCGAAAGGTACGGTAAAACTCAATCGGTAGGCCGTCAATGCCGGGCGATCTGTTGACAGCACCCTTGGCGATTGCGTTGTTGACTTCGTCTAACGTGATCGCCACTGTGAAAGCATCCGCCACCGTAAGGGGGAGGGTGCGCGTGATGTAATGCAAAATGGAGTCGTCTGCTGCAGTTTCAGCGTCTTCTTCGCTATAAGTACGACGGTAGTGTTCGATGAAAGCCTGGGCGATGTCATTCTGAGTGGTCACCTGCGTGCCATGAGGCGTGGTCAGAGTGCTGATGATCTGCCGACGACGCCGTCGTTTGTTGGACACTATATGATGCATGGATGGAATTTCTAAATCCGCGTGATCGTGGCGTCGCTTCCGTATCACATCCCCTTGCAGTTTCCGGTGTTCCAGGGCAATTATCTTCGCCTTAGTTCTTTTCCGTTCCAACTGGTTGTCCGGGGTTAGCGGTTGAGCTTCCAGATCTCGGAGAATCGCATAATAGAAGTCAACAGTAGTGCGATGCCAGTCGGCCATGTCCTTCCCGTATCTCATCAGAGTCCTCCGGATCGCCGGCTTGGCGCAGTCCAACCACCATGTCAATGTCGAGTGGTAGCGGGGAAGGCGTCGTTCGCAGGCTGTCCACGTTTCAGTGACTTGTTGGCGACACGCCAGGTCATGCAATTGTGAAATATTGAGTTTCCATGGCGCACGGCTGCGCCATACTGATTGCAGCGGAAGGAAGACCGTACAGATGTAGGCGCAATGGTTGGAAAAGGCCAGCGGCCAGCGTTCCGCGCCCCGTATCACAGATCTATGAGTTTGTGAGACATATATCCTCTGTAGTCGGCTTGCGGAATGACTAGTAAGAAAGATATGGCCAGAACGGTCGCCGTGTTGAACTTCCCAGGTATCGTGAAGCAGGAGGTCTCGCACCACTATACGTAGTTCCTGGCATGTAGTATAGTGGGGAACCAACCAACAACCTCAATGCCGACGCCCAAGGAAACCCCCACAACAACCAACGAGGAAGCCAATCCAGCGCCCCCCGCAGAGGTGCACAGCAACACCACTACACCATCACGACACGTCACGGCTGCAGAGACGCCAACACACGCCATCGACACCGATAGTTTTAGTTACGACAAGCTAGATATAAATGTAAAATTAAGTAGGCTAGGACATCTTAGAGACGGCACAGTGGATGCTCATCTGCACTTTACATCCGTACGGCCAATCTGTTTGTTTCCGTACATCAGAGCAAACCGATAGACTGATTCTCAAAACGGGGAATATTCCAACAGATCCAGACAGCCTACTAGACCTGCTCATGCAGGTGTGCGCTCGAAGTGAGGAACCATTCGATATTGACAAGCTTTACAAGGATCACGTAATGGCTCATGGGAGAACATACTTCGATTACAGTCAAACTGGCAGCAAGTGCTACGCCACCGTTAAACACCCAAACTGCTAATAGCATAGCTTAATGCTATGCGGAGTATACTTGTAAATTCGGAGCTCCCATGGGTCCTACGTGAACTAAAAAGTGACATTCTGTGCAAACAGGAGCCCTACACTAGACAAGGGCATATTCCCAACTTTCCTCCAAGTGCGGTGACAGTTGCGGAGGGGACAGGCTGCATGGCATCTGTCATAATCCTAAACAAAGAAATACATCCAGTCAAAATTACAGAACTCTGTTCCGAGCACCTAGTTACAGTTGAAGTCACACACAAGGGGGACACTTGGATCATCGCGTCGCTGTACGCCCAATTCTGTCATTGCATCAAACCATACGCAGACCTCATCAGAGATGTTGAGCAATACGCTGGCAACAAAAAACTTCTAATCTGTGCAGGCATAAATGCCAGATCAACCCTGCGGCATTCAGACAGAACTGACGACAGAGGTAGAATAATAAATGAAATCATCCAAGAAAACAGACTACACGTACTCAACAAGGAAGGACATCACCCGACTCACATCGGACACAACGGTCATTCATCAAACATAGACACCACCCTCGTTAATAATGCCGCCATCAACCACGTACGAGACTGGGCCGTACATGACCAGATCACTGCTAGCGACCACAACATCATCACACTAACCTTAAGTGGTACACCAAATGTCAACACAGAAACACTACCAGAAAGGCTATTATTTGACAAAACAGACTAGGACAGGGTCAGACAAAAAATACATGAGCACATACCGCAAGACATCACCGGCAGTGTTGATTACAGAGCACATATGCTGACAGATATGATCACACACACACAGAACACCTGCATACCCACACAAAGAATGACAAAACACCAAAATATTCCCTGGACTACACAATTAACACGACTCAAACAAGACTCAAAACGTAAACGTAAGCTTTACCAACGAGCAATTTCAGATAGAGAAAGACAATTACGACTACACGACTACCGGCTTGCCAAGGACAAATATAAACTTGAGTTGAATAAGACCAGGAAAGACCATTGGAACAGCCATGTAGCAGCACAAACACAACTAAACATTTGGGGGGAACCATACAAAGTCGTGACAGAGAAAATTAAGAGCCCACTGGTTCTGGGAACGCTGCGACAGGAGGATGGTGAGATGACTAAGGGCTGGAGACGCACAGCGGAGTTCCTGCTGAGCAAACTCCTGCCTGACGACATCGCAGACACAGACACACCACAACATGCAGCACTGAGACGCGAAGTAGACACAGTATACACCACACCAACCGTCACCTGTCCATTTGTGCAGGAAGAAGTGGCGACAGCGATCTCAGAACTCAAAAACAAAAAGGCGCCTGGACCAGATGGTATCCACTCTTAGGTACTGAAACAAATTGCACCGCAGATCACCCCGTGTCTCACAACGTTGTTAAATGATGCATTAAGGCTGGGCCGTGTGCCTGCAGTGTGGAAGACCTCGAAGAGGCGGTTATCATCAAAAAGGCTCCAGTCAAAGACCCATAAGACCCCAAGTCATATAGACCAATTTGCCTTATCAATACACTCGGTAAAGTACAAGAAAAACTACTCTGCAAAAGACTACAAGCACACCGAACACTACGGGGACTGACACCACACCAATACCGCTTCAGGGAAGGGAAATCTATAGATGACGCACTTAACAGAGCACTCCAAATAGTACACGACACACCCTCCAAATACACACTTGCAATTATGATAGACATCTCAGGTGCCTTCGACAACCTCTGGTGACCGGCCTTGTTCAAGAGGCTCAGACACTTGCAGGTACCGGAGTCTCTGTATAATAGTTTCATGGACTACTGCAGAGACAGAACGGTCGTTTGGCAAATGGACAACCAGAAAGTGATTAAACGAATTACAAAAGGCTGTCCACAAGGGTCGATCTGCGGCCCCATCTTCTGGGACATAGTTGTAGAACCGCTCCTACAGTTACTAGAGGAGCACATCTTGACAGATGGAGTTGTCGCTTATGCTGATGATCTACTCGTCGTGGTTTCAGCAAACAACCGTGCCCAGCTGGAAGAAAGAGCCAATGCAACACTTAGGACAATAACCCAATATTGCACAGATAATAAATTAAAGATAGCAGGAAACAAAACAACTTATACATTGCTAAAGGGTATCCTGCGCAGGAGCCCAATAGTCAAAATTGGGGACACAAACATAAAAAGACTAGCTGTCACACGCTATCTAGGAGTATATATTGATGAACGATTGAACTTCCACGAACACATGCGAATACGCACAAACGAAGCAGAAAAGATACTACACAAACTGGCTAGGCTAAATTCGGAACAATTCAGACTACCCCTGTCAGTGAAATGAACATACCATTGCGCTCTCTTCGAGTCAGTACTATGCTTTGCTGCCAGTACGCGGGCCCACAGGTTAAATCTCTCAACCAACAGAACCATTGTACGTCGAGGCCAAAGAAGTGTTCTACTTAGACTAACAGGGGCATTCAACACAACATCAAATGACGCACTATGTGTCGTCATGGGAATCTTCCCCATAGATATCACCATCAGGTTCCGCGCAGCAATGTACTGGCTTAGGATGGGGAGAATAGACCAGGTTCGGCAGATCACTGGTGTACCGATTGAGACAACACGGCAACTAAGAGCATGGCGAGTGGATACCTGGCAGAGCGAGTGGGCCGGCCGCGGTGGTCTAGCGGTTCTAGGCGCGCAGTCCGGAACCGTGCGGCTGCTACGGTCGCAGGTTCGAATCCTGCCTCGGGCATGGATGTGTGTGATGTCCTTAGGTTAGTTAGGTTTAAGTAGTTCTAAGTTCTAGGGGACTGATGACCACAGTAGTTAAGTCCCATAGTGCTCAGAGCCATTTGAACCAAGAGCGAGTGGGCCAACAGCGATAAGGGCCGCCGTGTATACAACTTCTTCCCTGACATCCGGGAAAGACTAAAACTAAAACATATTGATCCCAGCCGCGGTATGGTACATTTCATCACAGGACATGGCCCTTATCACACGCACCTGTACTGCGTGAGTCTCCAGCAGACTAATAGATGCACATGCGGGGAAGAAGGTTCCCCTGAACATACTGTCTTCTTCTGCGGACAACGCACGAACATAAGACACACAGTACACATAAATCGCCTGAACACACAGAACGAACTACATACCATAATGCGCGACCCGGAAAGGTGGTCTGAACTCAACAAACTAACGTACGAAATCTCGAAGATCCAACAAATAGAATACTTGCGCAACAGACCCTACCGAAGGCAAGTCGGTCCAAACAGACGTCACGACGCCCAGGGGGACACAGATATGATTAGCATCACGAGTAATGATGAAGAAACAGATACAGACCAGGGCACCAACACAGATATTGAAGCGTCCAGCGCGGATGATCCATAGTGTCAAGCAAGTCCAATTCAAAAAACAGAGTGGAACAACCGACAAGAGGTGCACAAGTCACACACAATCCTAAAAACAGATTGCACCTTATATGTAAATAGTTAACAGCATCTCCAGCTTAAAGCTAGATACCTCTTCAAGGGACCTACGCCTTCTGTTAAGAGGCAGCGCACAGTCTGGATGGAAGGATCTTAATTGTTGTCCCTCTCTTTTGAGCCCAACCCGATGGATACCTATGGTAGATCGGGGAAAACCACCGTTCAGGCTGTGTTGCTGGCGGGGCCGGAAGGTGCTAACTGCCACACCACGTACCATTGTAAGTCTCATTGGCTCAGCATGAACTGTTTGTACAACCAACCTACACAGCCTATACCCCAACCTCCATTACACTAACAACGTCTGATCTGAAGCTTGAAGTTAGGCACCTCTTCAAGGGACCTACGCCCCCCTGGTAAGAGGCGGCGCACGTCCTGTATGGAAGGATCTTAATTATGGTTCCTCTCTTTTGAGCCCAACGCGACGGATACCTATGGTAGATAGGGGAAAACCACCGTTCAGATCGTGTTGTCGGCGGGGCCGGGAGGTGCTTGCGCCTGATGTACTCTACTAGGAGCCTTGTAGGCTCAACACAAACCGTTAGCGTCATTACCTTATTACTTTTACACAAGTACCCTTTGATTAGCAACTTAAAGCCAAGCACAAAATCAGTTACCTCTCTATTGTATATCGTAAATAGTTTAGCGGGCTGGACATGGAGGTATTAGTCTTAGTTTCTAGCTTTAACGTACCCTAATCGCTTCTAGTTAAGTTAGTTTTTAGGATGGTAGATGTTAAAGGCATGGTGAGCAAAGGCCAGCGTCTTGAGGGTCGTTCCAAGACCCGGGCCGCCCCCCACAACCAGGTGACGGGCAATACTATACCTATCTCTTCTCTATTCAATTCTCTTCCTTCCTTCTTTCTAAATATTTAACTTCGTTTTGATTATTAATATCTTACTTGATTTTGTATTAGTTATAAGTTTTTCTAATACTGCACAACAACAACAAAAAAGAAAGATATCAAATGGATCTAAACAGAGCCCGCCTCCACGTGGCGGGACACGGGCAACAGTGTGAGTGGCGACTGGAGCCGGTGTGGTGACCTGCTCGATTCACGGATCGCCCGGGACGCACGCTAGTACTTTATTTTATACTTCTAGTCAATCATCAAAGTAGTGGAGTTTGTTAGTAAATACCGTCGAGCGTCCATGCGAAGTACGGAACTACAAGAACGGAAGCAAATGGGAGAATGTATTGTGTGCTAGTATTTGTAGTAATATATTGCATAAGCAATATCTTGTCATCAGCCGCATAGTGTCCAGTTGTGCAACGGTGAGCCGATAGTACCATGCAATATACTGCGTGATCAACGACAGAGGGCGACAGCAAAATGGCTCTCAGCACTATGGGACTCAACTGCTGAGGTCATTAGTCCCCTAGAACTTAGAACTAGTTAAACCGAACGAACCTAAGGACATCACACACATCCATGCCCGACGCAGGATTAGAACCTGCGACCGTAGCGGTCTCGCGGTTCCAGACTGCAGCGACAGAACTGCGCGGCCACTTCGGCCGGCGAGAGCGACAGCACCGTCTGCCAAAGAACGTTGGGTCACCATTGCTGTTGAACTAAAAACAGAAAAAATGCAATATTGTACAATAATTCTGTGTATTTTGACGACAGTAACTGTTCTCGAAAGAACAGAATACTTTTGATGACCGTGCAGCTTTTCCCTGGAGTAAATGATGACTAACTGAAACCCTCAGCTGCCGACAGGTGTTGTTGATATACCACCATGTGGACAGGTGAAAATGTGTGCCCCGACCGGGACCCGAACCCGGGATCTCCTACTTACATGGCAGACGCTCTATCCAACTGAGCCACCGAGGACACAGATGAATAGTGCGACTGCAGGGACTTATCCCTTGCACGCTTCCCGTGAGACTCACATTCCCAACTGTCCACAATTCTACATATGTAATGTACCTTATAGACATTTGCCCATTCACTCATTACTCGCGTACGCTTTGGCGATTCCCGTAAGAGTTTGGGCAACCTGTGTGCATTCGCACAGACGAAGGACAATGGCTGGGTAGCCTTTAACTATATATGAATGGGCAAATGTCTATAAGGTACATTACATACGTAGAATTGTGTACAGCTGGGAATGTGAGTCACGGGGAGCGTGCAAGCCATAAGTCCCTGCAGTCCCGCTATTCATCTGTGTCCTCGGTGGCTCAGATGGACAGTCTGCCTTCGGCAGGGCAACAGAGCGGACGCGTAAGTGTTGACTGCGTGTGGAGCGCGAGCTCGCCTTGTTTACATTCTGGCGGCCGTTGCTTAAGTGCCGGCTTACCTTGTACGATCCATGGCGAACCGTTACCGTAAATCAACACTCCGATTTACTTTCTGCAACGATTATGCCCGACCCAAAGCACTCGAGGTGGAACGTTTTCTGCGAGAGGAAGTGAAGATCAGGCGATCGATATTATCGGCATACGTTTGTCAATCGTGAGCAGCACGGTCTATGTGAAAATCATTAACGACGCGGCGTGCGAACGCATACTACGTGAGACCAAACAGGGGCTCCGCATCTGTTATGCTGATGACAATGTGGGGTAGGTAACCGTCGACCACGCCGGCTTAGGTATGCGAACGATACGCATTTCGAATTGCCATTCGAACTTCCTGCTGAGGAAGTCGTCGCGGCACTACTTTCAGTCACTCCGGAGCACGGACCCAGTCACAGCGGGTAAGTGGCAACATACGACCCACCATAAGAGACGTTGGGTCATAAAATATAAGCAGCTAGTGAAAAAAAGTAGGGAATCTGATCTTTAGGATGCAGAACGCAGTTAAAATCACCTCCGAGTAGGCAATGGTCATAATGCCCTAAAAACAGGGGAGCGATTTCCTCAGAATAAAACTGGGCTCTTGCATGCCGTCGGTCGGTGCCTGAGGGATCGTAGACATTAATGATGCGTGTCCCCATGGCAGTGAGTGCCATGCCCCGAGCTGATGGAAGGAAGGCGACATCGGTCACAGAAATCCCGTGACGGACGTAGATGGCCACTCCGCGGCCCATAGGATCACTCGCGGAGGCAGGCGCGGTGTAGCCATTGATATACGGGAGACTAGCCAAGTGAACTTCCTGCAGATGGGCGAAATCAATATCCGAAGCCCAGAACATCTCCTGCATAAGGCGGATTTTCACCCTGGAACGGATGTTGTTGGTGTTGATGGTTGCTATTCGGTAGGCCTGGTCTCGGATTGCTGGAGGCTGGTCCACTCCGCTGTCCGCGCAAGAGTGTGGGCGTCGCAGAGGAACGTTATCCCGCTGGCCCGCAGGGGAGTCTGGGGAGAGTATGATTAGTGGTGCGGCCGTCACGGCACAGGGTCCCGTAACGGGTCCTGTTCCTCGACCTCCTCCTCGTGCCACGCTGTGGAAGCGGACACTGGTGTATCTTCCATTTTGTCTGCAGAAGATGTTGTAATGGTGCGTGGTGTAGTGTCGCCTGTGATACGATCATGATTTAGTTCAGCGATAGATAGATGTCTCCGCGCTCATAACGTCTTCGTCAGCAGTAGCGGGTTCTGAGGCCTCGTGGTGGTCGACGGTTACGTCCTCCTCGACTTGTAACGTCTCCTCTTGGCCGAAAACTGTGTGACGTCTTCGCTTGCGACGTTTCGGAGAACGTTGTTTCCTTGTGCGACACTCCGTGTCCGACGACGGTAGGGAGTCGCGTCGTTCTGGCAGAAATGCCGCTGTAGGAACGATGAGCGAGTCGATCTCCATCGTGTTTCCGAGGTCAGGGTCAGCGTCCGGTTGTGTTGGCATCGTCGCAGCTGCGTCGATGGCCGGCCGAGGCGGCAGGCCGTCCGAGGCGCTCTCCGTCGATGTCTGGTCGCGCTCTTTGGTGGCGTCGTTTGTGGTGACCGGGCGACGTTGCAAAGCGGTAGGAGAAGCTAGAGAAGCGGCGTAGGTCACCGGTAGCACTGTAGGTTGAGAAGTGGGTGGTTTCATCGGCAGCTAGAAGTTGCTTAATACGCCGTTGTAGGCATTCGGATCTAAGGTGGCCTTCTTTGCTGCACCCGAAACAGGTCCGAGGCTGGCCGTGGTATATAATTATTGCACGGCATCCGCCGATCTGCAAGTAGGACGGGACGTGACTTCGGAGATCAATGGTGACCTGTCGGACTCCGTTTAGGACAGGATACGTCCGAAACTGTGTCCACTTCTCCGCAGTGTGGCCATGGACCGTGCCGTATGGGCGTAGTGCCGCAACGACTTCCTCAGCAGGAAGTTCGAATGGCAATTCGAAATGCGTATCGTTCGCATACCTAAGCCGGCGTGGTCGACGGTTACCTACCCCACATTGCCATCAGCATGACAGAAGCGGAGCCCCCGTTTGGTCTCACGTAGTATGCGTTCGCACGCCGCGTCGTTAATGATTTTCACATAGACCGTGCTGCTCACGATTGACAAACGTATGCCGATAATATCGATCGCCTGATCTTCACTTCCTCTCGCAGAAAACGTTCCACCTCGAGTGCTTTGGGTCGGGCATAATCGTTGCAGATTTACGGTAACGGTTCGCCATGGATCGTACAAGGTAAGCCGGCACTTAAGCAACGGCCGCCAGAATGTAAACAAGGCGAGCTCGCGCTCCACACGCAGTCAACACTTACGCGTCCGCTCTGTTGCCCTGCCGAAGGCAGACTGTCCATCTGAGCCACCGAGGACACAGATGAATAGCGGGACTGCAGGGACTTATGGCTTGCACGCTCCCCGTGAGACTCACATTCCCAACTGTCCACAATTCTACGTATGTAATGTACCTTGTAGACATTTGCCCATTCATATATAGTTAAAGGCTACCCAGCCATTGTCCTTCGTCTGTGCGAATGCGCACAGGTTGCTGAAACTCTTATGGGAATCGTCAAAGCGTACGCGAGTAATGAGTGCATGGGCAAATGTCTATAAGGTACATTACATATGTAGAATTGTGGACAGTTGGGAATGTGAGTCTCACGGGAAGCGTGCAACGGATAAGTCCCTGCAGTCGCACTATTCATCTGTGTCCTCGGTGGCTCAGTTGGATAGAGCGTCTGCCATGTAAGTAGGAGATCCCGGGTTCGGGTCCCGGTCGGGGCACACATTTTCACCTGTCCACATCGTGGTATATCAACAACACCTGTCGGCAGCTGAGGGTTTCGGTTAGTCATCATTTACTCCAGGGAAAAGCTGCACGGTCATCAACAGTATTCTGTTCTTTCGAGAACAGTTACTGTCTTCAAAATACACAGAATTATTGTGCAATATTGCATTTTTTCTGATTTTAGTTCAACAGTAATGGTGACCCAACGTTCTTTGGCAGACGGTGCTGTCGCCCTCGCCGGTCGAAGTGGCCGCGCGGTTCTGGCGCTGCAGTCTGGAACCGCGAGACCGCTACGGTCGCAGGTTCTAATCCTGCGTCGGGCATGGATGTGTGTGATTTCCTTAGGTTAGTTAGGTTTAACTAGTTCTAAGTTCTAGGGGACTAATGACCTCAATAGTTGAGTCCCATAGTGCTGAGAGCCATTTTGCTGTCGCCCTCTGTCGTTGATCACGCAGTAGATTGCATGGTACTATCGGCTCACCGTTGCACAACCGGACACTATGCGGCTGATGACAAGATATTGCTTATGCAATATATTACTACAAATACTAGCACACAATACATTCTCCCATTTGCTTCCCTTCTTGTAGTTCCCTACTTCGCATGGACGCTCGACAGTATTTACTAACAAACTCCACTACTTTGATGATTGACTAGAAGTATAAAATAAAGTACTAGCGTGCGTCCCGGGCGATCCGTGAATCGAGCAAGTCAAAAATCTACACCACCAAAAGGAAAGCTCACGAAAGGCTCAAGAAATGAACCGGCCAAAAAATGAAGATTAAATCCTATGACTAACCTACACACAAGAGTCTCTCACATAAAATACTCCGTGCAAATATATGAAAAGAGGCAGCAAACATTGCTTCCTTTATTCGACTAGCTCCTCCCATACACATTAGTAATAATTATTTCACGTCTCTTCCCACGTATCCTCAACGGCTGGGAGATCATCATTTGTTCTGTGCTTCTCTTTATGACATTACACCACCAATGCTTGTTACTGCTGGCCTGCTAACGCCACTTAACCAAGACATTGTGTTTTTACTCCAACTCCATAAAATGCACACACTTTCAGAGGATAATATAATTTCAACCGTCTTCTCCTTCCACAGAGAGAAAACACACCTGAAATTTACCCATCGTCTAAATAGAAACTTATTTTGTCTTTTCACCGTCAGTTGACGTTCCCAGCTCTCCTTCCTCCGTCATAACTTGAATCGTTATTATTTAGTGACACCCATGTTTCATTTGTTAAATCCACGTTCCTCAACCTTTTAAATACACTACTGGCAATTAAAATTGCTACACCAAGAAGAAATGCAGATGATGAATGAGTATTCATTGGAAAAATATATTATACGAGAACTGAAATGTGATTACATTTTCATGCAATTTGGGCGCATAGATCCTGAGAAATCAGTACCCAGAACAACCACCTCTGGCCTTAATAATGGCCTTGATACGCCTGGGCATTGAGTCCAACAGAGCTTGGATGGCGTGTACAGGTACAGCTGCCCATGCAGCTTCAACACGATACCAGTGACTGGCGTATTGTGACGAGCCATTTGCTCGGCCACCATTGACCACATATTTTCAATTGGTAAGAGATACGGAGAATGTGCTGGCCAGGGCAGCAATCGAACATTTTCTGTATCCAGAAAGACCTGTAGAGGACCTGAAATATGCGGCCCAGCATTATCCTGCTGAAATGTAGGGTTTCGTAGGGATCGAATGAAGGGTAGAGCCATGGGTCGTAACACATCTGAGACGTAACGTCCACTGTTCAAAGTGCCGTCAATGCGAAAAAGAGGTGACCGAGACGTGTAACAAATGGCATCCCATACCATCACGCCGGGTAAAACGACAGTATGGCGATGACGCATACACGCTTCCAATGTGCGTTCACCGCGATGCCGCCAAACACTGGAGCGACCATCATGATGCTGTAAACAGGACCTGGAATCATCGAAAAAATGACCTTTTGCCATTCGTGCACCCAGGTTCGTCGTTGAGTACACCATCGCAGGCGCTCCTGTCTGTGATGCGGCGTCAAGGGTAACCGCAGCCATGGTCTCCGAGCTGATAGTCCATGCTGCTGCAAATGTCGTCGAACTGTTCGCGCAGGTGGTTGTTGTCTTGCCAACGTTCCCATCTGTCGCCTCAGGGATCGAGACGTGGCTGCACGATCCATTACAGCCATGCGGATAAGATGCCTGTCATCTCGACTGCTAGTGATACGAGACCGTTGGGATCCAGCACGGGGTTCCGTATTACCCTCCTGAACCCACCGATTCCATATTCTGCTAACAGTCATTGGATCTCGACCAACGCGAGCAGCAATGTCGCGATATGATAAACCGCAATCGCGATAGGCTACAATCCGACCTTTATCATAGTCGGAAACGTGATGGTAAGCATTTCTCCTCCTTACACGAGGCATCACAACAACGTTTCACCAGACAACGCCGGTAAAGTGCTGTTTGTGTATGAGAACTCGGTTGGAAACTTTGCTCATGTCAGCACGTTGTAGGTGTCGCCACCGGCGCCAACCTTGTGTGAATGCTTTGAAAAGCTAATCATTTGCATATCACAGCATTTTCTTCCTGACGGTTAAAATTCGCGTCTGTAGTACGTCATTTTAATGGCCAGTAGTTTATGATGGCTCTTACAATGTAAAGCCCTCACTGCAATAGTCTCCATCAATTATACATTCAGTGTATTATCTTTATCAAAGGAGTTCTGTGTTACTCTTTCATTATATAAGCGTTTGTCAAGTTGTGCAAAATCATTTTTTTTTTTCCTTTCAGGAAACAGATGGAACGGCACCACGGTCACTGCCAGGACGCCCCAAATAGAGTTATTACAGATAACTGGTAAATAAAATATTAAAAATGAAGAAATAAAATGGTAAAGTCCGACACTGTTATAGCCTTTTCCTCTCGATCTCCCTACACGGACTCTATGGATGACAGTTTTCGTTTGACAGAATGATCGTCGTTAATAATTACGGATGACTTTACTCCAAGGACAGTGTTTTTACATTAAATGTAAGTTCAATTAAGAAATTTACAAAATAAGGCACGATAACTTCAGGACATGATAAAAGTTCCGTATATACAGCCACTCCGCTACGTTTTTATTCATACAGGTGTACTAGAACACTTTTCGAGATATGGTTTGTAGCACTGATTTGAAGTGAATGATATTTTACACATGTTGCGTAGACATAAATACGAATTTTCAAAGCATTAGGATCATGGAGTTCGTTTACGTACTCTTCTTTGGACAGTGTGTATTTGCTCTATACTCCTACGTCCATTAATTGTCTAATAACGGTTAACGCAATTACTCTCGCTGTCAAATCTTTTACTAGAATTAACTTCAATTTCCTTCATTTTTGTTGGTTACTCTCGTGTGTGTAACAATCGAATTTGGGGAATATATTCATCCCAGTTTATGATATTCATTTCTTGGGACGAGAATACCGTTTTCGTGTATCGAACTCAGCAACAGATCTCTTTCTTTTACATAAGTTATAAATGAAGCAACACACAAAGCGAGTATTTTATCTTAAAACTTTTTTTTATCTTATTGTTCACGAGAATTAGTAATGAGGCGTCGGTAAGATTCTGAGAATGACTGACAACAATTGTACACAAATAACATGTTATAATAGGCAAGTTGAGGTACGTTTACAACAAGGGATGCCTGACTCTCATAACATGCATATTATCTACACTGATATGCCCACTTAACTCCGCCGAACACATGACCTTTGTGTTTCATGTTGTCAAACGAATCATTGTTTTTGACCATCACCTGAGTCCTTATGGTAAATGTAATATTGTACACCACACACCTCATAAGCTACCTCGGCCACTGCCCCCTCCGTCTGCCCATCCCCCAAGTAATAGACGTGTTAGCGTCGACTAGAAATAACTGCTATTTGTGAAGCAGTCCTCTTCTATGCATAGATTGTATCAACAGGCTGTATAATTATCATTTAGGGTCCCTGTATTGCGGTCCACAAAATACATGATTTCCGAAGGGGCATTAATGAACATCGCTATCCTGGCAGTCTCAAAACAAGTGTTCTTGCATCACGTTTTCCACCATCTACACGCTCAATATGGTGACTCACCGTTCATCAAAATCATCGATGAAGTGCAGCAAAGTTGGTGTGTGGCAGACACTGTATTTTATGAAAGCGATGCTTGTAGATACGACGAACATACTTTTCTGTGTTTTCTACAATCTCTTAATATTTGTCAGGCAGGCTACAGCTATCTTCGTATAGACGTTAAGTCATACGCTTTGTTATCTATAGAGGAATGTGTCATAACATATCAGCTGATCCTCTGTGGCTTCCTGATACCACCAAATTACAAAGCACTAATCTTCACACAAAATGAAATGTTGGCTTCAAAGTTATAATAACAGGAAAAAATGATAAACTGAGGGCCATAAATACAATGAGACAATTCGATGTATTCATAGAAAGTTAATCTGCTGTGTCAGAGACCCTTCTTGGAAATAAACGTCTAAATTGAGGATTTGTGGCCGGTCTTAAATGCTTTTACTTTTCAGGGCAGTAGAGCAGTCACGACAGCAACTTAGGCGCGCGACACGCAGCACGCAAGGTAGGCTGCCCCGCGCGACACGGTAGCGGTACCAACTCGTGCCTCTGCTAGCCTCTGATGAATCTTTCTATAGAAAAGATACGGAGGTTAATAATTTCTGTCCCACAGAGAGTGAGTGAGTCACTTACGAACTTCAGTTCCGATTGTACAAGCAGTTCGTAAAAAAAATAGAAAAAAATGTAGACCACATAATATATCACGGTAGCCATAAAGTTGATCACATAGTTTTACTAATCATCTCTAAAAAATGAAGCTGCTGCCATGAGTTACCATTTGAAATTTTAATCGCTGAGGTTGCTTAAACTGTATTGGAACATATTTGATTGTTAAAATGAAACAGTAATTGTATACTTCCAAAAAAGCGAACCCTCTTTAATTCATTTGGTGTCCTGTTAGTCTTTCACTGTATATTCACCATTCAGTGAGGCATATTTTCTGCAAAGGAAGATGAATTGGTGGAAATCTTGGTCGTAGAATTTTCTATATAACTTTCGTGTAACGTTATACCTAGAAAAAATCTTCATAGTCATTGCAGACATGCCCGCCATACAAGGATTTCTTGCCCTGGGGAACGAGAAAAAGTGTCTGGGTATCACTTCAGGAGATTAAGTGAAATGGAGTGAAAATCTGATAGGCAAAAGAATCAGCATGTGCAAGTATCTCGTGCAGAATGATTCAAAGCGTTGTCACGGACATCCTGCGACTCTTCCTCTGTAGTGACTACCATAACCTTAAAACGGATTTTCCTGTAGTATGCTCTTACGTCAGTTTGCCGTTTGCAAGCATAATCTGTTAGCACCACACTGACAGACCCAAAAGCCGCTCAGCATCATCAAGCTCTATTATCAAGCGTCCTCCCCTTTCCGTCTTTGCGATGGTGAGTTTGCGTGTTTCCACTGCTTGCTTTGCTCCTTAGCCTCTGGATCGCAGAGAACCATCCTGCAACCGTTGTAGATAATTAGGTGGCTGTACGTCTGGATTTGCCGCAATATTTGCTCCCCCACCCTAGTTCGGTGAGTTTTTTGAACGGGCGTGAACAGTGGGGATCCAGACGGGTGACGATTGATTTTTCTTTTCCTGTTTTCTTTGTCATCAGACTTGTGACTAATTTGAGGTGGCCCGTTATGAATTTCTCATCTGTGCCAAAGTTTCATCTGAGAGTGCTAATTGCAACCTACGCCCTCAATTATTTGCTATATGTATTCAGACTTCTGCCTTCCTCTACAGTTTTTACCTTCTACAGCTCCAGTACCCTGGAAGTTACTCCCTGATGTATTATCACGTTTCCTATGATCCTGTCCCTTCTTCTTGTCATCGTTTTCCGTATACGTATCCCTTTCTTCACCGATTCTGCAGTGACGCTCCTCATTCCTTATGTTATCTATCAACTTAATTTTTAGCTTCCTTCTGTAGCACTAGACCACAAATGCTTGGATTATCTTCTGTTTCGGCTATACAACAGTCCACGTTTCACTACCATACTATACTGTGCTCCAAGCGAACATTTTCAGAAATTACTACCTCAGATCTAGGCCTATTTTTGATACTAAAAGAATTCTGTTGGCGAGGAATGCAGTTTTTGACAGTTCTATTCAGCGTCTTGCGTCCTTCTTGTTCCATCCGTCATGAATTACTTTACTGGGTAGGCAGAAGAATACCTTAATTTCGTCTACTTCGTGAACACCAACCCTGCTGTTTCTTATTTCTGCTACTTCTCATTACTTTCGTCTTTCTTTGATTTATTCTCATACCATATTCTGTACTCACAAGACTGTTCATTCCATTCAGCAGGTCCTGCAATAGTTCTTCACTTTCATTGAGGGTAGCAATGTCATCAACTAGTCTCATCATTCATATCCTCTCACTTGGAATTTTAATTCCACTCTTGAATATTTCTTTTATTTCCTTCGTTGCTTCTTTGATGTGTAGATCGAACAGCAGAGGCGAAAGACTACATCCCTCACTTACACCCTGTTTAATCCTAGTACTTCTTTCTTCATTTTCTAGTCTTATTGCCCCCCCCCCCTCCTTTGTTCTTGCACATATTGCCCTTTCCCTATAGCTTAACCCTATTTTTCTCAGAATTTACAACATCATGCACTGTTCTATATTGTCAGACGCTTTTACCAGTTCTACAGATCCATTGAATATGCTTTGAATTTTCTTTAAACGTGCTTTATTGTCTAACGCATCGTCAGAATTGCTTCTCTTGTGCCTTTCTTTATTCCTAAGGCCAAACTGATCGTCATCACATTCTCAATTTTTTTCCATTCTTCTGCATCCTATGCTCGTCAAGCAAGTACGATGCGTGATCTATTAAACTCATTGTCTGGTAATTCCATTACTTATCGGCTGAGCTGTTAATTTTCGCCTTATCTATAGCTTCAAAGAACTTGAAGTGCACTTCCGTATCCCACTTCTTTACACATTGATTCTTCCTGGCCAGCCTCTTAAACTTCATCCAGCTGTTCATCATAACCAAATTGTGATTTCAGTCTTCATCTGGCATGCCTTACAATCCAGTATCTGATTTCGGGGTCTCTACCTGACCGTAATGTAATACAAGTAGAATCTTCCGTATCTCCTGGCTGATTATACCTCCTCGTCTTGTGGTTCTTGAACATAATATTCCCTTTTATTGGCACAAATTCATTCCAGAACTCAGTTAGTCTTACTCTCATTTCATTCCAACCACCTAGCCCATCTTATCCCGTAATCCTTTCTTTTACTGCTTCGCCTACAGCAGCATTACAATCCTACATTATTATTAGGTTATTAGATCATAGATTTACATCTCCTCTTACATACTGAACTACTGTTGTCGATGTTGGTTAGCTGTCGATTCTGATGAGAACAATCATGTCACTGAACTATTCACAATAACTCACTCTCTGCCCTACCTTCTTATTCTTAACAAATTTATCTACCATTTCCTGCTGCTATTGATGTTACCCTATACTCATCTGACCAGAAATCCTTGTCTTTTTCCCATCTCATTTCACTGACGACCACTGTGTCTAGACTGAGCCTCAGCATTTCCCTTTTCAGACTTTCTAGCTTCCATGCCACGTTACAGCTTCTGACATTCCACGACCAGACTTGTAGAACGTTCTCCTTTCGTCATTTATTCAATCGTTTTGTCATGGTCACCTCCCCCTTTGCAGTCCTCTCCTGGAAATACGAATGGGGGACTAGTCCGGAATTTTTGGCAGTGGATAGATAATCATGACGGTTTTTCAATTACAGGGCACATATCCTGTTGTAAATATTATTCGACTTTAATGCAGTGGTTTCCATTGCCTTCTGCATAGTCGCCGTTGATAATTGCTGATTCTTCCGCCTTTAGGGGTAGTTTGCCAATCGAAGGTCACGAGAATGCCCTGAACCTCTGTCTGTTCTTCCGCTGTCTTTGACAATGTCGTTGGCAGAATGAGAGTGATATCTGATGCCTGAAAACTTCTGGCGCCAGTGATGGCTTTTGTTCACATCAAAGCAATGACCCGGCTCTGACCCGGGATTCAGGACATTTTGATTATTAATGAAAGACACCATCCCTAGACCACGATTGTTTTTGTCTTTACCGACGCCTCTAATGTGATACGCTAGGATTCGAGCACCTAGACTTCCCTTTGTCATCTCAGGTTCTTCAAGAAGAGGTGTTCTGCAACTTCGGACTTTGTCATTCAAACTTGTTTGACCTGCTGGAAACATCTGTGCCAACTAATCGCTGTGATGGTGGATTGTTGTCCTGCAGTTGGGCGACACATGCAAGGGTAGCTACAGCGTTTTTATCCTTTAAATGCAGAATTCAATTACAGCACGAACGTCCACTTCTGGAGGGCGGAAATCATTGTTTACCTGGAGTGCAGAAGTTTAATACTAAACAGAAACTTTAGTAAGTGATTTTATTTTTCCGAGATCATATAAAACTGTATCCCTCAAACAATGCAAATACCGTCTGACATAGAATAGAGAAGTGCTGCGACCCTAAGGGAAAAGCGCTACGCTCTTCTTTGACATTGGCGCAAGTTTTCAAACAAGAGAAACCAATTATTTAACTTTATTTTGCCAAGATGATTTTTAAAACATTATGACTACCTTTCATAACGGATTGCTGGATTGTTTTGGAGAACTGTTTGTAACCTTAATCGAATGCTCTCTTTGAAATTCTGAAGGTAGCACGAGTAAAATACAGGGAGCGAGAGGCTATCACAACTTTTATAGAAAGCAGATGGCATCTATACGAGTTGGGGGACAAGAAGGGGAAGCATTGGTTGAGAAGGGAGTGAGACAGGATTTTAGACTATCCCAAAACTTATTCAATCTGTACATTGAGCAAGCAGTAAAAGTAACCAAAGAAGAAGATGAGGTAGGAATTAAAGTTCAGGGAGAAGAAATAAAAACGTTGAGGTTTGCTGAGGACATTGTAATTGTGTCAGAGACAGCAAAGGACTTAGAAGAGCAGTAAAACGGTATGGAAAGTGTATTGAAAGGAGGATATATGATGGACATCAACACAATGATGACAAGGATAACGGAATGTAGCCAAATTAAATCCGGTGAAGCTGAGGAAGTTAGATTAGGAAATGGGTCACTAAAAGTAGTTAATTAATTTAGCTAGTTGGACAGCAAAGAACTGATGGTGGCCGAAGAAGAGATGGTATGAAATTTAGACTGGCTACAGGAAGAAAAGCGTTTCTGAAGAAGAGAAGTTTGTTAACATCCAATACAAATGTAAGTATTAGAATATATTTTCTAAAGGTATTTACCTGGAGTGTAGCCATACCTGAAAGTGAAACGTTAACAATACACGGTTTATACCAGAAGAGATTAGAAGCTTTTCAAATGTGGTGCCACAGAAGATTGCTGAAAATTAGCTGTGTGGATCACGTAACTAATGAGGAGGTACTAATAGATCTGATGAGCAAAGAAATTTGTGGCACAACCTCACTAGAAGAAGGATTAGTTGCTAGGGCACAATCGGAGACATCAAGAAATAAGAGGTTTAGTATTGGCGGGAAGTTGGGGGTCAAATTAATGGAGAGAGAGCAAGAGCAGAATACAGTAAACAAGTTTCAGAAGGATGTAGGCTGCAATAGTTATTGTGAGATGAAGACGCTTGCACAGGACATGGGGCATGGAGAGCGACTCGATTATGTCAATCACCAGCACTTCACCCAGTGGTTCAGAACACTCTTGATGTTTGGGAGATTTATTTCACCCAGCATAATACCTCTAGCAGGTCTTTCAGCATGGTGACAGCATGCCGGGTAGGCAAACTGATACTTCAACAATGAGAGCGAAAAATCGCTTGACTCACCTCTGAAAAAATTTCAAGTATGCACTTTCAAAACCTAATCCTTTCCTCTCGTCTGTGGCATGGCATCCTTTCCTTCATCCGAGAGAAAAACGAAGAAGTTAGATGAGACCAAAGTTGTATGTTAAATAGGAGATGAATGGGAATTGTTTTCGTTTACATGGTGAAATTACACTCCTGGAAATGGAAAAAAGAACACATTGACACCGGTGAGTCAGACCCACCATACTTGCTCCGGATACTGCGAGAGGGCTGTACAAGCAATGATCACACGCACGGCACAGCGGACACACCAGGAACCGCGGTGTTGGCCGTCGAATGGCGCTAGCTGCGCAGCATTTGTGCACCGCCGCCGTCAGTGTCAGCCAGTTTTCCGTGTCATACGGAGCTCCATCGCAGTCTTTAACACTGGTAGCATGCCGCGACAGCGTGGACGTGAAACGTATGTGCAGTTGACGGACTTTGAGCGAGGGCGTATAGTGGGCATGCGGGAGGCCGGGTGGACGTACCGCCGAATTGCTCAACACGTGGGGCGTGAGGTCTCCACAGTACATTGATGTTGTCGCCAGTGGTCGGCAGAAGGTGCACGTGCCCGTCGACCTGGGACCGGACCGCAGCGACGCACGGATGCACGCCAAGACCGTAGGATCCTACGCAGTGCCGTAGGGGACCGCACCGCCACTTCCCAGCAAATTAGGGACACTGTTGCTCCTGGGGTATCGGCGAGGACCATTCGCAACCGTCTCCATGCAGCTGGGCTACGGTCCCGCACACCGTTAGGCCGTCTTCCGCTCACGCCCCAACATCGTGCAGCCCGCCTCCAGTGGTGTCGCGACAGGCGTGAATGGAGGGACGAATGGAGACGTGTCGTCTTCAGCGATGAGAGTCGCTTCTGCCTTGGTGCCAATGATGGTCGTATGCGTGTTTGGCGCCGTGCAGGTGAGCGCCACAATCAGGACTGCATACGACCGAGGCACACAGGGCCAACACCCGGCATCATGGTGTGGGGAGCGATCTCCTACACTGGCCGTACACCACTGGTGATCGTCGAGGGGACACTGAATGGTGCACGGTACATCCAAACCGTCATCGAACCCATCGTTCTACCATTCCTAGACCGGCAAGGGAACTTGCTGTTCCAACAGGACAATGCACGTCCGCATGTATCCCGTGCCACGCAACGTGCTCTAGAAGGTGTAAGTCAACTACCCTGGCCAGCAAGATCTCCGGATCTGTCCCCCATTGAGCATGTTTGGGACTGGATGAAGCGTCTTCTCACGCGGTCTGCACGTCCAGCACGAACGCTGGTCCAACTGAGGCGCCAGTTGGAAATGGCATGGCAAGCCGTTCCACAGGACTACATCCAGCATCTCTACGATCATCTCCATGGGAGAATAGCAGCCTGCATTGCTGCGAAAGGTGGATATACACTGTACTAGTGCCGACATTGTGCATGCTCTGTTGCCTGTGTCTATGTGCCTATGGTTCTGTCAGTATGATCATGTGATGTATCTGACCCCAGGAATGTGTCAATAAAGTTTCCCCTTCCTGGGACAATGAATTCACGGTGTTCTTATTTCAATTTCCAGGAGTGTAGATCGCGTTCATATTTTTGTGCGGTGTCTTCCTCATAATAGTTCCTCTAACTTCGAGGATTGCTTCACCATAGAACAACATTACCTCTGTTAAATCAATCATCGTGACTTTTTATGCTGATCGTTTGGTGCGTGGCAGTTCGTGGATACCCGCACATTTTATGTCCTGTCATCAAAGCATTCTGTTTTCAGGCTACAAGTGACCCTACGGGACCATCCGACCGCCGTGTCATCCTCAGCTGAGGATGTGGATAGGAAGGGCGTGTGGTCAGCACACCGCTCGCACGGTCTTAATGATGGCTTTCTTTGACCAGAGCCGCTACTATTAGGTCGAGTAGCTCCTCAATTGGCATCACGAGTGTGAGTGCACCCCTAAAAATGGCAACAGCGTATGGCGACCCGGATGGTCATCATTCAAGTGCCGGCAACGCCCGACAGCGCATAACTGCGGCGTTCTGGAGGGAACCAGTGTATCCACTGCAACAAGGCCGTTGCCCCCGTCTTCAAAGATATGGCTTTATTTGGTGCACTTCTGGGGGCAAAGCGGCCTTCAGACTTTTTGCAACTTTTGTAGTGGTTTACACTATGACAAAAGCCATGGGATACTGACATGCACATATATATATGTCAGTAGTGTCTCACTATACTAGCTACAAAAGAACTATTCAGTGGCAGAGCTGACATTTGTATTCAGGAGATTCGTATGAGAAGATTTCCGGCGTGATTGTGGCCGCACGAGAGGAATGAACAGACTCTGATAGCGGTCATATAGTTGGAGCCAGGCGGAAGGGACATTCCATTTCGGAAATCGTTAGGGAATTCAGTATTCTCAGATCTGCAGAGTCAAAAGTATGCCGAGAATATCAAGTTTCAGGCATTACCTTTCACGAAGGGCAACGCAGTGGCAAAAAGCTTTCAATTAGCGACCTAGAACAGCGGCGTTTCGTTAGAATTTCCAGTGCTAACGGACAAGCAACAGTGCGTGAAATAACCGCAGATATCAATTTGGGAAGTACGACAAATTCATCCGTTAGGACAAAGCGACGAAATTTCGTGGCAGCAGACGCAGCACGATATCGCCTGCGTTACCTCTCCTGTGTTCTTTACCGTATTGGTTAGACCCTAGACGCCTGCAAAACAATGGCCTGGTTAGATGAGTCCCGATTTCCGTTGGTAGAAGCTGATGGTAGTGTTCGACCCCACGAAACTATAGACACAGGTTGTCAACAAGGCCCTTAGCAAGCTGGTGGGGGCTACGTAGTGGCGTGGGCTGCGTTTACGGGAAATGGAGTGGTTCCTCGCTAATGTTCGGCTACTAGGAGGACGTCCTTTCATGGACTTCATGTCCCCAAACGATGACGCAATTTCTATGGACTACAATGGGCCATGTCACAGGGCTGTAATTGTTCGCTATTTGTGTGAAGAACATTCTGGACAATTCGATAGAATTTCCCGACTCTCAAACATTTATGGGATATAATCGAGAGGTCTTTTTGTCCACAAAATCCTACACCGGAAACACTTTCCCAATTATGGACGACTACTGAAGCAACATGGTTCAATATTTCTGCAGGGGTCTTGCAACGACTTTGTAAAGTCCGTGACTAGTTGCGTTGCTGTACTACGAGAGGCAAAATGAGGTCCGATGAGGTCCGACACTATATTAGGAAATCTCTCATGACTTTTGTCACTCAGTGTACCTCACAATTACACAGTTCTTAAGCCACTGCAAGTTCACCATCAGATGATGGATAATAACAGGAACTTTCTCTCGAGACTTACGTGCAGCTATTCGATAAGATTGTGCTGCTAGTAAAAATAACGGACTGTAGAAGTAATCTACAGAAAGTATGCATGACATGTTAATAACAGGTATTGTTTCTGTTACTTACAGGTAGTAGTACGCATGAGGATGCGAGAACTGCACTGTAACATCTTCCGTTTAAAAAAAAGAAATTCAAATGGCTCTGAGTACTATGGGACTTAACATCTGAGGTCATTAGTCCCCTATAACTTAGAACTACTGAAACCTAACTAACCTAAGGACATCACACACATCCATGCCGAGGCAGAATTCGAACCTGCGACCGTAGCAGCAGCGCGGCTCCGGACTGACGCGCCTAGAACAGCTCGGCCACCAGCGGACGGCTCTTCCGTTTTAAATGAACGTGTAAATACACATTTAGGTGTGCTAAGTTTTACTCACTGGATATTAATATTCCGATTGAGCACTGGAAAGCATGATGATTCAGAAAGGAATTTTAGAAGATCAGGATTCTGCATTTAAGAGATTATCGCGATACCCACGGAGAAAAAACGAAGGATGTCCTGATGTGAGACCCGGAATTTCATCACATGTCCACTGTGCTAATTACATCTAATTTTGAGAATCTACTTTCAGAGATATTAATTGATACGTTACACACACTGTTCAAAAGAGTGCCATTAAAAAAGTGGAATTAAAAAACTGCTGAGGTTGTGTAAGGTGCTTGAGTGTTCGTCAAATCAGAAACGAATGTTTGCAGCCCTACTAAGCCGGTGTTGCCATCGTGAAAGGAGGTGTAGAAGAAAGGGGAGCACTTAGTCTCTACACGTCTCCAGTCAGCCACTGTACCAGTTTTTGTGTTACATGGCCCACTGAAGATATGCATTTCTCTGTGCCGGTGTGACAAATGGCCTTTTGCTATGAACTCGACTCAAAATATCGATACATGAAACGTATTCGCAGTTGTCACTATGTATAAGCATCAGCTGTGTATTGGAATGACGACAAATGTATTCAAAAATGGTTCAAATGGCTCTGAGCACTATGGGACTCAACTTGTGAGGTCATCAGTCCCCTAGAACTTAGAACTACTTAAACCTAACTAACCTAAGGACATCACACACATCCATGCCCGAGGCAGGATTCGAACCTGCGACCGTAGCGGTCGCGCGGTTCAAGAATGAAGCGCCTAGAACCACTCGGCCACTCTGGCCGGTGACAAATTTGTGCCGGGCCGGTACAAGAACCTGGATTTCACGCTTATCGCGAGTGGTGACCTTACCATTAGGCTATCTGAGCATGACTCGCGGCCAGACCCAAACTTCCATATGCCGTGAACTATATGTTTACAACCTCTACTTGTATATCCATTACGTATATTCCCGTATAGAGGAGATACGAGTAATTTGCTTGAAAGTCGCTTGCCAAGTGTATGCGGACGAAATCGATACTGCAGTGCCTGTGTTTTCCGTACTAGGGCACAGTGTTCCTTTGGACAGGCATGCGTGTACGGGTTGTAGGCACATGGTTGGTGACATATGGAAGTATGGATATTGGTGTGAGTCGTACTCGAATAGCTTAATGGTGTATGGAAAGGACATCGCCGCGTGGCATCGTCGCACTTAGAACGTTTTACTACACGACGCTTCGCGAACTCCCATCCCAACCTCCGCCATGATATCGACAGGTTACAAGCCACCGAAATGAAGCCGACATATTGTCCCTTATTCGGTGAAACTTGGAAGGTTTCGTCGTGCGCTCGCGGCGTCAAGACTGAGCGAGCGGTGAAATCCCACCTATGCGCCACATCGTAATCGATAGCTGGCGACGCCAACGACTAATCACGGATCTCTTCCGGATGATCGATCCTCAACCACGCAGGCAGCCGTTGTGGAAGCCTCTGCAGACCATTATCGATGTCTTTACCAGGAGGAGAATGTAGAAGAGGGGGACAATAACGACACTTTGCAGCACATGTTACACACCCTCGACGACATGCAGCATCGTTGCTTTTAGCATTACACTGGACGACACTAAAGTCGCGCTAGATAAGGGTGCAATTAACACGTCATCCGAGCCAGACGGACTGGCACTCAAATTCTGTCGGACTTACCGCATCCTGATGATGCCACGTTTGATCGTGTTGTATCGGCCGCCGCACAGCAGCCGTCAACTCGGCGCGGCGTGCTACAACACGCGAGACACACAGCGAGTACCGCTGGTGCCGCACACGATGTCAACAACTGGCGCAAGTGAACGCCTCGTCTTGGGGTTAGCGGCAGCGTACACACCACTATCGATACGGATTACCCTGGCGGCGCTGCCCTTGCCACCAGAGTGAGCAACCGTATAAGGGCGTCATCTACCAACACTCTGATTGGCCAGACCTGCGGATTTAAGCGAGTTTCCTGATCCCGGTTAGTCAGTTCAGTCTTCGCCGATGACTGTGTTACTACCCGGCTGCTGGATTCACGACGACCGAACCGTACTGTGGCCTCCCTGGCAGGAAACTTGCGACGCGTTGGTATCGACTGCTTGGCAGTGGTTTGGACTTGTATTCTCTACTAGGACTCTGATTTTTCCTTGGCGGTACAGCCAGCGAAGTGTTGTGCGGTCGAACTTAAGTTTTGTTTTGAGTGACAGAAGGTCAAATAAATTTGGCTATCACGGAATATTTGTTGTGTTTTAGTGAGGACATAACACAACAGATCACAATGTACCGAGAGCTGATATCGCCCGGTTACTTCGTGCCATCTGCCTTCGTCGATGAACTACTCATCCTGATATTCATGCCCTCAAAATAGCGGTCGATCGAGGACTACCGCCCGACCACAACTACATTCAGACTGTATGATCTTTGCCCGGCTCCTGGCAGTGCGTATAAAGAAGGTCCTACCCGAGATCCTTTCAATGGAGGAAACAATACTAGGAGACCAACATTCAAACGGCCACTGACAAATGTAGAGATTTAATAGCTCTCGCACAATCTGTCACTTTGAGCTGCTATGATCTCAACTGACTTCGAGCACACTTTCGACAGAGTGTACCACGAGTTTCTTATGTCATCGGCTTCCCATCTGACTTCCTCGACGTAATTTTTTCGCCTCTTAGGCTGAGCATCGTCCTATGTACTGGTAAATGGAGGACGGCGGGTCCCTTGCCAATCTGAGATCCGTTTCGACAAGGATGACGACTCTCCAAGATATTTACGCGATCTCAGTGGAACAGATCCTAAGATGTCTGAGAAACAGACTTTCGGGGATTATGTTGAGGGACAACACCTTCTACTGCAGAGCATTTGCTGATGACCTTCTATTATGATCTGATCAATGGATCAAGCGATGTGGATTGGCAGCGAGAAGTCATATGAATATAGCCCAGTCGGTGGTGATGCATATTTGAAGGGGCCTCCAGGTGGGCTGCGGAGCGTCCCTCCCACAGGTGGACGTGATCAGATATTTGGGCATTACATTTACACGAGATCTGCGTCACACGCCTACCGTGAACTTGTAAGTAGGCTGTTTAGGTTTTTTTATTGGTAGCGCCACCTCTGTATGAATATCACTGGCTGTGCTGTGTGCAGTCTGTGGCTGCTTTGCATTGTTGTAATACTCGCCATTGTAGTGTTAGGCAGCTGGCTGTGAACAGCGCGTAGCGTTGCGCAGTTGGAGGTGAGCCGCCAGCAGTGGTGGATATGGGGAGAGAGATGGCGGAGTTTTGAAATTTGTCATGAACTGCCATATTTATATATGATGATATCAAATACATTGTTTGTTCTTTATTAATATCTTTCATTTGCTAACTATCCCTATCAGTAGTTAGTGCCTTCAGTAGTTTGAATCTTTTATTTAGCTGGCAGTAGTGGCTCTCGCTGTATTGCAGTAGCTTGTGTAGCGAAGATTTTTGTGAGGTAAGTGATTTGTGAAAGGTATAGTTTACTGTTAGTCAGGGCCCATTCTTTTGTAGGGATTATTGAAAGTCAGATTGCGTTGCGCTAACAAAATATTGTGTGTCAGTTTAAGGACAGTCGTGTATAATTGTTCAAAGGGGATGTTTCAAACTATAGACGTCTACTGAAAGCGATATGTGCAGAAGTCCGCCAGAACATAATGCAACGCATGGATCTCCTACAGCGTGTCCAGTATCTTAACCATAACGTGAGAACAAGTTGATGCACATGACTCAGGTTCTCCTACTACCGACAGCTGCGGTTCGCTGACTGCAGGCGGCGTTTGGATATTAATTTACTGCTGTATTCCTATTTTAAAAAAGTCCTCTACGACGCCCTTACGTTCCCTATGTTTGAATTCGGACTGGGACTCATAAATGTACAAGCGTCGACTGCAGCCATATTTGTATGCACAATGAAAAACTGAGAAGCCCTCAACATATTTCACTTACGGGCAGTCTGTTGGAGGTACTGATGCCACCTGTTACGACTGCGCACATCGCTCCGTCTCTTTTCCACATCTCAGAATTTATACTCGAACAAGTATCTTCATCTGCCTACCACTCGTGCTCCGAAGGCGAGAGGCATCCGCCATTTGCTGTTGAGATCCATCCCTCGCAACGTGCTTGAGAGTGAAAGCCTGGCCACACTACGGCCTATGGTGTGGGGAGCAGTTCAACGGCGCTTCCTCGCTATACGGGTACAAGCAACGTAGTACCATGCGATCGACAGGAAATACGTGGTACTACACAGGCTGCACGCTATTGGGCTGACTTTTATAGTTTTTCTGTAATAATCAATCAAAATCTGTTTCTTCCTTTTGAACTACCCGGTATGTATTGTTCATGGTCACTTATGTAAGACTTTCATTAATTCAGAGTGTTTTCTAAGACAGATTAAGATACTGTTAAACCTCTCTAACAGATGAGTAGCTTCACAGATGTCAATAACTACCACCCAATTTAATTTTTTTCTACCCAATCATAGATTGGATTTCGAAAAGTCCCCTCGACTGCAGCAGCTATTCGTACAGATACTGAGCACGCAATCAGATCTTTAAATGATAAACTAGAACGTATGTGATACGTGGTTCAGCAGATGCCTGGTTTATCTCTTATTTAGCAACAGAATATAACAAGTTACCATACGCCGTTCGAGTGTTATAAAGTGGGACGACACATCACCTGCATGTGGAGAAATTACAATGGGAGTACCACAGGGTTCGATCACTAGCGCACTGGTCTATCTAAGCGATGTAAAATTAAAATTAAACGTCTAGTCGGAATTAGTCTCATTGTAGATGATGCAGATATTGTTGTGAATATAAAAAAAAGCATTGACAGAAAAAATAGTAAACGATGTTTTTGTGGAAGTTACTGAGTTCACGCAAAAGAGCTCTCTTTAAACTTTAAAAGAACATAGATCGTCAAATTTTGTTCTATAAAAAATATTCCACAGCCTATTAACCCAGCATAGCAAGAGGAAATAATAAGGAGGGTGAATAGTGCGAAGTTCTTAGATATGCACATTGATCAAAACAAACTGGAAAAGCTATATAGTCGCCCTGAAGCATCAAGGATATTTCCCATCTTTGGGACAGAGTTAACTTATTTTGCATACTGAGTGGTGTCTTAAAGGATAATGTTCATGGGTGACTCCTGCCTTAATTAAAATATATTCATTGTATAAAAGAAAGTAATTAGATTTATGTGTGTGGTTTACACGGATACATCTCTTAGACATCTCTTTAAGCAGCCATTATTGTACACTTATTCAACTTATTAGGAACAATTCATCCATGTACGAGAGTAACAGAGATATTTACAACTATAGCACTAGAAGGAAATGTGATCTTCATTGCTATTCAACAACTAACTTTGGTACAGGAACGGATGAAATATGATCATAAAACTAATGTGAAGTATATTGTAAAAACTGATTTCTTGTTTTTCAGTATTGTCTGTTTGTATCCTGGCAGTCCTGAACAGAACAGAAGCTACTCCACAATGTCCTCAAACAACACATGTTCCCGCTTCTTTTCCATCTACCTCTACATATACACGGGGAAAGCCATCCTATGGTGCAATTACCACTGACAGTCAATCTCTTTCTACTCCACTCGCAAATGGAGCGCAGGAGAAACAATTGTTTTTACACTTGTGTACGAACCTTAATTTTCCATGTCTTGTCTTCGAGACCTTATGCAAGATGTACGTCTATAACAACAGCATCGTTCTGCAGTCTGTCACAACTGTTGTGTTACATCAAAACAACGTTTTATTCCTTCCAGAGTCTCCCATTAGAGTTCACAGAGCATTACCGTAACGTCTATACGTTCATCAAACCTGCCGAAAACAAATCTAACAACACGGCTCCAAATTACAGGGAGTAAATAAAGTCCGGGAACACTTTCAGTTATTTATTGCACAAGACCTAAACATTGTACAGATGTCATATACATTGAATTTTGAAGAGAAACTCTGAAAGTTTTTTTTTTTGAAACATTCGATATGAGAACCATGAGTAATCGAATTCTTGCCATACCCGTCCCAGAATGGCATCGTGGACTGCGGCAGTCGCTTCCCGTATTCTCTCCCGGAGCTCTGCTACATCACATGGTAGAGGCGGTACATAACCCAGATCTTTAATGTGTCCTCACAGAAAAAAGTCACACGGAGTGAGATCTCGTGATCGGGGAGGCCATTTCATGAAACAGCTGTTCCCTTCTGCAGCACGACCGATCCATCTATGCGGCAGCTCCACGTTTGCGACTGCCGCTGACTACGACAAATTACCAAACTACGCTGTGGCGGTATACATGAAAAAAACCTTTCAGGGTTTCTCTTAAAAATGACATATGTATGATACCTGTACAATATTTGATTCTTGTGCAATAAATAGTTGAAAGTGTTCCTTGTATTGCGATGTCTTTAATCTGACCTCTTGGGGGTCTCAAGCATTTGAGCAGTACTTAAGGATACTTCACACAAATATTCTGTGCATGGTCTCCCTTGTAGATGAGCTGCACTTTTATATAATTCTACCACTAAACGGAAGTCGACCATTTGCTATTCATACAATCGACCTTATAAGCTCGTTCCATTTCATTCAGTTTACAACATCACACGAAGATCATGCAGAACACCACTAATACTGTATTCGAGCATGACAGGATTTTTGTACACCTCTTCATTAAATGCATTTTCGCAGATCCAGAACAAGCGACCGTTCACTACACGAAACAGAAATTATCATTTTGTATCATCCTATTGTCACTCAAAGACAACATCAACAAACAGATGCAGATTACTGACATCCGCTTCGTCAGATAATTTATGTATGAAGTCAATAGAAGCGGTCCCAGGGGCTGTTGTTGTTGTTGTTGTTGTGGTCTTCAGTCCTGAGACTGGTTTGATGCAGCTCTCCATGCTACTCTATCCTGTGCAAGCTTCTTCATCTCCCAGTACCTGCTGCAACCTACATCCTTCTGAATTTGCTTCGTGTATTCATCTCTTGGTCTCCCCCTATGATTTTTACCCTCCACGCTGCCCTCCAATACTAAATTGGTGATCCCTTGATGCCTCAGAACATGTCCTACCAACCGATCCCTTCTTCTGGTCAAGTTGTGCCACAAACTTCTCTTCTCCCCAATCCTATTCAATACTTCCTCATTAGTTATGTGATCTACCCATCTAATCTTCAGCATTCTTCTGTAGCACCACATTTCAAAAGCTTCTATTCTCTTCTTGTCCAAACTATTTACCGTCCATGTTTCACTTCCATACATGGCTACACTCCATACAAATACTTTCAGAAATAACTTTCTGACACTTAAATCTATATTCGATGTTAACAAATTTCTCTTCTTCAGAAACGCTTTCCTTGCCATTGCCAGTCTACATTTTATATCCTCTCTACTTCGTCCATCATCAGTTATTTTGCTCCCCAAATAGCAAAACTCCTTTACTACTTTAAGTGTCTCATTTCCTAATCTAATACCCTCAGCATCACCCGACTTAACTCGACTACATTCCATTATCCTCGTTTTGCTTTTGTTGATGTTCATCTTATATCCTCCCTCCAAGACACCATCCATTCCGTTCAACTGCTCTTCCAAGTCCTTTGCTGTCTCTGACAGAATTACAATGTCATCGGCGAACCTCAAAGTTTTTATTTCTTCTCCATGGATTTTAATACCTACTCCAAATTTTTCTTTTGTTTCCTTTACTGCTTGCTCAATATAGAGATTGAATAACATCGGGGAGAGGCTACAACCCTGTCTTACTCCCTTCCCAACCACTGCTTCCCTTTCATGTCCCTCAACTCTTATAACTGCCATCTGGTTTCTGTACAAGTTGTAAATAGCCTTTCGCTCCCTGTATTTTACCCCTGCCACCTTTAGAATTTGAAAGAGAGTATTCCAGTCAACATTGTCAAAAGCTTTCTCTAAGTCTACAAATACTAGAAACGTAGGTTTGCCTTTCCTTAATCTTTCTTCTAAGATAAGTCGTAAGGTCAGTATTGCCTCACGTGTTCCAGTATTTCTACGGAATCCAAACTGATCGTCCCCGAGGTCGGCTTCTACTAGTTTTTCCATTCGTCTGTAAAGAATTCGTGTAAGTACTTTGCAGCTGTGGCTTATTAAACTGATAGTTCGGTAATTTTCACATCTGTCAACACCTGCTTTCTTTGGGATTGGAATTATTATATTCTTCTTGAAGTCTGAGGGTATTTCGCCTGTTTCATACATCTTGCTCACCAGATGGTAGAGTTTTGTCAGGACTGGCTCTCCCAAGGCCGTCAGTAGTTCCAATGGAATGTTGTCTACTCCGGGGGCCTTGTTTCGACTCAGGTCCTTCAGTGCTCTGTCAAACTCTTCACGCAGTATCGTATCTCCCATTTCATCTTCATCTACATCCTCTTCCATTTCCATAATATTGTCCTCAAGTGCATCGCCCTTGTATAGACTCTCTATATACTCCTTCCATCTTTCTGCTTTCCCTTCTTTGCTTAGAACTGGGTTTCCATCTGAGCTCTTGATGTTCATACATGTGGTTCTCTTATCTCCAAAGGTCTCTTTAATTTTCCTGTAGGCAGTATCTATCTTACCCCTAGTGAGATAAGCCTCTACATCCTTACATTTGTCCTCTAGCCATCCCTGCTTAGCCATTTTGCACTTCCTGTCGATTTCATTTTTGAGACATTTGTATTCCTTTTTGCCTGCTTCATTTACTGCATTTTTATATTTTCTCCTTTCATCAATTAAATTCAATATTTCTTCTGTTACCCAAGGATTTCTACTAACCCTCTTCTTTTTACCTACTTGATTGTCTGCTGCCTTCACTACTTCATCCCTCAGAGCTACCCATTCTTCTTCTACTGTATTTCTTTCCCCCATTCCTTTCAGTTGTTCCCTTATGCTCGCCCTGAAACTCTGTACAACCTCTGGTTCTTTCAGTTTATCCAGGTCCCATCTCCTTAAATTCCCACCTTTTTGCAGTTTCTTCAGTTTTAATCTACAGGTCATAACCAATAGATTGTGGTCAGAGTCTACATCTGCCTCTGGAAATGTCTTACAATTTAAAACCTGGTTCCTAAATCTCTGTCTTACCATTATATAATCTATCTGATACCTTTTAGTATCTCCAGGGTTCTTCCATGTATACAACCATCTATCATGATTCTTAAACCAAGTGTTAGCTATGATTAAGTTGTGCTCTGTGCAAAATTCTATCAGGCGGCTTCCTCTTTCATTTCTTAGCCCCAATCCATATTCACCTACTATGTTTCCTTCTCTCCCTTTTCCTACGCTCGAATTCCAGTCACCCATGACTATTAAATTTTCGTCTCCCTTCACTATCTGAATAATTTCTTTTATTTCATCATACATTTCTTCAATTTCTTCGTCATCTGCAGAGCTAGTTGGCATATAAACTTGTACTACTGTAGTAGTCCCAGGGGCACTCCTAGCGATACTCTTGTCTCTGATGAACACTCGCCTTCTAGGTCAACCAAGTGGTTTGTATTACATGAAATGTCTTCCTTCCATTCACATATCTAATATCCTGTTCCAGATACCCGTACCTTTGTTAACAGACTTCCATGCGAATCAAATTATTTCTGGAAGTCTAGGAATATGTAATCCGTCCGTTGCCATTCATCGAGGTTTTGCTAGTTAGGCAAGTTGAGTCTCGCACGAGCAGTGCTTTCTGATCTCATGTAGATATGTGGCTACAAGCATTTCGCCATAAAAAATTTATTGTATTTGAACACAGAAAATCCTCAATAACTGCAGAAAACTGATGTTAAGCGTAATGGTCTAAAATTATGTGGTCCTTTCTTACACGGTGGTTATCAGTGCTTTTTTCCAGTGGCTTGGTATTTCGCTAGAAAATGTATGGAGCCAAATGAGGCGTGGCAGTGGTAGGTCATTCCACTGTGAATGCTCATCGTGTTCCTGCATAAGCAGTTAAAAAATTAAGAGTAGCAGAGATAAATAATCTTGTCTGATCATGTGTAGACGTCTGAAGAATTTTTCTACGCTTTAGTGAAAACGGCATCGTGATCAGAATGATAGATCACGATAAGTTTCAGTTTAAATCAAGCACTGAAATTAGAATTCGTGGGAACGCACGAAGGCAGGAAGCTACCTTTGCAGCGTCAGCACGGTGGCAGTGCGCCCAAGGACGCCACGCCACATCATCATGGCAGGTTTGAAAGAGATGGCTGGGAAAAGAAAAATAGTTCTTCAGGGAAACGCATTTTATGTGAATAAGACTGTCGGAATATTTATTTCAGAGATGATTTCTAAAGAGTTTCTTCTACAGTTTTGATAGAAAAAAGTTAATTATATGCAGTTGATGTTCCACAGACATACTGAGCCTCACCTTCGTCTAAGACAAAAATTTTGGGTTAAGAAATTAAAATTTGTGCTAGTGCCTGGATTCTAATCCAGCTGTTCTGCTTACCAGGCAGATGCGCTATCCATTGCACAATACTCCCCACTACAAGGGGAGCAGCAATGGGCTCATGTGTGAACTGGAATCTGCACTGGGTACTCTCTCGTCTAAAAAACACCTGCAAAACACGTCAACCAATATAAAAAGTCGTAACAACATCATTCAGAGTCTGTGTGGCACAACGTAAGGGGATTCAGTAGAACGAAAAACAAAAAAAAAAAAAAAAAAATGTGCAAGAGCCGTCTCCATTGAATCCATTGAACCCCCTTAGGACCTTTCAGCATGTTGAGTAGCTTGGGTTAGCAACTTCTGTTAGTCAGTAGAACGAAAAACAGTCCAAGTTGCAGATTTTTACTTTTTATTCATTTGATGATTAGCTTCGGGCTGAGACGCATTTTCAAATCATCGTTACGAAGTCGAAAGCGGCATTTCGAAAGATGTCAAAAATCTGCAATGAACATTTTTGATATCTTCGGAAATGCCATTTTCGACTTTTTTATGATGATTTGAAAATGGGCCTCGACTCAAAGGTAATCATCGAATGAATGAAAAGTAAAAATTTGCAACTCGGACTCGTTTTCCGTTCTACTGACTAACAGAAGTTGCTAACCCAAGCTACTCAACATGCTGAAAGTTCCTAAGGGGATTCAATGGATTCAATGGAGACAGCTCTTGCACTTTTTTTTTTCGCAGCAGAGATTTCTCTCAAAGTGATGTACTTGTCGTACCAGCCTCATCGATGCACATTTGAAAAACACGGTGCACATGATTACTGATACAATCAGGTCAACTCCAGTCTTCTGAGTTCCCCTGCTAAGCAATATCTACCTCCCAAATATTCGCAGAACGGAGACCCAGCTTAGAATTTAGCACAGTATGTAAGGGAATAAGGAACTACCCATTCATTACGACATGCCTGTCTTACGAATATACAGGCTTCATTCAAGACACCCACCACTACTGTCCACATAACAGCTAGCTGCATGTAACACGAAATAATAGACCTCTGGAATAAGAGCTGCGAACACATCCCTAATTGCGAAGAACGGGAATAGTCTGTGAACTCTAACTGTGATACTGTGGGTGTCGAACTTGTCAGGAGACTGTGGGTCAAATTAAATAGAAATTGCAGTTGATGTGGTCGGTGCGATGACTCACTGAACAAATGTATTGTAGAGTCTCTGTGCTGTGAATATAGGGCACTGGAACAAACAGTATAAGAGGAATGTGGCCTACAATCCTATAACTGCACTTGGAATAAGTGTATGGATGCCAGTGCCACGGTGTTGGAATAGATTAGAAACTTAGATATTTAATTCAGTTGATTCATTTTTGTTTTATGTAATGAAATTCATTACATAACATAAATTTACTGCATGTGTGTACATGCGAATGATGATGATGATGATGATGAATTGGGTTTGCGCAATGGATAGCGCGTCAGTCAAATGAGCCGGAGACTTGGGTTCGAATTCCGCTGCAGGTATAACTTTTAACTCATTGCCCCATCCTGCATCATTATCGTAGAAAAATAACTGATAAAGTGGCTTATCTAATGACACAGCACACTCATAAGCAATAAGTCGGACAGACAGATCATTGTGCAGGAGAGACTGCATTGGAGCTTGACTGAGGTCGGACCTGTGTCAGATGGCAGCCACCTTGGTTACATCATAAGCTTCTTATTTTTTCATTTTGTTTTAAAGAAGATCGAATAGACACAGTCACGTAGGAAGTGCTATTAATTGGTCTTACAAAGTACAGTTCCGCTGGTGATAATATCAACATGCATGGAGATAGTTCAAGTGAAGGAAAGCTTATGGCATGTCATATGTTATCACTCAGTCAACTAAGGGCGCTGATGACCTCGATGTTGAGCGCCCATAAACCCCAACACACACACACACTCAGTCAACTGGTAGTAAATGGGACGAGTCTAATTATTAAGTTGTGTACTGTTGTGTGCTGTTATAGAATGGCGATGATGGCTATGTGGTAGAGACTGGGAGGGGGGGGGGGTGTTAACGTTGTTCGTTTCTTATAGAAATCGTGTGTCTTGTGAGTACCAGATTCTGAATCTTCGCTGGCAACCAGCAACGTGATTGTAATGGGATGAGCAAGCTGCTAAATTCGCTTGGGCGGAATTGTGTTGTCAATGTGAAATAGTTTCATTCTCGCAAGCTCCTAGAATTCTGATAAGTCCTATTGTCAACCTGGTGTAAATCTTGGCTTAATTGTAGGACAAAATATATTTAATCTTAGAATATTAGATAATTCTTTCTTTGATGGTCCCAATTACATGTTTTATTTTAGTGATAAAAGTTCAATGATATACACAAGTGGTAGCACCCATAGATGGGAGTACTGCGTAACCATCAGTGCAGTGCAGTAAAGACAGGTGTGGTTAACAGTTCGAGAATGTGTGGCTGGTCTTGAAGGACGCAGTCTCTGAAGGTAGGTCCATGTCTAAATTAGGTCTCGCAACCTTGTTAGACAGCCACTTACTACCACATGCAAGTTTTTCGACATTACACTGCAGAACTGAGTATGGGGCTGTAAACCAATTGTAGCAGCACCACAGTTTAAGATAGGAAAGTTAGATCCGGTGGAACATTTCTGAGTGCACAAGTTACATTCAGGTGCGGGCCTGTTGACAGTAAGTAATGCTGACCAGCGGTTGCGAAGTAGAATGGAGGCCACAGGGCTATCGAACCACTGAAACGAGTAAACACAGCGGTTTGCATGGCGCAAGTTACAGGCAGAAGGGGACCACTGGCGCAACATAAGTGACGTGAGTACGTGACTCGGAGCAGTGCATTAGCAAAACAGAGGTGCACAGCTGCTTATAAATAGGTGTGGGTTTCTAACAAGATTCATTCAAGTGTGGCAGCTCTCCTGGACGGTGGGGCGTGTCACACCACCAGATGTGGTGCCAGCATTCCAGTCCACAGCGGGTTGTTGGTTCGACCCTCTGAGGCCCCCACAGGGTCCGTAGCCCCCCAGCAGTGGGCCACTCCATGGCTCGCTACTGTGGGCGGTCGTCCTGGCTTCCAACACACACTGGAGGCATCCTGAGGCGAGTGCTGCAGATTCGGACGCCGGATCGCAGGAGCTCATTGTTGCCACGATCTCAGCCACGCTGGCGAGAAGGATGCAGCAGGCCGCCTGCAGCTCACACCGAGCAGCGCTGAGTCGGCAGGGACGCAGACCGCCGAGTCAGCTGCCAGCACCCTGATGACGCCGCAACTCTGTTGGCATCCAAGGCTCGACACAGCATTGCATTGCATGGGCCACTGGGGTGCTTCTTCAACATTGCGGGGCCCTGTGATTCAGACTAAGGTGTTTGAGGGCACTGTGTTTGGAAACAATGAATCATTTCGAAAGCTGGGGCGAGTCTTAATACGGTGCCTTCTACCTCTTCCTGCTACATTTGGTCATCCTGATACATTCGGTGGCAGAAGTTGCCACTACACAATATACTTATTTTTATGAACCTTGAACTGATAAACTGAATTCGCAAAATAATTGAGAAGAGGTAAACCATCTTCCAGAGTGGTGCATCGGTGCTGGGAAATGGTATGGGATATTGCTAGATAATTGTGAATCGAACTGGTAAGGTGCAAAATGTTTTATAAAACTAAGCTTTGAGTATGTTAATACAACAATGACCAGTATCAAACAGAAATTAAAAACCATGCTCCTTGCGACAAGAAGACAGAGTGAACTTACAATTTGGGCTCTTTAGCTGACACTGATCACATCGCCGAGGTACTTGTATAGTTGTTGTGGCCACTAGTGGCCCCAGCAGAGGTGTGGCCTTTCAACTAAATTGTGGAGACACCAACCGAGAAGGCAGACAGCTGATGCAGAACACATCAAGAACCGAGCTCTCTTATACTTTATCGGCTGCTGGGCGTGCTAGTAACATTTTGGAACAAAATGGCCACTGCCAATAGACAACCAGCAGATTCTAATTCAGTTTGTGAAATCGAATGTATAACTGACATGGATAAAATTAAGAGGAAGCTAAAGAAATGTTTTCTGTTTATGCTTTGTATGAGGAGGAAACGAAGTTAGCATCTCCAAGTAATGTACTGTAGAACCAATGAACGTGGAACCAATAGAGCAAATCTGATTATTTCAATGCCAGCAGGCATTTATGACTGTTGAAAAATTGCTAATGAATTAAGGAAGAAGAAAAGTAATCTCAGATTGGCAAAATTTTTTACTGTTGTCTCTAACTGAAATGTTAGGTAATCTCAAGATGGAGCTGCAAAGTAAGGATAATGGAGGAATGAGTTCTCATGTGTCTGTGGAAATGACCAAGTTAAAAGTGGAATTAAAGCGTAACATTAAACAACAGTCTGCCTAATACATAGTATAATCTGAGCAGTAGGTTGATGCTAAGTTGACACAGATACTTTCAAAAGTAGATTCAGATCTCAAAGAGTTATGAAAAGTTGTGATGCATGAGCTAAGGAACGTGTAGGAAAGAATGTGAAAAGGTTGGAAGATAAAAAGAAAGGTCTATCGCATTTTCACAGAGTAAACTGAGCATAAGTGTTTAGAATACGTGGAGGCAGCGACCCAAGAATTAAAAAATATCAATGATAGGATAAAGCTTGACTAAAGCATGCAGTTTCAGGACAACGTAACAGAGATGGGTTGCGTGCTGGGTACCGAGCAAATCGCACAGAAGTCGTTGCAACAGCAGATAGAACATAATAGGTTGGTTGACAAGGAACTACCTAAAACTAACACGGAGATTTCGAAGTTGTTAAGAACGGTATTATGGCACTTGCCTGTTACTTCAGCGAAGCTGCATTTATTCGCTGTAGAAAACTTTATTATTTTCGTCGTTACAGCAACGTGATCCAAAACTATTCATATAGGAATTAATGGAAGTGTTATCGGTATCTTGGTCTAAACAAGAACAGATTTATTTTTTAACAGGGTACTTCAGGGGTGAAGCCTTTATGTTGACGAATGATGCAGCAAAAGATTTTTAAGATTTAAATGAATACAAAGAAAAAATTTCGAAAGATTATTGGCCTGTAGAAATTCAGAATGAACCGATCATTGATTTCTGGAACGATAGTAAGTATAAACCAGATAATGGCTCACTGAAAGTATTCTGGAAGTGCTGGTGGGAACGATTTAAGTACCTTGTCTCGATTCGTTTTCTACAGGTATAGGATGTATATTAGCATTGTATATTCATTATTAGCTGTAGAGCTGCGCTGTGATTACGAAAATTATAAACATTTCCTCGAAAGTGTCAAAGCACTCTCGTGACTATTATCGCGAACCATAGAACATATCACAGAAGCAGCAGGACTATATAAGTCTTGTGCGTCTTATACGTGGTTGGGGCCATACCAAACGAAAGCAGCAGGCGACAGAATAGCAGTCGTTGTGACAACATTGCGGAACGAAATGAGCAGATTGCACAGGGACTCCTCAAGTCTACCGGACTCCTCCGTCCTACCACAGTCCTAGATCACCTCAGCAACAAAAGGAGCCAATGCGTCCCTGAAGTTCAGAGAGGGGCAAAAATCAACAACAAAGAAGAAGTATGAAATGTTATTTAACTGGTTTTAGAGTTATAAGGGAAATAGGAACAGAATATAGCAGTTATAGAAAGGGGAACAGAAACAGAAATGTGAGATGTAGAGGAATTTATGATAGTGGAGGAAACGTTATTCTAAGAGATAAGCGTAGGCCATCTCCTAGTCTGAGAAAACTTTACAATGAAGTGATTGCGTGCGGTCGAGCTGGATAGAAAAATTATACCTTTCCTTGTTCTATTATGTTCCTCTCTTCTTTAATCTACGTGAATCTAGGTCTCACAGAATTTTTCATCAAGCAGTTGATAGGGAAATTATTGAACTGGCAGCAGAACGTGTGAAACAATTAAGAGAGTAGATATAGAATGTTATGAACGTAATACGAGAAATGTAAAATCCCAGAGATAAATCACAGAGCCGAAATTTAAGAATATAAGGAAAATAACATTCCTACATCAAGGAAGATTCCCCCCACACTCATGAACCATGGACCTTGCCAACGGTTTGGAGGCCGGCGTGCCTCAGTGATGCAGATATCCGTACCGAAGGTGCAACCACAACGGAGGGGTATCTGTTGAGAGGCCAGACAAACGTGTGGCTCCTGAAAAGGAGCAGTATCCTTTTCAGTAGTTTCAGGAGCAACAGTCGGTTGATTGATTGAACTGGCCTTGTAACATCAATCAAAACAGCATTGCTGCACTGGTTCTGTGAATGGCTGAAAGCAAGGGGGAAACTACAGCCATAATTTTTCCCAAAGACTTGCAGCTTTCCTGTGTGGTTATACGATGATGGCGTACCGCTGGGTAAAATATTCCAGAGGTAAAATAGTTCCCCATTAGGATATCTGGACGGGGACTACTCAGGAGGACGTCGTTATCACGAGAAACAAAACTGCCGTTCTAAGGATGTATTGTCAGATGCTTTACTCGAGCAAGGAAAAAAAAAAATTGGAGAAGGAATAAAAATCCATGGAGAAGAATTTGTCAGGGCATTGAAAGACCTAAGTAGAAACAAGGCCCCAGAATTAGGCAACAATCCTTTAGCGCTACTGATAACCATGGGAGAGCCAGCCATGACCAAACTCTTCCATCTGTAGGCCAGATGTATGAGATAAGCGAAATACCCTCAGACTTCATGAAGAATATAATAATTCCAATTCCAAAGAAAGCAGGTTTCCCCATGACATTGTAATTCTGTCAGAGACAGCAAAGGACTTGGAAGAACAATTGAACGAAATGGACAGTGTCTTGGAAGGTGAATATGAGATGAACATCAATAAAACAAAATGAGGGTAACAGAATGTAGCCGAACTAACTCAGATGATGGTAGGGAATTGGATTATTAAATGAAACACTTATAGTGGTAGGTGAGTTTTCCTACTTGGACAGCAAAATAACTGAGAATGATAGAATCAGAAAATATGAAAAATGTGGACTAGCGATGGAAAAAAAATGGTTCAAATGGCTCTGAGCACTATGGGACTTAACATCTGTGGTCATCAGTCCCCTAGAACTTAGAACTACTTAAACCTAACTAACCTAAGGACAACACACACATCCATGCCCGAGGCAGGATTCGAACCTGCGACCGTAGCAGTCGTGCGGTTCCGGACTGAGCGCCTGAACCGCTAGACCACCGCGGCCGGCTAGCGATTGAAAGGAATGCGTTTCTGAAGAAGAGAAATTAGTTAACATCGAAGATAGATTTAAGTGTCAAGAGTATTTCCTGAAAGTATTTGTATGGATTGTAGCTGTGGACGATAAACAGTCTAGACAAGAAGAGAACAGAAGCTTTCGAAAAGTGGTGCTACAGAAGAATGCTGAAGATTAGGTGGGTAGATCAAGTTTCTGATAAAGAGGTACTGAACAGAATTGGAGAGAAGAGGAATTTGTGGAATAACTTGACTAGAAGAAGGGATCGATTGGTAGGAGGCAGCAAGGGATAACCGATTTAGTACTGGAGGGAAGCGTGGAGGGTAAAAATCGTAAAGGGAGAACAAGTTGTAAATACATTAAGCAGATTCAGAAAGATTTAGGTTCCAGTAGTTACTCTAAGGTGAAGAGGCACAGGACAGAGTAGCATGGAGAGGTACAAGGATACAAGGAAAATAACGAGGTTGAAAAGCAGTGAAAATGAGACATAATACTGTTTGAAGCAGGATATTGGAAGCAGTGTTCTGAGATATATATGTTTGAGTAGTATTTTTGTAGTTTAAGCTGATGACGTTTAAAAAGGACAACTATACGCGACCTATAGCAGGGACTAAGGTAACGGTATGAAATGTGTACGATGGCGAGGACCTCGTTTCAAGGAGATGAGTGATTTGTGCCACAAACAAGTGGGTATTCTATAAATATTGTGTAGTACGCTAAATAAGCTAAATACGACTGAGCAGCATGGAGTGCCAAAATTATTTTAAGTGGGAAAGAGGAGCATATGCCATTTTTTCGGTAAAATATGGCCACAGCTGATTTAGTCACCAGAGTTGGGTTAAGTTTTTGAATACGCATAGTTCTAAATTTGTCAAGATGAAGACTGAACAGTCGTGAGTGTCAGGAAAGGTGGAGATCTAGTGATTAAGTAAATGTAGCGGATGCAATCGAGGAAGTGTGATTTTCAGTCTACAGAAGATAGTAAAGTACACTAATGATCATGTGTGGTGATCTACGGACGGAGTGAACTGTGATGATTAAAAAGGGTCAGTAGAAGACGTATTCAGAAACTATCTGAAATAGTTATAGAGCTGAGGAACATGGGTCTAGGTCGAAACAAACTTTCTTTTGTGCTAGCGGCTTCAGTCACTACTGCGAGGCCAATAATGCAATTTTCTGAGATCTTGAATCTAGCCCACAGCTGAGAAAGAGAAATCCAGAGTAGTGATTAGGTGGCAGCATTCACGAGGAAGGAGGCGACGTCATCACAGATGTGGTATGCAGCAGCACCCGCCTTAGTCCCACGCGCAGAGTAAGGTCTCAAGGTGGAGAATCAGAATAACTCACGTCATGTCTTTTCTGTTACCGTGCCACCACTAACGTGTGATATTGTGTGGCGAAATCAGATTTTAAATGTTAGGTAATGTGACAAAGTAGCTTGGTAATTTCATACATAGAATGGTGTTGTTCTTACAAACTGATGTATTAGAAGTAAGTTTTGATTAGATATATGTTCTACAGCCAGGAAATTAGTAATATTAAGTATAAGTGAATGTTTCCCTAAAATTCGTATTGTTAGGTACTCATGCAACTACTAAGAAATTGATAGGCTTCGCAAAGGAAATAAAATTCCTGGAATCAAAGGCTAAAGTATATAAAGTATTTTGGAGTAAGAGAAAGTGAGCGAAAATCAAATGTACCTATAAGATGGAGAAATAACAGAAAGAGAAATTTATCACGTTGTTATTCAAACATTCATGTACGTTTTCAAAACAATGTCTCTCGGCAGGGTGATTTAAAACCAGTTTAAACTTTCTCAATAATTCTTTACTTTCATGATATTTTAACTAAATAGGTCCATTCACTGTCAAAATAGGATGCTAACAACTACCTGTCTGTCGGTACCAAATGCATTAAATCAACAGACACTTCAGCATATACTCCGTAGGTAAAGTCGACTCCAGCCAATTTCTTGTGGTCGGTGCCACAATTGCTGTCATATCTTGCTCCTTATTAATAGCAAGGGCATTGTAATATATATAAAATAGTGTACTAGCAAAGATACTACTATTTAATTCTCAGATAAATTTATGACTACTGTTTCACTCATAATTGCTGACTGCAGCAATCTTAGAACGGTTGAGGATACAATCTCTGACATAATATGTAAGCAAAAATAATTTTCTACTTTTGCGAAATGACAAACAGTCAAACGAAATGTTTTCACACTTTGTAATTTTATCTGCACTAATCAAAATTATTTGTTATAGAGAAGCCTGGTTCCTCAGTTTATCCATCAGAAGGAAAATGATACACTAGATCTCGATCTTCGGCATAAGTCTTCCCCCCAAGTCATGAAGTACATTCCCCTACACAATATGGAAAAATTAAATAAGAAATCTGAGCGTCTCTAATGTCACCTTAAAAAGTTTTACTTGAAAGAGGGCAGAATAACATTTACCGTGAATCAGGTCACGCCTGTTTCATATAATTCTAAATTAAGTCAATTCTCAATGGAAACAAGTACCAGTTGTAACTAAATCTGATTGTTTATTTGTGATTTGGATATGAGAACACGAAAGAACGCATTTACTGTGTGAAAATCATGCAAATGGATTCAATATCAAACTTTGGTGGATCGTTTCTTCTAAATAGTCACCGAAATTTTTTCAGTGTGACAGGTGGTGCTTTTGCCGTCCGATCCCTCCAGCGACTCGCAAATAGCATTAGCATTGGCCAAACGCATTACCCCTGTCATCGTTTGCACACTCATTTTTCTTCATTTTGCGTGCCTGTGCCTGCGTTGTTTTCGGAAGCATTAGCTGATCAAATAACTGTCCATTGAATGTTTAATGCGTGAGCGAACGCGCAAGGACAGTTAAAATACGGCATGCTCATCAAGTTTACTCGTTATCTCACAGTTTTTCATACCGTATTACAAAAGAATGATATTGTCACTATACCAAAATGAATTCTTCTTTTAATACATTATTGCGATCCGCTTTGAGGAATTTTCAGCAGAGACAGCAGAAATTTTCCCGTTAGCAGACAACGCATGTAGCTTATAACATTTCCGTAAGTAGGAGAATGTGGGAATAACTTTTTCGGTAAGTTATGTTTTGAGTGTATTTAAGATATGGGAGGACGGAAACGTTATAATCAGTAATTCCATTACGTAAGTTCGAACTACCTATTTGGATTCAGTTGGACACAGAACTGCCAGATTCCTCAACTGATTATTTTCGTTGAAACTTAGAATGGAAACTCCGTATACTTTTTATCCAGCTACGCCTGCCCCGGCGTAGAATAAATCATTAGCAGTACAGCAGTAATTGACTACGAAGGGGAAATTTAAACTGCCGCGCTGAGTGAACGTTCTCTTAGAAAATATCTGATTATTATCTGCTGCATAAAAAGTAGTTTTTTTTCCAAGATTTATAATTTAAGTAGATTCGATCTGTGGCTAATGTCATCTGACCGAATTTTCTAGTCAATGTGATGCTAATGAATACTGATGAGCTACAAAGAGGTTCTCGTCAGTAGGATACAGCGTCATACTCCTTGAAACAAAACAAGTTATTATGTGAATTAATTACTATTCAACTGATGAAATTACCATAGTGGATTAAAATAGATGCTTACATGCTTGGCTCAAGATACTAAGGGGAAGAGAACAATAGTCGGTAGTCGCATTTTATCGTCCATCAAAGATCTTATAGAGTTCACTGATACCAGATCGATCACATTCTTCCTATGGTTTTCATAGAATTACAATTAACATTTGGGAAAAATGATAAAGCTAATAACTATCACTGTCCAATGGAGAATTCATAAACAAAATTTCTAAGTCCATTTGGAGGCGTTACAAGCTGTTAATGCTTTTCTCAGTTTGTTTTGCGTACATAATTGGTATGAGTGAGCAATCACTGCGTCACACGTTATTCAAGATGGAAATGTAATCTAGAATTTTCATATCGAGTTAAATTAAGTATACCAAAATTTTCATAGTTTCTCAGAAAACATGTTTATGGTCTCTTGTAGATGGCTGAGGAATCTTTTTTATTTATTGTCTACTCTGATGCACTCCCAGGAAGATTGACTCTTCAAGCACCCCGTAAGAGATATTAATCTTTCCTCCCTTACGAGAATTTATCGTCTAATGGTGTCCCGAAACTGTTTTTTGCCAGCTGCCACGCGATACACACAATGTTCTTTGCAGTGGTTTAAATACCGATAATGGTGCACAGAATCCCCATCATTCTCCAGGAAGAGGAGAGTTCTAACCATTCATAATGTTCTAGGGGCTTCCTATAGCGACACTGCAGTTCTCCTGTACTGGAGTGAAAGATATTCAGGCAATTTCTTTCAACTATATCTCTAGACCATCATCACTAATATTGACAGCAGGTAAATGTAAACTACCAACAAATGTAAGTCCACATTCGAGAACGATATGCAGAACCTGGTGGAAGTGCGGTAAGGAGTGTACGTTGAGCATATAACGAAAGAAGTTGGAGTGGGTCCGGCTAGGTTTGGGTAGGAAAAGGACTCAGACTTTTCCTGGTATCTCCTCTGTGGATGTGTCAGGGCTGTATGGATACAGTTACAAGATTCATATCAACGAACAATGCTGCCTTAGTATCTGTTCTTACTGCTTGCTTGGGGTAAGGTAAAGAGACAACTTTCTTTGCGTTATTTGCAACTCCAGCTGACTCCAGTGCAAAAAAGGGTAACACAAAGAACTCCTGCTTAACAATCTTACTATTAATACTGACTGAAAGAAAAATCTAGCTTAAATAACAGTTAAGACTGGGTCATAAAAAGCCTTTCATCATTATTCAATGAGCAAAATGCTCGGAATAGTTATAAGAATATGTTAATACTATAGACTGTAGCTCTTTAGAAAGTAATACTAAACTTCTCATCGTTACACCGTATCCACATACAGGGGGCCTCTGCAATGGGTTGTCAGGCGCATTTACTCTAGTGTTTCACTGTTATCTGTAGTTTTGCTTTTGCGCTGTGTAGCTGAAGTCAGCCTAAACAGATCTTGCCCAACAAGTCTTTCACACAACATAAAGCGTCACGGAAATCGTCGGTTTCCTTTCTATTAAAAATAAAATGATTTTTACGTCGGAGTGTTATGATTCCATTAGGTAAAGCGGTCGCACGTTAATCTAGGGCGTTGTTCGTTTCATTGGTATATATTGACAGGAACTACCCGTGGTCAAGGGACAGCGTCTTTGATTACTAAGCAAAACGTCCTTAGGCCCGGGTTAGAACATCGCCACCGCTTAAACTGTGAATAAAAACCATTACCAATGGCGGCTGAAGACATATGGCATAAGAAGTCACCCTCATTCAGCCTTCTCAAAGAGGGCGGTTGAGTGGTTGGAGGTTCAGGGCACTCTCTTGCCCTCGGGGTGGGAACCTGATCCTAAGAAGAGTAAGAATCAGCAGTTATTCGCGGCATGAGGTTGTAGAAGGCAATGGAAAGCACTGCATTGAAGACATATAATACACTCCTGGAAATGGAAAAAAGAACACATTGACACCGGTGTGTCAGACCCACCATACTTGCTCCGGACACTGCGAGAGGGCTGTACAAGCAATGATCACACGCACGGCACAGCGGACACACCAGGAACCGCGGTGTTGGCCGTCGAATGGCGCTAGCTGCGCAGCATTTGTGCACCGCCGCCGTCAGTGTCAGCCAGTTTGCCGTGGCATACGGAGCTCCATCGCAGTCTTTAACACTGGTAGCATGCCGCGACAGCGTGGACGTGAACCGTATGTGCAGTTGACGGACTTTGAGCGAGGGCGTATAGTGGACATGCGGGAGGCCGGGTGGACGTACCGCCGAATTGCTCAACACGTGGGGCGTGAGGTCTCCACAGTACATCGATGTTGTCGCCAGTGGTCGGCGGAAGGTGCACGTGCCCGTCGCCCTGGGACCGGACCGCAGCGACGCACGGATGCACGCCAAGACCGTAGGATCCTACGCAGTGCCGTAGGGGACCGCACCGCCACTTCCCAGCAAATTAGGGACACTGTTGCTCCTGGGGTATCGGCGAGGACCATTCGCAAACGTCTCCATGAAGCTGGGCTACGGTCCCGCACACCGTTAGACCGTCTTCCGCTCACGCCCCAACATCGTGCAGCCCGCTTCCAGTGGTGTCGCGACAGGCGTGAATGGAGGGACGAATGGAGACGTGTCGTCTTCAGCGATGAGAGTCGCTTCTGCCTTAGTGCCAATGATGGTCGTATGCGTGTTTGGCGCCGTGCAGGTGAGCGCCACAATCAGGACTGCATACGACCGAGGCACACAGGGCCAACACCCGGCATCATGGTGTGGGGAGCGATCTCCTACACTGGCCGTACACCACTGGTGATCGTCGAGGGGACACTGAATAGTGCACGGTACATCCAAACCGTCATCGAACCCATCGTTCTACCATTCCTAGACCGGCAAGGGAACTTGCTGTTCCAACAGGACAATGCACGTCCGCATGTATCCCGTGCCACCCAACGTGCTCTAGAAGGTGTAAGTCAACTACCCTGGCCAGCAAGATCTCCGGATCTGTCCCCCATTGAGCATGTTTGGGACTGGATGAAGCGTCGTCTCACGCGGTCTGCACGTCCAGCACGAACGCTGGACCAACTGAGGCGCCAGGTGGAAATGGCATGGCAAGCCGTTCCACAGGACTACATCCAGCATCTCTACGATCGTCTCCATGGGAGAATAGCAACCTGCATTGCTGCGAAAGGTGGATATATACTGTACTAGTGCCGACATTGTGAATGCTCTGTTGCCTGTGTCTATGTGCCTGTGGTTCTGTCAGTGTGATCATGTGATGTATCTGACCCCAGGAATGTGTCAATAAAGTTTCCCCTTCCTGGGACAATGAATTCACGGTGTTCTTATTTCAATTTCCAGGAGTGTATATCTCCACAGGACATGTGGCTTATAATTTGAAAGTAGCTTGATGATCTCTCCATTAGCAAAAGCTCCGGGCTACCCCTGGGAGGGGTCTGCCAACAGGAAGGTAACCACGAGAAAAATATTGAATAACCAACAGAAGAATAATGCTCAATGAGTTTGGGCGCTAAATGTCAGAAGTTTTAGTGTTGTAAGTAGGCCATTTAGGTTTTTATGTTGGTAACGCCACGTAGCGGTCTGTATGAAAATCACTGTGTGCAGTCTGAGGCTGGTCGGCATTGTTGCAATATTTGCTATTGTAGTGTTGGGCAGTTGACTATTAACAGCGCGCAGCGTTGCGCAGTTGGAGGTAAGCCGCCAGCAGTGGTGGATGTGGGGAGAGAAATGGCGGAGTTTTGAGAGCAGATGATCTGGACGTGTGTCCATCAGAGACAGTAAATTTGTAAGACTGGATGTCATGAACTGCCATATATATTATGACTTTTTAACACTATTAAGTAAATACATTGTTTGTTCTCTATCAAAATCTTTCATTTGCTAACTATGCCTATCAGAAGTAAGTGTCTTCAGTAGTTTGAATCTTTTATTTAGCTGGCAGTAGCTCGAGTAACGAAGATTTTTGTGAGGTAAGTGATTCGTGAAAGGTATAGGTTAATGTTAGTCAGGGCCATACTTTTGTAGGGATTATTGAAAGTCAGATTGCATTGCACTAAAAAAATCAATGTGTGTTAATTTAGTGATGATCAGAAAAGGTAAAGAGCGAAATGTCTAAGTACGTTCAGTTCTGCTCAGCTGTTTGAAAATCAAATAATGTAAGAGGCTTATCAGCACAGTAATTCATTAATTTTTCTATGGGGACGATTCATATGGATCCTGGCAGAGTCGCCAGCCTCTTACATTATTTGATTTTCAAACAGCTGAGCAGAACTGAACGTACTTAGACATTTCGCTCTTTACCTATTCTGATCATCACTAAACTAACACACATTAATTTTTTTAGTGCAACGCAATCTGACTTTCAATAATCCCTACAAATGAATGGCCCTGACTAACATTAACCTATACCTTTTACAAATCACTTACCTCACAAAAGTCTTCGTTACTCGAACTACTGCCAGCTAAAGAAAAGATTCAAACTACTGAAGGCACTAACTTCTGTTAGGCATAGTTAGCAAATGAAAGATTTTGGTAGAGAACAAACAATGTATTTACCTTAATAGTGTTCAAAAGTCATAATATATATAGCAGTTCATGACATCCAGTCCCACAAATTTACTGTCTCTGATGGACACACATCCAGATCATCGGCTCTCAAAACTCCGCCATTTTTCTCCCCACATCCACCACTGCTGGCGGCTCATCTCCAACTGCGCAACGCTATGCGCTGTTATCAGTCAACTGCCCAACACTACAATAGCATATATTGCAACAATGCCGACCAGCCTCAGACTGCACATAGCACAGTCAGTGATTTTCATAAAGAGCGCTACGTGGCGTTACCAACATAAAAACCTAAACAGCCTACTTACATTCTGATAGGGAAACTAGAAAATCTGAAAAGGTTAAGGCTCAGTCTAGATATAGCAGACGTCAGTGAAGTGAAATGTAAGACGAGGATTTTGGGTCAGGCGAATATAGGGTAATATCAAGAGCAACAGAAAATGGTATAACTGGAGTAGGATTTGCTATGAATAGGAGGGTAAGACAGTGAGTGAATTACTGTGAACAGTTCAGTGACAGGGTTGTTCTCATCAGAGTCGACGGCTAACCAACCCCGACATCGACAGTTCAAATATACATACCGACGTAAAAGCAGAAGATGAAGACACAATAAGTATATGAGGCTATTGATGCAGCAATTCGGTCCACAAAGGGAGATAAATATGTAATAGTCAAGGAGAGTGGAATGTGGTTGCAGGGGAAGGACTGGAAGACAGTGGTACGGTAGAATATGGACTTGGTACTACGAATGAGAGGGGAGAAAGAGGAACTGAGTTCTGAAAGCAATTCCAACTAGTAACAGCGAATGATTTCTTCAAGAGTCACAAAAGGAGGAGGTTTACTTGTAAAAGGTTGGGAGATACGGGAAGATTTCAGTTACACACTCTGTGACCAAAATGGTACTGAAACAGAGGATGACAGTCTAAAGGCCGAAATACTAAATGTCTTTTTCCAAAGCTATTTCACACAGGATGACTGCACTGTAGTTCCTTCTCTAGATTATCGCACAGATGACAAAATGGTAGATGGAAATAGACGACAAAGGGTTAGAGAAACAATTAAAATCGCTCAAAAGAGGAAAGGTCGCTGGACCTGATGGGATACCAGCTCTTTTTTACACAGAGTACGCGAAGGAACTTAACCCCCTTCTTGCAGCGGTGTACCGTAGTTCTCTAGAAGAGCGTTTCAAAGGATTGGAAAAGGGCACAGGTCATCTGTGTTTTCAAGAAGGGACGTCGGACAGATGTGCAGAACTATAGACCTATATCTCTAACGTCGATCAGTTGTAGAATTTTGGAACACGTATTATGTTCGAATATAATGACTGTTCTGGAGACTAGAAATCTACTCTGTAGGAATCGGCATGGGTTTCGAAAAAGACGATCGTGTTGAGCCATGTTTCTTGACTTCCGCAAGGCGTTCGATACAGTTCCCCACAGTCGTTTAATGAACAAAGTAAGAGCATATGGACTATCAGACCAATTGTGTGATTGGATTGAAGAGTCCCTAGATAACAGAACGCAGCATGTCATTCTCAATAGAGAGAAGTCTTCCGAAGTAAGAGTGATTTCAGGGGAGGGGAGTGTCGTAGGTCCGTTGCTATTCACAATATACATAAATGGCCTTGTGGATGACATCGGAAGTTCACTGTGGCTTTTTGCGGATGATGCTGTGGTATATCGAGAGGTTGTAACAATGAAAAATTGTACTGAAATGCAGGAGGATCTGCAGCGAATTGACGCATGGTGCAGGGAACGGCAATTGAATCTCAATGTAGACAAGTGTAATGTGCTGCGAATACTTAGAAAGAAAGATCCCTTATCATTTAGCTACAATATAGCAGGTCAGCAACTGGAAACAGTTAATTCCATAAATTATCTGGGAGTACGCATTAGGAGTGATTTAAAGTGGAATGATCATATAAAGTTGATCGCCGGTAAAGCAGATGCCAGGTTAAGATTCATTGGAAGAATCCTAAGGAAATGCAATCCGATAACAAAGGAAGTAGGTTAAGTACACTTGTTCGCCCTCTGCTTGAATACTGCTCACGAGTGTGGTCTCCGCACCAGATAGGGTTGATAGAAGAGATAGAGAAGATCCAACGGAGAGCAGCGCGCTTCGTTACAGGATCATTTAGTAATCGCGAAAGCGTTACAGAGATGATAGACTCCAGCGGAAGACTCAGCAGGAGAGACCCTGAGTAGCTCGGTACGAGCTTTTGTTGAAGTTTCGAGAACATACCTTCACCGAGGAGTCAAGCAGTATATTGCTCCCTCCTACGTATATCTCGCGAAGAGACCATGAGGATAAAATCAAAGAGATTAGAGCCCACACAAAGGCATACCGACAATCCTTCTCTCCACGAACAATACGAGACTGGAATAGAAGGGAGAACCGATAGAGGTACTCTACCCTCCGCCACACACCTTCAGGTGGGTATGTAGATGTAGATGTAGGTTCCGTATGGTCATGCCGACATCCCGAAATCAGGTACTGCAAGGCGTACCACTCATAGATATAGACTCAAATCATTATTTAGTACTGATGAAGAGTAGACCTAAGATTAAGAGATTAATCAGGAAGAAACAATGTGCAAAGAAGTGTGATACGCAAATAGTAAAGAACGAAGGGGTATGCTTGAAGTTCGCTGAGGCTATAAATATTGCTGTAATGAATAGGTTAGCAGGCATTTGAGATGAAGAAGAATAGACATCTGTAAAAAGAGAAATCGCAAAAGTTGGAAGAAAAATAAGGTACAAGGAAGGTAATTGCAAAGACAGCATGGGAAGCAGAACAAATACTACAGCTGATTTATGAGACAAGAAAGTTCAAAAATTTTAAGAGAACTTAAGGAATACGGAAACACAAGTCACTTAGCAATGAAATAAATAGGAAATTCAGGAAAGCTAAGGCGAAAAGGCTACATGAAAAATGTGAAGAAATCGAAAAAGAAATGATTGTCGGCAGGACTGTCCTAGCATATTACAGAGGCAAAACAACCTTCGGCGAAATTAAAGCCATCAGTGGCAATGGAAATTCCACAGTTCAATACAGAGGAGAGAGCGGCTAGGTGGAAAGAGTACACTGAAGGCCTCTATGAGGGGGAAGACTTGTCTGATGACGGGAAAGAAGCAGAAACAGGACTCGATACAGAAGAGAAAACTGATCCAGTATTAAAATTTACGAGAGTTGAAGACATCATGATGAATAAATGAAAGGGGATAGACAACACTTCATCATAATAACTAAAACAACTGGAGGAAGTGGCAACAAACCGACTATTCACAATGCTGTGTCGAGTATATGATGATACAACATCCGACTTTCGGAGAAACATCGTCCCCGCAGTCCTTAAGACTGCAAGAGCAGATAACTGCGAGAATTACGGCACAATCAGTTTCACAGCTTATGCATCCAAGCTCTTGAAAAGAATAATATTCAGAAGAATGGAAAAGAAAAGTGAGGATGTGTTAGGTGATGATTGTTTTGGCTTTAGGATAGTTAAAGAGACCGCAAATGCAGTTCTGACGCTGCGGTTGATAATGGAAGCAAGACTGAAGAAAAATCAAGAAACGTTCATGGTATTTGTCAAGCTGGAAAACGCGTTCGACAGTATCAAGTGGTACAAGGTGAGCCAAATTCCGAGAAAAACAGTGAAAGACGGGTAATATCCATATGTATAACGGCCAAGAAAGACAAATGAGAGTGGGAGACCATGAAACAAGTATTCGGATTAGAAAGGGTGTAAGACTGTGATGTAGTCTATCGCCCCTACTGGTCGAACTATACACTGAAGGAGCAATAACGGAAATTAAACCAAGTTTTCAGGAGTGGAATCAAAATTTAGGGTGAGAGAATATCAATGACGAGATTCAGTGCTGACTTTGCTATCCTCAATGAAAGCGAAGAAGAATTACAGGATCTGCTGAATGGAATGGACAGCCTAATGAGTACAGAATATAAAGTAACTAGAATTAGTAGAAGTGAGAACAGTGGTAACTTAACATCAGGATGCGTGACCACTAAGTAGATGAAGTTAATTTACTCTGCTACCGAGGCAGCAAAATAAGCTATTACGGACGTAGCAAAGAGGATGTAAAAGGTAGACTCGCACTGGAAGAAATGGCATCCCTGGCCAGGAGAAGTCTACTAGTATCGACAATAGGCCTTAATTTGTGGAATACATTTCTGAGAATGTACGTTTGAACCATGGAATTGTCTAGCAGTGAAACATAGACTGTGGGAAAACCGTAACTGGACAGAATCGAAGCGTTTGATGTGTGGTACTACAGAAGAATGTTGAAAGTTATCTGGACCGATATACTGAGGTATGAGGAGGTTCTCTTTAAAATCGATGGGAAAGAAACACACCGAAAACACTGACAAAAGGAGAGACAGGATGCTCGGGCATCTAATAATACATCACGTAATAAGTTTCTTGGTTCTAGATGGCAAAAACAATAGAAGAAAACAGAGATTGGAATACGTCCAGCAAATAATTGAGGACTTACATTGCGACTGCTACTCTGAGATGAAGAAGTTTGTACAGGAGAGGAAGTCGTGAGGAGCCGCATTTTTGGCAGAACAAAATGCTGGTGATAGCGGCTAGCGGTCGTGTTCGAGGAAAAGGAACTGTGGAAAACACTGTTACACGAAACAAGGGAGGGTGATAGTATATGTCTTAAGACATCAAAGAAACTCTTCCAGGGTACTTGAGGGAGCCGTAGGTGTTGAGAAAGAAGTAGATTGGAATAACGTTAATCCAATAAATGAGTACATTTAATGTAAAACCTACTGTGAGGTGAAGAGGTGGCAACTGGAGAGAAATTCCTTAGCCAAATACTCGTCAGACTAGTTTGTCACTAACACCCCCCCCCCCCCCCCTCCCGCTCCAAAAAAGTAACACAACGAAGAGGAACATTCTGTGGAAGCCGCACTGCTACTTATGAATATCATTGAGGTCTTCATCTGTTGTAGCCAGCTAGAAAGCACGCAAATGTCCTCTAGTCACAATTTTCCACCGTAGCGCTTGATGTCGTACATGAGGTTAGATCAGCCAGTTATCTCGTCAAATTTGTTGAAGTAGGCACCTACGTTGAAATTATGGGTCTGATATATTCTTGGATGCCCTTTGCGTAATCTATGAATATCACGTTACTCAAATCAACGTGAAAGAGAGTTTTTAGTGGCACACTTGTCAATTACACCAACAGATTTTTTCTGTTTACCAAAAGGAGGTTTACACACTCAGACTAAAGCGACGAAAGAAAATTTATACTATGTTCGTAATTTGAACCCAGGTCTCCTGGTGACCAGGCATGTATGTTAAGCACTTTGTCGCCTAGGCACTGTGGCTTTGGACAAATGTACCGGCTTCTCTAGCATGCCTCCCTCCTCAATCCAAATGCCCATTCGCTCTCTCTTTGTATTCCTCCTAAAGTCGATCAGCATTGCAGAGACTCTCCAGCTATGCTGAGGATGCAGGCTTGCTAGGGCAGTGTGTGCAGTTGCGCAAAACCAAGGCCAGTATTTGAACACAGGTCTCTTGCTGACTAGGCAGATGCGTTAACTATTACGCCATCCTGGCACAGTGGATGTGGGCAACTGCTCGGACTATTCTAGTATACGTCCCTCGTTAATTCAAAATCCCATTCACGCGTCAGCTAACTTTGTATTCCCCCAGACTCGAACAGCATTTCAAAAGCTCTCCAACTGTATTGAGAATGGAGGTTTGCTAGGGTAGTCTGTGCAGTTGTGCAAAGCCACTGTGCCAGGGTGACGTAGTCGTTAGGACATCTCCTAGTGGGCAGGAAACCTGGGCGCGAATCCTGGCCTTGGTGCAAATTTTCATTTCTAGGTTTGGTCTGTGTATATACATCATAGAAGCTTAAGACTTGGGAAGGTATCTGAAAACATGTAGATTCATTCAATTAAAACACCTACGCCTCGGTTTCAGGCATGATCTCTCGTTCTTTCGATGCTGAGGTTCTATTTCAATACAGATGGATACCCTCTATAATGTGTCGGCGTTTAAGGGGAGTACGAAGTTGGTTCAGACGTGAATGGGAATTTGGACTGAGAAGGGAAGTGTGGTAGTGCAATCCGTGCAGTTGTGCAAAGTCACGGTGCCAGGGCGGCGTAGTTGTTAGAGCAACTATCTAGTGATCAGGACACCAGAGATCAAACCCTAACCTTGGTATTAATTTTCATTTGTCGCTTTAGTTTGCGTACGTACATCATAGATGTTAGAGACTTGAAAAGTTCTCTGGAGCCACCACCAACTTGTACAGTACCTTGTTGGCAGCTTGGGTCCATGGATTCGTGGGGTATGCGCCACACTCATATCCTACCACCAGCTCTCACCAATTGAAACTTGGACTCATCTGAACAGGCCATGGTTTTTCAGTCGGCTAGTGTCCAAACGATATGGTTACGAGCCCAAGGACAGGAGCTGTAGGCGATGTCGTGCCGTTAGCAAAGGCACTCCCATCGGTTGCCTGCTGTCAAAGTTGATTAACGCCAGATTTCAAGGCACTGTCCTAAGGGATAAGTTAGACGTACGTTCCACATTGACTCCTGCGGTGATTTCACACAGTGCTGTTTATCTGTCACCACTGGCAACCCTACGCAAACGGCGTTGCTCTCAGTCGTTAACTGAGGGCCGTCGGCCACTGCGTTGTCTATGGTGAGCGATAATGTATGAAATTTGGTATTCTTGCCATACTCTCCGCACAGTGGCTCGCGGAATATTAAATTCCCTAACGATTTCCAAAATTAAATGTCCCATGCGTCCAGCTGCAGCTAGCATTCCGCAATCAAAGTCTGTTAATTTCCATCGTGCGGCCATAAGCACGCTGGAAACCTTTTCACATGTGTCACCTGGGTACAAACGACAAGTCACCAATTCACTGCCCTTTTGTACCTTGTGTAAGCGATACTACCGCCATTTGTGTATGTGCATATCGCTATCCCATGGCTTTTGTCACTTCAGTCTCCGACACGGTTGTTGAATGACGAGCATGCAGCGAAAAGACTCAGATCTGGCCCATCATGTGGGATCTATCAACAGAATCCTGTTACATCTCGTGCAAAGCCCTGACTGGAATAGAATTGTGGCACATGGGGACGATACGCTTGAAGTAGTCTCGGCAAACGCCTGAGAACAATTTCGTGAGACTGCAATGGTTAGGATTCACTCAAAGAAAGACTCGGTAGAAAGCCATCGGTGAATCTTGGGAACAGTAACAACGCAGAAACACAGGACTAGATGTCTGGGAATTACGTTCACGAAGGGAACAATACATTTAAAGATACCGGTTAACACACACGGGGTCAGACTACTGTGCAATCTTTGAATCCATTACATGGTTTGTGACAAGCACAAAGTCACGTAATCTCCACCTGCTGGTGGGTGGGTACACGGAAAAGGGAGCAGGCAGATGCGGTAAGGGCCAGAGAATCTATTCCTTCGCTAACATGAGGGAAAGATTAGGAATAGAGCACGCTACCGCAAGCTCTCTATTGATTAATTTCCTAACCGGACATCGACGTTACAATGACACATAACAATATATACCACTCCCTTAGGAATCCAGGCTAATGGGCAGACCTGCAAGGAAAAGCGGACAGCATTTCAAGTACATATCAAGAAGAATACACGAGACAGAGGACATATAGACTGGCTTACAACCTAATATATAAACGTGGCACTGAATGATCTGTAATGATAGATAAAATGAAACGCGTAGTGATACAGAAACAGAAGATAAATCAGACACGCCTTTAGCAAGTAAAACATAGTACAAATGTAGCTCTAAATCTATGTAAATAATGAAATGTAAAGTATGGAAGTACTTAGAAGCACGTGTACAAAGTATTTGACGTAGAAAGAAATTTCTGGTCAGATACGCATAACTCGATGACCTCATCCCGAAATGCACCCTCCTGACAAGCCTGTTATAGAACTGACAGCAGTAACTACTGTAATTTTCGTCTTTAAATTGCATTTCGTAGTAGTCCGTAAACAGTGACGTGCTATTGTTGTCTGAAGGTCACTATAAAACTGTAACTAAGAACATTCACCACACCTTGTGTGTATATTTTAAATAGTGACTGACAACTGTTGCATAACGTTCAGTTAAAATCTGTAACTAACTTCCGAATTTAATCCTTAATACGTTATTATACATACAAATTACGTATAAAACTTGGAATGTCATGTAGAAAGACAAAGGCTCGAAGCTGTTCCTAGGTTTTCCTTTCGAAGCATTGAATGTGGCAGGCAACCATCTTCATACAGCACATAGAAAAGTCATAACAACATTCGGTAGAATTAAAAGTAAGAACGTCAACATTAATAGTGAAATGGTAATGGTTCTATTGTCAAACACACAGGAGAGCGTGGATGTACACGGAGCAGAATGTAGGCCTCTACGTCTGATGACGTGATTGAGAAAAAAATGGGCGTCGATATTGAGGACATAGAAGATCCACCATTTGAGTGTAACACCAGCAATTACCAACGCGCAATGCCACCATTACGGTCGGAAGAAGGCAATGTCAAACCACCTCCGCTATGACCCTGCCTAGTCAACGGTGCGGGTCTCTCGCATCGTCCCCTACGATCCTCGGAGTATGGGACCTCTTCATCGTCATCATCATCATTGCCAGTTGGACCATGTGGAGCGGGGGGATGGGGTCGTTATAGTGGGTATTTTATGCCCACATTTGACGTACATTAACAACATAATTTTTAAGGACCTACTGATGTGTTAGCAGGGTCCAGAACACGAAAATATCATTTAGCATACTCTTATACATCAATGCTCTTTCGATAATGTATACTAGGAGGTTGCTATATTTTATGCCCAGCCTAAATGTAATTTAGAAAACGCAAATTTTTTAACTGTTGTTGACATTTACCCACAACATACTTTTTAAAGAAAACAGTTATGGAATCAGGCACAAGAATTCATTAAAAACAATTAATATTATTTTTCAGGATTTTATAGTGTTATGTAACCAACTACATTACAATAATTTCAAAGAACGCCTACCCACCCCTCCCTCCCCCTTCATGGTATTGCGAGCCTTAATTGAGCCTCAGAAGTCTTGCGATCAAATAAGGCTGAAAGGACAGATAAGATTACTTAGAAATGTCGGGAAGTGGCTACCAGGCGACTATTCAAGTTGTTGTGCAGAATCTATGAGTCTGGAGACCTACCACAGACTTTCGAAAAATATCACCCACACAATTCCGAAGACCGCAATCGCACGGTCAGCTTAACGCATCATGTATGCAAATTGCTGCCAAGAATAATACACAGAAAAATAGAAAGGAGGATCTGATGGGCTTTCGGAAAGATAAGGGAAAGACATGCAGATTTGGCTTCACGATTGATGGTGGAAGCAAAACTTAAGAAAAATCATGGCACGATCTCAAAATTTGCCGACCTGGGATAAGCTTTAGAAGGGCTGAAATGTGCAAGTTAGATTTGCAGCTCAAGTGGCACTAGCTGCTCTACTTTCTGAGTCACTGAACTCCATGGATCGATCCATTCTCTGTTACTGCGTCTCTACTGACAATGCAGTACTCCCCGCTCGCTTTTATACTGGCGCGTGCGTTCACCTCTCGTGACATCTAGTGGCCAAATCCGCAATACATCTGCATCTACGTCTATGTTCACACTCCGCAATAAAAGGAAACACGGTCCGTAGGCTGCAATTTGATTTTTATTTAATCGTGCTATTAGCTAATTTCTACTACATATCATTGCCAAGCACTTGTAAAACCAGCATAGAAAAAGCATTAATTGTCTCCATGCATGTAACATGTTTTATCTTAATGTGAGATGTGTAAAGTGTTAGTTATACATGCGATACATGCAAACACTGCACCCCCCTCCAGTACACCTCTTGCAGTATGCCGATGACACCGCATTCCTCGCCCTCGCTCATACCCTCCAACGGTCCCAACGCCTTCTGCAGAATCACCTTGACCTTTTTGCCGCATGGTGTGACCAGTGGCTCCTGAAAATCAATCCTTCCAAGACCCAGGCAATCATCGTCGGTCATACCACTCGCTCATTCCGGCTCCTGGATTTCTCCTTTACCAAGTGCACCTGTTCTGTCCGCCACTCCCCCTCCCTCACCTACCTTGGCCTCACCATTGACCGTCACCTCACCTGGATCTCTCAGCTCTATCCAATCCAAAGCCCACAACCGCCTCTGACTCCTTAAATTTCTCTCTGGCTGGACATGGAGGTTGAACCATTCTACCATCCTCCACACCTATAAATCCTTAATCCATCCCATCCACTGTTATGCTAGTCCTGCCTAGATATCAGCCCCCTCCCTCACATTCTATAAGTTCCACCATATCCTTGAGCGCCATGCACTCTGCCTCACCTTCCATATACGAATCCCATCGCCCATGCGGATCATCTATGATCTGATCTTCCTCACATATCCGCATCCTCTACACCACCCACCTCCTTGATCCCCTTCATTCCTTGTTGCTCCTCTCCTTTAAACCCCCACCCACTGCCACGCCTTCACTGTTGTGTCCCTCCTACCCTCCACCTTTACACTCTTCATCTCTTTTCCCGAGGTGGCTTGCACCAACTCCCCCTCCCAGATGATGCCCTCTCTCCCTCCATTTATCACTCCTATCGACTCTGATCCTCACCTCCATCCTTCTCTCTGTCCCTTCCATCCTGTTTTTTTCCCCACCTACCCTCTCTTTGACTTCATCCTCTCCCATGAGTCCTTTTGTTTTCGCTTCCTCTGCCTTCCCTCCTCCTTCCCTGTTTGCCCCGGCCCCCCTTCTACATGTCCTCTACCTCCAGGGGCTTCCCTTTTTTCTTCTCCCCCCTTTTCCCCCCTCATCGGTCTGGATCCTGATCCCCCCAAATCCCCATCTGCTGTCATGTCTCGTCTATGGCGCTGTTGTGAGTGAGTGTTCAGTATTGTGCATCCCATTTCAGTGTTGCGAACAAACACCATACTGTCGCTAGGTGCCTTTTTAACTCTTGCGACCAGAAACCAGACTGTCGCCATGATTTTTTAATTGTGCCTGTCTAATTACTAGCATCACTAAACCTTTGGATTTTTGTTTTCACTTCGCAAGTTTTTGCCATATTCCAGTTTTAACCAGTTACCTTTTTGTAGCCTGCTTTTATTGTTTTACTATCTCCTCATTATGTTTTTAACATCTGTATGCTGCAGAGCGGTATATTAAGCTCTTGCCAGCCGCTCCCCCCCCCTCCCCCCGCCCCCCACTCTGGGGAGGGAGAATGGAAATTCAATAAAGAAAAACAAATAATTTAGTGCTCAGCGCTCCCTCCTGCCTTGTGTTCCCTCTTCGTCTCCTCTCCCACCTGTCTCCTGCCTCTTGATATGCCTCCTGCCCCCCTCCTTATCTCGTCCTCCCAGCCCCTGCTGCAACCACACCTTCCTCCACTTTTTTTCCCTCCTCTCCGGCCTCTCGTCCCTCAGCAGGTCCCTGCCAGTGGTTTTCATTCTTTGTGTGTGCTCCGGTTGACAGTGGTCTTTCTATGTGTCTCACACTGTGTGTTTTTTATACTTTGCGCTACTTTTAACTTGTGTTTGACTCCATCGTATTTTAAGTGCCCCACGAATTACCAGCTGTGTTCTTTTACACTACTGGCCATTAAAATTGCTACACCACGGAGATGACGTGCTACAGACGCGAAATTTAGCGGACAGGGAAGGAGATGCTGTATATGCAAATGATTAGCTTTTCAGAGCATTCACAGAAGGTTGGTGCCGGTGGCGACACCTACAACGTGTTGACATGAGGAAAGTTTCCAACCGAGTTCTCATACACAAACAGCACTTTACCGGCGTTGTCTGGTGAAACGTTGTTGTGATGCCTCGTGTAAGGAGGAGAAATGCTTACCATCACGTTTCCGACTTTGATAAAGGTCGGATTGTAGCCTATCGGGATTGCGGTTTATCGCATCGCGACATTGCTGCTCGCGTTGGTCGAGATCCATTGAATGTTAGCAGAATATGGAGTCGATGGGTTCAGGAGGGTAATACGGAACGCCGTGCTGGATCCCAACAGTTTCGTATCACTAGCAGTCGAAATGACAGGTATCTTATCCGCATGGTTGTAACAGATCGTGCAGCCACGTCTCGATCCATGAGTCAACAGATGGGGACGTTTGCAAGACAACAACCATCTGCACGAACAGTTCGACGACGTTAGCAGCAACATGGACTATCAGCTCGGAGACCATGGCTGCGGTTACCCTTGACGCTGCATCAAAGGCAGGAGCGCCTGCGATGGTGTACTCAACGACGAACCTGGGTACACGAATGGCAAAACGTCATTTTTTCGGATGAATCCAGGTTCTGTTTACAGCATCATGATAGTCGCATCCGTGTTTGTCGACATCGCGGTGAACGCACATTGGATGCATGTATTCGTCATCGCAATACTGGCGTATCACCCAGCGTGATGGTAAGGGGTGCCATTGGATACACGTTTCGGTCACCTCTTGTTTGCATTGACGGCACTTTGAACAGTGGACGTTACATTTCCGATGTGTTACGACCCGTGGCTCTTCCCCTTCATTCGATCCCTAGGAAACCCTACATTTCATCATGATAATGCACGACCGCATGTTGCAGGTCCTGTACGGGCCTAGCTGGGTACAGAAAATGTTCGACTGCTGCCCTGGCCAGCACATTCTCCAGATCTCTCACCAACTAAAATCGTGTTGTCAATGGTGGAGGAGCAACTGGCTCGTCACAGTACGCCAGTCACTACTCTTGATGAACTGTGGTATCGTGCTGAAGCTGCAGGGGCAGCTGTACCTGTACACGCCATCCAAGCTCTGTTTGACTCAATGCCCAGGCGTATCAAGGTCGTTATTACGGCCAGAGGTGGTTGTTCTGGGTACTGATTTCTCAGGATCTATGCACCCAAATTGCGTGAAAATGTAATCATCACATGTCAGTTCTAGTATAATATATTTGTCCAATGAATACCCGCTTATCATCTGCATTTCTTCTTTGATGAGCAGTTTTAATGGCCAGTAGTGTAATTTTATGTCGACTTCTTAACTGCCTGCCAGTGAATCTGCCCTTATTAGTGTATATTTTAACTTTCATACTCTGTTTTCTGTGTTTTTTGTGTCCCCCTTTTTATGTATGAGTTCCCATGTTTATATTTTCTGTAAAGCCACTCGGCTGAAGAGCGACGGACTGTGCTGCTGCCAGCCCTCCCCTGCCCATGTGGCAATAAAGAAAAAAAACTCTGTAGTGTTTTTCCATGTTGTTTTACAAGTGCTTCACAATGACAAGTTGTCGAAATTAGCCAATGGCACGATTAAATAAAAATCGCGTTACAGCCTACTGGAGACCATGTTTATGTTTATTAAGCATCTGGAGGCTCTCCACAATTACAAAATTTCATAGTCCACAAGTTACAGTACGGTGCGTGGCGGAAGGTAAGCTCCACGACTACTAATCGTTTCCTTTCCTTTTCCACTCGCATATAGAGCGAGGGAAAAACGACCATATATAAGTGTCCATGTGAACCCTAATTTCCTGTATCTTATCTTTGTGGTCCTTACGCAAAATGTATATTGGCGGAAGTACCATTGTTCTGCAACCAGTTTCAAATGCCGCTTCTAAAAATTTTGTCAATGCTGTTCATCGAAAACAATGTCGGCTCCCCTCCAGGGATTTCCATTTGAGTTCCCGAAGCATCTCAGTAACAAATGCGTGTTGTTCGAATCTTCCGGCAACAAACGTAGCACTTCTGAACTACCTTGATGTCTTCCTATGATCCGACCGGGTGCGGATCCCAAACACTCGAACTGTACTCAAGAATAGGTCGCACTAGCGTTCTATACGCGGCCTCCACAAATGAACCACACATTCTTAAAATTCTCCCAGTAAACTGAAGCCGACCATTCGCCTTTCTTCCCACAATCCTTACATGCTCGTCCCATTTGACATCGCTTTGTAGTGTTTCGCCCAGAGCATGTTGTGCACGAAAATTTTTCCACGGCTTACGAAGTACCCAGTCGCTGATAATAGGCTTTTGGCTGTTCCGTTCAGTGTCGAACTTGGGAACTCTTAACTCGGTCGTTCTGCGTAGTCACAGTGTGCTGCATAGACGCTGCACAGCCGCGTGTGGACGGAAAAGCAGCGGCTGTCGCGGCGGGACTTAGCACGGCTCGATGTCACCTCGGAGCAAAGTAGAAATTGTGGCGCGTTTAGCGGGACGTGGCGCCGCTTAACGTGGTCGCATACGTTACGTGCTGCGCGTGCCGAGGGGGTGGTGGAGGGAGAGAAGGCTGGCACCGCAATAAACTGCGACAACCGCTGGGCTCCACGCACTGCATCACCGCGAAACTGCGTCACGCAAGACCCAAGCTACGAGGGGTGTGGGAATGGCATGCATCGCACCACCTGGCAGTTCCCAAACGGGTCACCCCCTGTGCTTCCTGCAGATCCGCCGCTTTTATTTTACTCGTCAGTTTATTTCCAACATACTAGTTCGATAATGATGTGTGATGGCATTGTTGACTGAAGCAACACTGAGATAACGTAACTAGACCATCGATAAATAAATTTTTTACGGTTTTCCTGAAAGGGTCGTTGAAGGCCTTCTGAACGTGCTGATATTGCAAAGTGCCGTTGTGCGAAGTGCTATAGGTCAATATTGAGAGATTTTCACATCAGGGTGACGAGAATATTCATTTAAGATTGGACACGTGACTTATAAAACTCGGAAATGTATTATAGTCGGCTGTCGATTATGTGGCAGTACCCTCAGCACTGACCTCTGGTTCTGGACTGGTTTAAAATGTATTGTTCATTTACTAGAATCTTCCATGTGGATAGGTGGAAGAGTGCAAAGAAGGCAACTACGAGGGGGTGGATCTGTCAGATGATATAAAAAGAAATGGGAGCTGATTTGGAAGACATTCAATATTCGGTATTAGATACAAAATTTAATACAGTTTTGGAAGACTTGTGATGAAATAAATACTCTATGCGTCGAAGCTATGAGAAATAGCAGGAAGGTTCAGGATTAGTATTCCGGGTGAAAGGATAACAATGACGAAATTCGCAGTTGGTAGTGCTATCATCAGTGAAAGTGAGGAAAAGTTACACGATATGTTGAGTGGAATGAACAGTGTAATGAATATACAAGATGAGTTGAGAATAAATTGAAGAAACACGAAAGTACTAGGGGGGTGTCAAACATTAGGTTATAGATAAACACGACACGAGAACTCAGGGCTTTCAAGTAGACGAAATAAAGGAATTCTGCTAACCTTGATGCAATATAACACAAACGGAAAAAGTGATTTTTAAAAAATCTGCTACTATAGGACATCGGCAATAATTAGAGGAAGAAATTACGTTTGAAGTACAGCGTTGTATGGAATGAATCGTGGACTGTAGGAAAACGGAAAAGAAGTGAATCTTAGCGTTTAATATGTGGTATTACAAAAAGTTGTAGAAAAGAAGGTAGCCTTAAATCAGAAATGAGATCGTTCTCCGCAGAATCAGCAAAGTGAGGAACATGGGGTAAACTATTGCAAGAAGTAGACACATGACGATAGAACACAATTTACTTGGTAGTTGATGGAGTTATAGAGGGTAAAACTATACACTGAGGTGACAAAACTCATGGGACAGCGATTTGCACATTTGCAGATGGTGGTAGTATCGCGTACACAACGTATAAAGGGCCAGTGCATTGGCGGAGATGTCATTTGCACTCATGTGTTTCATGTGAAAAGGTTTCCGACAAGATTATGGCCACACGACAGGAATTAACAGACTCTCATCGTAGAATGGTGGTTGGAACTAGACGCATGGAACATTCCATTTCGTAAATCGTTAGGAAATTCAGTATTCCGAGATCCACATTCTCAGGAGTGTGCTGAGAGCACTAAATTTCAGGCGTTAGTTCTCACCACGGTCAACGCAGTGGCTGACGGCTTTCACTGAACGACCCAGAGCAATGGTGTTTTCGTGCAGTTCTCAGTGCTAACAGAAAAGCCACTCTAAGTAAATAACCGTCGGAATCAATGTGTGACACGATGAAAGTACCCGTTAGGACAGTGCGGAGAAACTTGGCTTTAATGGGCTAAGGCAGAAGACGACCAACACGAGAGCCTTTGTTAAAACAAGACGTCGCTTTCAGCGACTTTTCTGGGTGCGTGATCATATCGGTGGAACCCTAACCGACTGGAAACCGTGGCCCAGTCGGATGAGTCCCAGTTTCAGCTGGTAAGAGCTGTTGGTAGGGTTCGAGTGTGGCGCAGTCCCCACGAAATCATTGACCCAAATTAATAAGGCACTGATTCCAGAACGGTATTTGTTATGTTTACGTGGAATGTGGTAGTGCAAGTGAACGGATCCTGGGTGAAAATTCTTATAAGAAGATAGTAACTGTTCCGAAAGAACAGATACCAATGAGGACCATGCAGTTTCTCTAGAAAGAAATTATAATTAATCGAAACCCTCAGCTGCCAACAGGTGTCGTTTATATACCTCAATGGGGACAGCCAAAAATGTGTGCCCCGACTGGGACTCGAACTGGAACCTCCTGCGTACTTGGCAGACGCTCTATCCATCTCAGCCACCGAGGGGAGAGAGGATAGCGCGACTGCAGGGACTTACCCCTAGCACGCTACCAGTGACACATTGCCAACTGTCCACAACCTTCATTCGTAATGTTTCTAAAGGATATTTGCCCATTCACTCATTACTCGCGCCAGCTAAGGTGACGATTTCCGTAAGAGTTCAGGCAAAGTGTGCGCATTCGCGCATTACGAATGTAGGTTGTGGACAGTCGGGAATGTGAGTCTCACGGGAAGCGTGCAATGGATAAGTCCCTGCAGTGGCGCTATCCTCTTTGCCCTCGGTGGCTCAGATGGATAGAGCGTCTGCCATGTAAATAGGAGATCCCGGGTTCGAGTCCCGGTCGCGCTCACACATTTTCAGCTGTCCCCATTTAGGTATATCAACAACACCTGTTGGTAGCTGAGGCTTCCGAAAATTTTTATGTTCGGCTACTTGGAGACCATTTGCATCCGTTCATAGAATTCTTGTTCTCATACAACTATGGAATTTTTGTAGATGACAATGCCGCATGTCATAGGGGCACAATTGTTATCGATTGCTTTGAAGAACATTCTGAACAATTTGAGTAAATGATTTGGCCACCCATATTGCCCGACAGGAATCCAATTGATCATTTACGTAATATAATTCGTGTACAAAATCCTGCACCGGCAACACTTTCGCAATTATGGTCGCCTATACAGGGAGCATGGCTCAATATTTCTGCAGGGGACTTCCAACGACTTGTGGAATCCATGCCAAGTTGATGTTGCTGCACAACGCCGGGCAAAAGGACGTCCAACACTACGTGATGAGGTACCTCATGACTTTTGTTGCCTCATTGTAGGTTGGAATAACCAAACAAATAATTGATGACAGTGAAGCGAAAGGTTACTTTGAGTTGAAGAGGTTGACACAAAAGTGGAATTCGTGGTGGGGTACATGAGACCAGACAAAACGATGACCTCCCTACTCTCCGATACAAAAAGAAAATAAAGCCAAAGAAACTAATAAAATAAAAAATGCATCCCGCCAGCTACCTGGTTTTGTATTGGACAACAATCTTTAATTCATTTCATTAAACATTTCAATTCAATAGCCCTACATCTCAAATGTAGACAGTAAACTAGAACAATATTATTTATATTATTATTATTATCATTGTAACTAATATTATTAAGTTGGCAAGTATTAGAATGTGTTGTTGGTGGGTAGTGCCGGATCTAGGCAGTTCCGTGCTCGTAACCAGTCAGAGTGTAATATGTCCTGTACTTTCTGTACTGAACAGTATTTAAAATTATGTTCAGCTGCGAACTAGTGCAGCAGTGCAAAATACTATGCTGCTAATGGCACGGGCTCGCTGGTTCCATAAGTATTATAAAATAACACGTAACAGGGCTTGAACATCCACTTGTCTTCCAATTCCCTTTCATTTTATGTCATGCAGTATTGCGAACATTTCTCGATGAATATCATTGTGACTCTGTACTTACGATATTTAAAGAAATAACAAAAAGTGTTGCCTTACATGCTTGTTCCTAAACAATAATAATAATAAAAATCAACCTGAAGGTGGATTTTAATGACTGCGTTACAGTGTCATCTTCTATGTTAGATGAAATCAAATTAATAGCCTTCAGCTATTCAAATATAATCGAAATACTGAGCCTTTAGCTCCATTTTAATTGTAAAGTGCACTTCGTTTCATGTATTTACGTGGTGCGCATACCGTAATTAATAGTGAAATTCAATTATCTGAATGTCTCTCATGTGAGAACTTAGAGCCTGCACCTTTTGGTACGAAGTCCTATGGGCGAAGTTTTATATTTTTACGTGACAAAGTCATTGGTGGCAGACCAAACTGATGTAACCATTTCTGGTGTGGAATCAGGAATTTGTAAAACCTAAAAAGAACTGTTAAGATCCAGAAGTGGTGAGGCAGACGACTGCATGCAAATACAGTTGTACGCTTTCAGCGGTGTTGTCATGTAAAGGAATGTTTCATAATTATGTGCAGTGTAATTAATTTCTCAAAGCTGTGTGAAGGTAATTTCAATAGACTGAATTTTAGCGCATATTCTACGGTAACAGTCAGCCATGCGCTACGAAACAGGTTTTCAAACCAGTGTGATGTTGTTATTGCCTTATACTCTCATTTGTATTGCAAATAATACGAATAATTTTAGTGTTTGTTAACTAAAGCTGAATTTACTGATTGTTTTCTAATACTGAGTAATGGTAAAAAGGCGTTTTCAAATGACTGATTTACAATCCGGGGCATATGAATTAGTTGATGAGGCGTCAGTATCAAGTGTAAACTGTTAAAAGGGCCGGTCCACCGTAGGATATTTTAACAAATTTACTGCAGTCGTTAGTTGCCATTGCCTACCAACAAACTGCTATGACACACCAGCAGTATACTGTTGTAACTGAGATTGCAGAGCATGTGAAAGAGCAAGATACTATGGCACAAAAGCAAGAAGAAATTGATCAGAAACAGGATGGTAATGTAACGGAAGTTATTGATATTGCAAAGAGGCAGGATAAACTTTCGTAAGATTGAACTGATTAAATGAGTCAATTAAAGCAGGCCTCTGCTGGTTTACTGGAATCCGTGCAGGTACTTTATACGGGATTATGGGATTTCGGACTAAAAGAAAAAAAAAGGGCGAATTGTCATACAAGGCTCAACATCTGTCAATAGTAATTGAAAAACTCTCTGTTGGACAAACTTGTGTAACTGATGAGCCATTAGATTTGCAACGCAAGATTCTAAGCTTCTAGGAAACATATTTACTGCTTGGTCTGCAATGAGCAACTTATGCAGTCAGTCGAAATAAAAGTACTGGAATCAATGCGATAAATCTCCAACAAATTTCGTGATATAAAAATAAAAATAAATGCTTCAGTGGATAGTGAATTATTAAAATTTTATGAAAAATTTAACTAGGAGCATTCAATTTAGGGAGAAGCGGTCAACGAAGATCTCGATGGGATGAAAAAGATGTAGCAGAAATAAAAGAGATTACCCAGGATGACGTACTCCGGGCCAATTTAGAAAGAAACTTCTAAGCAGAATTGGTGTTCGCATAACTGTCATGTACAAAGCCCAGGTTGTTCACCAACGTCCATCGAAAGTAACGTTTGTTGTAGAAGAAAGTTCAAATGGCTCTAAGCACTATGGGACTTAACATCTGAGGTCATCAGTCCCCTAGACTTAGAACTACTTAAACCTAACTAACCTAAGGACATCACACACATCCATGCCCGAGGCAGGATTCGAACCTGCGACCGTAGCAGCAGCGCGGTTCCGGATTGGAGCGCCTAGAACCACTCGGCCACAGCGTTCGGCCGGTGCAGAAGAAATGCTATAGTTACCTAATATGATTTTAGAAGAAAATGTAATTAAGCATCATCACTTCTAAGCTTTTATTCTCGATAAGAAATATTCGTGTGCAATCGTGTTCATAAAGACATTCCGAGGAGCTACATCACTTTCAAAGATGTACAAAATTTAGGATTAGTGACAAGTTTTATATAAGGTTGGCGGAGACTTAAAGGGCATCGGATGTTGTTGAGTATTGCTCAGGTTATGATGATTTTGAACATTCGCTTACATCTAAGTGCTGGTGAGCTTCAACGCAAGAAAGATAACGCAGGGAGATTTTTCACCTGGCAGGGAGGTTTTTCACCCTGAGCCTTTCCAAGCACATCAGCGGAATTTAAGAATATATTTTGAGAAACACATACAAAAATTACGTTATTGACTCAATACCATTTAACAGTGGGACGTGATAAGAATTTTATAAACTAAATTTCTGATTCTATAAAGGAAACGTTAATCAGTGTGCCGAAATATAATGCAGAAAAAATTCATGTCAGTACTAGATTCCACGCCCGCTTCGTTAGCCGTGCGGTCTAACGCACTTCATTCTGGGCGGGAAGGCTTGCTGGTCCCCGGCACGAGTCCGCCTGGCAGTTTACTGTCGAGGTCCGGTGTGTCGGTCAGTCTGTGGATGGTTTTTAAGGCGGTTTTCCATCTGCCTCGGCGAATGCAGCCTCGTTCGCCTTATTCCACCTCAGTTACACTATATCGACGTTTGCTGCACAAACACTTTCTCCACGTACGCGTACTCCATAATTACTCTACCATGAAAACATTGAAATTACATTCGTCTGGTGTGGGACGTTCCCGGGGGATGGGGGGGTGGGGGGGGGGGGATGCCACTGGTGACCGAACCGCGCAATAATCCTAGGTTCGCTGTGGGGCGGCGGTGGGGTGAGTGGACTGCTGTAGCCTGTTGTGGGTTCTGTACCACTGAGGCTACGGCAGGGACGAAGCCTCTCCGTCGTTTCTAGGTCCACAGTTCAATACAATACAACAATACAATACAATACTAGAGTCCATTGACACTGCTGATGAAGATGCAAAAACGTTTTATCAAAATGGAAAGAACAACATTACTAATTCAAGTAACAGTAATCATGATGGAAATTGAAAATATACTAAAAAACATAGCCATCAACAGAATGGTAATGGTGGAAAAAATCTGATAAAAACTATGTCAGTCATGGAAATCAGAGAAAACAAAATTATAAAGCCCATCGTCGTTACACTAATAGGAATGGTGCTCCACAGTGGCAGTATCAGCCAGTTAACAGCCCATAATTGAATGGATAACAATAATATCCATAATGATAATTTGAAAGAAAATGGTACTGCTGGCAATAACTAACGGCATATAGTACAGTCGGAAAGCTAAATTCGACACCATTAGCCAATGCAAGAATGGGAAGAGTGCGGAGGAAGAGTTTTACTTAATATGGTATGACACATATCTAGGGGAATTAATTGCGACCATATATACTATCGTACTCTATCACTAATCGTTTCGTAGTCAAATATACATGGCATAGTGGGAGGTGTATCTACAATAGTGAATCAAGAAATGGGTGCTGCGGCAAGCATTACTTCCCTGGGCTTGTTTAATAAATTATGTCAGATGATTAAGTTGCCACTTTGCCAATCAGTGGTTGTAGAATCGTAAGAGCTACAGGCACACGATCTCAGATAATTCAATGAAAGGCAATGTTCTGCTAATAGTAGAAAACGTAGCAATAGTAGGCATATACTTCGTAGTATGGGCGTTAATGGCGGACTGCAAAGTAGCGATAGATTTCCTGCATGAGAGGAAGGCTATTAAGGCCTCTCCACAGGAAGATGTACATTTTATATTAACCATTACAAAGTCGAATCTGATCTCGTCAACACTCGTCTTGGCCGCGGCAAATATTCCCAGCGCTTTTAACTACAATTGATGGTAAAACCGTATATCAGAACATCAGGACACCGACCGTCCCAAAAGAGTCACTGAATCAAATATCGAACAGTGAACTGATTTGACGCTATCTAAACCTTAGTATTTGACTCAACTTGTCACAATGTAGGCTGAATTAACTTATAATTCGTGTGTCATAATTATTGGTGAATTATTTGTAGAAATAAAATGTTAATCGTTTCCTTTTTGTTGAAGCATGCTAAAGTATTTCAGGAAAGACCCAGAATTATTAAAGGTTGTTACTTTCATCTGAATATTCTACAAAGTGAATCATTCTATCTGTCTTCCTAAACCATTCTTTGATCAAAGCTGGCAACTATTGGAAAAGTACCTGAAAACTGATGAACTCCAACAAGTGGAATGAGGTACCAAGGACCATATGCTATAAGCAGCATACCTACTTTCTGATCTGGGTACATTTAAGAACTCTATGCTCATGAAGCTTTAAAAAGGTACTATGACTAATGGGTTTCACAAGAAGCCATGACTAATACATTGGTAGGGTCAATATCTACATATAAAAATAAATGTAGAAGTAAATTTGGAACTGTTTTTTCATGAAACATTTTGTGCGACACCACCACAGTAATGGTGTGTACATATGAGTAATTGTTCAAACCAATAGTAAAATAGTAAAAGTAGCTAACATCAAGGAGAATAAATGATTGTTGTAAGACTCTAAAACGAAACGGGTTTGTTTAAATTAAATTTAAACTGAATTGCTGAGAAGTAAATTTTTTCTTTGGTTTTCTGCAAAGATCTACTAATAACTAACTTTTCATTGTTTGATTATTATGTTTCTAGTTAGTATAATGAAGTGAAAGACATAACTATTCATGAAATGTATGCACTGATTACAAACAAGGACATATATGTGATTTACTGGGATTGAAGAATAAAGCACGTCGACCTATCAGAACGTATCGTAGATGGCATAATAACGATGGTGAATGAATGTTGCGCGTTGAATTTTAAACTTATTTAGAACCTACTCGCTGAAGAGAAATAAGATTTTTGTCTTGATCTGTCCCCATATCTTAACAAATCTTAAAACCATGGTAGTGATTTTAGAATGATTACAATAATAATTATGGGACACATTAATGTCATTAATACAAACGTCCTCATGTAATCCACTTAAAACATAACACAAGTCTCCTTGGCCAGTGTTACATAGGATACCGGTTATGGGAACCTCAGCTGTATTGTCATAAATTGTTTGTGTCATTCTCTAAAAATAACAATAAGTTTAAACTTTGAACAATAACAGCCTGTACATTGACAAAATTGTCAGTGGGGTTCGAAGGGAGGAAGGTAAGCATTTAAAGCCCTGTCATGATGGAGCAGAAGCTAGTATTGTGGACGTTGGGAAAGGAGTTTCCACGTGTCGTTTTCAGAGTTGCCATTGACTCATCTGCAACAAAACGCTTTAAGAAAACCTTGTAATACCTAAATATGGGTTTAAACTGCTGTCCTCCTGAGCGGGAGTTCAGTGCTTTAATCACTGTGCCACAGAGCTCTTTTGATCCTTGGCAGGAACGGAATTATGTTTTGTTTTTTTTCCTAAATCCCTTCACACCTCTGACGACCGAAGTACCGACTTCATACTAGAGTAACTGACATCGAGTGAATACTAGTGGGTTGTAACGCTTGCAGAAATCTCAATAAAAACAACAGTGTACGAAAATGAATGTAAAGTGGAAATCCATTCTTCTCGTCTCTTGTTGTCACTTTAGATAAATAATTCGACCCTGAGCGAATTGAGTTGACTGGGTCTGATAATATAAATTTTGATATGAATGGATGCTTTTGCAGTGGTTGTTCGGTCATTCCTTAGTTTAACCTGGTGCTGGCTATTTCAGTTGTTTTCCTGGGTGAGATGCGCTGTGGATACGGAACAGGAGAGTCGCAAGAGTGGCACACCGAAACCGACCCCCCGAGGGCCGAGGGAGCGCATCCTTCATAGAACTGCTAGCAGGGGAATCGGCAGGTGGAATCTACCCTCTCATTGTCCCGTGGATTGTCGACTTCGGTAGATCCAACCGGGCAGCCAGGTTATTGTGGAGTTTATTGCACGTATCCACATTGGACGGCCGAGAAGAAACCGTTCGTTCCGGATGACAAACTCTGCCTGGCAGGTGGTGGGCTTCTGGGCCATGTTATTAAATGTACATTGAGTTGATAATACATCTCCTGGCTGATAAAGGGGAGGAAAAAAAGAAAAGAAACCAGCTCTGACATACTGCAGGTTCGGAAGACATAACAGAGTTAATGGAAGGCCTCGAACAATGTTTTTAAATTTTTACTACATTTTGTGATGTGCTTGACAAAGCACCGATTAGTGAAGCTGATGTTACGCCAGGAGGACGTAATCAGTTGTATGAAGTTTTTAGCAAAAATGGGAGGGAAATCGAGATATTGATTTTAGCGTTTTGCCTTTATCTTGCAAGTAAACAATTATGACATTTGCAAGCTGGTATCATTTTAAGATAATTTGTTGCAGATACTCTTGGGGGAATAAGTGATCAGTCAGTTTTTAACTGACTAGAAATTTAAGACTTTGTTTGTGGACTTGGCATTGAACACATGATCGCTCTCAAAGAGTGGGGTCCAATGTTTGAGTACTCGGCAGAATGGTTCTACGCGACGAACTCTATGGCAGCCAAATATGGTGTGAATGATTTACTCTTACCGCACCGGCGATAATGGTGAGCATAACTTGCATCTTCGACATGTTAAGAACATCGTAGACTAGAAATTCAGAATCTTGCTCGGATTCACTTTGTCAAGTTCGTCCCAATCCTCACTTGCGTGGCTTGTTTGTTTCTCTGGGCACATAAACAATAACTGTAAATGATGGTTAGGCAGGTCTATCTAAATTTCACAAATTCATGCGTATGGGCATGAGCTTATTATGACCCCCCACCAAACAATAAGGTTACCAATCGATAGTTTACTTGTCTACTTCTCATAGTTAAAATTCTATGGCTGTAGTTTTCATGAATTCATGACTTATTGAGAATCTGGTCCACTCTCATCTCTTTTTTGCAATAATGAAGATTTCATTTAAATCATATTTTGATACGTGGAGGAAGTCTCTCCCTGGTCATATTTAATATTTTTCAATGATGAAATGCGTGTTCCTGACCTTAAGATTCACTGCTAGGGCTGCGATCTTTCATAGCGTTAAGCAGTTCGTTGCGTAAGTTTGATATAGTTAACTTCGCTCACACACACGTGGGGTATAGCAAGGATATCAGATAAAATTATCATTCACTTTTACAAACGAAATTATAGGTGACATTAGAGTCTTCTGATTTTTAAGTAACTAACCAACGTAGGGACTGTTGGGTAAACGAAGTGCTGATAGTCACACACAGAAACAAGAGATCCTATAGATCATAAAGTTTCTTACGATCAACGTAACCGACCGAAGCGAGCTCGTCTGCCCAGTCCAGTTTGCGACGGACTTTATGACAGCCGTCGCCGTGTTCCCCTTCGTCGACCTCTGCTGTACTGCCGGTCGTAAACAGACTCAAGTTCGAGGAATGGAGACTGACGTTGAATCTAAGACAAATGCCATAGCCGCACAGCGGGTCCTACATTTCACGCTACTGAATCTCACTTAATCGCTTTCTCTGATCACTGGAACACAAGACGAAGACGAAATAAACACTAATATCAAACTAATAACAATGGAATAGCTGCAAAAGGTGATCTAAGAAAGAAATACAGAAAGGCACCGGCCACTGATGACATAAATATGGGGTCCACAAATTATGCACTTGATCGAGGAAAGCATAGATCTTTAACTCCCATGACAGTTGGCTAAGCGGACATCTGCCAAATAAATTTTTGTATGCCTTATTTACAAGGAAAGAGATAAATCACAATACGCAAGCCACCGAGGAATAAGTCTGCTAAATTCCTGTCATAAACAGTTTGCTAAGATTACATATAAAAGTTTAATACCTCTTCTGGAGGGTACAAGATGGCATCAAAAAGGTAGATCGTCTTCTGAGTGTATTTTCACTTTGGCACAAGTAACTGAGACACGAATTCCTACATTTCACGCTACCGATCCCACTTAATCGCGGTCTCTGACCACTGGAATGAAAACGAAGAAGAAATAGACACTAATTGCCGAAATTCAGTCACTATACGAAAATAATAATAGAAGGATCCATATTACAAGGAACGCGATAGAATATGCCGATATTACTCTATAAGTTAGAGAATGCTACCCACTATCCATCTCCCTTTTCCACGTTTATATTGATGATATCATTAACATTCGATTGTTTATATTATACGAAATATTAAGAATTAATAATTTTAATTTCAGGATACTCTCTTTCTCATGTCCAGCTTAGATTACGGAGAACTGAGAGGAAGGTTCAAGTTACCACCAAATAGGGAATGAGAACCTCGTCAGGTAAAAGCGGTGTCATTTGAAGGGTTGGAACCTGTAAAAGCCAAAATTGTTATGAATGGACAAATAACTAAACGAGTAAAAGTGTTTGAATATCTATGGTGTAGTCTTAATTTTCCTAATCAGATGATGTAGAGCTAAAATTGGTCAGATTCAGACATTTCTGTGGAAGCATAGAAAATACACTAAATCACAACGTACGCTAAAAAACGTCAATAAAGCATTACCTTTTCTGCTACATGGCAGCCAATGTTAGACACTAACATCAGATCAATCGCGACAAAGGGAATCATCAGATATCAATTTCCTCGACATTGTAGTGGAATATTCATTACTGGACCATAAAAGAAGCAAAGATATTAGGGAAGAAGTTGATATAGACCCCCTTGCAACTATAACCGAAAAATTCAGACTGAACTGGAAAGGTCTCATCCAGCGTATGTCTATTACTAGGATCTAAAGCTGCAACTCTACACATTGTGCCTCTCCTAAGAGTCATCAGGCTTTCTTTCTCTGACGTTTCGGCAAATATTTGCTGTTTCGTTTTTGTTATGTACAGCTGGATTCATACAGACAAATCTTCCTAATCACGTCTCTCATGTGGCTCCCCTGGTTTGCTACCGTCCGAACAAAATCATTTTTAATGTGGAATTTACATTTCCAGTGGATGGGGTCGGGGGAGGGGTCCCACACAAATCTAGTGCGACGATTGTTTCATAGTTGAGTATTAACACGAAGAACAACGAGCACTACAGTAGCGACAACACCGCCCCCGTGCACACTGCCTGCTACCGCTATGTAGCAGCAGTGCTGCGGAATCGCTGCTGCAGTAGTGGTTTATTCTTCGTATTTCACTATCCCTCTTAATACTAAACGATACAACAGTCATCGCTCTAGACTAATCTCGGTCCAATGTATCGAATGGGCACATAAAATTCTCCTTTAAAAATCATTTTGTTTATAACGGTAAGCAAACGGACGCTTTCCATTCACAATGGACATGGCATGGAGACGTGGTCAGCAGTATCTGTTCGACCTCATTCCAGCTACTCACTGAAAAAAACGAAATTACCAGAGAAAAATCGCCTGGCGACTCTTAGAAGAGAGACTTTGCATAAACCAGAAAGCAAGAGAAACGTTTAAAGTCACTTAAATAGATGGCCTGAGCAGTTCTGAGGCAGTACAGCCCAAAAAACCTATTCTTGAATACGATGACCGTGAAGAGATTGGGGAACACTACCGTAATAATGCAGGACAGTTTGGTGCAAAGAACCGCTCTTAGATGGGTGCTGTGAAAAAAAAAAAAAGTTGCATCTATTCAGGTAACACAATGATATCAGGTAAGAAAAGTTATTGTGATATGCTTTTACATTAGGATACATTTTTCAGAATCGACAGTACCACATCACAATGAGGAGCTTGCGGTAAAAACATAAAATACATACTAATTCTACAAAATTTCGTAGACTCTTCCCTTCCCTGCCCACATCCCCGCACTTCTCCCTAACAATCAAACCAACACAATCAGACAAGCGCATTCATAGTCGAACATCGTAAATATTCTCGTTCTGAAGTGCGCCGTACATAAAATATAAATGAAGTGATGCGAAATAACTAGAGTTTCTGAGAAAAACATGAACAAAACTTTCACCAGCTCAGCTTTTAATTTGTGAATTCTGTCAGCCGGTGTCCAGTCAATCCGTGTGTCGAATTATAAATATGTATTCATTAATAACACAGCGTTAGTTTAACAGAAAATGTGCCCAACAGAATTGTACTTCCTAAATAACTTATCCAGGCAAGTTTAAAATTACAGTAAAGAGAAGAGTTTTTATACAATTGCAAAAGAAAACACAAAGCAGTAAAATTAGTTTCATAACTTATGTGAAACCAAACTAATGCTGCTTAAAATATATGTGTATGCCGTAATACCAGTCAGGATTATACAGTCTCTTTCCTTTTTTTTTTTTTTTTTTTTTTTTAATCAGCACATACAAAACCTTGAGTGCATTATCACTTATTAAACCGACCTTTGTAGCACGGTTAAATTATGAATATTGAGGAACAAATGCTATTAATTTAGAACTAAAGTAAATTTTCGGAAATCTGGAAAAGTTCTACTATATATATGGTTATCTGCCTTGCAGCAGGTTTATATTTAGTATCAATTTATTGGCAGCTGGTTTCTACAAACACCTCGTCATCAGGCCCTCTAAATATACACGTAAAAATAGCTGGCATCAGCATCAGCTTTTGTAGTGAACAACCACACATGATAAGTCTAAAAACAGCTTGTTTGGCTGGTGGCGTTGCGTGTATGTGATGCGCTCTCAGTATATAGGCGAAACGGAGACCAAAGAGGAATCCTTATGACGACCATACGGGCCGTAAAAGGGTAAATCCACCGTCATAAACTATTTTGACAAAGGTCAGCCCCAGGGAAACAGCGTCTCGGTAACGGTGAAGCTGGTAGGGAGTTTCTGTGCTACTGCTTAGCATCCATGAAGAGTTGTTGAAGAACAGTGTAACCACGAGGTGGCGATATGGTATTGAACGAGAACGCATGACAGAACGTGAGGGTCAGAGACTTGCCCACCATGTCTGGTGATCCGTGGAAGAACTAGCGACCGAGTGTAATGCTGATGGAGAAACTTTCTTGAACATGGGGCTCTCTAGCAGATGCCCTTACGAGTTCCCATAAAAATACATGAAAGTAGTTAGCTTGCCTACACTGTGAATTAGGAAGGAGCGATCTGTGGCAGACCTAACGACAGAGTACTTGTACAATGCTGGTGTAGGCACACTGTTCAGCACACATTGATGAACTTTGGACTCTGTGGCCGACGATCCCCATGTTTTCCCATTTCCATCCAACGAAATCCCATCCATTCCAGTGACAGTTGCAGTGGCAGTGGGACTGTCGAGATTGGATCGTGTTTCAAGGAAAACATGTCTCCTGGTCTGACGAATCACATTTCTTGTTCCACCATGTCGATGGTCGAGTCCGAATTCACCGTCATCCAGGTGAACAGCTGCACGAAAATACACTGCTTCATAGGCGAAGGCCGGTGAGGTATTATGTTATGGGGACTGCATTTTCAGAACGTGTTAGTAATTGAAAGCATATTGGCGGCTGTAGAGAATTTGAACATTAAGCGCTTACTGCCTACAACCTCTCACGCCTGATGTCTTCGCCGATAGCGATGGCATCTTCCCACAGGATAACTCCCCATGTGAGAAAGTCGGACTCGCAATGATGTGAGAAGGATAATACTGAGGCTCACGTTCGCGTCTTGAATCACTCCTTTGTCGTTATCAGGCTCCAGTCCCGAGGTCACAAACCACAGTCCTGTATTTCCGGGGATTGCGTGACCTATGGATAGGCACTGGAGCTTCATATATCTGAAACCAAAATGCGATTAAGCAAGTTGTCGTAAATTTTTAGCTCACGAGCCAGCACGCTTGTGTGGGTACGTGTGTATCACACAGAGAGAAATCAATTCCAGTGAGAGTCCTATCACAGGGAAAGTGAAAAAGAATTAAGTACAGGATCTGTCGAACAGAGTGAACAGTCTGGTGAATACAGAACACGGATTGCGAGTAGATCGAAAAAAGATGAAAGTGATTAGAAGTGACAGAAATGAGAATAGCAAGAAACTTGACATCGGAATTGGTGATGAAGTTAAGGAATTCTGCTACCTAGGCACTAAAGTAACCCGTGAATGGACTGTGCGAAACTCGGAACTGAAGACAATCAAAGAATTTGACGCAGGGTACTAAAGAAGAATGTTCACAATGTTGAAAACTAGCTGGAGTAATTATGCAAGGAATGATTAAGTCCTCCACAGAATCGGAAAGGAAGGGAATATATGGAAAACAGCGACAAGAAGGAGGAACAGAATGATAGGACATTTGTAAGGACATCAGGAATAACTTCCGTGGTACTGGTGGGAACTGTAGACGGTGAGATCAGTAGAGGAAGACAGATTTTGGAATACATCCAGCAAATAATTCAGGACGCGCTAATCTGACATAGTTTGGCACAGGAGAGGAATTAAAGGCGGGTGGCCGCATCAAACCAATCATAAAAAGGAAGAAATCTCGGACGTCATCATCGCTTGTTGTCTTTGATTTTTATGCACACAAACATATATGATTCTGAACTATTAGGTGTCTCAAGTATCTTAAAAAAACCGTCATAATCGACAAATCTGCGAGCAACACACAAGAGTCGCTAGAATTATTTTGCCTCATCACGGAGTACGAAAGCAGTTGTGTAAAACGTGAACCGACGCTAGTAACGCAGTTCTTTACGCTGATAAACAGTGCGTGTTCTGTGACCCATTTTCTGTTTAATCCACTTCTGTTAGTGGCTGGCTCTGAGCACTATGGGACTCAACTGCTGAGGTCATTAGTCCCCTAGAACTTAGAACTAGTTAAACCTAACTAACCTAAGGACATCACAAACATCCATGCCCGAGGCAGGATTCGAACCTGCGACCGTAGCGGTCTTGCGGTTCCAGACTGCAGCGCCTTTAACCGCACGGCCACTTCGGCCGGCACTTCTGTTAGTCTTAAACGTAATAGAATCACAATGAATGCATCGGTAAGGTAACATTTCCTGTTGGTGCAGTTTTATTTATTTATTGCCATCTGAAAAGGAGCAATTAATTACGATTTATTTTTTACATACAACATGTGTGTTAATTTAACTTTACTGGAACTATATAAATATATTCTTTCTGAAAAATTTTACCTTGAAAGCACAGCTTGCTCTGGGAGGGTGGAGGGGGGGGGGGGGCAGTGATTGTTTCGATTCTGACAGTATTAGATTGATTCACCGTCATTTCGAAATAAAAAAAGCTATCAATTACTGTCAGGCAGACAAGCGCCCATCTTCTAGCTTTCATCTTTTAAATGAAAAACCATGTGCGATCAATAACGCAACAAACGACGTAATCACGTTATCCGACTTTTTATTTGGGCCTTTCTCGCATCCCGCGAGTGTTGTTTTGCCTCATCAGTTGCGTTTTACCGTGATAGAGACGAAAACTGGATGTATTATCTGAGGTTTTATACGATAGTGTCACAACAGTTTCGTACTGAACTTGATAAAACTCGGGAGATTTGTAATAGTTCCGTACACATCTTCATATTTTTAATAGATTAACACAACTTCAAGATTTTTGATAAGAACGTCGCTACTGTTATTTTGCGCTGACCTATTTGTCTTACCTGACAGTTATGTGAGTTTTCTTCCTGCTGAACGCAGACCATTTACGGAATCTACGCAATCCTCAATGGTTGTTATAAGAATAATAAAGAGAGAGGATGATTAGCATCTAACGTCCCGTCGACATTCTGGTCAATCGAACCGGAGCACGAGCTCGGTTTAGGGAAGGATGTGGATGGAAATAGACCGTGCCCCATTCTGGCATTTGGCTTAAGATGTTTACGGAAATCAAGGAAAACATAAATATGGATGTTCCGAAGGTGATCTGAATCGTCGTCCTCCCGAAGGAAAATTTGGTATGCTAACCGCTGTGCTGTCTCGCCCAGTTGGTGAGAAGAAGAAAAAGAAGAAGAAGGATACGATACTACATGAGGTTTTCCGCAATAAATGGTTGTAGAATATTTCGTGGTGTCTATACGAAGACCAGAAGGGAACAGAATCGAAACATTTGAGATGAGGTGCTACAAAGAATGCTGAAAACTAGCTGGTATTATGAGGGAAGGAATAATGAGGTTCTGCACAGAATCTGCGAGGAAAGGAATGTATGGGAAACAGGGACAAGAAGGGACAGAATGATAGGAAATTTGTTAACACATCAGAAATAACTTCCATGGTTCTAGAGGAAACTGTGGAGGGTAAAATCTGTGGAGGAAAACAGGGATTGGAATATATCCAGTAAATAATTTAGGATGATGGGAATATTTCCAGCAAATAAAGACGTGAGATGAAAAGGGGAGGTTGACCTGCTGCGCGTCGGTTGTTCAAAACTGACCCCAACCAGCTATTTTTTAATATTTAGTATTTTATTTAGCATTTATCGTTTACTCAATCTTATTGAAAATGTTGTGTTAGTAATGCCTTTTTTTCTAAAATACGCGACATTTGAATAAATACCACCATTGTGGAATTTTCGATCCACTCGAAGTAGCTGCATTCTTCCGTCCAGGAGTTCAGTTCTGTTCGGACAGTACATTGATGTCAGTAATAAACGCGCTTCCACTGCTAAGTGTCGCATTTCATCGAAGAACCTGCCTTCGGATTTGGGATTTATTGTCGTTACGACGTGACACTGTTTGGTAGAGACGCCGGCAGTTCAAAACATCTACGTTACTGTCACTCCAATAAGTCAACGTGAAAGCCGTCGCCTGCACCAACAGGAACCAGAATACAAGTGGTAAATCGTTCCCTAGACCTGTATATTTATAATACAGATAGATTCCAAAGTAGCATGTCTGCACACCACGCATTCATCGGTGTTTCGTGGAGACGCTAATGAGTTTCCGATGAAATAGCTAAAAGGATTCGATTGAGTTGCCAAATGTAACAGGTGGGATTACATGTGCTTGGAAAATGTATACTTTTACTTGGATGGCATAATACGGTAACGCAGAGAAACTCTGCAGCTGTGACAAATACCAGGCTGAACAGAAGAAAAAGTTCGGCGGAAATCAGAAGCTAGTCCGTATAGAGGAGGAACAACCGAGGAAGAGACCCCAACGTCTTGGGGAAACAACACAGTACTACATACAGGATGTGTTGGCTCTATGCCACATCGTAAATCGGGCTATGACAGAAGCCGACAAAGAGTATCACAACAACTCCACAATTTTCTAAGTGGTGACGGAGCATTGCCGAATGTGGTCCTTACGGTAGGTGTGGAAAACCACCATGAGCTCGCGTGTCTCTTACGCCAGATAGTAAGGGAAAAGATAAAGCAATTTATGGGGTCTACAAGTATTGGACGGAGTACACAGGATATTGCAGCGTGATTTCAACCCCATACATCAGGGGCCAGTCTCCACCACTAGTGGAGCTCGCACATGCACCGCAACCGTCAAATGAAAACCAAGCATGCGACCAACCCAGCTACAAGCAATTCAACAGCCATTTACAACACCCCACACAAGAACATACATTTGGTGGAGGAAGAACAACACGCCGGAGTGTTTTCATGGTAGGCGCCACGGACACGTTATGCGCTACTGCAGAGACAGAAGGCGATTGTTCGAAACTATTACACCACAAGACGTCAAACACGATTGCAGTCGACCTTTGGGATGAAGTCCATCATCGTACCCTGGACGAGGCCGATCCCCAACACGCCGTAGCCGTTCCCTGTCGCCGTACAACGGTATCAGCCGCTCATCTAGCCACCGAATTCAGGAAAACTATGCCAGGCGACCGTCTATGGAGGTGAGGCCGGCACGGCTGAAAATCCTCCATGGACGACAGTCACCAAGACGTTACAAAATTTCATTGACGTCATCATCCTTTGCCAACCTGTCTGGTCTCTAGTCGGTTCACGGGATTCTTTTTCTGTAGCGTCGAATGCTTATCGTTGTCAGCTAAAGTGTATTCTGTGACACTAAAACCATTGTGCTGAAGGTCGCCTACACAAAACGCGGAGAGTCGAGAGGAACATGTACTGGAAGAGTACGAGAAGCTATCAACGATAGAACACAACCTTCAGAATTTTTCGGTTTAGCAGAATTTAGTCATAGTTAATCTCGGATTGGATTTCATTCAGGCAACACTATCAGGCATCGTGTGGATGATCAGAACTCCAGGTGACATGCTGTTTCCACAAACAGGTTAATATAGATTGCTCTGGGCTATTGTTTGCCCTTGAAGACGCCATCAATACACGAGTTCCAATCGTCAGCTGAGATGTTTAAACAGTCAAGCTCTTCTTGATTGTGAAAAGCTATACGGGCCCACGGGACCTACGTATCAGCGACGATCATAAGCGTTCGAGGTGGCTAAGGAGAACTTGAGCTCTGTAATTCTCACGTGCTGCCACTTCTCATATCCTATAGGCATTTGTGTAGGGACAGCCGATCCAATCCAGAAAGGGCAGATCAGAGTCATCGGCAAAAAATTTTGCTCCGCTGCTCAACAGACAGTGCAGACAAAGAAGCTACTATCAAACTGCCAACGGGATCTGGCTTCACCAAGGAAAAACATTATCGAGTGGTAGCCGTTCTGGAGCAATTTTCGGTTGCTTTCAAACAGGACAGACAAAACGGGCCATAATAAGAGACCGTATCATCACTTAGCCAGCGGTCATATAGGGTGTCAACGGGTGAAGGATGGTGATCTAAGAGAAAGTGGAGAAGATTGTGCAAGATAATTTCATTGACACATGGCCTCTCTGAGTCGACTGGCTAGACAAAGTCATGACGAAATATGCCTTTCCATTACCGCACACTGACGACATCCTAGACTGCTTGGATGCGACAGAGTATTTCTAAATTACGAACATGCTAGCAGGTTACTGCAAATACGAAGTATGCGAGGCTGACCGGAAAATGACCATAACTCCAGACAGTCTCTATGAGCTTAAAGCTATGACGTTTGGACTGTGTAACACTCCAGCTATGTTCGAAGACATGATCGACAACCTGCTTAAAGAGGTCATGCCATTGCTACCTGGATGACATTGTCGTTTTTCCGAATACATTTGTAGAGCACTAATGCTGCCTGACAAACGTGTTGTAGAATGTTCAGACTTCAAGTCTCCACCTGAAGCTGAAAAAGTGCTTCTTCATCGCCCAAGAAACAAAAATGTTGGGGTACCTAGCGAATGGCGATGAAGTCTGCCCCTATCCAGAGAAATTATAACAAGTCACAGATTTTCCAACTCTTTTGCACATTCATGATGTGAGAATTTCGCGGAATATAAGGTAATTCTGTTCCAAAGACAGTCCCTTGGGAGAACTATTATAGGAAGACGCCAAATCTTCAAGCAACGAGGCGCAGGAAAGATGTTTTCTGGATCTTAAGGGGGCACGAGCGTCTTTTGCAGTTCTGTCACAGTAGGTTGACAATGCTGAGACACAACTTCTCACCGATGCTGGAGGCTTTGGAGTAGTGGCAACTCGAGGACAAATTAAGTAAGATTAAGTAATAGGCTGTGCTTGTAGAGTACTGTCGAAGTCCGAAACGAACTACTTTACAACCGCGAAAGAATTCTTCGCAGTTATTTGGGCCATAAATAAATTCCAGAAGTAATTATTCGCAAACCACTCATTACTGTGGTTGAACACCATTCTCTCTTGTGGCTGAATACCCTGATAGACATGTCGGGTTTACTGGCGAGATGAGCACTGGTGAGATGAGTCCTGAGACATCAGCAGCACGACGTCACAGTGGTATAAAACAACGGACACGAACTCCAGGACGTCGGTCGCCTGTTGAGGAATCCTTTGGCGGAACGCAGAACTGTTGATGAAATCTCAGTCATCGCTGCGTTAAATGACACTGCTGCCGCACCGAGGGAAGAAAAGCATAGAAGCCTTAAAGAAGGAGGAACCGACCAGAAGGGAATTGTAATTGATTACAGGAGCGTTACGTAAGACAAACTAAGATCCAGCGGGTCAGAAATGGATGCTAGTCATCGCTATTTATCTATGGCCACCTATCTTGAAGTGTTTGCACAGCACTCCAACATCTGGTCACCTGGGATTTGTGAAGACCCAAGAGGGAATCAGACGCAGGTATCACTAGCCAGATCTCTATCGATCCGATAGACAACTACATAACTATAAGAAAGACGACGACAAGAGCACTTGTCGCAGATACCTCCACGACATGCCACCAATGCCGCCTGGAGCAAATGGTTCAAATGGCTCCACGCACTATGGGACTTAACATCTGAGGTCATCAGTCCCCTAGAATTAGAACTACTTAAACCTAACTAACCTAAGGACATGACACACATCCATGCCAGAGGCAGGATTCTAACCTGCGACCGTAGCAGCAGCGCGGTTTCGGACTGAAGCGCCTAGAACCGCTCGGCCAACAGCGGCCCGCCCGCCTGGAGTAACGCCAGTACACTGTGTTGGTATTGGCCTCTTGGTCACATTCCCTAAACCGACAAAGGAGAATCGATGGATAATAATCCGCACTGGGTAACTATGCTGTCACTTAGTTGCCGAAGCTTTGAAAATTGCTTAGTTTCTTGCAGACGACTTAATTCTGAACCATGGAGCACTTAGTAACCATCTCCCCCCTCCCCCGATTGCAGATCCAGATGTACATTGATGTCGAACCGAGAGACAGGGATAGAACACTGTCCACCAAACTTTCACATACAGCACAGCAAAGCAAGACACTACAAGGATCACACTGTTCTTTCACCCCCCCCCCCCCCCCCCCCCCCCGCCGCCACGTTGCAACTGTCCGGGTAACACTTGGAATGTGTATGTGAAACGCTTCATCACCAAGAGAAAAGAAGTAGGAAAGCTGATTCGGATACGGACCCTGGACGCCCAGGAGAGAGCCATGCACCAGCCAGTGATATACAGTCTGGGAGACGGTTTGGACTTTTACTCCTGTATGTAAAATAGGAAAAGATACTGTGCTACTTTGTGCCATATGGCTCATCAAAAATATAAAAGTGCAGAGACGACGTCTGTGTCGACCGTATGAAGTCCTAGTGCAGGTATGAGACGAAGATGAACGGTGGGAGGTATAGGAAAACTGAATCCATTCTCGACGATCGCGAAGTTTCGACGGGAGGAGCTAAATTTGATGCTTGCCATAGTGAAGAAGATAAAACAACATGAGCTGAATGCGAGGATCTGCCAGCCCCTGCATACAGAGGACCATTGACAAGATATGGATCCAGGGTGCTACAGTCGAGTGCAGTGAGAACTACTGAAATAGCGGCTCGGCGTTTCTCCAGGAGAAAGAGGAATGCCGTAAGTTACAGCGCGCGGAGTGAGTGTAGCTGCTGGCAATGCTGGTTGGTGTGCTGCAGGTCGCCAGTTCGGACCCGACCACGACTTGTTATTGGTCGTTTAGCACTTATCGTTAGTGGAATATTCTTTTAATATCATATGTTTGTAATGTTTTTATGTTACGGAAAATTTGACATATGTATAAATATCAACGCTCTTGAATATCCCATGTTTGTATACATAGCTACGTTCTCTGTCCAGGAGTTCAGTTCTGTTCTGGCTGTATGTTGGTGACAGTAACAAACGTGTTCTTGGTTCTATGTATTGTACTTCACTGTCGAGCATGCCTTCATATTTGAATCTGATTGTGGTTTACAACTAAGAATAACAAAAATAATTTCGAATGTGAAGATCGATGTCGTTGTAGATATTATTATTATTGTTGTATTAGGTTCCTCTGCAACTTTCTTGTTTCTTTGACAATATGCACTACTAAATACACATAAATTATGCACAGAAATTGAAAGATCACTTTAATTCTGTTCTTCCATCACGTTGTCAGCGAATGTCAAGATGCATTTCTGTTCATTACTTAGGTCAGACACTGTGTCATGGACAAGTCACTCTACAACAAAAACATAAAGTATTTATACCGTCGACAGTCGTGAAACGTCCCAATAAGGAGTTTTGTGGCTTTCTTGTTCATGACTTTGTAGTTCATCTTGGTAATTTCAGTGAAAGTGTCGTGATTTGGCCACATGAACAAAGGACGAATGGTGATCGTACTGGATGTGATTTCAATTAATGGGTAGTTGCTACGCAGCTCTCATTTGGATTTACGCTATCAAACATAACATGTCTTTAGTATTATTCATGCAATTCAATAAAACTCTTCGCCAGCCAGTATTGTATATCGTATTGTATTAACAGCTTTATTTTGTACTTGTATCACCGTATACTGTACTAAGCTTTGCTATTTACCTCTTTAGCCGCCCAAACATAATTTCGTTAGGGTATTTGTAAAATAAAATAGTAGGTAATTCTCATATTACAAATTACAAAATACTATTCTATCCACGTACTCATGGGTGCAGTTTCATGTTGGTGTTGTGGTCTTTAGACAGAATACTGGTCTCATGCCGCTCTCCATGCTACTCTATCCTGTAAAAACATCTTCATCTCCGGATAACTAATGTAATCCACATCCTTCTGAATCTGCTTATTGTACTCGTCGCTTGATCTCCCTCTAAGATTTTTATCCCTTTAAATACTAAATTAGTAATCCCTTGACGTCTGAGTGCGTCTCCTGATCCCTTCTTCTAGCCAGGTTGTGTCGCAAATTTCTTTTAGCCCAAATTAAATTTAGTACCACCTCATTAGTTATGTAGTCTACCCACCTAATCTTCAGCATTCTTCTGTAGCACCACATTTCAAAATATTCTATTCTCTTCATGTCTAAACTGTATATCGTCCATGTTTCTCTTTCATACAAGGCATAGACATACTTTCAGAAAAAGACTTATTAACACTTAACTCTATACTCCATGTTAACAAATTTCTATTCTTCAGAAAAGCATTCCTTGCCATTGCCAGTCTACATTTTATATCCTCTCTACTTCGACCATCACCAGTTATTTTGCTCCCCAAATAGCAAAACTCCTTTACTACTTTAAGTGTCTCATTTCCTAATCTAATTCCCTCAGCATCACCCGACTTAATTCGACTACATTCCATTATCCTCGTTTTGTTTTTGTTGATGTTCATCTTATATCCTCCTTTCAAGACACTATCCATTTCGATCAACTGCTCTTCTAAGTCCTTTGCTGTCTCTGACAGAATTACAATGTCATCGGCGAACCTCAAAGATTTTATTTCTTCTCCTTGGATTTTAATACCTACTCCAAATTTTTCTTTTATTTCCTTCACCACTTGCTCAATGTACAGAGACTACAACCCTGTCTCACTCCCTTCCCAACCACTGTTTCCCATTCATGCCCCTCGACTCTTATAACTGCCATCTGGTTTCTGTACAAATTGTAAATAGCCTTTCGCTCCCTATATTTTACCCCTGCCACCTTCAGAATTTGAAAGAGAGTATTCCAGTCAACATTGTCAAAAGCATTCTCTAAGTCTACAAATGCTAGACACGTAGGTTTTCCTTCCCCTAATCTAGCTTCTAAGATAAGTGGTACGGCCATTATTGCCTCAAGTGTTCCAATATTTCTACGGAATCCAAACTGATCTTCCCCGAGGTCAACTACTACTACTTTTTCCATCGTCTACAAAGAATTCGCGTTAGTATTTTGCATCCGTGACTTATTAAACTGATAGTTCGGTAATTTTTACATCTGTCAACACTTGCTTTCTTTGCGATTGGAATTATTATATTCTTCTTGAAGTCTGAGGGTATTTCACCTGTCTCATACATCTTGCTCACCAGATGGTAGAGTTTTGTCAGGACTCGCTCTCCCAAGGCTTAGTTCTAATGGAATGTTATCTACTCCCGGGGCCTTGTTTCGACTCAGGTCTATGAGTGCTCTGTCAAACTCTTCACGCAGTATCATATCTTCCATTTCATCTTCATCTACATCCTCTTCCATTTTCATAATATTGTCCTCAAGGGCATCGCTCATGTATACACCCTCTATATACTCCTTCCACCTTTCTACTTTCCCTTCTTTGCTTAGAACTGGATTTCCATCTGAGATCTTGATATTCATACAAGTGGTTCTCTTTTCTCCAATGGTCTCTTTAACTTTCATGTAGGCAGTATTGATCTTACCCCTAGTGAGATAAGCCTCTACATCCTTACATTTGTCCTCTAGCCATTGCTGCTTAGCCATTTTGCACTTCCTGTCGATCTCATTTTTATACGTTTGTATTCCTTTTCGCCTGCTTCATTCACTACATTTTTATATTTTCTCCTTTCATCAATTAAATTCAATATTTCTTCTGTTATCCAAGGATTTCTACTAGCCCTCGTCTTTTTACCTACTTGATCCTCGGCTGCCTTCACTACTTCATCTCTCAAAGCTACCCATTCTTCTTCTACTGTATTTCTTTCCCCCATTCCCGTCAATTGTTCCCTTATGCTCCCCCTGAAACTCTGTATAAGCTCTGGTTTACTCCGTTTATCCAGGTCCCACCTCCTTAAATTCCCACCTTTTGGCAGTTCCTTCATTTTTAATCTACAGTTCATAACCAATAGATTGTGGTCAGAGTCCACATCTGCCCCTGGAAATGTCTTACAATTTAAAACCTGCTTCCTAAACCTCTGTCTTACCATTATATAATCCATCTGAAACCTGCCAGTATCTCCAGGCTTTTTCCGTGTATACAACCTTCTTTTATGATCCTTGAACCAAGTGTTAGCTATGATTAAGTTATGCTCTGTGCAAAATTCTACCAGGCGGCTTCTTCTGTTATTTCTTAGCCCCAATCCATATTCACCTACTACGTTTCCTTCTCTCCCTTTTCCTACTACCGAATTCCAGTATCCCATATCTATTAAATTTTCGTCTCCCTTCACTATTTCAATAATTTTCTTTTATTTCACCATACATTTCTTCAATTTCTTCGTCATCTGCAGAACTAGTTGGCATATAAACTTGTACTACTGTAGTAGGCGTGGGCTTCGTGTCTCTCTTGACCACAATATGGCGTTCACTATGCTGTTTGTAGTAGCTTAACCGCACTCCTATTTTTTTATTCATTATTAAACTGACTCCTGCATTACCCCTATTTGATTTTGTATTTATAACCCTGTATTTGCCTGACCAAAAGTCTTGTTCCTCCTGCTACCAAACTTTACTAATTCCTACTATATCTAACTTTAACCTATCCATTTCCCTTATTAAATTTTCTAACCTACCTGCTCGATTAAGGGATCCGACATTCCATGCTCCGATCCGTAGAACGCCAGTTTTCTTTCTCCTGATAACGACGTCCTCCTGAGTAGTCCCCGCCCTGAGATCCGAATGGGTGACTATTTTACCTCCGGAATATTGTACCCAAGAGGACGCCATCATCATTTAATCATACAGTAAAGCTGCATGCAGCAAAGCTGCATGCTCTCTGGAAAAAAAATTACGGCTGTAGTTTTCCCTTGCTTTCAGCCATTCGCAGTACCGGCGCAGCAAGGCCGTTTTGGTTAGTGTTACAAGGCCAGATCAGTCAATCATCCAGACTGTTGCGCCTGCAACTACTGGAAAGGCTGCTGCCCCTCTTCAGGAACCACACGTTTGTCTGGTCTCTCTAGGTTAGGTTAGGTTACGTTAGGAACAGATACCCCTCTGTTGTGGTTGTACCAACGGTACGGCTATCTGTATCGCTGAGGCACACAAGCCTCCCCACCAACGGCAAGGTCCACGGATCTTTGGGGGCGGGGGTACAATGTCACATCTCAAAGTTTTTATTTCACCTCCCTGTACTTTAATTCCAATTGCAAATTTTTCATTTGTTTCCTTTACTTCTTGCTCAATGTAGAGATTGAATAACAGTGGCGACAGATTACAAATCTGTCTCCCTCCTTTATCAACCACTGATTCTCTTTCACGTCCCTAGACTCTTATAAGTGCCGTCTGGTTTCTGCACGAGCTTTACATATCAGTTCATGATGCATGAATTACAATGATCGTGTTATTGTGAGCCATTTTGGACTTCATATGTGATTTCTAAAGCGGATGGTGATTTGCTAGACACAATCACAAGTTGAGTAACAGTAGTAGGCCTACAGACTTCCAAAAGAAATGTTTATGTCAAATATCATAATAAATGCAATAATGTAATTTAAAAAGCACGACTGAAATAATGTGTAAGAGAACATACCCAACTTTTTTTAAATTCAACTGAAAATATTTGTATACTGATTTGGTACATGTGATGGAAATGGAATTCTTATTTGCATCACAGCGACATTGGTCTCAGGTTACAACACGGTATTAGACATACTTCATCGTACAAGATACATTAAAATGAAATTGTAGCTTACGTATAGACTGAATTATCTTTGAATGGTACACGACAACTAAGTTGGCACCTTCTGCTGAAAGTGCACATTATGCTTGAAAGAAATGTGGTTTGCCGGCTGTGAGCATGCCATGTGTACCTTTGTACATACAGTAACAGTCCTTTATGGACCAAAGAAAGGTTCTCATCAACCTCATGGAAAGAAAAAAGTGACGGAAATGAAATTGTTTCTGTATATTTACTGAAGCTGAGGATAATGAATCAGCGGAGCATTTGAATGTCTTTTAATATCCATTTAACTTCCAAGTGTGTGTATGCATCCCGTGTGAACTTTCGAAAATCCAGCGTCTTTTGAAGAACAAACGAAAACAGTCTAGCTTCTTCAAGTAACTTTGATTTGATTGACTAAAGGTGAGATTGGTAAACTCTATCTTCGTCTTCGTCATCAGATTTCCATAGTTTCAACCACGACATGTTGTTGGTACATGTTTCGACGTTTGCTCACGTCGATTTCGGCAGTCCTTAAACTGTCATATAACTCGTGGTTTCATTCAGCAAATGTTTCTACACTGCAATGATTAACATTAATCACAGTCGCAGCATTAAGAATTAAATTAAAGTCTGTCCATACTAAAACAACCATTTATTATCACCGGCACTTCAATTTGTGTTGTACTAAACATATTCCATTATCTTGATGCTGCGATTTATTACATTTTTTATATGTGATAGCTCCTGTATTTCATTTCTCTGAAATCGAATGCTTGATCACCAACACTGAGATCAGGATTGTGTTTGCAACTTATAGAACGTGTAAGAGCGGTACCGTCAAACACAGTGGATACTTTCTGCTGCAGTAAATTGACTTTCATTGTAATAACTATACGATTATGAATCTTCAATGTATTTCGTGACAATTTAAAATAATTTTAATTTTACAGTTAACGCTGTTATTCGGTAAGAATTGAATTACTAATTAGTAATTAATTGGTGAAGTGGCGAACTAACTGGGTACGGTTCTGCTTTAATCTTATCTTTCCTTTCGTTAGAATAGGCATTTACATTGAAGGCTCACTTGTCTTAAAAAGACCTGCAGAAAATTATCCTTTTTGTGAAGGTTTGCTCTAACGACCCTGCAATTGGCAGAACAAGTTTCTAGGCCTCCTACAGCATTTATATGTCTCAAGCAATTAATTTCTCGCATTTTCTATATCATATCACTAGTAAGTAATGTACAAATAGCAAACAGTATGTTCCCTGACAGACTTTCAGTTTACGTATGCTTTTTCCGTTTTGAGTAGCCAGTTTGCCATCTGTAGGCGGCTCTCGTAACTGTCCAAGACTGCCCACCAGGTGCTGCTATCTAGCGGCACAATGCGTAACTGTCTGCTGCCGGATTTACCAAGACTGAGTTAATTTGGTGTAGGAAAGATATACATCTGATGTAAACATGGGAAACGTTGCTTAACATGTATCTTATGTGCTTGCTCTACATGAGTACAACCGGACATAAAAAAGGACAAATTTAACAGCTGCATTTATTAAAATATAAGCCATTATTGTATGTAGCGTACATTATTAGCGTTACCGTAGAAGCACATTTAAAAATTAACAGAATTGAAAGCATGAGTGACATAAAACATAGGCACAACTAACTGGTGCGCGGTTCTTAATGAAGTCGACGAATGTGAGTTAATAGGTTAACAGCACAGTTCCACTTGTTATAACACGGAATATAGTATACAGGCATATATGTTGTGTCGAGTATGTTATTTTTGTGTATTATAGATGTAGCATATTAAAGATTTTCCCATTGATTTTACAGATGAGGTTACTTTTGAGGCTTGAAGATCACGTTATCATTTACCCAATCTACTAACTTTGGAACAGCCAACAGAAACCACTGTAGTTTACGCACTGTAACTGAGATAGAAAATGGCGATTTGTGAAGGGTGTCATGTGCAATTACTTTTTGTATATCAATACCGTTAATTAGAAGATTAAATGTTTTTCAAGCAACTGTGGTTTCTACTGACGTTCAGCGTTAGCTTATTGTAAAACTAAGTGCAGGTAAATACTATACGTGTGTGTGTCAAAATGTGCATTATCAAAATGAATTTGCGCATGATCCAGATAACTCCCATGTAACACTTCATCGTTGATGAGACTATAGCGGCTTGAAAACTAATTAGCATAAAAACACAGAAAAATAACTGACTTCATATCATTCCCCTATTAATCGTCTGTGTGAGAATGCATGTTCGCGTCCGAAAGCATTTGGTGAACATGAGTTATATCACAGAGATGTTGCGCCATAACACAACACATTATACAACTTACACCCACCTCTTATAGGGGCCACCAAATGTTATGTCCTATGGCCCCTATCAAGTGAATGCTAACAGCAGAGAAATCATGGCGTTTAGAAAAATAGACTGATTAAAAATTCGGGTGTCCATAACTGTTTTAAAGCGCTGATTGCTTTGGACCTTTACAATGTTGTCTCCCTGCATTTTCATGTGTGGGTTCAGGCATGGTACAGGGTGGTTACAATGAAATTTCCGCTACTTGATACGATCCCCATGGAAGTCAGGTGATCGTAGGACAATGAAACGTTGTGAAAACATTTTTAAGGACATGCGTAAGGCAAATAACGAACAAACCGTTGGAAGAAACACATTTAATTTCCACAGAAGGGGGGAGGGGGTTAGGATTCGTTAACTGTGTATCATGCTGACGTTCCAGGTTACAAGTTACAAACGTTGTTCCACGTGACGAGCATCTGCATCCACGACAGCCTGGAAACGAACCAGAAATTGCTCTACTGCTGCCTGAAACATGTCAGGAGGGACGCTGGCTACCTGTTTCGCTATGCTCATCTTAACCTGTGACATTTGTCAGTGTCCCTGTACTTCAGGTAATCCCACAGCCAGAAATCACGCAAGTTCAAATTTGGTGATCTTGGTGGCCATGTAGTTTAGAATGATCAGCCAATGATTCGGTTTTCTCCAGATGTGTTACACAGTAACCGAGTGACGTCATGAGCAATGTAATGTGGAGCTTTATCGTGCATCAAAACAGTTTCAGTCCAAAGAATCTCCATCAAGTGGAGTCGGGATCATCACGTGTCGGCGAACAATATCACATTTGCCACTGTGCATTTACATGGTCCTCCTACGTCACCGTAGCAGTACCGGCGGTTAATGGCAAGTCATGATACTAACGCTACTAACAAGCCAAATACTGCTGTGCACAGTGTGAACATCATTCCTATGAAGCTGGGTACCCGTACGGTAAATAGGTTTCTGTCTTCACCGGCTTAAGTAGCGAAATTTTAAATATAGCCACACAACACACAGAAACGTAGGGCATAGAATGCCTGCATCATTTGCCTTGAAGACTCATTAACTTTTCAAAAATAGTTCCACTTCTGATAGCATCCTAATATGACCTGTCAGTAGAGCGGCATGCATAATTAGCACTCCTTAGCTGAAATTTGTGACATAAACAATCTTACGAAAAATGTGCGAAGACACCTAGATAACGCCAGAAGAACAATTATTTGTAATGGAGTACAACCCACCTCAATGAAAACATTGTTTTTATATGATGCATGTATTCTATGGAGTAACGTAATAGAGTGATTACCTACACTAACTATAGAATTTATGTCATTCAAATGTTCCCGGAAATTTTTCAGTTCCTATGCAGGAGTCGATTGACTGATGATTTTCAGTATTCCTATAAACAGTAATAACCAGAAAACAAACAGATATATAGTGACATTACACTGATGAACTAAACAGATACCTGAAGAACATAAAATTGAAGGTGATATCGTAAATACTTCTTTATCAATGACAGCTATAAAACATGCTTCACTTTTAAATTGTGTGTAGCATAGTTATATATTTATAAAGTATTTCAACAGCCCTACAGCAAGGCGGCTAACGCGAGTTTTGGTGTTCTCGTACAAATAAGTCATTTTAGATTACAATTTTAGTTTAGTACTGATTGCGTGGTAAATAGGTTTATTAGTGTGCTTTTTAAGCGTACCATTAAAGGTTTCATTTTTATTTACGTAATATAGCAGAAAACGCGAAAAGATTATACAGTCGGGCTATAGTCGTATTTTCTGCAATTTAACTGCAGCGTACCTCTTCATGATTTAACTAACATTTCCAGAAAGAAGCGTAAAGTTTAAGATGTTGTTTCAGAAACTTTGCACTGTGGTTTTTGTTTACATACGGTTGCGTATAGGCCAAATTGGTGAAATGATATTTTCATGTTTATCTGTAATTTTACTGACTTATTCTTAATAAACTATTACGTTTATCATGAGTGATAAGTGTTTGACTTGGCGTAGAAATGTTAGGCCGGGGCTTTGGTGTGACGGGTGCTGTAGTTTCTTCCATGTGGGTGACTGTAGTGGTGTGGCAGTAGGGGAAGTAAACGACACTCACCTGTGGTTTTGCAGGATATGTAGTAGAGATAGGAAGAAACTAGAACTCCGGAGGGGAAAATTGCCACCCTACAGGCTACAGGCAGATATGTATAGGTGAAGGAGGGAGAAGGGTAAAGAGAGGAGGGAAGTGGCAACAGGGAACAGGAAGAACAGGCCTGGAAATTGGTCTGACAGCTTCGTGGTGAGTGTGGAAAATAGATTTGACCTGTTGCTTCAGTTAGAAGCCGGTGAGACTCAAGCAGTTGCAGGTGTAAACAGGGCACAACAAACTTTCAGCAGCAAATGGAAAACTAACAATGTAGGGAAATCAGTAAAGAGAAAGAAAGTGTTGTTGTTAGGTAGTTCCCATGGAAAAGGCGTTGGCCAACTTTTTCAGGGTGAACTAGGATCGGAATACCAGGTTAGCAATTTTTTTAAACCTAGTGCTGGTCTGAAGCAGGTGACAGAGGATTTAGGATCACTCCACAAAGATTTCTTTAAGGAAGACACAATGAATATAAAGGTTGGGCCAGGTAATAGTACTGACAGAGAAGACACAATGAATATAAAGGTTGGGCCAGGTAATAGTACTGACAGAGAAGACACAATGAATATAAAGGTTGGGCCAGGTAATAGTACTGACAGAGATCCTGGGTACAGTATAGAGTGTGACCTGGCAATGATTGCATCACCATCGAAGCATGCTAGTGTTGAGTCTGTATCTGTTATCGAGCGCCATGACCGACCTCATTTGAACTCTTCTGTTAGCAGAGTTAATTTGGAGTTGAAACGGCTACTTATGTCGGGTGCAGGGTCACACATTGGTGTGGTTCCTGTTGATTCTCTCAGTAGGTGGGATTATATTAGGCAGAGCCTTCACCTCAATAGGAAAGGGAAGGGTATATGGTCTGGGAAAACAGCAGGAAAGTTAAAGGGGGGGGGGGGGAGGCACTGTCATGAGTGATAAAATCCCAGTGGTGTGGAGGGTAAAAATCATAGGGGAAGACCAAGAGATGAATACACTAAGAAGATTCAGAAGGATGTAGGTTGCAGTAGGTACTGGGAGATGAAGAAGCTTGCACAGGATAGAGTAGCATGGAGAGCTGCATCAAACCGGTCTCAGGACTGAAGACCACAACAACAACATAGGGTCCAAAAAAGATCCTTTTTTAGGGTAGGTAGGGCAGAAAGAAACTAAGTTTTAAGAGAGGTTAGGATTGAAGCAAACCTTCATTTTGAGAAAGAAACCAAAAAACATAATTGTAGCTTATTACATAAGCATTAACAGTTGTTGCTTAAGAATTTTCAACAATCAGCAGAAACTTCGATCTACCCAACTTTAACTCACTCAATGTGAAATGTCCGATAACTTCATTGCATCAAAATATTCGAGGACTGAGAAATAAAATTATAAATTAATTATCTGCATAGATGAATTAGAGTCCTCAAACCCAGCTGACATAATCTGCCTCTCTGAACATCATGTGATCACTAGTATAGAACTTTTAAGCATTACAGGATTTAGGTTAGCATCTCACTTTTATTGATCAGAAATGAAGAAAGGAGGAGTTGCCACATTCATCAGGAAGAACATAGGCATTCATAAATTTTGCCTAGAACAGCATATAGAACCATATGCAACAGAAGCAGATTTTCCCAAAAAATCCTTCATAAGGTAGTAAGTGTATATTGAGCACCTGCAGGTAACTTTAATCTGTTCATAAACCACCTGGAAGCTGTACTGGCCCATTTAACAACCAAAAACAAAGAAATAGTGGTTTCTGGTGACTTCAATGTACATTTCCTTAAAGACTCTTCCAGTAAGAACTTATTTGAGTTAGTAACACTGTCACTGAACTTAATTTACACTGTAAAGTCCCCAACCAGGGTAGCCAATTGCTCACAAACAGCCATTGACAATATCTTTATAGAAATGTACCATGAACAAAATTATATTACAAAACCAATAATCAGTGGCCGCTCAGACCATGACATGCAGTTCATCTGTTAAATGTTCTACATCTACGTTGTAAGAAGTCCAAGCAGATGTAATTCCGATGTATTGCTCATGCACTGCCTGCGATATGCAAGGTCTCTGACCAGAGAGCAGTGTTGAGTGCAGTAGGAACTGTGTAGCTGTAGCAGCAAGTTGTTGCTAGTCTGGAGTCTGCTCTGGTCCGGTCTGGTGTATCGTGTTCGCTGGCCCGGTCGCGGTGCAGCGATGCCGGACCCTGAGTATTATTGTATAAGGTAAAAAGCAGCCTCGCGCATATGTAGTAGTGTTATCTCAAGTCGCATGTAAATGTTTTAAAACTCTCGTAATAATAATCTTCCTCATAAAAAGTAACTTTTAACAACCATTTATTTCAATTTAAAGAATTTACTAATTTCTCCCATCCATGATCATCCCGATTATTGCAATAGAAAAATCAGTTGATTCCTTTCATAAATGACAGATAGGTCGGCCAGCATTGCACAGAGCTGTGCCGAAAAAATTTATTGCAAGAGCAGATATATTTGGTGACTTCATTGAGGTAAGAATTTTTGCTCTTTTTATTTAGAATGATCTTTCAGGGGCATGACGCAGCACTGCTGTCGCCCAAAATTTACCAGGTTAAATTCACAGTGAATTATTGAAAAGTCATAAGTGAGCGACAATTTAATTGACAGGTTAGTTACATTGTTTTATTACCAGGTTACTGAATTTATTTATTTTTTATTGTGACGTTACACTGAATGTGAACGACATAATTATAATTATTACTGTTGAGAGGTTTAGGAATTTTTATGTTTTGAGCTTACATTAAATGGGAACGAATTTTATGGGGAAGAATTTTGTCTTGAGGTTACACTAAAATAGAATCATACTCATATTATTTATTTTTAGTTTTGTGTTACACTTGGCGACCCTGCCAGATCGTATTTTCTTTGTGAATTTCTGAGAAGTAGTCATATATCTGCTCTTATTTACTTAAATGTAGTTTGCATTTGCCGCAACGCATTTACTAATTTGTCACTCTTTCTTTCACAGATCATTGGCAATTTATTGCTCTTTGTTGTAATTGTTTTTTTTCCATTTTTTCTTCGTCTTTGTTTCATTTTTGTGGTTAATTTTGATTTGTGAAGAATGCCGCGATAAACTGTTAACAGTACATCGCGATGTGCAATGAGTGAAATAGCTGACTCAAATAACTTGACAGATAATACTAGCGACACTCAGTGCAATAGTGATAATCCTCTAATCGCAGATAATCTGAGCATACCGACCACTAGTAATGACTTTAACCCTAATGATGAGCAAACACATTCAATTATGTCCACACTTAATTTAACGACAATTGATGATGCGGCACATTCTGTTACAATGAACGCTGCCCAGTTTGACACACCTGACTTGCAAAATTTACGCAGTGAACAGATAAATGTTTCTAACGAAGATGAACAATGTAGTCAAAATAGGTCAGATTTATTTGATTCTGCTGTAGTGACCAACAGCGTACATCCAATTGGCAAACCTTTTCAAGAATCAGAGAATGAACAAATGGTTACACAAAACGTGACAAATGCACATACACCATCACACAGCACGGAAAATACAGCAGCTAATTTTGGCATGGATCAAGTTATGGCATTATTACTACAACTGAATGAAAAATACGACAACCAGCGCAAACAACTTAGTGAAAATCTCAAACAACAAATTAATGAAAATATAGAAAATTATAAACAACTAAATGAAAAACTAGACAACAATTCCAAACAGTCGAATGAAAACCAAGACAAAAACTTCAAACAACTTAATGAAAATCTTAAACAGTTGAATGAAAAACATGACAATCTAAATGAACAGAACAAACAACTTAGTGAACAGATTACAGCCGTTGCCGTGCAATGTCATGACACTAAAGAACAATTACGTGAGGAAATTAAGGCTTGTGCTGGGAGCAGTAGTGAAGAAATTAGATCTGTGGCTCAAGAATTAAGTAATACACATGCAGCCTCAACCAAATTACTTAGAGATGAAATTAGTGCAGTTGCTAAACAATGCTCTGAAAACGCAACACAGTTACACGACGAGTTTAAATTAATGTCAGCAGAACTTTCACGCACGCTGGATGCGAAAGCAGAAGCAAAATTTGACCAACAGAACAGACAAATTGACGAACATTTTAATCACCACCTACAAAACAGTGAAACGCGTTACAGTAAATTTATACAGGAACACAATAAAGTAAAGCAACAAGTCATGGAAACTATTACTGCACAGAGACAAGAAGATAAGCGTAAATTATTTACGAAAGCAAAAACATACGTAGACAACAATATTGCTACAGTATCGGACGAAATCAAACAGTTGAACACCCAATTGCATGATGAAATCTCCGGTCTGAAAACAAAAACAGACACATACACATTAGAGTTTCAGACAATGACCAACAGACTTGAAAAGTTGGAACTAATACAGGATCCGGATGCCATCAAAGCAGACGTTAAAAAATTGAACAAAAACAGACGTAAATTACAAAAACAAATTAATGCTTGTGATACTAAAAACGATGACCAGGTAAAAGTACTGACTGAAAAATATGATGAATTGGCCAGTCGTATTGACGTTATCGAAAGTAATAATGACACCAAATCAGACGATACTTCACCAGTTTTGTTTAATCAAACACCCGAATTCTAAAATTTACAGCAGACAATCAGTGAGATAGGTCCATCGAATAATACATTACGTAGAAAATTGTCAACTTTACAGCGAGAAGTGACACAGATGAAAAATGTTTCAGCCTCCAACACGGCACAGCATATGCCACATTCCGAACATTTCTCAGACTCACACAGCCAGTATAATTTAGGTAATTTACAGAGAGTACGTGACTTAGATTCAGAACAGTCACAGACAAACAGACTAGGATACAATCATGAACCTGTTCAGACATTCAGAGACGAAAATTTTGATTACAAGCACTTTCTATCAGTGAGAGAATTTAAGGTATTTAAAAATGACAGAACACAGATTAACCCCTTGGATTGGATACAACAATTTAGCTTTGCTTTTCCACCAACTTGGCCCGTAACACACAAACTTGAATTTATTTGCAGTTTTTTGGAAGGCAAACCGGCAACTTGTATGAGACCAATCGTGAGACAATGCTATTCGGTAGAAGAATTTCAGAATGCTTTTCTGTCAGCGTATTGGTCGAAAACGACACAGCACGGAATCAAGGATCAATTAATTAGTTTACCGAATTATGGGAACTCAAATTTTCCCACTGTGACGCAATTTTTTGAACACATGGTCCAACAAGTGAGCCATACAGTGAATCTGCACTTATCCAATTATGTATTTCTAAATTACCACGTTCGTTAAGAGTATCACATTTAACAGGTCAGCAGAAAGAAAATATTTCGGCATTTAGAGATCTGTTACAGCTTTTGGAAGTTCAGCAATCAGACTATTCTTTCATAAACAAAAATTTTTCACATCATAACCACGGCCAACAAACATATAGTAATTACGATCAGCCACGCTATTTCAATAGCAAAGGTAATAGACGCTCCAGGAATGACAACCACCAGAACTTTAATAACAGAAAAATTTTAAGTATCAGTATCGTCAAAAGTATCAGCAACAGGAACCACATTTTGGTAACAATAGAGGTTTTTTTCCCAACAACAGCAACAAAACCAACTGGTTAGCATACCTAACCAGCAATGTAATGTGCAAGGTCAACCAAGCTTTAGTGTTTTCGCCGCCTACACGTATAACGTTGGCTCCACCAAATAGTAACGCACAGCAACAAGGAAATAACTACGTACCGAAAACACACCATTTCAACTCATATCGCAATGCACCGTATAGAAATGACTATCATGACAGACGTAAAAGTAATGAGCACAACTTTCAGCGTACGTTTAACAACAGTCGGTCTTACCAGCAGCATTCATTCGCAGTTTAAATACTATACTTCCGACAGAACTTAAAGACAGATTCACAGCGTATGTAGAAGACATTCTTATTGCAGAAGCTAACCGGTCTGAACACAATTTCATTCTTGAACAACTGTTACAAACTTTTCGTGCACAAGGACTCACAGTTAATCTTAGCAAATCGCACTTTGGCAAAACTTCTATAAAATTTCTTAGACATGTAATTTCAGCAGAAGGCATTGCGCCTGACACGGAAAAACTTCAAGCTTTACGTGACATTACTGTACCTACGACGAAGAAACAACTACACAGCTTTTTGGCTTTAATTAACTTTTTTCGTAAATTTATTCATTACTCTGCTTTAGACACCCCTAGATTATGTCAATTGACAGGTAAAAACACTATTTGGTCCTGGGATAGCCAAGCACAGTCTAAATTTGCTAATCTGAAACATGCTTTGTTGAATGCACCACTTTTATCACACCCAGATCTAACTAAAAATTTTTCCATTGCCACCGACAGTTCTAACACCGCTTTAGAGTACACATTTTTCAGGAAATTGAAGAAGACGGTACTACAGTAATTAAAAACATCGCCTTTGCGAGTCGCATTCTGTCACCTGCTGAACGCAATTATTCTGTTACAGAACTTGAAACATTATGTGTTGTATGGGCATTTACGAGATTCAGGAACTTTTTCTTTATGGAAGACATACGACCGTTTACACAAATCATAGAGCTATCCAGTTTTTACTTTCAGCAAAATTTACACATGACAGGTTAAGCAGATGGAAACTTTATTTACAGGAATTTAATTTTACAATTGTTCACATTCCCGGTACACAAAATATTGTAGCAGACGCACTATCTCGGTCTCTCAGAAACAACCAGCAAGACATCGCAACCAACTTCTGCGAAACAAATTTTAGCGTCATGTATATTCAACAAGTTGCATTAGAAAATTTCATTTCGTCATCATTACGAGACATAGCACAGGAGCAGAGTAAAGACTACGTATGGAAAGAAATTAAACACCTTTGGCAAGATAGGACTAATGTTACCATCAGAAACCATTACATTGTACGCAATAATATTCTGTTTCGCCGCTCTCACCCTGACAGCAACAATTGGTTACTATGTATTCCTGACGAGCTTCTTAACAAATTAATTTGGTATACTCATTTAAGTTACGCACATTACGGAGCCAGAAAATGTTTTCTTATACTGAGACAAAACTGTTATTTTGCCAACATGGAGAAACGTATTCGACGAGTTTTAGCGTCATGTAAAATCTGCCAGAAAGCTAAGTCAGACACGACTTTACATATTCCTCCGTTACATCCCATTGTACCTGTTAAATTGAGACACATGACCGCTGTAGACATTTTTGGTCCGATTCCCGAACTAATAGAGGTTTTTGTTACATCTTTGTCGCTGTTGAACTCACTTTGAGATTTGTAACCTTGACACTGTTAAGCAAAGCTACTGCTAAAACTGTTTTGAAAGCATGTGTAAAACATTTTCTGTTTCATGTAGGGCATGTATTGAAAGTAATTTCCGACAATGGACCACAGTTTCGATATGCTATATGGACACGTATGTTACGAACAAGAAACATTTCTCCGATCTATATATCCAAGTATCACGCTTCTTCGAACCCTCGTGAACGACTAATGAAAGAAATTGGTAAACTATGTAGAATATACTGCTATAAAAAACATATTGATTGGGATACACACATACTGTCATTCCAGGATGTAATTAATTCCATACCAAATGAATCTACTATGCTATCTCCAACTGTTATACTGAAAAATGTTGAACCACCATACAAAATTAAAGAATTAGTATCCTTTCCTACATCTCGTCGACTACGACACCATGAAATAATTGCCATTGCACTGAACAACATCAAACGTGTCGCAGAGCGTCAGAGAAGAGAGCAAAAATAGGTTTGTACACTCTGTGACTTTCACATTGGACAGAAGATATTAGTACGTACACACTATCTATCCAACAGAGGAAAGAGTAGATGCAGTAAATTTGAGCTTCTATACTCAGGTCCATATCGAATTCGCAGCATTCCTCACCCCAATGTAGTACACGTCGAAACTTTGAGAATCAGAGAAAGCAAAGGCAATCACCATGTCTCCAATATTAAACCCTTTATTGAATGAATATACTTTATGATTTATCACACTGTAATGCCATTTTCTGATTTATATATGACCACTTATGCAATTATATTTATATGAACACTTACTGATGATTATCATATTTTTTCTTGGCAAGTGCCCGGCAAGGTAAGGTTAGCAGGTCGTTTTTCTTGTCGTTACACATCAGACTGTGCACATTTTTCCAGATAAACTTACATATTTTTATGACAACTTATGCAGTTATATTTATATGACTACTTACTGATGATTATCATATTTTTTCTTGGCAAGTGCCCGGCAAGGTAAGGTTAGCAGGTCGCTTTTCTTGTCGTTACACAGCAGACTGTGCACATTTTTCCAGATAAACTTACATATTTTATGACCAATTATGCAATTCTATCTAGTGACATATTAATTTTATCAAATTCTTTCTCCATTAAAGTCTTCAACTCTCGCCTCTATCAACTACACAACATACAAGCTGAACACAAAGAAAGTCATTTCTTGTTGTTAAATATCAGACCATGCACATTTTCCATTTTTTGTGTATGTATGACTGTTTTCCTGTTTTGTCTGTATGCACGACGAAATCTTTGAGATATAACAAACACCAGTTGATCTAACATTTTTCCTTACGATATCTCAATACCTTGACTTTTCTACACTTTTGGCTACTGCATTATGAGACTGTGTACATTTTTGCACCTGAACACTGTCTGTGTTTTTGACATAACACGTTTTCTGTCATGTTATGCTGTATGCTTAATTATATCAATAGAAACAAGTTTTTATTTAATGGATATATGATTTAAATGCAAGATATTAATCATTATTCATCATTTTCAGAAAGCAATAACGTGTAAAAGAAATAAATTAAACAAACCACAATGGATTACTGTGAAATGGGAATTTCACCTTCGGAATGAACGAAAGAAAATGGAATACCTTGTGATGAAGAGTAAATGGATCAGAATTAACATGCATTAACAAGAATATACTGTACACAACGTATGATAGCAGTCTTAACAAATTTTTTTCTTTCAGAATACGAGGCGATTGATGCAGGCTGTCAGACAGAACTACACATCTTAGTTTTAGTGATGAAATATGCTAGAAATAAGAAACTCTATACTATGAATAGTTGTATGAAGTAAATGGTAATATGAATAATGAAGTGTCTTTTTTGCAGATGATAATTAACGATGATGAATAGTTATATGAAGAATATGCTAATATGAATAATGAAGTTTTTCTTTGCAGGTGATGATACGAGTAGTAATGAAGTTATGGTAATATGAATAATGAAGATTTTCTTTGCAGATGGGAATAATGATGGAGTTTATATGTTTACTATTAGTTAAGAAATGCCATGTAGATATTTACGTATTTGTTGCAGTTCGTTTTGACAGTATGTCTTATATCGCATGGTATAATGGCTGAATGTTTTGGAAAGGACAGCTAGAGTACATACATACTGAGTACACGTTTCATTACCTGTTAATTCGAAGTTCACTACTTTTCAGCATAATATGCGTTTCTTCTTTTAACTTAATAATCCATTTGGTATTTTTTCCAGGAGAAGCTATTCATGAAATTAATGTGCTATAAGCAGTTAGTTATTAAACCTGTTGTAGTACTTGCATTTTTTTACCCATTTGTGTGTGTCATTCATGAATGTGATCACATATACTCTACTTGTTTCATAACCTTGCTACAGTTGACTTATGATGAATGACGTTACTAATCCTTATTTGCAGCAATAAGTCAAAAGCAAATATTTTCATGCCCCAGCAATTAATTAACGATCCCAACGCCATGCATTTCTAGCACAAAAAATGTATTACCAGTCCCAAATAATGCTACTAGTTTAAGAGATATTTATAGTACTAAATATAATGCAGATTTCTCAGATGTATTAAATCCATTATATCTATGTATTATTGGAACACAGACCTTGAGTAATAGTTATAGTGTGTTACATTTTAAATATTTCCTATGTCACTTGAATGATGAGTTCTGAGTAATACTGAATGATGTTTTCTAACCACAGACCTTGAGTAATAGTTATAGTGTGTTACACTTTAAATATGTCCTATGTCACTTGAATGATGAGTTCTGAGTAATACTGAATGATGTTTTCTAACCACAGACCTTGAGTAATAGTTATAGTGTGTCACATTTTAAATATGTCCTATGTCACTTGAATGATAAGTTATGAGTAATAGTGAATGATGTTTTCTAACCACAGACCATGAGTAATAGTTACAGTGTGTTACATTTTAAATATGTCCTATGTCACTAGAATGATGAGTTCTGATTAATACTGAATGATGTTTTGTAATAATGCATAAATGCTATGCCAATAATTTCTGTAAATAATATTTTTGTTATACTCTATAAATGCTATGCCAATAATTAACTCTCATTTTAAATTATGACTTCTGAATAATATTGAATAATGTTTTATAAAACTATATGAATACTTTGTAACTGGCCAATGAATGCCACTGTTTCTTATATTTTAAATTTGTCTTATGTCACTTACATGCTATTATATATGAATACCAGTAGCTTGATGCTACACTCATTAACTCCTGTTTTGAATGATGACTTCTGAACAGTGCAATAAAATGTTTAGTAACTGGCCAATGAGTGCCAACAATTACTATAACTAGATGAATTATGTTAATGCTATGCCATTAATTAACTCTTGCTTTGAATGATGACTTCTGAACAATGCATAAATATGGTTTGTAACTGGCCAATGAGTGCCAATATTTAGTGTAATAAGATGACTTATGAATGATGTTCTGTAATACTCCATACATAGTACAGAAATGTTTAGTAACTAGGCAATGAGTGCCAACAATTACTCAAATCGGTTAGTAGACTAGTGTAATTCTGATTGATGACTAGCATAAGACTTAATGTCCTTCACCTTCTGACCTAATTACCAGAAATTACTGCAATATCCGTTTGTCCTGTCTATCCTCATGATCATGGAGCACTATCTTAGGTTTCTGCACTAATTCTACATTGGTGTACCTTACAAGAATGTACTGTTGACACGTCACGCTGTTCACCACCTTGAACGATGGAGATGTTATTATGGTCCCACTGTTTGGTGTACCTAATATACTACCAAAATGATAACATTGAATATTAATACAACATTTCAGTGTCTTGGCTACACTGATTAATACTTCAGGGAAGAGAACTTCAGGTTGTCACACTTGGTGTTGTGCTTCTGCAGAAAGATATAGACTTTCAGTGCAGCTACGTGCAAAATACTGTGCTACAACCATGATGCAATCCTTCACTTTCCTTTCCGAGTCCTTGTAAAATGGTAGAGACATATACAGTGCGTGTGCACTTTATGTCATTTGTTAATATGTTTTGTACTCATTGCGTATCCTGGTTCTTGTAAAATGGTAAAAAAAATATATATATACAGTGCGTGTGCACTTTATATCATTCGTTAATATGTTTTGTACTCATTGTATATACATTTTGTTATTTCTTGATATGTTCTGTACTCAGTGCATGTGCACTCTATTTCATTTCATGTTCTGCACTTATATATATGTATATACTCTGTGACTGTAAACTTTGTTAATTAAGTAGGTTTTAGAAAAATTTGTTGCTCATGGCAAGTCCAATTGACTCACCATTACTGCCAAATTTTTGCCCCCCCAGTGGAGGGTTATGTAAGAGGTCCGAGCAGATGTAATCTCGATGTATTGCTCATGCGCTACCTGTGATATGCAAGGCCTCTGACCAGAGAGCAGTATTGACTGCAGTAGGAAGTGTGTAGCTGTAGCAGTAAGCTGTTGCTAGTCTGGAGTGTGCTCTGGTCTGGTCTGGTGTATCGTGTTGGCTGGCCCGGTCGCGGTGCAGCGATGCCGGAGCCTGAGTATTATTGTATAAGGTAAAAAGCAGCCTCACGCACATGTAGTAGTGTTATCTCAAGTCGCATGTAAATGTTTTAAAACTCTCGTAATAATAATCTTCCTCATAAAAAGTAACTTTTAACAACCATTCATTTCAATTTAAAGAATTTACTAATTTCTCCCATCCATGATCATCCCGATTACTGCAATAGAAAAATCAGTTGGTTCCTTTCATAGATGATAGATAGGTCGGCCAGCATTGCACAGAGCTGTGCCGGAAAAATTTATTGTAAGAGCAGATATAGCCGGTGACTTCATTGAGGTAAGAATTTTTGCTTTTTTTATGCAGAATGATCTTTCAGGGCCATGACGCAGCACTGCTGTCGTCCAAAATTTACCAGGTTAAATTCACAGTGAATTATTGAAAAGTCATAAGTGAGCGACAATTTAATTGACAGGTTAGTTACATTGTTTTATTACCAGGCTACTGAATTTATTTATTTTTTATTGTGACGTTACACTGAATGTGAACGACATAATTATAATTATTACTGTTGAGAGGTTTAGAAATTTTTCTATTTTGAGCTTACATTAAATGGGAACGAATTTTATTGGGAAGAATTTTGTCTTGAGGTTACACTAAAATAGAATCATACTCATATTATTTATTTTTAATTTTGTGGGGAGGTTACAACGTGATTACTCTGCTATTCACACTAAAGTGCCTAGCAGAGGGTTCAATGAACCACCTTCAAACTGTCTGCTCTTCTACTTTCGAACGGCGCGCGGGAAAAACGAGCACTCAATTTTTTCTGTTTGAGGCCTGCTTCCTCTTATTTTATCGTGATGTTAATTCCTCCCTCTTTAGGTGGGTCCCAACAAAATATTTTTGCGATGGGAGGTGAAAACTGGTGATTGAAATTTCATGAGAACATCCCATCGCAAGGAAAAACGCCTTTGTTTTAATGATTGCCACTCCAGTTCACCTGGGTTCTTTCACTCAGGTTCATGAACCAGAATGTTTATTTCAACATTCTCGGTTGCCAAATGTTGGCCTTTCTTCTATATGTTTATGATTATAGTGCTGTGGATACTCTCGTCTTCCAATATGCTAACAGCGATGTTTACGGGGTAACATGCATATTGCGCTGGTTTGATTAGTGTTGTACCTCGATTAGCCAGTTGTATCACCCGATCCTAATCCCTCAGAAAATGTCTAGCACTCTTTGGGACAGTGGGCAGCTATATCGGATTTAATTATGAATGGGTGGCTTCGACTGTTATGGCACACTTGAGGAAACTTGTGGAATCTCTTCCTCGCCGTACTGCCGCCATTGTGAAGGCTTGTGTTACACCTTACTAGCGGTGTGTCTTCTGGGTTGGGAGGAAGGGTGGGGGAAGGCATTGCTTTCTTTGTCTTGACTGTTTGTAATGCTGCAATCGCATTAGTGAGGGAGCTATCACCTTATCTGTCTATACATGAGTCACTGCACAACTGATTAAGTGTGTCTGGACGACATGACATGCAGTTTTTAATATTACGTTGAACTTTAATAACTTGAAAGCTGTAATAGATTTTGGAATAAAAAGTTATCCAAATAATTGGTATATTTCGACCGTTTGTGGAAATAATTTAAAACTGTGAAATACATAGGGGAGTGAATATTGACAGAGCCAGGTGGTGCAGTGGTTAGCACACTGGACTCGTATTTGGGAGGACGATGATTCCAAACCATGTCCGGCCATCCAGATTCAAGTTTTCCATGATTTCCCTAAATCATTTAAAACAAAGGCCAGGATGGTTCCTTGAAAAGGGTACAACTGGCTTCCTTACCCATCTTTCCCTAATCCAATGGGACTGCTGACTTTGCTATTTGGTCCTCTTCCACAAATCAACCAACCAACCAAGTGAATATTGATTTTTATCTTAGTTATTGAATTAATTGTAATTATTTTCTTAGGTGCACAGTACTTACACACTATTCAAAATAAAAAGTCGAAACAAATTTTATTCTGTTAATTATTGACTTGCCAAACAGTAAACCAGACATAGTCAACAAATTATTGCTCTTTGTATCTTTTAAAAAATGTCTTTAGCAAATTTTTCTCCTAACAATTTAAGAACTTATGACATGCTCAGGCATAAAACATCTAATACATTGTTGAATAATGTGATTCACTGTGTAGGCAAGCACTGTATTATTATTCATGCAACATTTTGTGTTTATTGCTTTGATGAGAGAATGAGACTGAAGTATCCAGAACCATTGATTACGGGAAACTGAAACTTTTTCACGTTCAGCAGCTATTGCAGCTTCAGCAACACGTTGCCTGTCCACTTGTAGCAGCCTATTTTTCATGTTGTCCACAGTTTTGACACCTAGTCCGCTCATGGTTCTTAATCTGCTTGTTACTCCATCACTGAAATATGTTACGGGGTCCATCACACCTATCTGAAATCTGACATGCCAACAAAAACCATTTTTGGAAAGTATTTCTAAATGCAACTGCTGAAACAGTCTTTCGGATTCAGTGTGTTGTCATGCAAACATTTTCCAAGGAGTTTATAATCTGAAAGATCTGTATATATTGGCTTTAAGTTTACCATTACAGTTTCCCACATGGAATGTGTGTTTGATATGTTTGTCCATTTGCTTTACAGCTATTTTACTCACATCATGAAGCGTTTCCCTTTTGGCAGAAGCAATGCTGTGGATGCTAATAGGTGGGTATTCTGTGACACAGAGTTCCTCAAATTGCTTTTTTCATCTCACTGACATTTTCGCATGGCTAGACCATAATATTCTGTGAGGTTTTTTTTTCTGTTTTGGTGAATCTGCGTGTCCACCAATTGATTTGCTATCAGAGACTTTTTTCTGTCTTGTGCTTTCAGAGTTTCCTAATTCTTGACGCCTTTCTCTTCTGCACATTTCCTTTTTTTCTTTTTAATTTTAGTTTCATCATATAGTTTGGCAGCTACAACACTACTGAATTCTTCAGATATTGATACTGAACAGGATATAAAATCTGTTAAATCTGAACTCAAGAGGATAATAAATTGATTATTTTAGGACACTCCTCAAACATTCACTGAAGTTTACAGTGCTCATGGCATGAATGAAAAATATAACACTTTTACTAATAAAGTGCTTTCCTTATTTGAATACTGTTTTCCCCCAAAACTAACCAAGGTTAGAGCAAAGCCTACAAAGACGCCATTGATTGCTCAAGGAATCTTGCAAAACAAAAGGAATACACTATATGTCAATCCGAAACAGTTCTGATGTTGATGCTATAGCACATTACATGAAATACTGCAAACTATTAAAGACTGTAATATGGACATATATTATAAGAAAAAGATAATCATATCATATAACGAAATAAAGACAATATGGGATATAGTGAAGGAGGAGACCAGTAGAACCAGACATCAAGAGAGGAAAATAGAATTAAGAGTAAATCATACATTGGTGACAGATGTGTATAGTGTTGCAGAGCTTTTTAACAAATATTTTATAAGTGTTCCTGAAAAGATGGGGTTGTTATGTTCTGTAGATGCTGCCATGGGATACCTCAGACCAGACACTTCAAGTAACTTCCATACTACGAATTTGACCCTCAAAACCCCAGCAGAAGTAATGTCCATCATAAAATCTTTAATATCAAAAACATCTTGTGAGTATGATGAAATATCAACAAAGTTAACTAAAGAATGTGATTCTGGGTTAAGTTGCATATTAAGCTATCTGTGTAACCAGTCGTTTATCAGTGAAATATTTCCTGAATGGTTGAAATATGCTGAAGTTAAGCCACTGTTTAAGAAGGGAGATAAAGAAATAGCGCCAAATTTCTGTCCAATTTCATTTTTGTCAGCATTTTCAAAAATTTTAGAAAAGGTAATGTAGAATCGACTTTATAACCATCTTATCAGAAATAACATTCTGTCAAAGTTGCAGTTCGGATTTCTAAAGAGTTCTGATATTGAGAAGGCTATCCACACTTACAGCAAAAATGTACTGAATTCATTAGACGAAAAATTGAGGCTACTGGTATATTTTGTGATCTATCAAAGGCATTTGACTGTGTAAATCACAATATCCTTTTAAGTAACATACAATATTATGGTGTAACAGGAAATGCTGCAAAATGGTTCAAATCTTATATCTCTGGCAAGGAAACAAACGGTGTTTTCGGAAAGAGACATGTATTAAGCTGTCAGTCATCATCCCACTGTCAGCTAATTACATTTAGGGTCCCACAAGGCTCCATCTAGAGGTCCTTGCTTTTTCTTGTGTATATCAGTGACCTTATATCAATAAAATTACTGGATACCTAGTTTGTTTTGTTGCAGACATTGCAATAAATAGAAAATCAAGAGTAGTCTTAGAACGATCGGCTAGTAAAATATTTGTGGACATTAATCACTGGTTCCTAGTCAATTCTTTGTCACTAAACTTTGAAGAAACACACTACATGCAGTTCAGAACTAGTAAGGGGTGTCCAACGAACATATGATAAAAGCAGAAAGAAGAAGTGGACAGTGTTAAATTCTTGGGATTACAGCTTGATAATAAATTCAATTGGGAGGAGCACACCACAGAACTGCTGAAGCATCTAAACAAATGTCTATTTCCAATGAGAATTCTGTCAGACCTAGGGGATATAAAATGTAAAGGCTGTGATACCATGCTTACTTTCACTCCCTAATGTCATATGGGACTATTTTTTGGGGTAATTTATCAAGCTAAGTTAAAGTTTTCCGGGAACAAAAACGTGCAATAAGAGTTATATGTGGTGTGAACTCAAGAACATCAAGTAGAGGTCTGTTTAGGGAACTAGTGGTACTAACTACTGCTTCCCAATATATTTGTTCCTTTGTCCTTAAAAATATATCACTTTTTCAAACCAACAGCTCAGCTCATGGAATCAATACTTGAATGAGAATAATCTTCACATGGATTTAAAGTCACTTACTCTTGTACAAAAAGGCGTGTATTATTTAGGAATACACACTCTCAGTAACTTGCCAACAGCCATAAAAAGCTTAACGACCATTGAAATTCAGTTTAAGAGAAGCCTAAATGATTTATTGGTAGCGAACTCCTTCTACTCCAGTGATGAATTTCGCAGTGGAACCAACTGATTTTGTGTGTACATATAAAGTGCCGTCTAACTTCTGCACCATTTCAGTGCAGTAATGTGTTCATTGTAAATAAGTATTGTAGATGTTCTATTATATGTTTATTACCTTATAAATAAAAATTTTTGTTTTGAAATTTTAATTCAGTGCATTAATGGGATCTTAGTGAATGAGTGTTGTAAAATGATCATTTCGTATAGCATTCATTAAAGAAATAGACGATCATTCCACTTGGGACCTGTGGAAGGTACATTAGTTTATTTGTTTTAATTGTAAATATTTGTCATGTATTATTGTTTTTCTGACATCTTCTACATCCTGGAGGACCTCCTCACTGCAGATCAATTTTAAAATAAATCTATTCTAATCGAAACGTTATAAGGCTTCTGAGAATAACTAATCAGTCGAGACCATACAGTCATTAAGGACTGTAAATGAGTATTTAACAAAAGCAAACTTTAAGTGTTTACCAATGCTCCCTACTAGTAAAACGGTAAACATGATATTAACAATATTATGTGTTATTTATATATGTTATCTTAGAACTACAGTTCTGTTATTAACCATAAATGCTGCCTGAGAATGTGTGTAGTGGGAGGGGGATGGGTGTGGTGTACACTTAACAGATGGGATATTTCGTTTCACTATAATTTCACAAATAAGATGTGCTGAGTACAGTATGGAATACAAACACTTCATTTATTAACCGTTTTTGTTATAAGCCAAGATGAATGAATCGCCTTCAACGTTATCACATGATTTTACTCCGTGAGCTGTCTGGAGACATACCCAGGACACTGGCACACAGTGAAGCTTTCACCACCTTTACTAACTCAAAAGTTCGAGCACCGAACTTTGTTATTGATTGCAGTTCACTGAAACGGAGATTTTTTTATGTTACTGACACAGACACATTGATCTGTGTATCAATGGAGCGTAAAAAAGTGTTTTCTTGAGTGTAATTGCATAAACAGCACTAAAAACTGATACATTCATTAATGTTAACGCGAATAACGTAAACATATTCTGTAGACGACCTCGTTCCAAATCATTTTGTCAAAAGAATCGTTCAAATTTTCTGTTGAACATGTAACTAATTAACAAATACTTGTTCATGCTCCATTTTTATTGTATAAAATTACCTTATATTCTTATTGTAAGTCTTGTGAGACACTGTAAAAGTGTATTCTGTTCTTACATGTGAAAAATATTGTCTGTGTTGTAATTATAACATGAACTGAAGATATTGTTCTGAATATAAGATAACAACTCAATTAAAATGTTGTCAATATTAAGGAGACTTGTTATTGAAACAGGGAAGTGTGATTTGCGCTATCGGCAAGAGGATGCACGAGTGTCTACAAATCCACTTTGTGGAAATTTTAATTTGAGCGTGAGACGTTTTGGTAATGGATTTGAGCTCGGACTGTGAGTAGTTTTCGGAAGAGGTTGCTCAAAGACCTTTTGATGGTACTTCGCTACTTGAAGACGACGTGGAGGCTAGAGAACGCTAATTTCCTACGCTGCACTGTTCTGCAAATGGATGTTACTTCTGCGCCAAGTCCCAAGACTGTTAAAAAATTACGCTCGGGGATTTGAATCCTAATGAAGATGGAACCTTAATTAGGGAGAATTCTGATAACAGCAATGATCTGGGTTAAGTAGGGGTTGAAGGGTATCGAATTACGATTTTTATTCAGGGCTGTATTAATGAGGGCAAAGATTTGTAAGCAATCGACTTTGTACATGCAGCAAAGTGAATATTAAACAGCTAGAAGCTGATCCGTGGTGCTATTCTAACGTTTTTCGGGTTTTGTGTGTGAAGTGAATTAAATGTGCACGCTTTGATATAATTAACTGGGAACGGGCGTGTACTGTTGAATGTAATATTCATGTTTTTGCTTGATTGAGTAACAAACCTGTGTCCTAGCATCAGTACGTGATTGCTTGGACTTTCAACATCTGCAAAACTGTCGGACGGTGGACTCCAAGGGCAGAATTCCATCAAACTGAGTGTTAATCTGTGGTTTACTGATACTTGGGTGGGCTATAAAGTAATTTACACGTGCTTGTAGAATACGAACAAAAATGGTTAGGAAGATCGGACAAAAAGTACATTCAGATACAATTCCTAAGTTTCAAAATCGTATTTTCATTTTACGACATAGCGACCTTTAAGACGAGTAACAAGTTTTCCTTTCAGTTAATGAAAAATTCTTTCGATTTTTCTCGAATACAAAACCTCGCAGCTGCCTTCATCTCATCGTCGGAGGTGTAATGATTACCCTTAAGATCGTTCTTGAGTAGAATAAAAATGAAAGTCGAAATGCGCAAGGTCGGGGGAGTAAGGAGGTTGTGAAATTGGCTCAAACTTTGGGTTTCGTAGAGCCTCTTCAGTTTGCGCGTGAGGAGTGTGGACGGGCGTTGTCATGTTGCAAGATTATTGGCACAAGGCTTCCCCTAACATGATGAATGTGATGACGGAGGGGTGTTTCAGAGTCTCTGTGTAATGAGAATAATAACTCGGGGAGCATCCCAAAACACAGTCTAAGGAATTTATTTGCGGATGGTTGTGTTTTCAACTTTATTGCCTAAGGCGAAGGTGGAAGTCTCCTTTGATGGACCCTTGACTTGTCCCCCTTCCAACATCCAAAAGGAAGTCGTGTCCTTCGTCACCGTAGTGCTATAAAGGTTGCTCGATTGTCTGTGGCAGTGATAGGACGTCTGCTGCTGGTTTCATCAACAGTTATGGCTTTTCCAGGCTCGCAACTACGAAATTTTACTACCCATCGATATACTGTAAACCTGTCAACGGCATCGTCATCATAAACAGCGTTTGAATGACGATGAATCTCGCTAGCAGTCACTTTTTCAGCAGTTAAAAATTCGATAACAGCACGCTGCTTAAATAGCGTGTCATAGCACTAGAACACATTTCTATACTTCCGTTACTCAACATGCACTTGATGAACGCAGCGCATTCAAACGGCGCACGCTTATAGAAGAGCAAGTTGTCTGGTGCTTTTATCAAGCTCATTTAGTTCGCATTCAGCATGTGTGCTCTACTTTTCGGCCTAGCCTCGAATAAAGCGTTGGCTGTAAACCGTCACAAGGATCCTCAATTTTGTCTTGGTGTAGTGGCGGTCGTGGAAACAATCTTCTCAGCCACATCTCTCGTCTTAGACGAAACTGGCTTGCGACAAGAAAAGAATTGTCAGCTATGAAGCTTTTTGTACGTTAACCTTTATTTGTGAGTTTGAGCTTTACGCCTGCGAGGACAATGGCGGTTTTTGCAGTCGATAATATAGTTTTTTGTTATATAAGGCTATGTCGAGTAGTCTTTATTTGAATTAACAAACAAGATAGTATAGCAAGAACATTCGGAGACGCGATCGAAACAAGAGTGTTTTGTCACTTTCGTTTGTTGAAGTCTGAAGCATGAGAACGTTTATTTACGTTTGAATTTACTTTCGATGGAATAACAAATTTGCCCTACAAAGCTTTTTATCTGAAGGTACTTCCTCTTCAAGGAAAGAGTAACGGATAGCGCTGGGAACAGGTTCCCTAAATGACCTGTCATCCACTCAAATGTCTGAATAGTCGCTGTTAGTAAATGTGTAGAAAGCTTTACTACACAATGTTCTTCACTAAAGCTGCCGTTTCAGCTGTATAAATCTCATAAACAATGTTAATATGTGTATTTGTAGTTCAAATTTTTAATCAATATTTACATAACTTAATGTGATTGGATCAAACAGATTTTTCTCTCATTTCTATATGAATTTAATGGCAAAGCAATATTACGTTTCCATTCGATGGGCGTGTAAAATGATGACTACAAAATGATGGACGGACTTTAATATACTCGCCGGCCGCGGTGGCCGTGCGGTTCTAGGCGCTGCAGTCTGGAACCGCGGGACTGCTACGGTCGCAGGTTCGAATCCTGCCTCTGGCATGGATGTGTGTAATGTCCTTAGGTTAGTTAGGTTTAAGTAGTTCTAAGTTCTAGGGGACTGATGACCTAAGATGTTAAGTCCCATAGTGCTCAGAGCCATTTTTTTAATATACTCAGACAACGAAGGACTGAGGGCTTAAAAATAAAAGATGGTTTTCCTTAACAAATTAATTTTTAATGTTTTTAATGCTTGTATCTCCGCCAGACGAGCAGCGGGAATTGAACCTCGGGACGAGACACTGAAAGAATTAGATGAGTTTAACTGGCGAAGGACGAAGTGGAGAGGATGCAAAACGCTGAAAGGCAACAGGTAGAAAAGTGAGTCTGATATACAAGAATCGGCTTGTGGGAATAGAGCATTAATATTTGTCGGTTATGTGAAGGAAAGGGGTAGATACTGTCGATTTTCATATAGATTAAAGGAAAAGAATTCTTTCTTGAAAAAGTAAGTTATAAAAGAATTTAAATCCTCAGCGTGTCTGGGCTCAAAGACGGAACCGTATTACGTACAAAGTCGGATGCTTCATCACAGTTTGTAATTAAATCTGGATTCGTTATATTTAAAATATGATACCTGAAGACGAAAGTTTCAGAGATAATACCATTACTCAAGAAAGGGAACAGGAGTACTCCACTCGATTGTAGACCCATATCATTAATGTCTATATGCAGTAGAGTTCTGGACGTGTACTCTATTCGATAATCATGAATTACTTCGAAGGAAACGACGTATTGACAAGTACTCAGCATGGATTAAGAAAATATCGTTCTTGTGAAACACAACTAGCACTTTATTCACACAAAGTAATGAATGCTATTGACAGTGGACCTCAAATTGACTTCTAATAAAACTGCATGGCTACGAAGCATCGACTTAGATGCGGGACTGGTTTTGCGATTTCCCGTCCGAAGGGTCACAGTTCGAAGTAATTGATGGAAAGTCATAAACTAAAACATAAATAATATATGGCGTTTCCCATTGAAGTGTTATAGGCCATCTGCTGTTCTAGATCTATACAGACGATTTAGGAGACAATCCGAACAGCCTCTTAGATGGTTTGCAGATGATGCTGCCATGTACTGTCTAGTAAGATCATCAGAAGATCAAAAGTGACTGACTGATTTGGGCACAATATCCGTATGTTCAGAAAGGTGGAAATTGTCTCTGAATGAGGAAAAGTGTGATGTCAACCACATTAGTTCTAAAAAAACCGTTAATTTTGGGTTACACGATAAATATCGGGAGTATGGATTTGACTAAATACTTGGAGATTACAATTACGAATAACTTAAATTGGAACGATCACTTAGAAAATGTTGTGGGGAAAGCTAACCAAAGAGTGTGATTTATTGCAGAGCACTAAGAAGTTGCAAGAGGTCTATTAAAGTACCTGCCTACACTACACTTGTCGGTCATATTTTGCAGTATTGCTGCGCGGATGGGATCTTTGACAGATAGTGCTGGTGGAGGACATCGAAAAAGTTAAAAGAGTGCCACACTATTTTGTATCACTACGATATAAGGGAGACAGTGTCACGGATATGATAAGGGAGCTGGGATAGTGACCATTAAAACGAAGTCGTTTTTCATTGCGGCGGGATCTTTTCACGAAATCTGAGTAACCAACTTTCTCCTCCGAACGGAAAATGTTTCGTTGTCACCCAACTACGTGGGAGGAAATGATCATCGTAATGAAATAAGAGAAATTAGAGGTCGTACTGGAAGATTTAAGTGTTCATATATCCTTCACGCTGTTCTTGATTGCGACGGTAGGGAAATGACTTTAAGATGAAGCACTTAATTGTGAACTGCAGAGTAGTCATGTAGATGTAGAGGGTTGTTAGTTAAAGATAACGAAGAATGTGGGAGTGATCATTTAGGTAGCTTTTATGCCACTGCTCATGTACGGTGTTTTCGGCCAACGTAGTAGAAGCTGTCAAGAAGCTCAGTTGGGAATGAGGATGATCCGAAGAAAATGTATGCGAGAAACATTTCAAATTTACCTTTGGTTTGCTGACGATGATGCAGCTTCTCTGCAGACACGGCCTCGTCACACAACGATCCGTCGCGACAGTTCGCCCTCGTTGATCAGCGTCACACGCAGCTATTAATCTCGCACAATATCCTCTTCAGCAAAAGTCATTTCACGTACGATAAGAACATTAAACGCTTGTCATTCAGAACATAAGACGTTACAAATTCTGCGTCGATGAAAAGTGTTTTATATCGCGCCATATTGACGACAGGATTGGTGATATCTCGATGGATAGCAAAATGTAAAAGTATTGCATAATTTGCCTCAGAGAAATGTGAGGGAGAACTATGGCTCATGCTACCTATTAAAAGACTGAGAGATGGCATTAATTATAGATACAGAAGTAACAGCTGAAACTGGCTCATGCTGCCTATTAAAAGACTGAGGGATGCCATTAATTATAGATACAGAAGTGACAGCTGAAACATAATTGCGTCGATAGGTGCAATGTTTGATAACATACGTTGGCAACTGCTAATCAATGGAGAGAAAATTATGCAACCAGAGAAGAGAAAAAAGTATAATCTGTAGTCCGACATTGCACATAAATATCTTGACTTCTAATACACATAGGTTCATGGGAAGGTGTAAACAGTGTCATATTACGGTCATATTTCGGTACAATAACAGCACACAAGAAAACAGCAACTTGCCTTTGTACTGAGTACAGTACAGTAGCGCTCAGTTAATCTGTTACCACGTAGCGTTGAATTTTGACTGAGCATGAGGAATTCACAAAAAAGAGGCCACGTGAGTTCTTGCAGACCCATTCGAGTCACAGGAGGGGATCGCTGAAGTTCTAAATAACCTGAAATGCCTGACACTCGCTGGTGGACAGCTAAAATTTTTTGAAAATTTTTTTCAATCATCCCACCGGCAAGATTTCAGAGAAGAATTTCCATGCTTATGCCGTTTTCCCTGATGTACCTAGTAATTTTAGAAATGTAAGTGAAAATAATACCCGAGAACTTAATGCGAAACCTGGGTGCATCTTAGAATCTTATTAATTTTGTTACTTACAGTTTTGTGTGTTTTTATCTATATTTTCTTCTGAAACTTCATTATTTCCTGTGTTGCACGTTCGACAGGCGAATGTTGAGCAATGCGCCTGCCTGTACGTCGGTCCTTTCTTCAGGTTCGAAACACCCCGAGTGCTCCTCTGTGATGTTGCATCCAAGTTTTGTTTTAACTTAGAACGCACACCTGTGTCCCGCTTGGTTATAAAAGAAGTTTCAGGGCGTAGAACAAGTGCGTCTCTTCGATTGAGTAGAGGAAAAAGGCACGTGAACGAAAGGGAAATACACGAAGAGAAAGAGCAAAAATGCAGCGAGTGAATCGCAACGCACAGCGATAAGGCAGGTTGGAGTTGCATGGCCTGGCGGAAGTGTCGTAGTGCTGGGTGCAGAACTGCGCCTGGTCCAGATATCAAATTGATTCTGCAGCGTGCAGCGGGGACTGCGGTGCTCAGGTGCGACGGTGCCTCGGCTGGTACTGTACGCTGCTTACATCGCAAAGGACAGAGAGCTAGACAAGAAAAGAAAAGTACACCGCTCAAAAAAATATATAAATAAATAAAAAATAAAAAAATAAAAATAAATAAAAATAAAATAAAAAATAAATTGAAAAATAGAGGACCAAAACCCAGTAAGTGTCTCCCATTGTGACGCGTAAGTTTAAAGTTTGGCTCAAAGGTGCCTACAACATTCTTCTGTAATGCAATGCAAAGTTCCTTTTGACATGCATGTGTCCAAAGCAACAGGCACTGCGGCGGGTACAGCCGTTATGAAATACCTTAAATGTATTCACAATTGCGCCTTACCACTTGGCTGTCCGTACACGGCTCACGGCCAGACTCAAACGTCCGTATGTCGTCAAACATGTGCCGACAACCAGTACTTGTGCATCCATTATGTATATTCCCATACAGGATAGACGTTTTACTTGAAAGTCGCTTGCCCAGCGACCGCTCGCGAAAAGCGGGAAATCCGGGTTCGAATCCCGGTCTGGCGCAAATTTTCACTATCGTCATTCTCTTCTGCAGCTGATGGTTGTTCATGTTAGCAGTTGCGAATACATTTCCTCTTGAAATGGTGTCAATGCGTGACTCCCTACGACGTTACCCTTGGGAGAAGCTTCAAACAGCAAGGTGTCGACACATGCGAAGGAAGGGCTACAGCTAGGAAGTTCATGTGAGCTGTAAGGTGGGTTAATGATGACACAATTGCAACAAATTTCACCACAATACTGTCCAACGCCACCGTGGTCGTGTCACTCTATGAGAAGGACGTCTTACCCACATTCGACCCTCCTTTTGACTTCTCTGGGATTAAGGTCATATCAGAGCGTTGAAATCACACGGTTTTCTTGTGGGTGCCACACCAGCGTTCAGAATCAACACGAAAAGGCCTTGTGGAGTGGCATAAAGGGCTGTCAATGGAACCACTCCTTTCTCTAAGGCGTTGTTTCACTCTCGAAAACGACAATTCGCAGTAACATTGCTGACACCGTTGGACATTTCAAACCTTCAGTAAAGACGTTATGGAGCTGCATCCCCACTGAACATCATAGCAACCCTCTGGAATGAAGGACGACAGCAATTTTTGCTCTCGTGTACAGGTTTGAATTTTTCGGGGACCGTTCAATACTCCCTTCGACGAAATTTGACCGCAATCCGAACCAGTAAAGGATACTCGTCCTTTGTCAACCATCCTGTTTTCCGCCCTCCTGGCGTGATCATGCGGAGAGGCAACCTCAACACGTACGTGAATTAAACGGAAAGTGTCCTTCTAAGAACTCCCAGTTCGCCAACATCCTTGATGCTACCAACGCACCTATCTTGAGCACTTTAGAGAAGCACCTTCAGAAATTTGGACGCCAAATCAGCCAGGCGTTGGTTCTGGCGCCTGAGGGTCAGCAACACCTACGTCACTACATGGGTTGCATTTTCTTACATTCAGGTGCTAGAGCAGAAGCCAGGCTGATATGGTGTCAAACTGTTTGATAGAAGATCTGAGATGTGTCTAAGAGAACAGCAACTGTCTGCCATCCAAGTGAAGCACGTATTGGTCTCACCGCGGACTTCTAGTACTCAGCCACACACACACAATTGATATCATCAAAGAGTACGGGCCTGAAGATAGCGTTGACGCAACGTCGGAACTAGTAGCCAAATAAATATGAAATCTTAAGAACAGCTGAAGGAATTTCATTTTTAATAAAACTAATAAAGAACTGTTTATCTTGAGCCATTATTTGTCCACGTACCGATTGTTCATCCGCAGCCGCCCTTAACGTGACTCCTGCCTTCCAAGCCGTCAAAAGGACTCAAAACGACCTACGTGCGAGTCGTGGCCATCCTGGACACGCATCGAGGCGGCTCCGATCATTACACCATTATACAAGCTGGGGCAGCTAAGACAGGCCACCAGAAATGTATCCAGCATGAATAAATATTTTGAGGTGCAGTTTTCGCTACATATAGCGTGATAATAAAAGGACGAACTGTACCTGAGTTACGTAGTTGCTCACATTTCGTATAACATGTTTGACGTCTATCGACCCTCTTCTCCAGACAGCAGCGCTTTTCTCTTGATACCCTTTGATCAAGTCCCATACTTGTTGTAGTGTTGAAGTTCTCTTACAAGCTTATTTCAAATGCCACAGACATAGGTATAGAGTCCCACTGAAAAAGAAAGAAAACAAAACGTGATGCCGTAATTCGGCGACTATAAACGATGAAAAATTAGTTGCTAATTTCTGGAAATTCACCAAATCGCCCATCCCGATGAGTTTATTCATTCTGGATGTATTTGGGGCGGTCTGTCTTAATCGCCTCACCCTCGAGTGGACTTCGTGTAACATAACGGTTTCTCTCATAGTTAAAAGTGAATACATCTAGTACTAAGTAAATAACTACAACATTCTAAGAATTTCTTGATGTCCGTTTTTGTATTTTTTTGGTTACCCTTCGAAGAATTTATAAATCTCAGTTTCTTCCAGAGCACCTACTGCTCTACACTTCCCTACTTTATGCAATACCTTCAAAGATACCCTAGTGTTGCTCGTTTTATTATTGTAATCACCTTTAGATACACTAAATGAAGGTTTGATCTTGGGAAGCAGCTGATTATAACAGAACATAAACTGTGCGAGGCATCTGGAGGGATTGTTCGCAATTCTAGAGTGTAGAAGAGAGGGCGAGGAAAGCTTACGGGCGGAGGTGGAATGGCGAGGTGGTTTTGGCATGTCGGAATTATGGAGGAGGACAAGTGAGATTTTCTTCTTAGCCTCGTACTGTCAGGTTATAAATAATTTTTCGGCACACGTGCCACTCGAAGCTCCTAACATCCAGCTCCGGTTTTATGTAATCCTTTACTTATATTTGTATTGCTGTAGAACATTTTTCCTCATCTATAGTCCTCTTTGTTCTGTTATGAATTTTATCGATCTCGTTATTGAAATCCGTTTCACGTTGTACCACTTCGTGTATACGATTTTTTTTTTTTTACGGCCAGTAGTGTCACCAACTGCCTCAGGGCGTCTACCTGGCGCTTTTTTTGGTTTGTGGAGAATAAATGATATGAAGTTCAGATTTCTTTTGTTTGTCTCGTGGTTGTGTGAGTGTATGTGTGATGGGTCAAGCACGTGAAGCAGAGGGGAACTTTGGGCGCGGGGGATGGTGTTGGGGGGGGGGGGGGGGAGGGGTCATAATTATCGTTAGTTTCGTTACGTGTGCGTTTATACTATGAATAAAGAGTAAATGGGGTACTGGCAAGCACTTTGGAACAGGCATCGTTTGTCTTTAACTTAAGGTTTTGCCTGACATATCTTTGTATTTATATTTTTATTGGCACTGTAGTTATTGTCACTCTGTGGACGTGATATCGTGATATATTGACATATTTCTAAAAATAATTACTGCTGTGAACGGTCCGTTATTAAAAGTATCGAAGCCGGACTGCGTATGCGAGAGACAGCGTGAATTAATGTGTAGATTTTGTTCCAGCTTATTGAGTTACTTAAAAAATTGATCAGTTGGGGGTTGAAACCTTCCACGTATCTTCGACAGCCCTACGAAGGTATTTTTATACTTGTTCTTCAGATCCCCCCTCTACATTGTTTCATTGAATTTACGTCACATGTTCACAATCGTCTTACATACTTAAAATATTAGTGGCAAACCCCAAACAAACTACGCTAGAGATTCGCAATAACGCAAACAGGTAAACATGTGCACCTGCGTGTGGAAAGCAACGTAGAATTTTATCTTGATTCCAACTTTCATTTTGATGGAACAAGTGACCAAAAAACGTGAAAGAAAATGAAACCTAGCGTAATAACATTCGCAATATAACCAAATACGGTGCTAATATTGTGGATAAAATGCGTTCACCTTATACCGAATTCTGAAATACAATACGAGAGCCAATGGTTACATTTTGTTCATTTAGCCTCTCAGGAATAAATAGCTCAGTTACATGTTTAGACAACGGAAGCGATATAATAAGATGTCTAGCATTAAGATAAGAATTCGTTCAAGACCGCTTGCAGGATACAATATAAAAACCACGTTTTCCTTTACCTCTTCCATTTCGACCTCATGCAAGTCTACGAATTGATGAGGAAAGGAGGGAAATCGATGCAAATGAATGGGAATAAAGTGCCACAAACGCGCAAAAGTGATGAAAAGAGTTCCGGAAGGAAAACAACTCTAGAATGAAAAATACGCATGCAGGTCACATGCTGCTTATCTCTGTCTGCAACACAGCACTTTCATCTGCAAAACCGAGTGTGAGCACAAAACTACAAATTCAGAGAAGATGTACCAGTGTGATGAAAATAAATGTTTTTATCAACGTAAATAATTAAAACCTTTGCGAAGTCAAAACTCACTTCATGACTACTGTTTTTGTCAATTACTCTTTGGTGCACAATTTACTACGTAATTTTTGTGAAGAAAGTGGCGTTAATGAAGTCTGATACAGTTAACAGTAGAATTTGATTCCGTCCAGGATTACCTTTATTTATACTTTAGATTAATTTAAGCACAAATAAAAGGGGCACCTCACAAAAAGCACTGTTGAGCAAGAGGCGCGACTAACTGAGTGTTGATTGATTGGTCATTGCTTCGTTACTCACTCAGTACTCCAGTACAAAGGGCATTTCGTACGCATAAATTCTGCTGCTATGGTAGCACCTTTCTGTCATGACTTGCATTCCAGTCATAGCCAATAGCAAGTACTTATTAGGTGGTGTGTGCTGATTGAATGGCTGCTTTCGTTTGTGTAGCTCATTGTGTATTCGTCCTACCTAATTTAGAAATCTTATCCTTTTTCACCGTTAGTAGAGAGAGATTGGCAATTAAAAGTTTTGTTTAGGCTCTAACTGCAGATCACTGTCTGTTTCTACAGTAGGCCTAACCAGTGAGCTCGGCATAGGGCAGGCTTATAGATTACATCCACTACAGTCAAACTGAACCACATGGAAGTGATTTCCAAATAAAAGCAAAATCCTTAATCGGCAAAATCTGCACTAAATATCCTGACGGAAAATTAATATTCTGTTGCTGTAATGTAACACTTTAATGCCTTTGACTTTTACGCAGAATTAGAAACATTTACTGACTAGTTGGACAGTAGAGTGTTTAATTATAACATGAAACTTGTAACTTCGCTTCACTTCTTCAATTTTCGTGTTTTAATGGCTTGTTTCTTGAAATAACCATATTTTATGAATACAAACCTATATCCTCATCGTCTCATAAAACATGATTTAGTTTCAGACAGCTATGCCCAAGTTGTTCTGACAACAATCTTAAGGTGATTCGCCCAAGTAACGAGACATCAGCTATTGCTACACTGGACGTGGATGATAGTTAGTCAATTAACGTAATTAATTACGAAAGATAGGCTGGTTATTGAAACACAAAAGTAACCGAAAATCAGCAACATTTTTTTTAAATTTTAATAGCTTTGAATTATTCTTATCCATAAAAATTGTTTCTGTTACAATATGAGCTCCACGTGGAAATAGTGGAACGAAGAACTGTCTCTACGATTTGTATACGACAGGGTTATTGGAAAACAAATTTTCTATATGTCGTGGAGTGTTGTCACATACGAGTTGTGGAGGAGTTTCGTACATGGTACATGGTAAAAAGAACCGCTTCACTAACACATTCGCGTGTTATAGTCGGATCTACTGCTCATATAAAACTGGATAAACTTTTACTACCAAAATTTAATTTTTTCTCTACTATTTTGTTCTACAACCAGGGCCGGCCGAAGTGGCCGTGCGGTTAAAGGCGCTACAGTCTGGAACCGCAAGACGGCTACGGTCGCAGGTTCGAATCCTGCCTCGGGCACGGATGTTTGTGATGTCCTTAAGTTAGTTAGGTTGTAAGTAGGCTGTTTATGTTTTCTCTATGTAAGTAGGCTGTTTAGGTTTTTTTATGGTAACGCCACCTCTGTATGAAAATCACTGGCTGTGCTGTGTGCAGTCTGTGGCTGCTTTGCATTGTTGTAATACTCGACATTGTAGTGTTAGGCAGCTGGATGTGAACAGCGCGTAGCGTTGCGCAGTTGGAGGTGAGCCGCCAGCAGTGGTGGATGTGGGGAGAGAGATGGCGGAGTTTTGAAATTTGTCATGAACTGCTATATTTATATATGATGATATCAAGGTAAATACATTGTTTGTTCTCTATTAATATCTTTCATTTGCTAACTATCCCTATCAGTAGTTAGTGCCTTCCATAGTTTGAATCTTTTATTTAGCTGGCAGTAGTGGTGCTCGCTGTATTGCAGTAGCTTGAGCAGCGAAGATTTTTGTGAGGTAAGTGATTTGTGAAAGGTATAGTTTAATGTTAGTCAGGGCCATTCTTTTGTAGGGAGTTTTGAAGGTCAGATTGCGTTGCGCTAACAAAATATTGTGTGTCAGTTTAAGCACAGTCATATATAAATTGTTCAAAGGGGACGTTTCAAGGTTTAACTAGTTCTAAGTTCTAGGGGACTAATGACCTCAGCAGTTGAGTCCCATAGTGCTCAGAGCCATTTGAACCATCTACAATCAGGGGTACACCTCTTACAATAATAGAAACCCGACTATAATGAACTTTAATTGCTACGGAAAGGTGGCATTAAATATTTAACTTAGATATGCTTACTGCGTATTATGCTTCCAACTTTATCTCTACCTGTAGTTGGATGTCGCTTTGGATCAACGGGATGTTAAACCCAAACGCTCCCTTCCGTTCCTCACTTTGGAAGACGTTGCATAGCGCTCCTATAAGTTGACATCTAAATCTACTCCGATATCCTGACGTAAACTTTCTGCATGCGTAGTTTCTTGAGACATACACTATTTATGCTTCACTGATCAAAGTGGTGCAGTTTTTAAGATACTGGAGAGTCGAGTTTAAAATTCTCACAGATTTAAAATTTCCGCGATTTCCTCAGATCACATGCTCCGAGATAGCTTTCTTTCTCCATACTTTGCAGACTGCATATAACTATTCTGGCGTCAGGTAAAAATTAAATGTTGCTTAAACATTAAGTCACGATGAGAAAGGAAAATGTATTGGAAGAAACTACAAAGGTACTGGCGCACGAGGTGTGGATGAGATGACGTGGGTTATATTATATAGTGCTTCATCAATTTTTTACAGATGCCACAAAGCTCAGTAGTATACAGACATGAAACGTAAATAATGATGGACAACATATTAAACTAAACTAGAGCGAATTAAATTGAGGAACCATACTTTGAGTACCTTGAAGAATCGGTATTTTACAGGCATAATAAATATTTAGTACCGAAAATACTTAATTACGTTTCTTAGATACAGATTTTAATTACATATATACGTCGTTTTGTAGCAAGTCTGCTACCACCATCATTTCTCGTTTTGCTTATTACATTTTTTTGTGAACGGTGTTTGTGAAGAATGTTGTCGGTAAACCTTAGTAGGAGGTCTCACTTCTCTGATTTTCTCGTCGTGGCCACTACGTGAGAGTTATGTGGGAGGAAGTAATATGTTGCCACACTATTCCTGGGATGCGCACTCCAGGAATTGTGTCCGCAGACCTCTTAGTTACACAACCTCATGGGAGTTCGTGCAGAAACTCAGTAACGTTATCGCGCGGGTCAAACGAACGTGTGACGAAATGAATCACTTACCTTTGGATTTTCTTCATTTCTTCTATTAATCCAACTTGAAAGGGCCCGGGCTATTCAGTGCTACTCACGAATTGATTGAACAAGTGTTTTGTAAAGCACTTATTTCGTCTATCAGTTACATGTCCTTAATGCTCTCCCAATCAATCTGAGCTTGGAATCTGCTTTTCCTACAATTTCTTTCAAATGGACATCCCACTTTAGGTCGTCACTGATGGTTACTTTTAGATATTGTGCGGTTGTTACTGATTCCAATGATTTGTTGCCAATAGAGCAATAGCACAATTGTTGATGTCTTCGCCTGTTTATGCACAGTTGCCTACATTGATTTACAGCCAGGTTTAATTATCAGTAGCTGCACCAATCGGCGATCATTTGCTGGTCTGGTAGAAGTTACGAGAGAGACGTTGTGCGTCACGGAGGGATTTACCGGGTGATCGAAAAGTCAGTATAAATTTGAAAACTGAATAAATCACGGAATAATGTAGATAGAGAGGTACAAATTGACGCACATGCTTGGAATGACACGGAGTTTTATCAGAACCAAAAGACAAAATACAAAAGTTCAAAAAATGTCCGACAGATGGCGCTTCATCTGATCAGAATAGCAATAATTAGCGTAACAAAGTAAGACAAAGAAAAGATGATGTTCTTTACAGGAAATGCTCAATATGTTCACCATCATTCCTCAACAATAGCTGTAGTGGAGGAATAATGTTGTGAACAGCACTGTAAAGCATGTCCGGAGTTATGGTGAGGCATTGGCGTGGGATGTTGCCTTTCAGCATCCCTAGAGATGTCGGTCGATCACGATACACTTGCGACGTCAGGCAACCCCAAAGCCAATAATCGCTCGGACTGAGGTCTGGGGACCTGGGAGGCCAAGCATGACGAAAGTGGCGGCTGACCACACGATCATTTCCAAACGACGCGTCTAGCAATATGGGGTGGAGCGCCATCCTGCATAAACATCGTACGTTCCGGCAGGTGCTTATCAGCCAGGCTGTGGGTGATGCGATTCTGTAACATATCGGCGCCCTCTCACCCGTCACGGTAGCAGTTTTGCTGTCCAGCGCCATCAGTCGGACATTTTGTGAACTTTGTTTTTTTTTTTTTTGTTCTAATAAAACCCCATGTCATTCCAAGCATGTGTGTCAATTTTTACCTCTCTATCTACATTATTCAATGGTTTATTAAGTTTTCAAATTTATACTGACTTTTTGATCACCCGGTACTATTGAAATTTCGGAGCTGCTGTTTACATCTCACGTATTGACAACGAGGAGAAAATGAGACATACCGACAGTCATTCTTCCCACGCACTACTCGCGAGTGGAACAGGTTTGGAGGGATCAGATAGTGGTACCGAAAGTACACTCCACCACACACCATTAGGTCGCTTGGAGAGCATGATGTAGATATCGCTATAGTGTCCTAGCGATGCAGTCTTACTATGTAAATAACGTTGTTTGCAGTTAGCGTCACGGAACCTGAAACGTATTCGATAGATTATTAACATTTTGGTGTGCAGAATTTAAGGACTGGAAGCAACTCTCAGACGATGTGCCACTCCCAAGTAACAAAGCTCCATAAAACTTGGACCATAAATGGAACGAACTGCTACAGTATAGTGCACAAATTAATTGAAGGAAATACGCAATGGCCGGCCGAGGTGGCCGAGCGGTTCTAGGCGCTCCAGTCTGGAACCGCGCGACCAATACGGTCGCAGGTTCGAATCTTGTCTTGGGCATTGACGTGTGTGATGTCCTTAGGTTATTTAGGTTTAAGTAGTTCTAAGTCCTAGGGGACTGATGACTTTAGAAGTTATGTCCCATAGTGCTCAGAGCCATTTGAACCATTTTTGAAATATGCAATGAGACCGAAATCAATGAAACTTTTATTCAAAGACAATAATTATACTACAATTATCGCGCTTTATGATAGTCTTCTGGAAACTAAGGTGGAACGTGGTTCGTAGTAGAGTCTGTGATCACCATGAACGGCAGTTCCTGCTAGTGAACTTTCTCTCATGCTAGCCAGAAGGTTAGTAAGGAGTTCTTGTGGAAGAGCGTTCCGTTCCTTCACCAGCGCGTTTGACAACTGCTGAATGGTCGTTGACGCATGTAGATTCACCAACGCACGTCAGTCGATTCACCAAACATCCTCTCGTTCCAAGAGCAGCCCCAATTGTACTCTTCGATGTGGTCGATCACTCCCATCCGTAAGAATAAAGTAACGTCTGAATGCATCCCTGAAAATAAGCACATGGGGAAGGAGAATAGTGCCACCAGAGACACCTACAAGGCTGTCGGTCACAGGGACGTTGACCGGTGACTGTACGGTGTTCAAAGATTTGGAGGTCAGTACGGCCATGCAACATTATGCCTCCACACACGGTAGGAACTGTACCCCCAAAGCAATCATGTTCGTCAGTGTTCCTGGGTGCCTCATGTATTCCCATCTCTCGTCGTATGAAAGTACGTCCAGAATCACTATTCAGACGGAATTTGTTTACACGTTGGTGCAATCCCTAAGCTCTTTGCACCCTAGCAAATGATGCCGCTGATGAGCAGGTGTTAACAGAACACAGCGAGCAAAGAGACCACTACTATGTAGTCGTCGTGTCTCTGTGAAGCATGGGAATGTATGCCTTGCAGCCCTGTTAAATGTAGTTACAATTGCACCCGTTGCTTCATGTGGGTTCCATCTTGTCTGTTGCAAAATGTAGTGGTCATCTGCTGCTGTATCTCACCGTAGTTCTCCACCTTCTCTCGTTCGGGCAGCAGTACCTGTGGTTCGGAATGCTCCCCATGCACTTGGAACAATGCTGTTACCAATATGAAACTCCTGGGCTACACTCCTTTCTCTTCTTCCTGCTCCGAGTTTCCGATGATTCTTCCCCATGTGAAATCATCCATATTTTGTCTCTGGGCCATACTGCTACAGAGCACCGTAACTGCGTAACTGCTTGCTGATTTCTCGTTTCTTCCACTCTTGTTGCGGGGCCAGCCTTATTTGGTGCTACAGTCACGCTAACCTCACGCCATGTGGAGTCCAGCTTCCTGTTCACGACTGGAAGACCTCTGGCAACATGCTCCTCCCACACTTTCACTCGTCTCCACCAAGTACTTAATATATTACGTTACTTTGTCTATCTCGAACGTAAGTTTTTCGGACTAACAATAACCTATACCCTTCATGAATCACTTGCCTCACAAAAATCTTCGTTACTCGAACTACTGCAATACAGCGAGAGCCAATACTGGAAACTAAATAAAAATCTTTCATTTGCTAACTATGCCTATCAGTAGTTAGTGCCTTCAGTAGTTTGAATCTTTTATTTAGTTTGCAGTATTGGCGCTCGCTGTATTGCAGTAGTTCGAGTAACGAAGATTTTTGTGAGGCAAGTGATTCATGAAAGTATAGGTTATTGTTAGTCAGGGCCATTCTTTCGTAGGGATTATTGAAAGTCAGACTGCGTTGCGCTAAAAAAATATTGTGTGTCAGTTTATTGATGATTAGAATAACTAAAGAGAAAACTGAGTACATTGAGTTTGGTCAGATGTTTGAAAATCAAATAACGTAGAAATTTACCAGCACAGTCATTCATAATTTTTCAAAGGGGACAAAAACCTAAACAACCTACTTTCAATGTAATAATTCGTGAACATAAGACTTCCATAATTGTAGACACGAAGGAATTAAAGATATTAGTTGCTAGTGGGCATTGATTTTTGTCAGTTCCTTTGTATCTTGATTCATAATGACTGCGAGATCAAAATGGTGTCTGTTCTTTCGTTGATATAAATCAGTACCCAGAGGCAGCTAATGTGTTAAATTCCTGTGTGTCTAGATACATAGTTGCTTCAGGATCAAAATAGTGTCTATTCTCTCAGGCATGTCCCAAAGAACAGATGCCAATATATTTTTAATTCTACTACAGAGCGACATCAGCGACACAGGTACGTAATTTAGTGCATAAAGTGCAATCTGACGACATTTAACCCTAAATTCCGATTTTCCAGACATAAATTCGGCAGTACATTACGTTTTAAATTGATATTAGATTTACTCAAATACTAAGGGAACATGAAAATGATAAGCTGCCAGTTCTTTTACAATTCACAAGTTTCAAGCCTTGAATCTTCGCGAACGGCTATGGAATGTATATGTTACTTTCTGTATTGTAATGTTACGCCACAAATTGATAGAGATTAGTAAAAGAGATAGAATTTAGGTGACAAGGGACGCTTTTTTTTTTCTGTATGTCTCAATAGTGAGACCTTAAAATGTAGGAAGCGGATGGACACTCAACAGCACATGAAATGAGCCGATTATTCCAGTGTCAGGCGGCTATTTGACTTGATTTAGTGCATGTGGTCTCCAGCTGCGTGCAGAGATGGCGCGCAGATTGCAGTTCGCCCGCTTACCGCGAGATGGTGCGCGAGTCTCGGACAGAAACGTGGTTTCCGCGTGCTCCCTCTCCTCGGTGCCCGTGAGAAATAGTCGAAGATTACGCAGATTGAGTGAGCAACTTTCCATGCAAATTCGGCAGGGTGGCCGGCTTGCGCGGATTTGGCCGCTTGAATATGCATTCCGCCTTGTATTGAGTTATCGCATCCACACTTCCCTCCGACGGCGATCTAATCGCACTTGATCTAGGCCGTTAGGCCCTCTCTGTTAGGGTTTTTCCTCTTTTACAATTTACTCAAAGTTCTCTAATACTTTACACTGCGTCCTAGAGAGTTACACCAGCGAAACAAGAAGTCACTGTGATAAATGCGAATTCTTGCTTTAGTTTCGAATTATAGTTATGTTGGAAAGGTAGCTGAATTTAGTATCCGAATATTATCTTATTCAACAATGAAATAGAATCGTTGACATATTTGGAGGCTGCGTTAAGAAAAATTAGTGCAGTATATCGATAACTGACGAAGGGAATTTTGTACGAAAAGATAAAACATCTACATATGTATTTCGCAAGCCCCTGTATGGTGCATGATGGAGGGTACTTTGTACCACTACTAGTCATTTCCTTTTCTGTTGCACTCTCAAACAGAACGAGGCAGAAACGACTGTCTATATGCCTCCGTACAAGTTCTAATTTCTCTTAGCTTTATGGTCCTTACACGAAATGTACGTTGGTGGTAGAAGAAACTTTCTACAATCAGCTTCAAATGCCGGTTCTTTAAATTTTCTCATATGTGTTCAGCAAAAAGAACGTTGTCTTCCCTCCCGAGATTTTCACATGATTTCTAAAAGCATCTCTGTAGTACTCGCGTAACAAATCTAGAGGCCTGCCTCTTAACTGTTTCGACTTCTTTTGATCCGACATGGTGTGGATCCCATGTACCCGTGCGGTACTCAGGAAAGGGCTCCACTAGTTTTCTATTCGTGGTCTCCTATACACATGAACCACAGTTTTCGAAAAGTCTAAGCCTGCCCTACAACTATTCCATAACATATCGCTTTGCAACGTTATGCCTAGATATTTAATCGACGTGTCAATATAAAGCAGTACACAATTAATGGCGTATTGGAAAGTTACGACTGCTTTTCCGAATCATCTACGTTAACTTACATTCTTCTAGATTTAGAAGAATGTGCCAGTCATCACACCAACTAGAAATATTGTCTAAAGCATCTTGCATCCTCCTACAGTGAGTCAACGACGACACCTCCCGTACATGTCAGCGTCATCAGCCAACATCCGCAATTACTTCTCACCCTGTCCGGCAGATCATTTATGTATATAGATAATAAGAGCGGTCCTAACACACTTCCCTGAGGCACTCATAACTATATCCTTGACTCTGATGAACATTACGTACTATGTAGCTATAGGAATAAATTTTTATGAAAAGTTTGCAAATATCTATGAAATGTCTATTCGAACTGCGCTGTACACGCCATCACTGGACGCGACTGGAGACCACGTTCAGTAAATCAACTCAGATAGTCGCCTGACACTGGAATAATCAGCTCATTTTATGTACTGCTGAGTGTCCATCCTTCTCCTACATTTTAAGGTCTGATTACTGAGTGCGACAGAATAAAAAAAAAAAAAGAGGGTCCACTGTCATCTTAATACGATCTTTTTACTAATCTCTGTCAATTTGTAGGGTAACATTACAATACCGAGTGATGTAACTAAAAATATTTGAAACTGATCACGGTATGCTTCTATGCCTCCATCGCCATGGAATAATAGTTCTCTAACAAGTTTGCTGAAGAGGGAGTGGCAGTATGACGACTTTGATGCCTCCTGTTAGTCGTAAATATTGTGGAATTCCATCGCATCACGTATAGTTAATTAAATTGTATTGAGATATTATTGGGAGGCTAGTGGTAGCCGGATAGCAGTCACGGACAACTGCAGAGCACGTTGGATGTGACGTGTCCCTTATGCATCAACGGCTATGCCAATGGTGCCAGAAAGATGCAAAAGCTCATCTGCACGAGAGGTACGACAGCACCTTACAGGTTAAAATCTGGTCCATACGATGAGAATGGGTGTTGGTGATCATGCAGCGTCATCAAGTCAGCTTATCATCTATGTGGCACTGATAGTGGGAGATAGGACCAAATTAGAATTTCAGCTATGAGCAAGGCACCTGCCAGGTACCTTTTGTGAAACCAAAAAGTCAATATTAAATACACTCAGAACGTTAAAACATTTTTTACATTCATGTGAAAAGTGATCAATTAATGACTCAACAATTAGAAATTTCAGAGAAAATCTTCAGCAGTTAGACTGGGGTGAGGTGTACAAGGAACCAGATGCTAATTTAAAATATAACTTGTTTCATGATACACTTGTAAGAGAATTTGAAAACAGTTTCCCTAAGAAAGTAATTAAACCTAATTATAAGAAACCATGCAAAAAACCTTGGCTTACTAAAGGAATAAAAATATCTTGTAACCACAAAAAGGAACTGTATCTAACAATAAGAAAGAGTAATGACCCAGAAACAGCCAAATATTATAAAAACTACTGTGCTACATTAAGAAAGTTTATTAAAAAGTCCAGAAGCATGTGCATCATGTCTGAGAGTAATACCTCTGATAGCAAAATCAAAACAATTTGGAACATCATTACAAGGGAGAGGGGGCAACCAAGAGTGCAGGATGACGGCATCACCATCAAAGTGAATGGAAACTTGATAAACAACAAGCCGGAAGTCGAAAACATTTTGAATAATCATTTTTTGAATGTTGTAGAGAAAATAGGATCTAAATGTTCATTAGAAGAAGCAAAGCAGTTAATGGAAGAGACCTTACCCACACCATTTGATACAATTGAAATTCCACCCACCTCTCCCTCTGAAATTAGGAAGATAATATACTCTCTCAAGAATAAAAGCTCACACGGAATTGATGACATTTCCAGCAAGATAGTGAAAGCTTGTTCCCAAGAAATAAGTGTAATTCTTAACCACATATATAATAGCTCTCTGAAGCAGGGTATTTTCCCAGACAGACTGAAGTATGCTATTGTTAAACCACTGCATAAAAAAGGGGATACGTTTGATGTCAACAACTACCGCCCAATCTCTCTTCTGACTGCCTTATCCAAACTTTTTGAAAAACTAATGCATTGTAGGGTAGCTTCACACCTTTGTAAAAATAAAGTTTTAACAAAGTGTCAGTTTGGTTTCCAGAGGGGTTTTTCAACGGAAAATGCTGTATATACTTTCACTAATGAAATATTAAATGCTCTGAATAACCAGAAGTCACCCCTTGGGATTTTTTGTGATTTATCAAAGGCTTTTGACTGTGTAAATAATGGAATACTTCTAGATAAGCTCAAGTACTGTGGTATGAATGGGACAGTGCTCAAATGGTTTAAATCATACCTAACTGGAAGAGTGCAGAAAGTTGAAATAAACAGTTCACATAATATGCAAAACACTGGTGATTTCTCAAACTGGGGAACAATCAAGAATGGGGTGCCACAAGGTTCGGTCTTGGGTCCTCTGCTGTTCTTAATATACACTCCTGGAAATTGAAATAAGAACACCGTGAATTCATTGTCCCAGGAAGGGGAAACTTTATTGACACATTCCTGGGGTCAGATACATCACATGATCACACTGACAGAACCACAGGCACATAGACACAGGCAACAGAGCATGCACAATGTCGGCACTAGTACAGTGTATATCCACATTTCGCAGCAATGCAAGCTGCTATTCTCCCATGGAGACGATCGTAGAGATGCTGTATGTAGTCCTGTGGAACGGCTTGCCATGCCATTTCCACCTGGCGCCTCAGTTGGACCAGCGTTCGTGCTGGACGTGCAGACCGCGTGAGACGACGCTTCATCCAATCCTAAACATGCTCAATGGGGGACAGATCCAGAGATCTTGCTGGCCAGGGTAGTTGACTCACACCTTCTAGAGCACGTTGGGTGGCACGGGATACATGCGGACGTACATTGTCCTGTTGGAACAGCAAGTTCCCTTGCCGGTCTAGGAATGGTAGAACGATGGGTTCGATGACGGTTTGGATGTACCGTGCACTATTCAGTGTCCCCTCGATGGTCACCAGTGGTGTACGGCCAGTGTAGGAGATCGCTCCCCACACTATGATGCCGGGTGTTGGCCCTGTGTGCCTCGGTCGTATGCAGTCCTGATTGTGGCGCTCACCTGCACGGCGCCAAACACGCATACGACCATCATTGGCACCAAGGCAGAAGCGACTCTCATCGCTGAAGACGACACGTCTCCATTCGTCCCTCCATTCACGCCTGTCGCGACACCACTGGAGGCGGGCTGCACGATGTTGGGGCGTGAGCGGAAGACGGCCTAACGGTGTGCGGGACCGTAGCCCAGCTTCATGGAGACGGTTGCGAATGGTCCTCGCCGATACCCCAGGAGCAACAGTGTCCCTAATTTTCTGGGAAGTGGCGGTGCAGTCCCCTACGGCACTGTGTAGGATCCTACGGTCTTGGCGTGTATCCGTGCGTCGCTGCGGTCCGGTCCCAGGTCGACGGGCACGTGCACCTTCCGCCGACCACTGGCGACAACATCGATGTACTGTGGAGACCTCACGCCCCACGTGTTGAGCAATTCGGCGGTACGTCCACCCGGCCTCCTGCATGCCCACTATACGCCCTCGCTCAAAGTCCGTCAACTGCACATACGGTTCACGTCCACGCTGTCGCGGCATGCTACCAGTGTTAAACACTGCGATGGAGCTCCGTATGCCACGGCAAACTGGCTAACACCGACGGCGGCGGTGCACAAATGCTGCGCAGCTAGCGCCATTCGACGGCCAACACCGCGGTTCCTGGTGTGTCCGCTGTGCCGTGCGTGTGATCATTGCTTGTACAGCCCTCTCGCAGTGTCCGGAGCAAGTATCGTGGGTCTGACACACCGGTGTCAAAGTGTTCTTTTTTCCATTTCCAGGAGTGTATATTAATGACTTGCCACTCTATATTCACGAAGATGCAAAGCTGGTACTTTTTGCCGATGATACAAGTATAGCTATCACACCCAAAAGACAATAATTAACTGGTGAAATTATAAACGATGTTTTTCAGAAAGTCATTAAATCGTTCTCTGCAAAAGGTCTCTCATTAAAATTTGACAAAACACAGTATATACAGTTCCACACAGTAAATGGAATGACACCATTAATAAATATAGACTTCGATCAGAAATCGGTAGCTAAGGTAGAATATTCAAAATTTCTAGGTGTATGCATTGATGAGGAGTTGAACTGGGAAAAACACACTAAGGATCAGCTATTTATGCTATTAGGGTCATTGCAAATTTTGGCGATATACATCTGAGTAAATTAGCTTACCACGCACATTTTCATTCTCTGCTTTCGTATGGCATCATATTCTGGGGTAACTCATCATTGAGTAAAAGAGTTTTCATTGCACAAAAGAGTTTAATCAGAATAATTGCTGGAGCTCATCCAAGATCATCCTGCAGACACTTATTTAAAGAGCTAGAGATCTTCACTGTAGCCTCACAATATATACATTCACTTATGAAATTTGTTATTAGCAATCCGAACGAATTCAAAAGCAATAGCAGCTACAACACTAGGAGAAAGGATGATCTTCACTACTCAAGGTTAATTCTAACTTTGGCTCAGAAGGGGGTAAATTATGCTGCCACAAAAGTCTGTGATCACTTACCTAATAGCATCAAAAGTCTCACAGATAGCCATACAGCATGGCAACTCCTTCTACTCATTAGATGAATTTTGGATTTAGTAAGTGGGTAATTTCCCCAACCGCCACAAAAAAAAATTAAGTGTCATGTAATATTTTGTGTAATGTAATATCTTGTATAGACACCTTTTATTAACCTGACACGTTCCACATCATTACGAAGTGTCGTATTCATGATCTATGGAACAAGTACTAATCTAATCTAATCTCCTAACATCGAGTCGGTCGTCCTTTTACCCGGCGTAGTGCGATGACGTAGCACTGACTTAACAAATCAGTTGGAAGGCCCCTGCAGAAATATTTAGCCGTCCATAACTGCGAGAGTATTGTCAGTGCAGGATTTTGTGCAGTAACTGACGTCCTGATTATGTGCCGTAAATGTTCCATAGGATTTATGTCCGGCGCAAGAATTGTCCAGAATGTTCTTCCAACCAATCGCGAACAATTGTGGCCCGGTTACATGGCACATGGTCATCCATAAAAATTCATTCGTTGTTTGGGAAAGTGAAGTCCACGAACGGATGCAGATTCTCTCCAAATAGCCGAAATTAACCATTTCCAAATGATCGGTTCAGTTGGACGTGTAGACGCAGTACATTCGATGTCAGCACAACACATACAATTATAGAGCCACTACCAGCTCATACTGTGTCTTGTTAACAACTTGGGATCTGCTACACACTTGGACTCTACTATAAGCTATTACCAACTAAATCAGGACTCATATGACCAGGCCATACTTTTCCAGTACTCCAGGATGCAGCCGATATAGTCACGAGCCCAGGCGAGGTTGCTGCAGGCGATGTAGTGCTTCTGCAGCATCATCAAGCCAGGGCTAGGCAGACGAGCTGACTGGAACGTATGGTTCAGCCTGAACCATGTGGGCGGCAGCAGGTGCTGGTGGTTCCGGTCACAAAAAATCACATGGCGGTCGCTGCTTCACAGATCGGAGACGGAAAACGTTATTGCGTCGTAAGTGTGGCAATAACTGGTAGGGGCTGTACATCACAGTACGACCCAGCTATGCGACAGACAGCGGGCTGGACATGGTCGCCTGGAAACCTCTGGAGCGGAGGCCAATGTCCGAAGTCCGGCTATTGTTAATGCGACTGTCAGTCAAACTACTGAACCATCCTGCAGGCTGTTCCATGGGTCGTCGGCAGGAAGGCATGGCGGAATGAAAGTGTCAGTGTCAGCTGAATTGCAGTATTGGTGGGGGTGTTGTCTGGGGGTCGTCACACTGTGGTTGCGACGTGATTACTGTTCTGGGCTGCTTTCCGTGTAGCTAGACCCTTAGACCGCAATAATGCTGATCAATTTTAAGAAAAAAGTTCCACAAACATTTTCTCCAAATAGAGCTGCTGTGGGTGATGTGTGGGACCAAGAAGCGACAAGAAGCTGCTGTAATGTGTATTTATTAATGGGAAATTAGCTTCATTGAAGTGAGCCGTTTCCATTCATTTATTAACTTTTTTTGCGTCATCAGTGTTCTGAATGATTTGATGCGGTCAGCCATGAATTCCCCTCCTTTACCAAACTTTGCATCTCAAAGTAGCACTTGCTACCTATGCCCTCAGTTGTTTGCTAGATATATTTCAATCTCTGTATTCCACTACAGTTGTCTTCTACACGCCCTTTTTGTATCAAGACATTTATTCCATCATGTCTTAATGGATGTACTATTATCCTGTTCCTCTTCTTGTCAGTGTTTTCAATACACTCCTTTCCTCGTTGATTCGGCGGAGACCGTCCTCATTCTTTATCTTATCAGTCCAGCTAATTTTCGACAGTATACTGTAGCACCACATCCCACTGTCCGTACATCACTACATACAATTCTGTGCTCCACACGTACATTCTCAGAAATTTCTTCCTCAATTTAAGATATATGTTTGATACTAGTACACTTCTCCTAGCTTGGAATGCCCTTTTTGCCTGTACTATATATATCCTCCTTGCTCCGTCCATGTCGCGTTATTTTGATGCCTAGGTACGAGAATCCATTAACGTCATCTACCACTTATCATCTTAAGTTTTTCAATGTTCTCATTTCTGCTTTTTCTCACTACTTTCGTCTTTCCTCGATTTAGTCTCGATCCATATTCTTGCTTACTAGAACGTTCATTCCATTCAGTGGGTCCTAAAATTATTCTTCACTTTGATTGAGGATAACAATGTCATCGGCGAATGTGTATCATTGATATCCTTTCAACCTGAATTTTAATTACACTCCTGAACCTTTCTTTTATTTCCGTTATTGCTCCTTCGGTGTACAATAGGGGCGAAAGACTACATCGCTGTCTTACACCCTTCTTAATCCGAACACTTTGTTTTTGGCAGTCCACTCTTATTATTCCCTCTTGGCTCTTGTACGTATTATATATTACTCGTCTCTCCCTATAGCCTACCCATATTTTTCTCAGAGTTTAGCATATCTTGCACCATTTTTTTCTTTAGACTTGCTTGCATTATCAATGGCAATGTTAGAATTGCCTCCTTGGTGCTTTTACCTTTCTTAAAAACAAACTGTTCGTCATATAACTTATCATCTTACATTGTCGAACGCTTTTTCCAGGTCGAGAAATCCTACGAACGTGTCTTGATTTATCTTTGTCTTGCTTTCATTATCAACGGCAACGTCAGAATTGCCTTCCTGGATGCCTAAGCCGTTAAGCTGACTGTGCGATAATTCTCGCTGCCCTGAAAAACAATGAAGATGTCACTGACGTATCTACGATACAGAAGATTCTTTTTTTTTCTTGCGCCCTTATGGACTATGAAAAGTTTAGTTCTCTAAATCAATGACAAAAATTTCGGACAAGGCAAGGTACCTGGAAGCCTGGATCCCATTGTAAGCCCGTTTCCTTTCTAAATTTGCTCTTTTAGAGGGGGAATGGTTCTGGAAGCAAAGTGGGCAGGAGTCATTTTACGAGGAGGAGAATACTCGTTTCTTTATTGCCAAAAAGAAATCCTCCCTTTCCATGAAGTGTCTCTGTACCAAGGTTTTAAAAGAAGAAGAGGTACGTACTACTTGACTTAACAGAAGAAAACAAACACAACATCCACAAACAGAACATCCACATACAGCGTCCATACTCAACGAACGCCGTCATCTCGTCTTCATGACATTTCTTCTCGTAATGTCGTGTAGGTACCCTTATCTGTTCACTCTTCTACTTGTGGATGTATCAAATTCATCTCCTGCCATGACTGATCCAGCTGCGGGATGGATAGTGGATGATGCTCCGCATGAAGTTAGAAAAATATTGGCTCTTTTTAGAGTTCTTCACCAAGAGAACTACTCAAGCACGATTCACGTCCGGTCCTCACAGACTCACTTCCGCCAGTACCTCGTTTCCTACATCAAGAACTTCACAGGTCTTCTGCGAAACTTGCGGGACTAGCACTCCCGGTTGAAAGGATACTGCGGAGTCTCGATCCGGCACACAGTTTTAATCTGGCAGGAAGTTTCACATCAGCGCACACTCCGCTGCAGAGTGACAATCTCATTCTGGTTCTGGTATCTGTTCTACATTTGTCTCTGCCTAAGATTGGTGTAAATTTTTATGGAGATAAATTTTTACTAGGAACAATCTCTATAACTTTCGTAGCAGAGAATGTTATCTCCACTTGCAGTTATGTATCGGCCTTTACGGCAGCGCCACAGCATTTACGCCGTCCAGAGTCAAGAAGATCTCTTATGTGGGACTGCCTGCCAGCCACATCACTCACTGTAAGCAGCGCGCATGTTAAGTCATTTATTTCACCCTGCTTAAACACCAAATGTTAACGTGAGTTGTAACTGATGGCCCCGACACCATAAAGCCTGGGATGGGACCTGCACGTCATGGGTTAAGGCACTCTGAAATAGGTACTTCACAGCTCTGCCCCAGAAGTCGAACCCTCGTGTACAGACAGATCCTACTCTCATCGCGGAAGACAACAGAGCGCCACTCAAGTCTTTCACGACACCACAGTAGCCAAGTTTGGTGGCGTCGTTGCGTCAGTGGCAGCCTGGCCAGAGGCACACGCGATCTCTATATTGCTGCAAGATGAAGGTGTCCAATGTTCCCTGATGACACAGAAGGTGCAACGTGTGACCGGATTTCGCTCTTTAATGATTTTCTGTCGGCCACAGCTGCTCGCACATTGTGTCGACCTTGACGTGTGTCTGTTTTACGCAGACGTCCAGAACCTGCTCTACAGGTGTGGTAATGTTCCACAGACCACTGTTTAAAGCAGTGGCACACCACCGATACAATGTGACCAAAACACGCAGCAATCTCTCGATACTTCCGTCTGGGTTACCGCAAGTTCACAATGGGACCCATTCAAATGACTAAAGCTTTTCAATAGGTATACGTTCTCGTCCGTGGGGCATGGATGTACCATTGACTGAACGTTGAAAACATTATTCCCTGGTAAACTCGGCTCAGTTACTGCCTACAAAGTCAAAACAAAGGGTACACAGACACGACGCCTGAGCGCCATTTGTTCGCTGACGACCGTGACAAATATATCACTAGCACTATAGCACCTCAGTATGCTACTGAACACAGTTCTTGAGGGTACAGCATTTTTTTCCGACAGTGTAACTGAACTGAGTGCTTACTCCAGCTACTCCATGTTTATGGCGCTCCAAAGACGCCCGTTCTCGATGTTAGGAGCGGCCTGCAAAATACCTTGCAGAAGATAATAAAGTTCTAGAAGAAGGCAATAGCACACCATTTCCGTATTTACTAAACAAATAAGATGAACGATGAAAGATATTGTTCGTCACGTCGGAGACGACGTGATGCATCATAAAAACTTAACAATGTCATTTAAATAATCAGCACATAAAAATTCTTTAAAGAATACTTAAGACAGAAAAATTAAAGCATCTGTACAGTATCATGGCAAACTTGCAACAAATATTACCTGCTAATAAGAAAGAAGAGGACATTAGAAAAAAAGTAGAAGAACTCACTACGTCAATCTTAGGTAACTGGGCCGAATCATCTCTGTAATCATCTCCTTAAAGCAAGAATTGCAGATTAAACAAACCAGTAACTGTTTGTATCACATCGTACCAATCAACATCTTAGAGTAAAAGGCAATCTTATAAGGACAACAGTATTCATTCTTTCTCCTGTTGGTTTCATTTTTCACAAGCAGGAGAACTAACCATGTTGCCTACGCAACATGGTAAGCGATCCATTGTGGTCTATACTTTTAATCTCTCGACATACTCTCAGCTAACTCCTCAGACGAGGTACGGTACCATCCATTGTCACTCGTCACCTAAGAAGGGTGTTTCCTTAACAGAAGCGCTACCACGTCTCACGTCACCGCCTAATGGGCATTCTTGCGTAGGACTCGATAACCAAGACGTCACCACAGTATCGGTTCACAGAAGACCCTTAACAAGCTACTTAGTCATATGGCAATAAATCGACATCGCGACCCTAGTGTTCTCGTAAGAGACATCATCTCGTTAGAAGTTAGTACATCATTGAGTATGTTTCAAAAAAAATGTTCAAATGTGTGTGTAATCTTATAGGACTTAACTGCTAAGTCATCAGTCCCTAAGCTTACACACTACTTAACCTAAATTATCCTAAGGACAAACACACACACCCATGCCCAAGGGAGGACTCGAACCTCCACCGGGACCAGCCGCACAGTCCATGACTGCAGCGCCTGAGATCGCTCGGCTAATCCCGCGCGGCGAGTATGTTTCCATGAGTACTACGAGGGCAGCATTCTATTAATGACAGTGACACATTGGAACGAGCTGTAACATCCGATCACCCATAGCTAGACTGGCAGACGAATACCTGAAACGTAACAACATGTGTCTATAACGACACCACTAAAACTGAACTCCGTCCGAAGAGGCCTTGGAAGAACCAACGGTACCTACCGGCTGCCGTATCATCCTCAGCCCATAGGCGTCACTGGATGCGGATATGGAGGGGCATGTGGTCAGCATACCGCTCTCCCGGCCGTATGTCAGTTTACGAGACCAGAGCGGCTACTACTCAATCAAGTAGCTCCTTAGTTTGCCTTACAGGAGCTGAGGGCACCTCGTTTGCCAACAGCGCTCGGCATACCGGATGGTCAGCCATCCAAGTGCTAGTCCAGCCCGACAGCGTTTAACTTCGGTGATCTGACGAGAACCGGTGTTACCACTGCGGAAAGGCCGTTGGTCATAAAATAACTACCAGACTAAAATCCAATTGAAATCGTATAGGATTCCTCAGGCTGTACAACTGCACCTGAAAAACCACCGTCATAGGTCCACTGTTGACATCTATGAGTTTCAAGGTCAGCAGTGGGAAATATTACCGGAAGGTATACTTTAGCTACAGTAAGCAGAGTACCAGGGGACGACAAAACTCCCTGTATTAAATTTCAGTATACAACATATCATTCCGTCACATACCGAAATGTATGCTTTGTACTCATCAAGTTCTTCTTCCCAGTTCTGTTGTTGAGTTCCCCATGCGATTATTGACACATGAACAGAAAAATATAGAATCCACATTTTTCTGTTTCCATTCACCATTCCTTTTCTAAACAATGCCTTTATTTGCTATTGAGAGTTAATTGGCTGATGGCCGCTCTGTATCGATGCAATGATAGTAGGGCCTACAAGAAAATCGTTCAGTCAATTTCCAATTTATTTGTTAGCGGGTTAGAATTGTAGCTGAACGTAGCTCTGGGCATCAGTGTATCCCGTGCAAGCCTCATCATCTCTGGAAACTACTATATCGTACACGCATTGGGACCTGCCTACTGTATCCTAGCTTTTGTCTCCCTCTACAACTTCCACCCTCCACACTTCAGTGCCAAATTGATGGATCAGTATATGTCCTATCCTCAGATCTTTTCTTTCGTACAACTGGTGCCAGAAATTTCTCTTTTGCTCAACTCAGTTCAGTACCTCATCATTACTTATTCGATTTACCCGTCGGATCTTCAGTATTCTTCTGTAGTACTACATTTCTAAGCAACTACTTTCTTCTTGTCTGTACCGTTGGTCCTCCACCATTCATCTCTGTGTAAGGCTACACTGAAAATAAATACCTTCAGAGAAGATTCCCTAACACTTAAATCTGTATTCGATGTCACCAAGCAATTCTTATACATAAATGCATTTCTAGCTATTAATTATCGTTCTACTTCTGCTATCATCAGCTATTTTGCTGCCCAAATTGCTAAAATTCATCAACTACATTTAGTGTCTAATTTCTTAATCTAATTCCCTCAGCATCGCATGATTTGATTCGATTACCCTTATTTATCCTAGGTTATCTTGTACTGTCATTTCAAGACACTATCCATTTCGCGTAACTGCCTTTCACGGATGTCCACCAGATAAAGATTAGTAACCTTAGTGCGTACGCTCAGATTAATCGTTAAGTCTCAGTAGGTGGTGTCTCTACACGAGTGTAAACAAGTAGCAATCAGTGAGACATCCATGTTTCAAGTAGACATTGTAAGTACACATCAGTGACAGAGGGCCAAAAAGGGGCAATCGTGTTTGGCGATACCCATGGCCATAAATTGTGTGAAGATGTTGGATTTTTTGATGTTTCACTCTTGAATGTTCAACGTGGCTACAAGCAGTGGTGCAACACACGTGGCCACGAAACACGACGCCAGAACTGTGGTCGGAAAAACATCCTGATTGAGAGAGATCAGAGACGCGTTTCGCTGCTTGTGAATAAAAATGGTTCCCAAATCTCTGAGGAATTGCTACAGGCAGTGAATGAAGGTCCATCCCACCCGTTAGCAACGGAACATGGCGAAGACAACTGCATGCAATGAGTATTTGGGGTCGATCACCTTGGAAGAAGCCATTGCTCATACAGGCACATAAATATGCACATATTCAGTCGGCTGGAAATCATCGATTGTGGACAGTAGCTGACTGACGGAATGTAATGTGGTCTGACGAAACACGTTTCTTCCTATTTTCAAAGTAACTCAGCGCCTGTTGCTTCGCTCGCGTTTGCCTAGTAGTTAACAACAAAAGTAATTAAAAAAATGGTTCAAATGGCTCTAAGCACTATAGGACTTAACATCTGAAGTCATCAGTCCCCTAGACTTATAACTACTTAAACCAAACTAACCTAAGGACATCACACACATCCATGCCCGAGGCAACATTCGAACCTGCGACCGTAGCAGCAGCGCGATTCCGGACTGAAGCGCCTAGAACCGCTAGGGCACAGTGGCCGTCAAAGTAATTTTATAAACATATATTAGGCCTACTGAAAAAATATTCAAGAGCCGTTTCATTTTATATGCAGTTCTGACAAAACCGAACTGTCGTGTTGACTAGTTTAGTTTACAAATTCTCCGATTTAGTTCACAGATGGCATCATCATCTCGAATTTAGTTCCCAAACTGCAACAAGATTTAAAATTAAGGTGGTAAAAGCATGGTCTCTTTCTTCTGACCAAACAGCGTTTCTGATAGTTGGAGGTATTTGTTAATCCTGCCTTTTGAGTTCTTGTGGTGATGTTTCCATAGAAACTTTCATCCCCCAGCACTTGTTTCTTTATTTCGATCCGAGAGGTCACATACCAGTTATCATAGATCTTGCTTCAAAAGTTTTTTAATATAACGAATAATATTTTAATAAAAATGTTCATCCCTGTGTCATTCCCATTGCAGATGAATTTCCAAAAATACAGAAACAAATAATTCCTTTATTTCTTATCGAGACGTCAAATACCAATTTTAAATATAGATACAGCTTTAAATATGATGTAGTAGTTCTTTAATAATGATTTACTTTCCCAAGGAACCTTTCACACACTATTTTGTTTCCCAAAAATACTGAAACATGATATTTTTTATTTCTGACCGAGAAATCAAAAACTAATTTTTGTACTTCCAGTTTGAAGACCGCCTTAATAGTCACATATTTTCAAAGAACATTTCTCCGTATTTCATCTTCTTTCTGAAAAAATCTTCTTAAACGATGCCTGCAGTATAATACCAACACCCTTAAAGATTTCAGGTTTCTATTCTTAGCAGTTTGCGCTGGATGATGTTGAGTCGGTCAGGACATTTCCTTTCACATATGGAGATGACGCAGGTCATCGAGTGCCCAGAAGGTAAAATGAAGCATTTCATCGTGAGTGTGTCCAAGGTCAGGCGCAAGCCGAACGTGATGTTTGCGGGTTTTTTTCACATCATGAATTCTGTTCTGTCGGAACCACAAGCGCTGGAACGAAGATGAGAAACGCAAGACCAGAGAAGGTGGTGAGGAAACGTCAGCCAATAGCCCGCTGACAAGGACCGCGCTGTGCCAGGAACGCCCCCCTGCAAGAAGTGAATATAAGCTCCGCTCCTGCTAGCCTCCTCCGCTCAGATCGGCATAGTGTATAGAACAATTGTTGTGATTCTTATCGGATACTTGTTTGGACTTTGTCTATAGAGACGAACATTACTGTTTGCATGTCACTTTTGACACCAATGTAACTCCGAAGTTAAGTATTGTCAGATCTGCTCTACAGGAATAAAACTACTAACGTTATTTGCTTGAATTGTTGTGTACCGTTCCGAGAACGCAGCATCGTTTAGGCACCCTATAAGCGATGAGTGGGCAAGATCAAACAGACTGGGCACGGTCACTGAGGTGACCGCGAACGTAAACCAGGATGTTTATGTCTATATTCTGAATGATCAGGTGCCTTTCAGTCAACATACGCATGATGAGTACGCTATTGATTCCCTTATTTTTCAAAATGACAACGGCAAATTTCATCGGGCAGGAGGAGTAGACCTATGTGACTAGTTTTCTGAGCGCTCACCCCCCCCCCCCCCCACTACATTCCTCTATTAGCCTGCATTATCACATGATTTGAATCCCTTAGAAAATCTGTTGGACATGGGACAGCGGGTAAAATGCAGACATAAGCATACCCTCAGTTTGGTGGAATTGCGAGATCAAGTGATCAACGAGTGGCTTGACGTGGATGTGACGTGGCTGTACAATTATGTGGACTCACCTCCTAACAGAATGAAGGCTGTTATCAGGTCCAGGGCGGAATTACCCGTTATTTAGTGATGCCTGTAACGATTTATCTAGAGGCGACTTTTTGACCAGTGAGCTTACTTTGCTGTATCTGGTAGAATTACAGTATCGCCAGCAAACCTTAACATTTTTATTTCTGTTCTCTGAACTTTAATCCAATTCCGTAAATTTTCCTGGGTCACTGTTTGGTTAACGTACAGGTTCAGTATCATCGGGGATATGCTATAACTATCAGTCCCTCATCACCTTCTACTTCCCTTTCATCTTCTTCCACTTTTATAACTCTGTTTCTATTAAAGTCGTAGGTAACGTTACATTCCTCTCATAAACACAAACAGTGAATTCTGGTCACCATTGCCACAACTACAAACTCCATGAACGTTGGTTTCCCTTTCTTTCAGCCTATCATCTACGATAAGTCGTAGGATCATTACTGCATCGTGTGTTCCTACATTTCTCAGAAACCGAAACTCATCTTCACAGAAGACGGCTTCTAGCAGTTTTTCATTTATAGTTGTGCAAACACGACTTATTAAAATGATAGCTCGGTAATATTTACTACTGCCAGAACTTTCCTTTTTATGTAACTCGGCTTATTACCTCACTCATGAAGTTATGAGGTTATTCTCCTGCCTCATTTCGTACACTCGAAGTGGGAATGTTTAGTCATGGGTTGCTGTCCAAAGGTCTCCATCATTGTACAGGAATTCCGTCTACTGCAGGTTCTTTGATTCGATGTAGATCTTTAAATGCTTTGTCAAATTCTCTCCGCAGTATAATATCTCTTGCCTCATTTTAATTTATTTAATTTTAATTGCAATATTAAATATTTTTTCCTTTTATAGCTTTTCTACCTATTCCTTTCGGGTCTTTTGCTTAGAACTGGCTTTGCTACTTATATCTTGACCCTCATACAGTTGCTTATTCTTTCTCCAAAGTTCTCTTCAATGTTCCTGCAGGCAGAAACCCTACTAATCTGCAGTCATTTGTGCTTCTGCAGCCTTGCAGTTTTGCTCTGACTGTACCTGTACTGCCATTTTGCACTTTCTGCAGCTCTCACATTTTAGACTACTATATTTCAGTTTGTTTGCATCATTTATTGCTTTTTTTCATTTTTTCCTTTCGTCAGTTAAATTTAAGATCTCGTGTGTTGTCCAAGGATGCCTACCGGGCTTTGTCCTTTTGCCTATGTGGTATTCTGCTGCCCTCTCCAATTAATTTCTCAAAGATACACATTCGTCTTCTATTGCCTTCATTCCTTCTGTTTCAGTCAACCATTACCTAATGCTCCCTTTGAAACTGTCAACTACTTCTGGTTATTGCAATGTATCTGGGTCCAATTACTTTTAATGTCGTACCCTACTCTTTTTCTTCTGCTCTAATCTGCAGTTCTTAGCCCAAGAATCTGCCGCTGTAAATGTTTCATAGTTTAACGTCTGGTTTCGTAATTATATTTTCCGTACGAAAATTTACCGGTGTCTTCAGGTTTCCACGTGCGTAAACTTCCATCGTGACTCTTAAAACAAGTATCAGCAATGTTTGGATTATGCTTCGTGCAATGTTCTAACAGGTGTCTCCCCTTTTAATTTTTTACTCCCCAGTTAGTTTCTTCTTTGTTACTACCAAATATTAGTCCTCCATCAAATTTAAAATCTCCTTCACATAACTTAATAATTTCTTTTATCTCATCATATATGCTTTCTATCTCGTCATCACCTACGGAGCTAACATGTATACAAACTTTTACTACTGTTGGTTTGGTTTCTATATAGGCCACTATAATGTGATCACGATGCTTTTCATAGTAACTAACTGATTCCTTTTTTCTTTCATTATTAGATCTACTTCTGCATTACCATTATTTCATTTTAAATTTATAACCTGTACTCAGCTGGTATGACATCCAATTCTTCACTAATTCGAATTCGATATAACCTCAAACTACCACTTTCCCTTTTGAAATTCTCTAACCTACCTTTCAACGTTCCGACCCACAGAACGATAGTGTTGTTTCTTCTTATGATGACGAGGATTCGAATGGTCGATTATTTTACTTCCAAAATATTTTACCCAAGAGGATGTCATCATCATGAAACGTCAGAAAGAGCTAGATGCCCATATTAAAAATAACGGCAGAGATTTCGCTTTGGTTTGAGTTGTTCGCAATATCACCACAGTCATGTTGGATAATTGTTCAAACTGTGAGGCGGGGGATGGATTTTAGATATATCGTCGGTGTACTTTTTCACAGGGACCTGAAAGCGATGGAGAATATTCGGACATAATTTCCAGCCTACAAGCCCACATTATGCTTGCATTCACTGAAAGGAAATGTTCCTGTTTTGTTATTTACTCGACGGGACCAGGAACTAGGACTATAAATTAAAGCTTTGAGTTGCAACTGATTAATATATTCAGTAATAATTGGCACCCACCAACATAATAATATTTCTGATAATAATAATTGTGTGCCTATCGGAAACAGCACTATTAGCATTCAGAGGCGACCTCTACGGTAAGCTCCAATGAAAATGTTCGATTGACCTAACACCTAATCATCAAATTTAATTGCTCGCCACAAAAGTGGGAAATAATCTCACCACTTGCCACGTGGTTTTGTCAACATTACGGGTTGATAGACAAACAGTTCCTTTCGTGAAAACTAAGCGATCCAGGACAGTGTTCAGTCCTCGCGAGTTCACTTCCTACTTTTACCGAAAACATCGTTTGATAGATGCCTAGTTCTGACATCATCCGGGGCACAGTGTATGACGGCGTTTGACTGACACGGACAGATTAATAGCACAGTGTGGAGCCGCGCGGGATTAGCCGAGCGGTCTCAGGCGCTGCAGTCATGGGCTGTGCGGCTGATCGCGGCGGAGGTTCGAGTCCTCCCTCGGGCATGGGTGTGTTTTTTTTGTCCTTATGATAATTTAGGTTAAGTAGTGTGTAAGCTTAGGGACTGATGACCTTAGCAGTTAAGTCCCATAAGATTTCACACACATCTCAGATGTGAAGTGTCTCCCTTACTCCCCCTGTCGCCGTATTTACATATGGGCGCAGCGGACCCCCGAACGCAACATTTGCTATCAACCACTGTAGGAACAGGTGGCAGCAACTAAATAGCCCCTTTCTCGAACACGTGTTATTTAATGACTGAGTCGTGTAATTTTTACAGTCTTCATAATTTTTGCATATTTAATAGTAAGTTTGCTTTAGTTATTGGAAAAGTTACAGCTCGACTGTATTTAAAAGTTGCCAGCTAGAATTTTCAGAACGAAATCGACAGTAGACATGTCCTCTGATCTTTCTCTTTAAGGGTTCTTATATTGACTGCTGGTTATTCTAAAGTCTTGAAACTTAGTACAGCTTTATTATTTAATGAATGCAATGAAGTGCTGTATTAGAAATTTTTATCGTAAATACAAACGATATTTAACCTATTATTAATAAGGACATTCCTGTTCCAAATTTGGTTTATAGTGAATAACCTGAAAACTATTAGAGGTGGCTTCGTGGAGTCACATAGTTAATGTTTCCATTTAAAACGGATGTCACACACGAATTTTCATCATTGTGAGTCTAATATTCACCGCCTTCAGTTTTCCGAAAAAAGCGCCGATCAAGTTGAGATTTGTAAGTATTGATTATGACATACATTTGCACGTCATGAACAGTTTTTAGTTCTCTAACTGCATTATTTACCGCTACTTACTATTTCTTAAAATAATACACTTATCGAAAAATATTCATTCGATCATTTTGAGATTTATCGGTTTTAATATCAATATACTAAAGCATACACTGACAAAGTTTGGAAAAGGTGAAAGGTCTCTGTTGGATTCCTTTAATGTTAATTTCTTAAATCTGTTGTCATTTACGGCATAAATTCCTCTTCTAAATTTACTGTGGCGTTTCTATCTGGGAGGAGACTGATTAGAGGGACGTGTTACTTTTACACATAAACAAGAACGATCTGTCACACTACTACACTTTAAAACACAGTTTATATGTAATTTATGTCACACAGTCTCATACGGAACCTACATCCACTTTATTTTATATACTGTATATGATAAGATACTGTCATCCCCCTTTCCTTCTGTGTGAGAGGATGAATGAGCAAATGTATTTCTAGTTGCATCCTTGAGGGTAGCAGACAAGCCTATCTGCTAGAGAACAGTAGGACCAACGTCGGAACAGGTAGCTATGCTTTCTAAAAGCAAAGAGGTTTCTATCCTTAGTACGGTCCTGTCTGTCCCTTGTCATGTTGGTATAGGAAGCTGCCTATCTGGTCACTTCCGTTTGTATTTGTGAAACACCCCTCAGGAAGGGACCAGGGCAGTCACCCGTGGCGAGCGTCTGAAGTGGTAAGATCTCCGACTAAGCGCGTGTCTGCTAAGTCCGTAGGACAATGATTTCTTAAGCTCAGCCTAACTGAAAATTTAATCACCTTTATTTCAGGTTTAGCTCTAAAATATCTAATGTTATCTTAAATTGCAACGCAGTGTAATTCGAGTGTGAAGTTCAGAATATATTCCGGTAGTTGCTTTGTCACTACTTTGTGAGTAAAGTGGAACCACGTGTTGATCAGTAACTCTAACTAGCATCTTCAATCTTCAGTGCGAATGTGCGTGAGATTATAACGTCTCGTCTTGACAATATTTTTCAATATAGCATCTTTTCTTTATGTTCAAGCCACGTGGGGTGTACTTTGTGAGACCAGTACCACGTGCTTATACAATTGTTTGACCCATCAGGTTAATAGTAAGACGTTAGTAACCAGTTCGAGGTTTTTCTTTTGTAAATTGCTTTTCGATCTAATTTATTTTAATTATCAAAATTATTGTGGAGTTACACGCTTTGTGTAAACCAAGTTGACCACGTATAGCATGTGGTGTAATCATCAAAGTAGCCCTCAGCTGTTCTTTTCGGGAAGATTTCATAGAGAGTTAGTATGAATTTAGTATACCAGTGTGTGGTAATTACATGACGGACAGGATTGTGCTACGAACGTAACTTCTTTGGGTGAAAATTGAATCGGTTGGTTGTGGTTAATTTCCTCTTGCATATGTTTGAACGTTCTTTGTGTGTTATTTTATGAATGCAGTGTTGTATGCATTCTCCCAATCTTGGCTCCATATTTGATGTGTTCCGTAAGATTACAATCTCTCATGTTCACAGTCGTAAATAAGGCACCAGCTCAGTTATGACTCAAGTTTAATATGCTGAAATTTCAATGATCAATGTTAAAATAAATTTCCAAATATAAACTGATTTATTTCTTTCTATTTAAATTCTCTTTAACACACACACACACACACATATATATATATATATATATATATATATATATATATATATATATATATATATATATATATATATATATATCAGGTTGTTGTATGACTATTGAAAGATTATAATTAATGTTAGTCTGCTTGGGAATTTGATAAGCAGTTGCTCAGTAATGCAAGTTTAACTTCCCCAGACAGCTCACAGCTTTTAACCCGCTTTTATTGTCTAGCAGCACCGCTTGCAGAATAAAATTAAAGCAACAACATTACACATGGCGACCCTGTTCTGTGATTCCGCTAGACTCTGGAATCTCTGAAACGTTAGATTGCGAGCGTTGTATAATATAAATTTCTTTTTCCCTGCAGCGCTCAAAAAACTTCTGTGTTATTTCTGAGCAGGCATTCAAATGATTCACGGCATTGTTGAGCGGCGTTGTGTTGTTTGTCTTGTTGTTTTGTTTTCTATATTTGTATGTTTTATATGTGTGTGTGTTTTTTTTCTCGCTTGTAAATTGCACTGTTTCGATCAAAGATAAGAATTTGTTTTGCATGTGAAAAAGTGCGTACTAGGTTGGGTACCTTTCGTGTAACTGTCGTAATTTTTGGGGGATACATTTATTGTGATTATTGTGTTGCGTACCACCTATAAATTGAACTAATGCAGACATGTAACCAAGCTAAAAGTAGGCGGTCCAACAACTTAAACAACATGGACCAAGGGCATAATTTGATTTCGAATATTAACGCGTCGGGCGGTTCCGAAAATGCAATTGGGAATACTTCAGACGAAATGCAAAACAGGACGAATGGGCTCACATCAGAGCCAGAAATTTTTTGCCTCCAACTAACCAATTTGATTTGGCAGAACTCATGAAAGCCTTATTGCAACAAAATAAAGAAAACGCAAAGAAATCAGAAAAATCGATCCACGAGCTAGGCGAACAAATGACGCAGAAATCTGAATAATCGATACGCGAGCTAGGCGAACAAATAGACGAAAAATTAATCCAGCAGACAAATAAAGTCGTCAAGTCGATGCAGAGAGTGTCTGATGATATCTCACAAGGAATAAACAATCTGGCAAGTGAAATAAAAAGTGATATTATGAAAGAATTAGGCCGTAAATTTGACCAAATCGATGACCGTCTGCAAGCCTTAGAACAGGGCAAGCGGAGTCGCGATGCGGAATCGAAAGAGAGCGAAGAACAGCTACTTAGGAATTTCCAAGCGCTGAGAGAAGAATTCCAAAGAGAACACCAGCAGGTACTCTCGAGGGTCCAGGAGGTGGAAACGCATTGTCCCACGTCCGTTAGCAACACAGTAGCGGACAACAGTCAAGCGATTCACGCACTCGAACAGCAAGTAGAACAATTGAAGCAGGCTGGGGCGGAGGTCAACAGACAAATACATTATAAGATTGCGGCATTAGCGGACATCGTAGGCAAGATGAAGGTGATGGAAAGCGAGAACAATACTACACCGGTAGCGGTCGCAGAGACCGAAGAACTGTGTTCGCTTCTTAGATTTCAGAAGGGACAGTTCGAAGTGAACAGGCGGCACAAAGCTGTAACAGGCGAATTACAAGAACGCGTGGCGCATCTGGAAAACCGCTTGGCGTGTGATTCCGAACTCGCCAATAGCACTAAAAATAGCTGTACGAACAGTGCAGAGAGGGACTCCGGCCACGAGGGAGATTTTGACGACAGGGAAGAATGTATTTTGAGGGGCAGACATGAGAAAAATAGAAACATTCAAGGACCTCGCCGGGAGGAAATGCGTGGATTTGATTTCAAACATTTCCTTACGGTGAGAAAGTTTGAGATATTTCGAAATTCGCAAAAAGAAATACATCCACGAGAGGCGAACCGGCGATTCGCATAAGGTCGGCAGCGCATCACTGCAACTCCACTCCGGAGTTTCGACAAGCCTTTCTGTCCGCCTATTGGTTGGAAGCGGCACAAGATAGGGTCAAGCATGGCATAATTATGCTGCCAAATTTGAACCAGTCTGGTTTCAGCAGCCCAGCACGCCTATTCGACCACATGCTGCAGGCAAATCAATTTCTATACGACCCATACGGGCCTGCGGAACTAATTAGGATATGCATCACCAAATTTCCGTCATTCTTGCGGGACGATGCAAAGAGGACGTGGAAACGTTTAAGACACTTCTCCAAGAGTTGGAATACAATACAGCAGAATGCCCATCTAATCAGGCACAAAGTTATTACGGGGCACAGCAGCGCGATCGCAGTCGTGGCCGTAGTACTAATCAACGGCGTGACTGGTCGTCGCGACGCGAACGGAACAATAATCGGGAAAGGCCGTATAGAAACTGGGGTAACAGTTTCGAACACAGGTGGAACAACGGAAATGATCGAGGACGTGGACAGGATCGTGAACGCTACAGGTACGACAACCAGAATCGATACTATGATGAACATGGTGGGAATAGGATTGTAGGCGGAGCACCACATGATGTTGAAATTCGGCCGTCCAACCCTAGACATAATCCAGCAAATGGAAATGGATAAAACCGGCAATGACAAATGATCAGCGCAGAAGGCGCCCAATCGGAACAATTGAGCGACATGGCAAATGAGTACATAGGGTATATAGAGAGGACGGTGAGGAGAAAGAATTGATTAGTTTAAATTTGTGACATATGCATTTTGAATAATATGTTGGTAAAAATAATGATAAAGATGTTTCTGTGTGATTGATTGAAGTGATGTTTGCGGTTTTTTTTCCATGTGCAATTAGGATTTAGGTTGGTTCAAATGTGAAGATAAAAGGTTTCTTTGTGAACAAGTGAAATGCTGTTTATGGTTTTTTTGTGTAAATTGAAAAGAGTCGCTCCTGAGAGAAGCAAGATCTGTGTTGAATTAATGCAAAACTCAGGGGAATATCCGATCTGTGGGTATTATGGGTCTGGCAAACCCAGGTCCCCAGCTGTTAGTAGCCTTGTTTCCGATTTTCTGCTTTCAGTGCTACTATCTATCTATTACTATTCTATATCTGTCAGTATAAATGAGGATCTCTTAGTATAGTATGCGTGCTGTATGAATATTTTAAGACAGGAGAACTCTGAGAAAGGAATGAGTAAGTTTAGAATCTTGAAAACAGAATGCGATAATACGGTTGTTTAACCATTGGCTTCCCAATATGTAATGATATGTTAATATTGATGATATATGTTTGTTCTTTATAGCTGAGTAGGTAAAATGCTGTCTGTGGATTTCGTCAGAATATTGATTCCCTTCAAGGTGAAAGAAGAATTGTGGTTTGTGTAATTTACGTGGCCCTGAAATATTATTGAGGTAGTCAAATACGAGCAGTTTTTCAGCAACTGGAGAATGGAACAGAAATATGGATCCTTTCTGTAGTCTGGATTGATGTTGAGCCAAAGCCTGAAAAATTATTCTGCGTTAATACTTGCCCTAGAACAGCGACGTTTATGTGTTTTGCTGATGCTGTGAGCATTACAGCCTACTGTTTTCGCTCGTGCGCGATGCACTGCAGCCTATATGATTTGTACTGAGGAAATTTCCCTCTTGAAGGTAGAGGAAGATTAAATAATTTTGATTATGGGACCGAAGGAAAGCTTGGTTTAAGGTAATAAGGATGAAGCAAAACATTTGTCATTTAAACTACAGGAGGATTCGCATCTTTTGTGTCTGTTGTAAGTTCAATATGTTAAGATGAAACGTTTTACAGAATAGAGGTGACAGGTGACCACAATTTTGCCATTCATGAGAAATGAATCCAGAATGACCACCACAGGCGAAATAACTGATTTGGAAGCAAAAGGTAACTTAAAGGAGGAACGAAATGGGTAATAAAATGTGGTGTAACCTGCATGAGGAAAATATTTACCCTTCTCAGACTCATCTGTGTGATTCATTCTTGTGATAACGTAATTTTAGATGAAATTGTCTTACTGCTTTATGTGTGAATATATGAGTATGATAAATGTATAACTGCGAGTCTCTTTTCAGGTGTGTGAACTGGTATAAATGTTTTGACGCGCAAATAACCATTGTTCTTTCTACTATGTATGTTTAAGGAACGTTTCTCCATATTTATCATGTGACAAGACGTATGCCGTGAGCGTCAAGAAGAGGACGAATTAGAACAATGTTGTAGTGGTGTAAAAATTGTGTTGAAGTAGCATTGAAGTAGCTTGTTGGATTATCTAGTAGTGGATGGAAGTAGTATTTTGAGTAATACATGTTTATGGGTAGTTAGTTTGTAGTATAGACAACAGGTGTGCATGTGTGTGTGTAAATAACATGTGAACCCTATGCTGTCCTGACCTATACTTCCACAAGGCATAATCCTATTCATTTTAGTGAATTATTAAGTAGCATTTTATTTATTAAAACGCAAGTGAACCACATTAGTGATGTAGATTTAGATATTATATTGTCAGTTCATTTAATTTTTATTTTTTACTATCAAGTCATTTCTCTTTTATTTTTGATATTGTCAAGTCATTTAACTTTTATTTTTATATTGTCGATTCATGTAACTCTTATTTTAAAAATATTATGTCTCACTTTTGTTCTTAAAAATTGTGATATGATGTATGACATTTTGTAATCACATAACTATGATGAACAATTTCTGTGAATGCAGTTGAGAACGTGAAAGCAAACCGGCTAAACTCTTACGAGACAGCGGGAGCAGCGAGGAGGAGCACTAATTGTAAACAGGCTGGTTTCTCAGCAGGACACACTGTCAACCGGGCCACTTCGGGAGCGCGGCCGACAACAAACGAAGGGTACGGGACAAACACTTTCCCTTGCACCCGGAGCTAATGACCGGCCGCACCAGTGTAACCCTTCATGGGGGCGATGACCTGAGATGGGCGAGCGGACCACCGGGCAGAAATCCATCTGCTGGCAACGCACCACACGCACACGAGCGTGACGAGACGTCCGCAGTGAAACGACAGAAGACAGGGGTTAAATTGGCGTGGAGCCCTTTGAGAGGTACTGTCCAGAGAAACTTGCAGACGTCAACGGCGACTATCAACATTTCTTGGCGGAAGCCCATTGTCAAGCGACAGTAAATCAAGGTTCAATGTTCTCTGGTTGCTAAGGGTGGCACAAAGAAGAGCCACTAAGTGTCATCCTTGCCCAGGAATATCAAACCGGCGAGCCAATTGAGGATAACTCAAGAATGTAACAACACAAGGGGCGTGGAGCCCTTTGACACGTACTGTCCAGAGAAATTGGCAGACTTCAACGACGCCTATCAACATTTCCTGACGGATGCCCACTGTCAAGTGACAGTAAATCATGGTTCGATGTTCTCTGGTTGCTAAAGGTGGCACAAAGAAGAGCCATTAAGTGTCATCCATGCCCAGGAATATCAAACTGGCGAGCCAATTTAGGATAACTCAAGAATGTAACAACACAAGGGGTGTGGAGCCTTTTGACACATACTGTCCAGAGAAACTGGCAGACTTCAACGACGCCTATCAACATTTCCTGGCAGATGCCCACTGTCAAGCGACAGTAAATCATAGTTCGATGTTCTCTGGTAGCTAAGGGTGGCACAAAGAAAAGCCATTAAGTGTCATCCTTGCCCAGGAATATCAACCTGGCGTGTCAAACGAGGATACCCCACGAATTTGACAACACAAACATGGAACCAAATCGAGATGTACGTGACATGGGCCGCCAAGAGGAACTTCATGAGATCAGAGACGGCGGGATTGCACGCAACAGATGGACAAAATTCCCTACTGACAGCTGCGGCGACGAACCCCCCCCCCCCCCCCCCCCCCCCCTTACATTGTGCCTCGGAACAGTGGAACTACTGAGTGTGTCAGTGAACAGTGATTATACGGTTCTTAGTCAATGCATATACGTGTGTTCTGTCAGAGAAACTTTGACTTGTGTGTTTTGCAGGGGTTCGATTTATTGGTGTTTATTAGACTGACTCTTGTATTTTGCAGGTGTTCTATTTATTGTTTTTGTTTTAGACTTTGGCACTTGTATTTCGCAGGTGTTTTATTTATTGGTGTTTTTTCTTAGACGTTAACTATTGTACTTCCAGAGCTGTTTTATTGATCAATGTTTGTTCTTGTGTGATGTATTAGATTTGTGATATTTTGTTTCGTAAATTCATTGCTGTGGCATTGCTTCGTTTATCAGTCAGATAGATTTTCATTCTCTTTGGACTGTGATCGATTAGCCTTTGCATGGGGCATATTTATAGTGAGGAACTCCATAAGGGTAACAATCACATAATTAATTGTGGTTTAAATATAATGACACAGTGATCATTGTTTGCTAATTAACTGAAATATACTAGAGTGATTAAATTAGTGCCATAAAGATATTTTAATTCTACAAATTATTAGTTCTATAAGATATAGAAGTTTTTTGTGATAACCACTTTGTAAAACATGTTTTTTTCTCCTATCACTTTTTTTGCTTTTGCGGATTGTGCATTGTAATGTTCTGCTTTATAATACTGATGTTATTTCCATGTTTTTTTTAATTGCTCTGGCACCTTTGCTATTTCCATAAATTTTACTTGTTACTCAACAGCCATAAATTTTCCTGTGATCAGTTGGCTCTTGCAATCAGCAAATACTGGTGAACTCCATAAGGGTAACAACCAGAAATTGTTTTCATATTAAAGACACAGGAACCATTGTTTTTACTTGCTGACCGAATTAGGTCTACACTATCTTTTAAATAGGTGTCACAGATTGTATTTATTCTCTTTGAAATTGGTAGATTCTAAAGATGTGTTGAAATTATTGTATTTTAGCAAGGAGCTGGAGACCTTTTGCCTTTTCTTTACATTTTTGGTTTAAGTTGGGTGTGAGACGCCTGCTTGGGAATGTCCTAGCATGGCCAGAAAATTCCCTGCACAGTCTTTTCCCGGAGCGTTGGGGTTATGAAAGGTGTCTGTTGGATTCCTTTCATGTTAATTTCTTAAATCTGTTGTCATTTACGGCATAAATTCCTCTTCTAAATTTACTGTGGCGTTTCTGACTATCTGGGAGGAGACTGAGTAGTGGGACGTGTTACTTTTACACATAAACAAGAACGATCTGTCACACTACTACACTTTAAAACACAGTTTATATGTAATTCATGTCACACAGTCTCATACGGAACCTACATCCGCTTTCTTTTATATACTGTATATGAGAAGAAGATACTGTCATCCCCCTTCCGTTCTGTGTGAGAGGATGAATGAGCAAATGTATTTCTAGTTGCATGCTTGAGGGTAGCAGACAAGCCTGTCTGCTAGAGAACAGTAGGACCAACGTCGGAACGGGTAGCTACGCTTTCTAAATGCAAAGAGGTTTCTATCCTTAGTATGGTCCAGTCTGTCCCTTATCATGTTGGTATAGGAAGCTGCCTATCTGGTCACTTCCGTTTGTATTTGTGAGGCACCCCTCAGGAAGGGACCAGGGCAGTCTGTCCGTGGCGAGCGTCTGAAGTGGTAAGATCTCCGACTAAGCGCGTGTCTGCTAAGTCCGTAGGACAATGGATTTCTTAAGTTCAACCTAACTGAAAATTTAATCACCTTTATTCCAGGTTTAGCTCTAAAATATCTAATGTTATCTTAAATTGCAAAGCAGTGTAATTCGAGTGTGAAGTTCAGAATATATTCCGGTAGTTGCTTTGTCACTACTTTGTGAGTAAAGTGGAACCACGTGTTGATCAGTAACTCTAACTAGCATCTTCACTCTTCAATGCGAATGTGCGTGAGATAACGTCTCGTCTTGACAATATTTTTCAATATAGCATCTTTTCTTTATGTTCAAGCCACGTGGGGTGTACTTTGAGAGACCAGTACCACGTGCTTATACAATTGTTTGACCCATCAGGTTAATAGTAAGACGTTAGTAACCAGTTCGAGGTTTTTCTTTTGTAAATTGCTTTTCGATCTAATTTATTTTAATTATCAAAATTATTGTGGAGTTACACGCTTTGTGTAAACCAAGTTGACCACGTGTAGCATGTGGTGTAATCATCAAAGTAGCCCTCAGCTGTTCTTTTCGGGAAGATTTCATAGATAGTTAGTATGAATTTAGTATACCAGTGTGTGGTAATTACATGACGGACAGGATTGTGCAACGAACGTAACTTCTTTGGGTGAAAATTGAATCGGTTGGTTGTGGTTAATTTCCTCTTGCATATGTTTCAACGTTCTTCGTGTGTTATTTTATGAATGCAGTGTTGTATGCATTCTCCCAATCTTGGCTCCATATTTGATGTGTTCCGTAAGATTAAGGTCTCACATGTTCACAGTCGTAAATAAGGCACCAGCTTAGTTATGACTCAAGTTTAATATGCTGAAATTTCAGTGATCAATGTTAAAATAAATTTCCAAATATAAACTGATTTATTTATTTTTATTTAAATTCTCTTATATATATATATATATATATATATATATATATATATATATATATATATATATATATATATATATATATATATATATATATATATATATATATACATATATATCTCACCGGTTGTCTGCTTGGGAATTTGGTAAGCTAGACTGGATACCTGGTGAAACAGTTGCTCAGTAATGCAAGGTTAACTTCCCCAGACAGCTCACAGCTCTTAACCCACTTTTATTGTCTAGCAGCACCGCTTGCAGAATAAAATTAAAGCAACAACATTACAAAGGTATTTCAGTTTTTAGTGTAACTCTTAAGTTATGGTGCAGTACTTGTATGATACTCACAGACGCGTCACGATGACGTGGCGCTAGTAGTTGTGAACCGGGTAAGCCCTGGCACATTCGCTCGTCCTTATGTTTCTCACAATCATACAGCGCTTGTTGCGACACACTGCAACCACTGAAATATCTGCTGTGCCTCATCGGGAGTATCATGTGGCCTCTCCTCAGGTAACCCTCAGATGCTCTTATGGTACGGCTGTCTATATCGTTGAGGCACGCAAGCCACTCAACCTGCGTTCATGTACCCAGACCACAAACAGAACTTACAATACGTTCTAACGTAAAACAGACATTTTTACACTTTCTGTATGACGAAAGATACAAAAATGGGGAAAAAACCTCAAAAAATATGCTCTGAAGACACACTGCAACCACTGAAATATCTGCTGTGCCTTGTACTTTGACATGAATGTGTACGGCAGCTAACCTTAAAACGCATCTTGTTACTATTTCACGCAGTGCTACTTGTCTGTTAGCACTGACAAATTTGTACAAACTCCTCTGCTCTCGGTCGATACGTGAAGGCCGTCCGCCGCTACGTTGTCCTTGGTGAGAGGTAATGCTTGAAATTTGGTACTGTCGGCACGCTCGTGAAGGGGTGGATATCGGTTTACTGAATTCTCTACCAATTTCTGAAATGGAATATCCCATGCATCCAGCTCGAACTACCATTCTGCATTCAAAGCCTGTAAATTCATGTCATACCGGTATATTCACTTCGGAAACCTTTTCACACGAATCACTTGAGTGCAGATGACAGTTCCGCCAATGTACTGCCCTTTTACGCTTTGTGTCCGCGATACTACTGACATCTATATTTGTTTATATCCCTATCCAATGACTTTTGTCACCTCAGTGTATACTCATACAGAGCTGCCCATAACTTTTGTTGAGTGTAAAGCAAGCTATTCTGAAGCAAACTGTGCTTGCATTTATCCAACAAAAATGCTGTAACGATAAAAGTTACTATCGATTACGAAATATTTCAAAAGATACTGACGTGCAAGCAATAGATTGTACTCGTGATGAACCAGTCAAACAAAAGTACTTTAAATTTCTATGAACTGACTATCACAATCCTTTGTGTTCGGTCTAGCCAGTTGGAAAAATATTTCTTCTTGGTCCACAGGCAAGAAATCTGAAGTTAAAGTGTATGTTTCCTCCGTGATTTGTTGCTGAGAATTGTTTCTACCATTCGTTAAGTCATATGACGTCATGTGTCAAAAACGCTGAAGAACTGATGTTTTTTTGACAGAAAAGCATATCGCTATACCTCTACTCATGCCACTCATTGTTTACAAAGACATTAGCTTTTGGCAGAGCGCTAGTGATAACGTGTGACCTGTTTTCACTATCAAAAACTGTTTTCAGTTCAATAGTATGTACTTATTAGTCGGTTCACAGCATGCCTCTGGAAACCTATAACTGAGAACTCTTTTCATTTAAACTTTGTTTCATTTCTTATCCATTCTTTTCTTTTGTTGGCCTGAATGTTTACAGTAATTTGCAACTGATCCTGTCTGGTTACGACAGAATATTATTCTTAATATTCACTTTTTGTTTTGAGTGTTATCAACATGTAAACTTTTCCGAACTGAGAAGGCATCAGTTCCTCAGAAAAAGAGAGTTGCCCTTACGGTTAGCTTTAAAGTGCTTTGAAGAACAGCAATCGGCAGAGTTTTGTGGTTTGTCACAGGACAGCAAATGTCAGTGTTGGAGTGCCTTCAATAGATGTGCATTATGACATGAACGCTCTGGTGAGCATCCAATCGACTGGAAATGAAGAAACGCGGGATAATGTGTGAAACGTTCATTGACTAAGCACGGACACTTCAGTAGAGCTGAATAACGAAAAGAATATTTCATTAAAAACGATTAATATGGTAGATCATGTATACGTTCCGAGCACGCCGTTATATTTCATCACAACAGTCGATGTGTTTTGACATTCGCGATAATAATCGTTGCCATTGCGGTTTATACGTTCGTGTTACGTTATATGTCGGAGATGCGGCACTTGATTTCGAATTAAAGTGTCTCGGTGGAAATCTAATGACGATGTAAACCTCTCGAAACTACTTTTTTACAGACCTGTAGATGTCCCGCTTCAGTATCCATAAAGCAGTTCATACTTTCTGCGTCATGTAACTGCTAAACTTGGATTGACACAAATTTGTGTGTGTGTGAATTCCTAAAGGACCAAACTACTGAGGTCATCGGTCCCTAGACTTACACACTACTTAAACTAACTTATGCTAAGAACAACACACACACCCACGCCCAAAGGACGACTCGAACCTCCAGCTGGAGGGGCCGACTCAGATTTACTGGCCACCTATTCACAGGCTGTGAAGTGGTGTCATCGAATCTAAATTTGTAAGTATGCAGGCTATTTTCCTGGATACGATAAACGTGCTCTCTTTCAAAGAACTACTGACTAAAGCTGCTGTTTTAATTTGAATGGAAACAAGAACAACTATACCACGTAATAAAGGCAAGTATACGTCACTGAAATTAACTAGTAGTCTTCTGTGACCTAAACATCTATTTCTGTTTCACATTACAAGAAAATCAAGGGCAGCTTCTGATAAACTATACTGCTTACAACACATAGAAGTTTCATATTCGGTGACAGTCATAATGATTATTTCCTTGAGGTGATGAACTTGTTTTAGTTAATTGAATTTCTGAAGTCAGCAAAGTAATCCGTATAAAGACACTGTCACCGTCAGGTTTAGATTTATCATTTAGATTCATTTCGGCTGTGTTGTATTTTTCATGTGATTTATGAAATGCCTATTAAGTTCAACATGGTTAAAACACAAAATATGAAACAGCCATTGATTGTTCAACCTAAAGGTTATCATAATGATTCATAACATTCGTCAAATAACACAATGTGAATAAACGTTGGCTTAGTAAGGAATAAAATTAATTACACGTTAAACTGATGTAAAAATTGTATGCACGCAAGAAAGAAGGGCACTGTCCGTAAATATATACCTACCACAATGACTTTTTTCGTCGTTTGGCTTGAAGAAATTCAAGGCAATTTTTGTAATGGAATATATGTGGACATGAATGCCTCGAAGACATGCATTGTCAGAAAAAGCTGTCACTTCGGGTCATAAAATAATATTTTAATTTACAGTGTGTTTCAAAAATGACCGGTATATTTGAAACGGCAATAAAAACTAAACGAGCAGCGATAGAAATACACCGTTTGTTGCAATATGCTTGGGACAACAGTACATTTTCAGGCAGACAAACTTTCGAAATTACAGTAGTTACAATTTTCAACAACAGATGGCGCTGCGGTATGGGAAACTCTATAGTACGATATTTTCCACATATCCACCATGCGTAGCAATAATATGGCGTAGTCTCTGAATGAAATTACCCGAAACCTTTGACAACGTGTCTGGCGGAATGGCTTCACATGCGGATGAGATGTACTGCTTCAGCTGTTCAATTGTTTCTGGATTCTGGCGGTACACCTGGTCTTTCAAGTGTCCTGACAGAAAGAAGTCACAGGCGTTCATGTCTGGCGAATAGGGAGGCCAATCCACGCCGCTTCCTGTATGTTTCGGATAGCCCAAAGCAATCACACGATCATCGAAATATTCATTCAGGAAATTAAAGACGTCGGCCGTGCGATGTGGCCAGGCACCATCTTGCATAAACCACGAGGTGTTCGCAGTGTCGTCTAAGGTAGTTTGTACCGCCACAAATTCACGAAGAATGTCCAGATAGCGTGATGCAGTAATCGTTTCGGATATGAAAAATGGGCCAATGATTCCTTTGGAAGTAATGGCGGCCCAGACCAGTACTTTTTGAGGATGCAGGGACGATGGGACTGCAACATGGGGCTTTTCGGTTCCCCATATGCGCCAGTTCTGTTTATTGACGAAGCCGTCCATGTAAAAATAAGCTTCGTCAGTAAACCAAATGCTGCCCACATGCATATCGCCATCATCAATCCTGTGCACTATATCGTTAGCGAATGTCTCTCGTGCAGCAATGGTAGCGGCGCTGAGGGGTTGCCGCGTTTGAATTTTGTATGGATAGAGGTGTAAACTCTGGCGCATGAGACGATAAGTGGACGTTGGCGTCATTTGGACCGCAGCTGCAACACGGCGAACGGAAACCCGAGGCCGCTGTTGGATCACCTGCTGCACTAGCTGCGCGTTGCCCACTGTGGTTGCCGTACGCGGTCGCCCTACCTTTCCAGCACGTTCATCCATCACGTTCCCAATCCGTTGAAATTTTTCAAACAGATCCTTTATTGTATCGCCTTTCGGTCCTTTGGTTACATTAAACCTCCGTTGAAAACTTCGTCTTGTTGCAACAACACTGTGTTCTAGGCGGTGGAATTCCAACACCAGAAAAATCCTCTGTTCTAAGGAATAAACCATGTTGTCTACAGCACACTTGCACGTTGTGAACAGCACACGCTTACAGCAGAAAGACGACGTACAGAATGGCGCACCCACAGACTGCGTTGTCTTCTATATCTTTCACATCACTTGCAGCGCCATCTGTTGTTGAAAATTGTAACTACTGTAATTTCGAAAGTTTGTCCGCCTGAAAATGTATTGTTGTCCCAAGCATATTGCACCAAACGGTGTATTTCTATCGCTGCTCGTTTAGTTTTTATTGCCGTTTCAAATATACCGGTCATATTTGAAACACCCTGTAAATAATCGTAGGGTAAAAGAAACGAATCTGCGTTACGAAGGTTGTTATGTATGTCCCAATAACATGTTCACACATGCTATTATTTCTGTGTCTAGGAAATTAATATCAATAAAAAGATTTGAAATGTATGACACGCAACTATCTATGTGCTCGTTATCATCAATACCAGTGTTTAATAATGGTTCATTTGAAGGTGGCGTCAGACTGAGCACATCAGTACTGAGGCAGTAATTGTAGCGCGTGAATGAATACGTGGATCGTATTAATTACTCACAGATGCTAAACAATATCCTATTTCATCTTTTTAAAGTTACTGACGTCGGTTTCCTGAATAACCCAGGCTTAAGGACCTGTTAAATCTCGCGAAATTACAAACAGATCGTTAGCGCAAATTAATTACCTCTCTGTTCTTATACTGAAAAGAGCAGTCAGAAGGAAGCCGAAGGATAAAGGATTCTTTCGTCTTTATGCTCACAGTGAAAATCTCTCCAAACGATCGGACGACTCTATCACCAGTTCGAGAAGGAACACCCTTTAGAAACAGCGCCGTTTTAAATCACACTAACTTGGAGGTCGTCTAAAAATCACGGACATCATCTTACCTTTTCCTCTGAAGAGACTTAATTGGGAGGGTTAAGATTCGGTAGACGCGGGCCCGGCACAGGTACGTCTACAGAGCGTTCACCTGGCTGCGCCGGACTTAACACGAACTTTGTAATTAAAAGGGCTTTTAATCGCATCTTCCGACGTTATTATACGAAAATTGCTGCACGGTAAGACCTTAATTAACATCTAGTGGCGCGGCAAGTTCCGCACGGTGGATTCGCCCCGCACCCCTCACCGCTGGCCGCTGCGTGCGAGTGAGTGCCACGGCTAATAGACTATGATATAAAGGACAGCCTCCCCAAGAACTCGCGGCTCCGTCCCGCTAATGTCGTGGAAATTACGACCGCCCTCGTCAGATCGTAATGTAATTTCGATAGGAGGACTATAAACTGGAAGTCTACGACACCTAATGGAATTATTGGAGACTTACAGCCCACGAAATACGTAGGTCAGAAACGATGGGTTCATATAATTGACATTATCTTAATATTACCCAGCGATGAGGTGCACTGAGAAGTCAGTATACTCTTGTGTTGGAGGACGCCAATTCAAATCCCCGACCCGTCATCCTGATTTAGGTTTCTCACGATTTTTCCAAATTTATTCTGGGATTATTCCTTTGAAGGCGCGTTTCCTTCCACATCCCGAGCTTGTGCTCAGCCTTAGATGCTAATTATCCTTTCATTTTCGTTGCTAGAGAGCGTGTACCAAAAGGTACGTTGCAACTTTAGCGTCACGTGACTCGACTTGTAATTAACTACAAAAAGAAGTAGAGGTTACCTGATGCGCCGGCTAATATCGTTTTTTATGTTGTTGTTGATGTTGTTGTTGTTGTTGTCGCCATTTCGAAGAGTGATTTGCTGCAGCTCACCATGCTAGTCTATCTTGTACAAGCCTCTTCATCTCCGAGTAACTATTGCAACCTACATTCTTCTGAATCTACTTACTGTATTCATTTCTTGGTCTCGGTATACGGTTTTTATCCCCTCTCCTCACAAACACTCTTCCCCCAGTACTGGACTGGTGATCCCTTGATACCCTATCAACCGATCTCTTCTTTTAGCCAAGTTGTGACACAAATTTTTTTCTCCCCAATTCTGTTCGGTACCTTCTCATTAGTTTCGTGATCTACCCACCTAATCTTCATAATTCTTCTGTAGCATCACATTTCAAAAGCTTCTATTGTCTTCTTGTCTAAGCTATTTATCGTCCGTGTCTCACTTCCATACATCGCTGCACTCTAACAAATACCTTCAGAAAAGACTTCGTAACACCAAAGTCTATATTCGACGGTAACCGATTTTTTTGTTCAAAAACGCCTTTCTTATCATTGGCAGTGTACTTTTTATATCCCGCTTCGGCCATCATCACTTATTTTGCTAGCCAAATGGCAAAATTCATCTACTACTTTAAGTGTCTCGTTTCCTAACCTAATTCCCTGAGCGTCACATGATTTAATTCGATTACGTTCCACTATCCTCGTTTTGATTTTGTTGTGTATCGTGGAACGTCAACTACTCAAATTAAACTTGGAAAATGAGTGCAGAGTTACATTTATTAGAATACTAATATTACATTTATCTAGTATGTCATCAAACTCATTACCCCAAAATGTTCATAAAAAGATAATACCATTAAGTTTTGGAGCAGGAACTGTTTACGCGCAATAAGCCGTTACAGAAAGACAAAGTTTTTAATCCTTCTGCTCCACTTAAATTCGAGGGCAACACCACACGAATATCCCAACACCTATTTCCAGACATGTAATTCATCCCACATTTCACAATGACAAGAACCGCATAATACTAACAGGACATATAAGGCTCCAAAACGAGCGCATCTAAGAATTATTTGAACAGATTTTAATTTGAACCTTCGTTGAACTCCCAGTCGCTCCGCATTCACACACCTCTATCAATTTCTACGGATGGCGCTCTGCAGTCTTATGTGAAAATTTTCAGTTCATACCAGTAACAGCATTACTAAAATCTGAAACCAACATAAACATTACTAAAATCCAGACATTCACTCTAATTCATTCACTAATAAGTATGAAAGCACATTAATATAGGACAGAAGATTCAAAGCAAACATTTTACGTAACTTGCAAACATCGGTGAAATGGCTAATGCAGTTGCATCTTCTGTCACCAGCGCGGTATATTTCCACTCACCTACCCGCTATTACTTGTTGGGGGCTTTCTGTTTACTGTCCACACAGATAAAAGTGGTAGTTACCACACATACAGTTTATCTGAAACAGAGATACTGTACGATACGTCTCCTGCTGCCCAGCACTATACAGAAAAATCCATGTGAGGTCTGATGACACAGTTAGCACTCCGTAGTTAGGTGAAAATGATTTGATACCAAAAAGCACCATAACGCAGCCCCCACATCACCGTACTGTGAACTGTGTACTCGCATCACAGTGTACGCACTAACCATATAGGAAAGCAACCACCAATGTCTGTTCCCTTACGTGAGTTGTATATCGCTTAGAGGGCCACAAGGTAAAGACCAACTAGACGAACAAACAATGGATGATGGCAGTTCAAAGAAACGAATTCCCTTCCATACTGAATTATTGAGAAGGCCCACCACGTGACAGTCACTTGACCCGGCTCATTCGTACTACAGAACAAGAAGCTGCTCCCACCTTCCACATTCCAAGAGAAGAAACATACCATCATGTCCATGCTGCATTGTCTTCGTACCTCTCTTCGCCTCTGAAGGAAATGA